>NC_081135.1:31293414-31911710 GCF_958295425.1 Solea solea
TTTAACATGTAGTAAATTGTAAATAACTGACAGATATTGAAAGTTATTCTGGGAAAAATGGGCAAAAGCAATTTTCTGGCCCTTTTATTGGTTAAAATAAGCATAAAAAAAGTCCAGACAGACATTTTGAGGTATGGGTATTAAAGGGTTAAGAGTTTTAGGTGATTCATTTGAAGCGTTTCATGTGACTCACACGTTCACTTGGGCTGAAGAATCAAACCGGTTGTGAATAAAAATGTGTTTTTATTCGTCAAAGACGTCATTTAACTGTATAATTGGGTTTTTTGTGAATTGAATGCAGTGTGTTTTGCACTCACAGACTGAGCTGGCATGATTATTTGTTAAACAGAGAAATGACGCTCCACAATGCATTTGTGTGTGTAGTTTAGAATATTACAGTAGTATTAATCACTAAGGAGAATTTACATTGGCCCTTTTTTTTCTAATAAGATCATTTTTTTTCATGTCACCGACTCAATGTGTTCCCCTCCATTACACGCACACTCGGACTAAATTAAAAAGATTATTCACATTTGACAATTTTCGGTGTTCCCTTTTACAGCCGCCCCATCACGAGTCGCGTAAATAATAGCATCGGCATTCGACAGAAAAACTTGTTTATCCGGGTGCTTTTAATATATTTGTTTATCTTCCTCTCACCGGCAGTGACAGCCGGCTCAGCCCTCTGATGAAAGACGCTTCAGAGTACATTAGACAGACGTGACACTGGTGACATCAAACACTCGTGCACATTATAGTGGCCCGTGAATCTAAATTATACTGCAGTGCTAGTTGTGATGTGTTTTTATACACTAATTGGCGTGATTATTTTATGTATTATTGATATTTATAATAAGGTACAACGGGTACAATTACTTCCTAATGCGAGTCATATGTGATTGTCTTTCTTTTCATAACATTTCCTACTTTAAAGCCCTCATGTTGCACTGATTCTCAACTTCTTTCTAAATGTTCAATAAGAAATTTGAATATAATTTCAATTTCTCATTCAGACCCATTCAATGCAGCATGTCAGATAGTCTTTGGCTCGGGCAGAAGGCAGCAGCAGTTCCTTCAGAACTTGCTTTCTCTACTTAGATTATACCATATTATTATTGTTACTTTGTGGGTTAATGGAGAGGTGTCAAACTGCTGGCTTGTGGGCCACATGCAGCCCACCACTTAACGAAAACCCACGATAGAATATAGACAGAATATAATACTAAATATTCTTTTATAATAGTAATAAGAAGATTCTTTTGTAATTATCACATTATTAACATTAAAATATGATGTTTGGTGTGTCAATTACAGTTCATCCACAGTATTTTATATGTTTGTTTTAGATGTATTTCTCCGTTTTTGCTGTTTATTATTGTGAAGTGTGCATCGTTCCATATCAAAACAAGCACTTTTACTTGGACATGATGGTAAAATTTGATCCTGAATATCTTTATTGCGATATCACGACAGAATATTGTGTTAGAATTTGAAGATCATATTGCCCATGCACCCTCTACTGAGTAGTTTGTTTGTTTTCCCTCTATAGACGGCCCCCATCTTGACCAGAGTAGATGCCCATTGGCCCCCAGGTCATTTGAGTTTGACACCCGTGGGGTTAATGCATTCTTTTATTATTCAAGTTCTAACACATGTGACATAAGGAAACTTCCACCAAATTGGAATAGCAGGTGCTTGACTATTATTGATAAAAAAAAAATTGCATGAATTATAGTCGTATATTTTACATTAAACCAGTGTCACAAAAGTGGACGTTTGTTAATTAAACAGATGTACAAACATGCACTAAATGAGAAATCTTCAACTCCAAGATAAAAGAAAATACATTAAGATGAACATTAAAGATATTCAGATTTTTTTTATAAATATATTAAATATTTGTTTTCTCCACACACTATTGGGGGCCCCCTGGTGATATAGAGCCCCCAAGCAGCCTCTTAGTTCGCTTCCGGCCCTGCCCGATCATCTGATGCATTGAATTGAATCTGTCCCTATATCTATCAAGGGAAAATGTGTTTTTATGTTTGTGTGATTGATGGGGGTTAGAGCAGGGGTCTCAAACTCAAATGACCTGGGGGCCACTGACCATAGAGGAGGGGGCCGCTCAAGTGTTATATTGTGTGGAAGTGCAATAGTCCAACTTTTTTGGGGGAAAAGGCAACTGTTCACTAGAGGGTGGGTGATATGAGCTAAAAATGTTAAAAGTATTCAATCGTGATATTGCAAAAACAATATTTGTGATGATGTTTCACAGACTTTCAAAATAAAAGTGTTTGTTTTGCGATGGAACGATATATAGGTCACAATAAAAAATGGAGTTATGATGCAAAAAACATACCAATTGAAGGGGGCTGCATGAAATCATTTTGAGGGCCACCAGTTTGAGCCGTCTGGGTTAGAGGACATGGTGCTTCATTTCTATGTCAGAATTATGGATATGTCTACAGTGGAAAATAATAACGTAATCGCATTACAAATGTTTTTTTTATTTAGGCACTACATTCAACACTGGATGTATGTTTTCATCACAGATTGGAGTTTGAATATTGAGTTTATAATAATGAGACTGACTCATTGTCAAATTAGGAAAACACATCATGTATCTTGTTTTCTGAAAAGGGTACGCAACCAAATAGTGAAATACTGATACACTGGATTTATCTGAAGCTAAGGCTCCAAAGATATCAGCTCATTTCACTTTGAATTACTTTATCGTACAGACAATAACTTTTGTTTGTGCTCTGTTGTTACTTTTTTGTCTTTTTCCTTTAGTGACTGAAGCGAGTCTGAAATCCGCAAATAACACAATGTAAGCAACCACATTTGCATAATTATGTAAAAAGTGTGTGTGTATGCGTACGGGTGTATGTTTTTGAGACTGACGTGGACTTAGTTTGAGGAACAAAGCGTTGAGTTATAACTGGGCCATCTGAACACGTCAACAAACGTGTGACAAGGACAGCAACAGTGTCTTCAAAAACAAGCAAATTCCACACATTTCCCATTTCCTCTTTTGTGCTGAACCATCAAAGCACAGAGTCGCTATTTCCTCTGCACATGGATCCACACACACACACACACACACACACACAAACTTCACACTGACTCATTCTGCAAGCGTCTGTGTTCTCTGTAGGGATCTAATGATTCATACTCTCTGCTCTTTTCCTTGTTGTGGGAAAATCTCAGATTCTTTTTCTATTGTCTGTCTCAAAAGTAATTGTTTGTGGGTTTTTTAAACTCATCATTATTTCCAATTATAAATACAATCTAGTATGTACTTTGGAGGCATCTGTATAAAAATGCAGTTTCCTTTTTTAACTGGATTTAATTAGGTGTGATTTCAGTGACATCCACATATGTTTTCACACTCTCTAGAGAGATTTTACACCGAACACTCTTCCTTAATGAACCCTCCCATTTATCCAGTCTTGGGATTGGCACTAGATGTGACCTCCCCATGGCTGGGGTCATTTTTGTCCAATTAATTAATAAGCAATGGGGATTGGGTACCTTGCTTAGGTGTCCGCAAGCCCTTGTACTGGTGAGGACTCGAACCAGCAACCACGGGCAGCCACAAAGTCCACATACTGGGTGTAAAACACACACTTGTTATTTTTTGCCATGATTTCCAGTGATGGAAATTTCACAGCTTTTACCAGGAGGTCTCCTGATCAGCTGTAAACACCGTTGTAGCCATGGTAACAGAAGCATGGGCACTGCTCTACCAATTTTAAGCCAAACTAGCCTGTAAGTGGTGTCAAATTACATGTTACTCTGTGACAGAACAGGAGCAAAGAATGCAAACTAGGCTTTTCAGCCTCTGCGGGAGCAGCGATTTCTGCGGCAGAGAAGGACTTGCTTTGCTGTGGACTTTAACCTTCTGATTTCATATGCACACACAAAAAAAAAAAAGAAGCAGCGAGACACTTTCGGGAAAAAAAGGAGAGCAGCCTAATAAAGGCACTCTAGGAGAGGAGATGTACTCCCACGCTTTCCTGAAAGAAAGACTTAAAATCAGGCAAAAAAAAATGTCAACACCTGTGTGGGTAGATCCTGGGCCTGGAGGAGTATGATGTGTTATGACATTCCCTCCCCAATCTAAAAAAGAAAAATCACAAATCTATTGTAACCTATTATATATGTGGAAAATAAGGGATACACTGTGGTGCAGCAGCTTCTCTTGTTGCCTCACAGCAAGAGGGTCACCGACTTTGGATCCCGGTTTGGCTAAGGGGGCGCCCTGTTTGGAGTTTGCATGTTAAATGTTCTGTATTCATATAGCACTTTTCTAGTCTTGATGACCACTCAAAGCTGCTTTACACCACAGTTTTGCCATTCACCCATTCAATACAACGTGGGGTGTCTTAAGGTAAGTGTCTTACCTAAGGACATTTCAGCACGTAGTGGAGTTGAGAGTTGAAAGACGACTTGCTCTACCACTGAGCTGCATGTGGGTTCTCTCCAGGTTCTCCAGGTTCTTCCTCCTATGGTACAAAAACACGCAGATTAGATTAACTGGACGCTCTAAATGTGTGAACGTGTGAATGTGAGAGCGACCTGTCCAGGGTGTGACCCCGACTACCGCCCCATGTCAGCTGTGATTGGCACAGCGAGCCCCCGCCACCCTAATGAGGAGGATAAAGCAGTAGTAAATGGATGGATGGACACTCTTAAGTGAAGGTGTGAATGTGAGAGTGAATAGTTGTTCGTCTCTATATGTTGTCCATCACAGACTGGCGACCTGTCCAGGGTGTGACCCCTGCCTTTCACCCTATGCCAGCTGGAATTGGCACCAGCACCCCTCATGTGTAGGATAAAGCGGTAGAAGATGAATGAATGAATGAATAAATGAATGTGTCCATTTTTATATACATTCTGTCACATCCTGCGGGTGAAACTCAACAATTAGCTGATTTTCTCTCCTATTCTACCTACTGCAGCAGATTGAAAGCAGTTTCACTGACAGTTATCTATTTGAAACATATAAATAATCAATGTTGCTGTTGTCTGAGCAGATGGCGAATCCACAGATATAGACAGACCTCAGAGGACATTAGTTCTGTGTATATATATATGTGTAACTTTAATGAGGATCCTTGTGCCGTGTATTCCTTATGGTGTGGACTTACCTTCTGTTTGACAAAAAACAAACATTAATCATTAAATGTTTGTGTGTGTGAGAGAGATGAGTAACTAATCTTTTTTTTTTTCCCCTATTTAACTTAAAACTGTCATACACATGATGTCACTGAGATGTACGTGTGTGTGTGTCTGTATTGTGCACTAAATGCGTGGATCATCTATCGGCTCGCACATCTTTCACATTTTTCAGTTAATTGACACTGAGCGCAGGCTGCACTTGCCCATCTCATTAATGGTTGTTATGGAAACGACGTTTGGTGTGACAGATGCATTTGTGACAATCGGGATATGGAAAAACCACATGGGACACACATGGATTTGGAGGACGCGCTGGCAAACAGAGAAGCTACACAACACAAAGAAGGAAGAGAGAAAAGAACACACACACAATACAATAAAAAAAGCACAGTGGATGAACACATTCATGTCATTAAAGGAGATTACTAAATGCCAACAAACTGGAACAAATGCTTCAATCTATATTATTCCACCTGATTTCAAACTGAATCCTAATTAAGGAGGAATATTATTATGATCCTCGTCATTTTCCCAAATGCAGAGCCCAATAAATCCAACCGTAAAACAGTTTTGTGTCGCCGTGTAAATACTGAATAAACATGGTTTAAGTTCCGTTCTGCTCTCAGCTGTGACTCACAGGCCGCTGTGGAAGAAGCTAATTAGTCCAAAATTATAGAAATAAACATAACTTTAAATGGGTTCTAGTGGAGTTTAATAACTCAAGAAGAAAAAAGTCACCGGTGTCTCTGTCCAAACCTCTTTCATGTGTTGCTTTGTTGTTGTTTTTTTATTTCCCTGCAAACCTAAGGACTTTGGACAGAGCAACCACTTTGAGGACATATCAGCGTTCCGCTCCGTGCGTCTTTGAATTTCACGTATTTTGTTGTTGTCACTGCCGCCCTGTTAGTGCTCTAATAACTTGAAGATGTCAGTTTGTGTCTCAAATTATCTGTTGTGTACACAACAGCCTCACAGATGGGGGGGGGGGGATGGGGGGGGGGGAGAAAAAAAGAGGGCAATCTGCCACTAATTGTTTGATAGTGTATGACATTAGTCCAATACTTCCATCAGGTGCGGCACATCCAGTGATTAGAGGGAAGCAGAGAGTGAAAGTGTATTGGTTAGAGCCCGAGGTGGAATTAAAGGAGTGTTATAAAAGGAGAGAAAGACGGCTAATGAAGGCGGGCGTGCAAAACATTGTGCTTGTGTGTGTGCTGTGTTCCAGTACACCGCCAGGTGTTTGTGCATGTGTGTGTGTGTGTGTGTGTGTGTGTGTGTGTGTGTGTTTCTGGTCCGGTTTGGTGGGTAGATGTGTAGACCTGTCAGCATGTGGGATGATTGGCAGCACCCGTTTGGGCATTGTTGATAACACACAGGAGGGTAACTGCCATAGATGAGCTCTGTCAAGCTGTCTGCCTATCAGACACCCACACATACTGTTCTCTCTCACTTTCAATCCAGCACACACACACACACACACACACACACAGTCTGGTTTCCATGACTTCAGCGGACATTACACTGACTACCATTCATTCATTGACTTACTCTAACCTTAACCACACCTAGTGACACTACGACAACACGTCTTTACCTTAAAATAGAATAGTTTACGGTACCTGTTTTTATCCCAATAAGGAAGAAAAGTCCCCATAATATGATTGTGTAAACACACTTAGGTCCCCACAACATGAGTAATATCAAGAACACACACACAGAGTTTTGTTCTTAGGACCCTAAGTAAAGCATTATCCCTTACCTTAACTACTCTCTCAGACAGCAGGGTCTTCTCCAAGAGGACTGCTGGTCCTGACAAGGTCAGTATACTAGAAAGTGGTCCTAAAGAGGTAAAAAATACAAGATTACAAACACACACACACACACTGCCCATGGCCAGGCCAGCCATTGAACCTGGTAAAGTGATAACAACAGGCTCCTCTCCTCTGGGGGAAGAAACTGTCCCATTCATATGGATTTCTTGATGTGCTGGGGAATCTCTGTCACTCGCATGTCACTGTGGATGGCTGGAAAAGACCAAGCTGACATTTGGAGGGTTTATTTCAATACAGCAGCTGAAAGACACACTGGGATGTGTGGTTACAATGGGGGGAATGGGGGGGGCAGTCATATTTGTATTGTATTGTCTGTGGCCCGCCGCAGTGCAGATTGAGTTTGAAGTGGACTCCAAAAGAATGACATCATGGAGAGACTTCTGCTGAACGACATCAGTGGAATCATTCGTCATCAAACTTGCCACCTGGAAAATGTCCAGAAGATTGGGTTGGGGACATTGTCTGAGGTTTGCCGTTCACATTATGTGTCATACGGTGGGAAATTGTGGAGGATCATGCAGGTGTTGAGCGGCATCTGGGGTCAAACATGCACGAGACAGAACACTCACCCGGTGACTCACTCTGAGGTTCAGTTATAACAAGCAATGGCAACATAAAAAAAGAGTTCTCAAGACAGAAAATAGAGTCGATTCTTTTCCCCCCACAAACAAAAAAAGTAGCTCTACCTCTCATTTTCTCTTTCCGTCCAGATGCTCCGACATTTGAATGGAACCTTTCATCGAGGTGGTTGTCGTTCCGCAGAAACAGGAAACTTCATCAGGATGAGACAGTGACATCATCGGGACAGATGCACGCACGGTTCATCAGCATCTGGATTTTTACCAAGACTGAAAACCTGTTTTAATTAAGAACCAAATATATCTACAGGTTCAGCAGATGGGGAAAAAAACAGCTCATTTTAGAGAAGAATCTTTATATTTTCATCTCCTCGTTTAGGGACGGAACATTCACAGACACGTCTGCGCGTTCACAACATCGTTCATCATTTCACCAGCAGAGGAAACGGAGTGTTCTTTGTGTTACAGTTACAGTGATAGTGAGAAAAACAGATGCAACAATGTAGGATTTTCACAATTTGGCAACTACAGAGCTCTTAGGATTTTTTTTATTTAATGAATTCATGAATAACATCAGAGAGTGTTTTACACGGCCTTCATAAAACTGCCCCACTTGAAGGCACCAAATACCCAGTCTTATGTAAATAACCAACAAGTAGCCCTGCAACCTTTGGCATATTATTTTTATTTTTTTTTTCAAGATATTTTGAAGACTGATGTGTAAAATAATGTTCAATGCTCCTTTAAAGGGTCAGTGAATGCCTCCCAAAATTAAACAACATTGGACATCTGTTCATCAAGCCATAAAGACGGATGATGGATTTATTTGCTTTTCACTACACGGCACATTTGTTATTCAGCCTCAACAAATATAAAAATTTAGGAGAGGATATGTAAAGTTTGCTTTCAATGGATCTGCGCAGGTGATCTGAGCTCAAGACCAAATCTCAGCGAATCCGCACAAGGCTCCGAACATGTTTAAGCAATCATGACCTGGCATAAGGTCTATGTACATAATCATTTATTCTTTTTGGAAGGTGGGGGAAAGTCAGACCATCTGCTGAGGGGAAGCAGTCCTGGGCTATTGAGATATGGAGCTGTGTGTGCTGTTCGGCTGTTTAATAACGGTCCAGCTACGTATCTTGGAGCAGTCGCACTCATCCAATTTCAGGTCACTGCATGTGAACTGGTCATTCAGAAACACAAGCAGCCGCTGCTCTCACTTTGGTATTGATTGGAGATTTTCTAATGGGTTTCAATCCTGAAGAAGCAGGGGATTTCAATTTACTTTCATTTGGAAGACGACAAGACTGGAGTCTTCATTTTTATATATATAGTAGATATATATACACACCCACTAGCAATACCTGTAATAATCAGCAAACTAAATTCACCGTGATGCAAACTAAAACAAAGCTCCCTCTGCGTGACAGGACATCTATCATCTACGACTCTTGTAGCTCAACAACACACGAGGAGAGACACTGATAATATCTCAAGGAGAAAGGACATTTTTTAGAAGAATACATATACACTTATGTGTCACTTTATAAAGTATATCTATTCGACTGCTTGTTAATGTAAATATCTACTCAGACGATCACATTTAGGCACGTAGACATGGTCAAGACGACCTCCTGAAGTTCTAACCAAGCACCAGAATGGTGAAGACAGGTAATGTGCAGCGAGTGGCTTTGTGCGTGGACATTGTTGTTGGTGCCTGACGGGTATTTTCAAAAACTGCTGATGTACAGTGACTTTCACACAACCAATCTTTAGGGTTTGCAGAGAAACAGGGAACATATCCAGTGAGCAGTAGAAAGTTGTCTGGAAGAAAACGACCAAACTGGTTTGAAATGAAGACAACAGCTCAAATAACCACTTGTTACAACCTAAGTTTGAAGAAGACCTACGTTTCATCTCTGAAAGGACAAACAGGTGCAAATCCTGCCACTTTATTGTGTGCAGGCTGTGCCTAATAAAGTGAGTGAATTTGGGCCAGAGAAGATGCATGGTTTGAAAGAGGAGTGAAAGAAAACATCTCTCCACCGACGACAAGGGGACTAAACCTCAGGAAGAGCCACAGAGGAGGGATCCCTCTTCCAGGACAGAGGAGATCAACAAGAATAATGAGACTGAGGAGATGAGAGGAACTGTGATTTATGGACGTTTAAACTGTCATGGAGAAGCTCAAACTGTGGGGGGCAGCATTACACCTCTCAGTGTCCAGCCTGATGGAAATTATTATTATAAGAAGAAGAAACAAATCTTCTCCCGCTTTATCCTCGACATGATAAAGCATTATGGTTATATACATACAAGAATAATTTTAAAAAAGCACAGAAGCAGTGAAAGTGATGTTAAGAACTCACCTTCACACCATGACTCAAGTAAAACTGTGACAGAGGGTGAATGACCTGCATTATTTAACATAACGACTCTCTAGACGAGGAAATAGCCCAAAGATTTTAAAACACCCAGAGTTTCCAATCAGTCAGCCACCACTGAAGAATTGCCTCCTCGATGAGAAGTGAAAAGTCTTCAAGAAACTCGTGCAAATGTAGCCGTCTGCGTCTGCATTTGTGAGGGATTAAAGGTTATTATACAATCCTGAAATATCTGCGTCTGCGATGTTTGAGAAAAAAAACAAAAATGTCCCAGTTATCATATTGTTCGACGACTTCTTCAGCTTAAACCCGACACCGGCTGACTCGCTGCTAATGAAGATGAATGCTTGATAAAGTAACGACTCTCCTACAATAAGACAGCACATCAGATCCACATTAAAATGGTTATCGCAGCGCGGGGGGGGGGGGGGGGGGGGGGCAATAGCCAGTGTGTTAACTACAGCCACTGTGACTCTCCTACATGGCAACATCATAATCATCATCTCTCATTACATATCAGTGAGCCACATTATTGCGCCTCATCTCTCTCCCGCCCCCCCCACGCCTCGTCCTCCTGAACTGAATGTAGTGTCCACCACCTCCACCATTATAGCCACGAGTGCTGCAGTAGACATTTCCTAAAGGGCCTGTTTTATGAGACTCTCTGTCTTACCCAATTTGGCACTACTTTTTGCAGGGGCACAGTTAAAATAAAAAGCTACTGTGCACTTTAACATGTATTGTTTTGTGTGTGTGCAGTATACTCCTTGACAACTTATATCACCTTGAACACTGTTTCACCAAAGCTGACATAGACATACTGTAACTAAAATGAGTCAGACTCATTTTTAGTACCGCCTCGGCTCGACTCTACACGGCTTGGTTGGTTTTCCATTACAATATAGTACCTCCTTAACGTGGGCGGAGTCATCACAGCGCGGCTGCACCAAACTGCCACAAACTTAGTGACTAGTGACTTATAAAGCAGTTATTTTTGATGTACTGAATCATTAAAATCAGTTCATTAAAAAGATTTGTTCAGGTACTTCCTGCACCGGACTGTGTACCGGAGCACACAGTCTTCACAGTCACTAAAGGGTTTGCAGGGTTTGTGATGCAGCCCGCCGCTTGGCTTTCAGCAGTGCTGTCGCTAAATACACCAGAGTCCTCTGTTAAATGATGAGATTTTAGACATTTACATGTTGGAGATTAACCCACATTTTCAACTGAGCTAGTTTTCTTTGGTTTGATTCTTGTGACTCTTCCTGTGATGGACCAATCAGTGCCCGGCAGTCTGACTACATCACGCATAGTATTGACTCGGCTCGCTTGGAACCTCGTCTGAGCAGGTACTAAAAAAGTACCAGGTACCCGGTACTATCACTAATGGAAAAGCAAAATAACCGTGCCGCACGGAGGCGAGTCAAGCTAGTGGAAACACGCCAATAGTAAGTCAATAGCCTCTAATCAGGTTTCCTTCTCCACGGCACCTGTCCTTCAAGGTCTCGGGCAGAGGTCTTTAACAGGGGGTCCGAGACCCCTAGGGGATACACGGAGGTAAAACTTTATTTCTATTTTTTGTTTAAAAAAAACAAAAAAACAAAAAAAAAACGTCAATTTAAATAGCTTGTATGCATAATTCATGCAAGTGACAGACATTGTTGATATTGACATTGGTATCAGTTAACAAGGTATGTGGCCTCCTTACTCACTCATTATCCATGTTTAAAAAAAAAAAAAAAAATATATATATATATATATATATATATACACTGTATGAATCAGTGTATTATTTGAATAGCTTAGTACTAAATGCAGAATATATATGGCACTAGGCCCAGTTGAATATAAAAGCTATTTTATACAACAAATACTGTATATTGTGCAGGTCCCTGCTCTATCTCTCCATCAGTTTCCTTTGCCTGAAAATGTTGACGACCCCTGGTCTAGGGTGTAAGATTTAGGAGGGTTTATTGGTAGAACGTGAATATATTACCTGTAAGTACATGTGTATCAGTGTATAATCGTGTTAAAATAAACGGTCAAAACATTTTAAATAAGTATTTTATAGACTTTAGGCAGGGGCCTTGCTTTACAGGGGCCACTGTCTTGTGTCATCTCGTGCAAAAGCCGCCGCAGTTCCCTGAAGACTCAGTAAGTCAGTAATCTGCAGTTAGATGTCACCTTTTCTTACACACTGGACCTTTAAGTGAGAGTCAGCGAAACCAAGCTTGTTTTCAAATATCTTCATCATCATCTCCAAGACTTACGGCTAGTACTTAGTATTTGTCCTTTTTGGCCCCTTGTCATGTCCCTGCAACATAATGTCAGCTTAAGGAGTTTCTGAAGGGAAAAGACCTCCACTTAAAAAGGTACCTTTATCATAGGTACCTTGAGATTCAGTGTCATTATTTTTTCTGGCCCTGGTTTGTCACAGTGCATCTCCCCTGCTCAACCTGGGCCAGCGTGGTGTCAGCAGTTTTATGGCCAGTCAGAGGAAATAAATAAATAAGTTCAATAAAGAATGTTGCTGTCAGCCAGAAAGGCACATCAGTCTATAGGCGGAAAGTGCTCTCTGTTTGTACCATATTCAGCTTTTAAGTTGCAGTTGCTTTGAGGGAGAACATGTTTTGTTTCTGCTGCTGAGACTGAAAACTGTAGAGACGATGAAGTGTCGCACAGTAAAAAAAAAAAGTGGTCATGTTATACACACTGCTCATCAGATTCACACGTCTCTAACATCACTTAAGTCAACTGTGATTAACAAACTCTCCTGAGCGATAATGAGACTCATCTTTGACCTGGAGATATTAGAATATAATTAATAAACATGGTAAAGAACAGCCAGGGGGGAAATATCAAAATCCACTGTTTCTACTTACCTTACAGTTTTAGTTTAACTGCATTCAGAACAAACATGAACATGTATTTTATAAACTAGGATGCAAATGGTGAGAGAAAAAAAATCACCTGCTTTACTCTAATGCCACTGTACAGGTAAACGTGGTTGTGTGCTGCCATCATGTGGTAAACTGGGATACTCACTGAATCGGTTTGTCTTAAGTGGTGGTTTGTTAGTTGGCACTAAAAATAAGCCTTCTGTTCTTATTTTTAGATCACTCTGTACATCACAAAATGATGGAACAGTTCTAATTTTGCTTCAGCTGATTATAAAATACCAAATAAATTGAAATATTGCAGACAAATATAATTGTTAGGGTAATTAATAATGACATTTTGAATAGTTCTTACCTGCAAATTGCTGAACTGTTCCTGGGCCTCCAGAGGATCATCTGGAGAATCAGTTTAAATCACTATATAGCTGTATCCAAGGAGCGCCTAGAGCTCATAGCCTTCCTTTGATAACAGTTTCATCGATGGTGTGCAATTTTTGAGCAACAGCACCCTCTGCAGGCACAAGTGGTGAAGTGGTTAGGTGGTTAGGTGGTTATTATGTACAGAAATAAAACCATATATCAGTCATTGAGCTGAATGCTCTCTATTTTCTGTGTTTCAGTTTAAATCCATGATCAGATCCATGGCTTCCCAAACATGAAACCTGCTATCACTCTGTTCCTAAAAGCAAAACAAAGTTAGTATCATTAATTAGACTGCAAAATTTGAATAATTTCACTTTAATGTGTCCCAACTCACTCGGTTAAAGCTGTAGTGTGCAACTTCTTAATATAAACAAATGTCTGTTACATTTAAACCAGTCAGATGAGTTCATACAGTGCTCCACATGAGTCTCTGTTTCTCAGGAAGTGCAGTGGTTGTGTTTTTGTGTCTGTGTAGACAGCAGACAACTTTAGGTTAAGGAGTTCTCTGAAACATGAGTGAGGTGGTGAGATATCGTAATGAGTGATAGGAGAATAATGGTTAGAATATGGACCTGGAGTCATCCTTTCACAAAGCTTGGTAGGCTCACCTGAACGGTGGGGTAGATCCAGAGGCACAGAGTCACCAGCACAAGCCTTATTACATCTATCTTCTACCGCTTTATCGCTGGTGTGGTGCCAATCCCAGCTGACAGGGACGAAAGGCGGGGTCACACCCTGGAGAGGCCTCCAGTCCATCACAGGGCCACAAAGAGACAAACAAACCATCCGCTCTCACACTGCAATCAATTTAGAGTGTCCAATATACCTAATCAACATGCAAACTCCATGCAGAAAAGCTCATGTTCCCGACCAGGTCGTGAACCTGGGTCTTCTTGCTGCAATAGCAGTGCTCACCACTACACCAACCGTGTGGCACAAGCCTTATACACCCGCCAACCCTCTGAAATGATTTTGTATTTCAGAGGCTAGAGCAATGTGAGGGCTGCAATGGCCAAAAAAAATCTCTACACACTTCATTATTAGACACAAACAATGAAACATTTTTCCAACATGACTCAAGATCTTCAAACGTAATAGAATGTAGAAAACTAAATAGTAATACATCTTTAACCATGAATTGTTGCAGGTTATTATGATGTAAAAGTGGTGTTATAATAACCATTCAAACAATACATGAAGACCAAGTGATTTCTACTGTAGCAAAGCTTTACTGGATCATGATCAAGATATTCCAGAAAAAAAAAGAAAAAAAGAAGTGAGTTTATATAAAAATGCATTTGAGACTTGTTTTGTGTGATCAGTAACGCGAATCCTACTTCTTATGTCATTAGAAAAAAAATGCATAAAATTCTCCGTAATAAGTAGTAACAATACTGGCAAAATAATTTTCCAAAAAAATATATACTGTATACATCTACTTCATATCTACAGCCACGTGATGCCATTATCGATACATTGTGTAACCGTGCGCTACGACACTTTTGGACAACATGTAGTATTTTGAGCAATAACAACAGAGTGGAGGCATGAAGAACTGTCTCGACGGCTAAAGATGCTGTAAAACAGTCAGCTTCCCTTAAACACAACACCATCACATCACTGACAACACAACAGATGTAGTGATTAACATGTACGGTAGTGTCTTTCTTTTCTTTTTTTAAAAGCACGAGATCTCTAACACTATTATGTAAGAGTCTGATCTGAGTGATAAACTTCATTAAAAACTGTTTTGTTTTTCCCAAAGTGTGCGTGATGTCGTTAAAGTGTGGCATCTCCAGCATTCTTACATGAGACATTTTTCAATACATTCATTTACATAAGGCAGAGTAATAACTACAGCACGTTAATACTTGCAGTCACCGTCTATAACAGGGTCAAATGATGGTCTAAAATGTGAACTCAATCACGTTAGATATAAGATAGTTAACGATGAATTAAGATTTATCAACTGCAACTGAGCGGCCGTCATGTGGCAGTTAAATTGAATTATTTAAAATGTATGTGGGTGAAAAAAAAAGCAGCAGTTTTGAGTAAAAACATTTTAACACTTTTTTTTTAAACCTAATGTTAAAAACCATGATAAGGGTTTACCAAAGAACAGGACTAACAGGCTCCAGAGACATTGGAGCTAACCTTCATTAGTGGGGCTCAAATCCTTCTTGATAAAATGTGCAGATTTATAAAATAGAGGACAAATAAAATCAGTAAAAAAAAAAAAAATCAACAAAAATGTATTAACAAAAGTTAAAGTTGTCATCTCTATTGTTCTTTTGAGGTCCAGTGTCGAAGATAATCCAGTTGTCACATCCAGTGGCTTCAACAGATACTGGCTGGTATCAAACTTACGGACAAGCAAAGAAAAAAACAGGGTCGCAGTGTAATACAGGGACAGTGTTTCAGCTTAAGAATCCAGTTGCTGTTTATCTCTTAGAATCAAGTGTCTTCATTTGAACAGACCTGTCTCCTCAGTCCTGTATCCAGTGCACTTCAGCAGCTCTGTGTGTGAGAGTGTGAGCTGCTCTTCATATGTACATACAGCATGTGTGAATACATGTGAGCGATCCAGTGTCTAAAAACAAGAGAGCGGGCGGGGGCAGGGAGGGGAGTAAGCACTAATAAGAGACAACCTACCGTCTTTGAAGGAAACCAGTGGTTGATGATTTTGTGCAGTAGTGTACATTACAGTGTGTGAGCTTCAAAGACTTTCATCTACACACAGGCGGAGCCAGCTGTTTGAGGCTGAGGTCAGGTTTAGATGATGGTTTAAATCAATGGTACCTCACTGAGAGGGAGACTCGAGTTAAATTATTAAAAAAATGTATTATTACTGGAGCTAAAAGTGTGTGTGTGTTTCATAAACTAAGTTTGTGTGTTTTGATCTGCTGTATGAGTTTGCGGTGCAGTTAAAATTGTGGTGCTTGTAAGCTGCCTCTTCCTCCCTGCCCTCCTCTGAGCCCACAGTGTTCACTTCACCCTCTTCAGCTGTCTGGTGAGTGGATGAGTGTGTGATGGACTGAGGTGGGGAAGCTCCCCCGTGTCTTCATCAGAGCTCAGTGGTCAGCAGACCTCTGGGTTTGGCTCCATCGTCCGAGGCTGGCGGCTGACCCACAGTGCTGTGAAGCACAGGAAACGCATCAGTAAAAATATTAAACACACACTTTCATGTTGACTATATTCTTGGGGTCTGGAAAAAACTGCTTTAAAAAGAGTTCCTTCTTTTGGTGCTTTCATAAAACACAACTATGATCATGAAAATCAGCTGAGAAAACATTCAACAGTGCAATAATAAATACATTTGTGTAAATGTTAGTTTACAACAACAAAACAATGTGTAAACTTGAATGAATATATAAATAATACTTAGTCAATGGTGATGATTTAAAAAGAAATTCAGTCGCAACACATACAAAAGATATCATTCAGAAATTTACACATGTATTCATGTTCTCAGTTGTGTGTCCATGAGTTTTTTTTTAACAATGAGGTTAAAATGTGACTTTTGTTGAGTTAACAAAAAACTATCAGTGTCTCACAGAGTTAAACATTAAAAATAAATTATGAATGCCCAAAGTCACAATCTAGTTAGACAGGGTGAAGTCAAAAAGCATAAATGTGTGTAATTTCTGCCACTAGGAGTCTCTCTCTCTCTAAGCTCTGCTAAACAGCTCATCCTGCACCCCTTTTACAGTAAATAGCGTATTCTGTCACTTGTTTCCATTCATTTTTAGTGTAGAGGAGGATTTAGAGCATTTAAACGTTTTTTTTTTCAAAGGCAAACCGAACGCAAAACATTGCAGCAGCTCCACAAAGCAAATGACCTCACTAAAAAGGTACAGATTCATATGGATTTAGGTTATTGTTACATATTATTATCTTTAACATCCTATTTATATTTCACCTGCTGTCTATCTGAGCATTTTACTGCTTGACCAGCAGGGGTCAGCAGAGCTACAACATAAACCTTTTATTGCTCTAGGTCAAAACACCAAGAATTTTACCTTGTGGCGATGGTGTTATGTGTGTGCACGAGGTGGGGGAGAACTGGGGTGAGAGCGGCTCCCCCGTCTGCAGGGAGATGAGGGGTGACCTTAGCGGGGGGGTCAGGGTCGAGCAGGCCATTAGTAAAGATGCCAGGAGGCTGCATTAGAGTAGGAAGAGGGAGAAGGAAGGTGGTCAGTTTCTATGTAGCCACTACATCAGCCTTAGTGTACAGCACCTACTGGGGCTGTTTATTGGACACACATTTAAATCATTTAATACAGGAGGACAGATGAGCAAGAGAAGAGACTGACAGGTGATAAGAGGTGAGCTCTCACAGAAGTTGTTGGAATGATCCAGCGAGGTGTAATGAGAGGTTTGGACTGTGGCACAGGAGGGAGCTGGAACAAACAAAACAACAAAGAGATAATGTCACCATCTACAGATAAAGTCATTTATAATTGGATGAATAGTTCAGACGTGGACAAGGGTACATTCAACTCACACCAGATCATTGACACTGAGAGGAGCAGCTGATTGCCTAGTTTAATAAGTAACAGGAATCTTAACAAAGACATAGACATAATGTATTCCCTAGCCCCTTACCCTAACCATCACTAAATGCCCAACCCTAACTCTCAAACCAGGTCTTAACTCTGAAAAAGCCCTTTAAAGATGAGAGGACCAGCCAAAATGTCCTCACTCCGTATGCTTTATAAATGTGTTGGTCCTCACACAGCTATAAATACAAGAACACACACACTCCTTGGTCAGGGCTGCAGAAAAAGGTTGAACATATCCGAGTACGTGTGAATAAGTGATGTATTTAAGCTTGTGTTGAACTCAGTGCTTTACTCTCCGCAATGGCTAATTTGTCCTTAATGTTGTGAAAAAGTAAAGGGAGCATTTTCATGCTCACAGAATCTCCAAAAGCGGTTGCATTAAAAATCCTTGCAGGACCCATTTAAACCATTGCACACATACAGTACAGAGGCTTGAACTCACGACAGGAGTTGGATCAGTGAAGTCGATCAGGTTGTCAGATAAAGGGGCGGCGAGTGGCAGGTCAACGTCTTCTGATTTAATCTGCGGGATGACACAAAAACAAAACAAACATGCAGACAATGGAACTTGTGAAAATCTTGTTTTCATGTTTATATATAGGCTTTTATTTAAGATAATTAAAAATGTAGGCTTTCCCTTGTGGCATGTTAATCATTTTCTCCATTCAAAGTTGTCCCAATTGTTAAGATTCTCCACAACCAAGTTATTGTATCTTATTGTGTCTTTATATAAAATAAACACGGTTTTCTTTAAGAGTCACATGATTGAATACGTATAATGCACCTGTATCCTCATAATGTGTACTACAGTTACTGTAATCATTGTCAGCACAGTGAATCACATAGAAATGTAAATTTAGATCACTAACTTTAATTTAACTACGAATATCATGTTACCTTTGGAGCCATGCTGTCACTGGCAGACTCTGAAGGCATCTTGGGAACAGAGGGGTTCAGATCTTCAGGTAACTTCTCCACACTGATGAGCAGAAAAACAACAACAAATTAGCCAAGGATATTTAATGAAGAATTCCCCAGAGACATGTTTGAATTTTAAGTGTTGTATTCTCAACCACACATTCAACTTTGAGGACTATAGGAGGATGTTTTCAAAAACTCTTTTTTTGAGTGCTGCTGTTTAGAGACCAAAAACTATTGAAACAAAAACAC
The DNA here is from genome assembly GCF_958295425.1 of Solea solea. Taxonomy (NCBI): domain Eukaryota; kingdom Metazoa; phylum Chordata; class Actinopteri; order Pleuronectiformes; family Soleidae; genus Solea; species Solea solea. Next base: position 31,312,448 of record NC_081135.1, read on the forward strand.
GAGTCTCGAAACAGCAGCAGAGCAAAATAGTGAATTGCAGATGCATGTACTGAAATAGGCCTGGAGCCATTCATTCATTGTTCCTTCCTGATTTTTCTGGTCAAGCTTCTGAATGTGTGCCAGTATTTGTGTGAACAATTATTCAGCAGCGACAACAGCAGTATCCAGGCAGAACTCAAGTCATGTGACCCAACAACACACACAGACTCACACACACACACACACACACACGCATCACTCAAACATACCAACAGATGTCAGCAAAGACCGCACAGAACAAGAATAATTTCTGTTTGGCCATTAAAAAAAAACATTTTTTATGTTCATCAGTGAGATAAGATCACATTTACATCGATAATAACCCTGAAGACTTAAAACAACTATCTAGCCCCCTTAAGATCTAAATAGCTATAGTATTGTCTATTTTAGCATTTTAACAATTTATTTAATCCTAAAAGTAAAAACATTTCATTGCAACAAAGTGAAATAAAATTGAAATTGAAGTTTCATTGAAGTTTCTCATTTTCACTTTGTTCACGTTTAGGACTTAAACTGTGGTCTTTATGCTCTAAGAGGATTTAGGAATCTGCAGTTATCCCTTTAATCTGTGTTCCCCTTTTCTCTGTCACATGATATATATACTATACGCTCATACACTGGAAATAATTATGACATCCAGAATTTTCCCAGCTGAAAAACAATCATGTGCAAAGCAAAAAAGGTGCACTCGGAAGCATCGGGCGCGTGCTGTGCGAGAACACACTGACCTGGCCCCTGCTGCTGATGAGAGCAGCGACGCTGCTGGCTTCAGCAGGTCCCACGAGTCCTGGGTGTCAGGACGACTGCTAACAGAGAGAGAGAAGAGAGAAGAGTTATTGTGACGCACTTTCAACCTGACATAAGGCAGCGGATGTGAATATTGACGCAATGAACATGAAAAATTCAGTCTCAATTACGGTGAACAAACATGACTCACAATTGCGGATCATATCAATTCTTCTAGACCGCGTAAAATCTGTGCATAATTTAATATTATAAACCTAATATCATGTTTTATTATTATTATCTTTTATCCAGGTTTCATTACAAGTTAATCCATTACAAGCATAGCAGATTCAGTAAATCCCTTTGTCTCTGTGTTGCACTAAAATTGTGAGCTACAACATTTAACGTGACGTGCTGTATTCTGCAGTCTGACCCATCCACTGCTTCACCGCTACAGAGACAGTGACTTGCTTACGGCTCTGCTAATAGGGATGAGCTCCCTGCAGGTGATGTAATGTTGTGAGCGATGCTAATAATCCTCATGAATATTCAAGAGCGTTAATCAGCCCTTTGTGGTTTGTGATTGGCTGAGACAATGCAGTGACAGCTGGTATGACTCAGGAAGATGAAGGAGGACGAAGAGGAGGAGGAGGAGGAGGAGGTAAAAGGCCCGGGTATAAGACAATGAAGCACAAGCAAAAATGGCCATGTTTGCGCTATACTGAGTCACTGTGCTTGATTAACATTAAAAGAGAAAAAAACAACAAAAGGAATGCAATATCATGCTTCAGAATGTAGACGTTTTGCATATTTTAGTCAAAATTATGTAATAGAAATACTTGTTCTAGTACAGATTTACTTACATAATTATGAAGTGAATTCTAATTCTGCAGCTTCAGAATATTGAGCTTATGTCTAAGTAATTACCCAGTGATACTGTAAAAATAAGTAGTGTGTAGTCATACCTGGCGGAGGCTTCCTGCAAGTTACAGTTCTTATCTCCGGCCTTTATGACATGCTCCTCCAAAGGTCCCTGCACAGACGTAAAAGAGAAGAAGAAGTGGATAATCAGACGGATGGAGGGAAGAGTTGGGAGTGAGGGACTGATACGGACGTGCAGCTCGAAGCAACTTAATAGCACAGTGCCATTACGAATACATTTCACATTTATCAGATGCCTGACACACTATAGCTGTGATGATTAAATTCTTCTGTGACACACCGTCATACTCTGGCGGGAAGGAATTAGTCCTGCACAAAGAGTCTTCTTGTTGAAAGTATTTGGACGGAGCTCGTGTTATGAGGAACATAAGCCTCCACATAGAATAGAGTTAAATTGCCAAATGTCTAAAAAGGTTCCAATATGCGACATTCAGCCACACAATATGCCAGGAAACAAATGATAGAGAGTAGAGTCACATTCCTCCTCAGCTGCATTTGGCAACCCATCATAAACGCTACAGTCTATACTGTTTATACATAAGTATGCATGTGTTCAATTGATAACACAGTAACTCTACCTTTTCTATCAGCTTTGCGTTCAGGATGTCCTGTACATGTTGTTTATGTTGTGATAACGAGTTCATGAGTTGAGAATAATAATTCACAAACTGCAGACACAGTTAATTAGTTGCAGAAAGTGGAGGGATGGCAGAATGTAGTTCAAAGCATCCAGATGAGGGCGACTATCTAGATATACTTTCAAAGAAAGCTTGTTCTTTGGCTTAAATAACTTAAAAAAAAAAGGAGAGCGGTAAGACCAGGGTTTATATTGGTCTGGCATTTCAACAATTCCTGAAGGGACTCCAAAAAGATGCAGAGCTAACCCTAATGTGATGTACACACATTATGTCTGATTTCGTTAATGACCAGATAGAACAGGCATGATAGCTTACTGGCATTAGTTGTTGGATCACTTTGGTTTTGGTCTGAACTGCTTGCTCCATTGCAATGACCGGTTATGTTCAAGAACTGCAAACTGAACCTTCAATAAAATGGAACCAGATTAACACCTTTCAATGTTGAGCCTTGTTCCTCACCTTGAGTGCAGCAGCCTCAGCTTGTGCTTTTAGAATGTTACTCTTCAGATCCTCTGGGGTGCGCAGTGGAGTCACAACAGGACTACTACCTGTGCTGCTCAGACCACACTTCTCCGTGATTTTCAAAACATCCTCCTGTTGGAAACAGGGTCAAACATTTAACATAAAAAAAAAAATAATAGTCAACTTTAAAAAAAAAACCCACTTTTTAAACAGTAATTATCCAATGACACCAAGACAGAGGGCATCAATAGGTTCCGATAGTTGTAGTTGAAACTATCCGTCTGACCAGCAACAAACACACACCTGATTGTTCATGGCCATGTTGACATTGATGTTGTTTCTCGGAGTAGAAAGGACTGGAATGATCTCCAGCTCCAGCTGCTTCAGCCGAGCCGCTGCTTCTGAGAACACAGATGAAAGTAAACATTAACAAAATGCTACTACTGTGAATATACACTACAGCAGTGACACCCAAACTTTTATGCTGGGCCCTCTTTCAGCTGATACTACTATTACTGGTGTGTAGAAAGGATGGGATAAATGCAGAGGTCAAATCCACTATCACTAATTGGTGTGTGTCGAAAAATATTTAATAATTGTAATCAGCTGTAGGTGGTTTATTAATAACGGAGACAATCAGGAGTGTCTGAGTGTCAGCCAGTGAGTTCTCTCACTGACACTATTATATCCTGTATATATATACTATTATATCCTGCCAAAAACATTCACAATTTAAAATAATTTGTCTCCAATACTGGATTTTGTATATTTTGTACTTCCTTAGCATTATATTCACTTGCATATTGATTCCATTTAATGCTAGGCAGTCAAACACCTCACCAGCGAGGCCGAGTGGATCGTCCACTGTGATACCGGTAGCACTGTAAGCACTGCTTGGTCCAGGCTCCTCTGCAGCGGTCACCGTGGGAGCAACAGGAGCATTGAGGACGTCATCGATGCAGGTCTCCATCAGATCAACCACAGTGGGCACACTAGAGACAATAAAAATAGAGAAGAGGAAGTTGTAAAATAATGAGTAGGTACAGATGCAGTTTAATAACAACACATGCAGTAGATATGATGGAAGAAAAAAGTAACAGAAGACTTTAGGATTATACAACAGCACAACATACCTGCAGCATCCTTAAGGTATGACTGAACTCTGCAGAGATCAGCAAAACTGGCAAACGATGATATCACAAGACATTGTGAAGACATTTCACAATGATACCAGTTTTCCAAAAAAACAAAACAACAAAACTAAAATCAAATCTGGCAAATATGTAAATGCTTCAACTGGAAAGATAACCAACAAAAGTCACCGTTGGGGAGTATAAATAACATAAACAAAAAAGCACAAAAGCAATAAATGTTCTTTGAAACAGAAAGACATAGCAGCTGCAGCACTAAAATAAACCACACTGCCTAAAACCAAATGTCTTTTCAAGAGGTAAAGCAACAGTTTTACAGACGCGCGGTTCTGCCAAAGGTAATAAGTCTTCAAAGCAAGAAATAACTTCTGTGGAAAATAATGCCGCGCAATATTCTCAGAACTTGAAACATCCTGAAGCAGAACACTTTATACATGGGTTTTGGTTGAAGCTCTTCGAGCGGCCTCGTAATTACCTCATTTTTCTGTAGCCCGAGGACACAGTGAAACATGGGCAGTAGTGAACATACCATACATGCCTAGAGAGAGAGAGCGCCAAGTACAACGCTTTACCACAGGATCACAACCAAGTGTATAGAAGTGTAAATACTCCCATGTTAAGTTATCTATGAAGGAAACAGACTGGACTGTGATGATGTATAAACCCCTCGTGTTGGCAATAAATGCAAACACTGAATTACATCAAAGTGCACGGTTCAGCCAGCTGCAGTTCAGTTCTCTCCTTTTTGGACTTCAAGGTCCTGGGTGTAACACCTAGGAGGGTTTAATGGCTATAAATAACTATAGTTGTGTAGTGCATGTATAATAATAATAAGTGGGTTATTGCTTCAAAATAAAAATATTTGGTTTACAGCCATAGCCTTATAATAAGCCTTTAATATGTTCTTTAGGGCAAGGGTCATGCTTCTACAGAAGCCTGAATAGACAAACTAGCCAGAGCCTGTGTTTCTTGTTTTAAAGCTAAAGACTATTATGAAAGCATAACATCCTTTCTGATAAGGCCACTGTAGTTCCCCGATGCACTTGGGAAAAGGAGGGGTGAGTGGAGGAGTCCTATGTTTGTTGTTTGCAATTAGATGCCACTATCTGTTACACACTGGACATTTATGGCCTGAATATAGGTTTAAAACAATAAAATAAAAACAATAAATGAATTAAAAAAATAAAGAAGAAAAGGATTATTATTATTATTTTTAAATATGCCATGCTTCATGTCAAGAGAAACCATTTAAAATCTCTATAGTGTATGTTATTTAAAGCTACACACGGTTCTGTGACAAGAGTAATCATGTCTTTATTCTCTGAAATGATTTTTAAACATACAAAAGGTGAACGTCCTTTGGTCACAGTTGCTGTAAACATTTAACTAAGCACAAGATATCATGAAATCATCGAAACTGCGTGGGATGTGCAAGAAAAAGCGCAGTTTAGTGGTGTAGCGGAGGTGTAGTTAAGCATTCAGCGGATCAACCTCGACACACTGCTCTTCATGTATACCGTCCAAAACCCAGCATTTAACGCTCAGCACCTCAGTTGTTTTCACAAAACAAACTGTTACAGTGTATTTAAAACAGATAAACATCTTCATAAAAAGCTCGATTTACTTTGGAAAACTCTACCCGAGAAGGTCGTGTCAATTTAATTTCTGAGTACAGAGGGAGAGATATGTTTTGCACTGGGCACAAGGTTTAAGAGTTATAGTTGCATGTAATCCACCTTTAAAGAGTGACGGTAACTCTTTGCCCCCGGCTTCTATGTTTTGTGCTTAACTAAGGTAACAACCTTTTTCTTTAGATAAGATGCATCAACCTTCATTTCCAATCCCACTTTTCAAAAAAAAACAAAAAAACACAGCAGCAGATCCATGAAATGTGCAGAACAAATTAAATAAAAGCAAAAAAAAATCACATTATTGTCTAATATATATTCATTCATCAGCAGTCAAACTTAATGAAGCAACAGTGTTTTGGGTATTACAAAAACATAATGTTATTTATGAGAGAGAGGAAAACATAAAAAGAGGAGAGAATGCACTCAGACGCTCAAAGAACTATGCATCCTATTGTTGTCTTGCAGAGTCGAGAGTGGAGCTGAATTCTTAGCCCTCACGTCGATACCACCTCACGACACAACGTTTCACCATGACATTAGGAATGAAGGTCAGGTGAAGCAGGGTAAGGAGGAGAGAGGAAAAAGTATCAAGATTTTACAGAAGAAGCAAAGGTAGACTTCTCAGAATTGTCACTAAAAAAAAAAGGATCAGAGATGGACTCAGACAGAGGGCAGTGTCAGGTGAGACTGCAAGTTTGAAGAAGCGTAACGTGAGTGTGTCACTCGACTGCAGAAGTAACACTGCAGAGTGTTTTCCGTTGAGGAATGTTTCAGTTAACAAGGAACATGAACATGAATGTGCTCTTTGCTTTGGTACAATCACGGCCAAAAGCACCGTCTTTTTCAAGGGGGCGAGTCACTGCTGAGCCATTCCCATTTATTAGTGTGCTGTCCATGTCAGTGTCAGTCCAGATGCTGAGACTGCTGTCACCTGGTTTCGGATCTGTCCAACTCCTTTTGGGGAGATTTGGTGGGATATGAGCAGGGAGGATGGAGGGAAGAGGAGACCTGAGGAGAACAGGGTGGAGGAATGACAAGATGTGTAAGAGGGAAGAGGACAAACGGAACGGGAGTTAAGGAAATGAAGTGTGAGCGAGTGCTTAAGGCAGACTGGGGAGGGGGCATTCAGTGAAAAAAACAGCTAAGTGGAGAGTGAGACTGTATGCAAATAAACGAGGGAGAGGAAGATAAGAGACACCCAGCTCATTTTACACAGGAATTAAATGTATTAGGAAAGTAGGGAGGAGCAGAAGGCAGCAGAGGTGAATTAGACGGAGCAGGTAGCTAAAAAGACAAGAACATTCATTGTTTGTAGAAAAATTCAATGCACGTGGAGGCCTAACCTTGCAATTTTGAAAAAAATGTTTTTAGTTTTTGCCAGGTCAAACTTTATGGCTCTATTTCAACATGGCATTGTGTTGTTTTAGGGCACACTTAAATAATGTAAGTGTATGTTGACAAGTGTTGTGACATAATGACTTCAGCTAAGTGAAGTGGACAGGATGTCTGTGGAGAGTCGATGATGTGGCATTTCACCTCAAACAGCTCGTCTCCCCACACCACCAATATGGTTTTCTGATTCATCTCTGACAGACGTCACATGATTTTTGTTTACTCTTTCGTTTAGAGTGAGCGAGAAAGAGAGGGAGAATCTGCACAGCTCCTAAAATAGTTTAAAAAAATATAACATTTATGTTTTCCATGGATTGAGATTCAGCCTAGACCTAGACATTATAACTACAGTGAGAGGTGTCAGTTTTATGTAATCACGCTGAGATCCTCTGTCTCTGTCTATTTTTTGCTGGGAACTGCACGTGTCATGCGAGAAAAATAGGCGAGTCACCTGAGCTCAAAAACAGACTTGCGTGCAGTGTGAACACGCCACAAATCCAGTGTGATCCAGGCCTAAGTGCCGTGGACGCACACAGTTCCCCATTTTCACAGTATAACTGCGAGTTGTGAGATGAGAGAAAGCATTAAACAAAGACCTATTTACTCTTCCTGATGATTATAACTTTGTAATGAGGTACAAAAGGACTGAGAAAAGATGATAGTTTGTAAAGGGGGAGATGCGACATGGCATGCACAACAGCGAAATTGCACTAAAAAGCAAGCATGTTAGATGTAACAGGAGAGAGAGAGGAAAAAGAACCAGGAATTACTCTGAAGAATCAAAGATATTACGGTCTCTCTTTCAAAGCATCCTCCTCATGTCAGCCGGGTCCAAAATAAACCGTGTCCATGGTGTTGATGGTATGAAGGGGCGGTATGAAATCAGAGGTCATCTCAAGTCTAACATCTTGTATGAATATTCTGTAAAAACACTGAAGAACTTCAATGTTTCGTGGACTAGTCTGGTCCCTACTTGAGCATGTAGACCAGAATAATGTGCAATAGCTGTAGCAGCTGAATTTTACATGACATAAAACCAAAAAAAAGGTTGCTAAGGTGGTTACTAACTTTGCTAAAGATAATAGCCTGAGCACAGCTCAGATTTTTTAAGGTTTATTTTCCACCCTTCAAGCAAAAAAGAGGAGGATTCAGCGTTATTTATGTTGCTGTCTATGCAATGGTAGTCTTTTTTTTATTTTGTATCTCTATAAAAAAAAGAAGACAGAAATCCTCTTATTACAGTTGACCAGAAATCAGATCTGATCAGCCTGAGCAGTAAATCTGGATGAGCTGTTATTACGCAAAGACCCAGTTGCAGACACGTTGATGGTGAGTACTGATATGTTACTTTATCATATTCATGTAAGGCCATGGGACCACTAATATGTTAGCAATAAGGTGACGGGCAAATGTTCAGTAATGCTCAAATATTGTTATAATATCTGACGAACCCTTCCCAGGTTAGAAGTTAAATAAGCAGGTTCAAAGAATGCACAGCATGACATTAGATGACTGAAAGGAGAGACACTGCAAAACACCTAATATTTGAAGAGCAGATCCCAAGCTGAAACCAAGCCACATCACAGAGTCATAATGCCAGACACAAGATCCCCGCAAAAAAATCATCACATTACTTCCAGCAGAGATTAGGTTGATATTTCATGCTGATCAAGAGTGGACAAACATAGAATTGCAGCAGACAATTGCACTGTAAGAGCGCCCTTTTCCCAAGCCAAAAATCATAAAAGCCCATCACTGCACAGCATTTGATTGGTTAAGGCCAGAGCGATGGCAAGTTTTAATGTTTGACCGTACCTACCTGACCTGCCTCCAGACTACACCAATGTCATCAGTATATGTTAATACTGGAACACACATGGAACAAAGCAGGTTTACGACTGAGAAACACATTTGTCTGCATTAACCAGGGTCCAATAGTTTTGGACACCAATGTACTGTATGTGCATGTACACAAAAAAAATAACTTTGACGAAGAAGTATGGCAGAACAAAGCAAATAGTTATAAAAGTTATAAGGGTGGTCCAGGGAGGAAAGTAAAAGTAAAAGGAGGACACAGAAAACTCTGTCCTACAGGCCATTATGTTTCCATAAACACATTCTTATACTCAGTGCAAGTACCCAACAATCACCAAACTGAGCAGGAACAGTGGAAAAACAAGATGTGTCAATATCTCTCCCTGTGCCTCATTTTTTTTACCCTGTATTTCCTGGTCACAGCATGACAGGGTCAGTAAATAATTCATGTTCAGCTACTCTCAGTGTTGGTCAATGAAAAACACACAAACAGAGCTTTAAAAGTATTCAGACCCCTTCAAAGTTTCACATTTTGTCAGGATGCATCCAAAAATGGTTTAATTTCTTGTATTGCTGTTGTTGAAAATGTCTCTTCAGTTGTTTGTTTTTTTAACACCGCAAAATAGCAAAAATGTGAATAAAGGAGGTCTGAATACTACAATATGGCCATCCGCCATACAACAAACGAGAAATAAAAACTATGGTAAATTGAACACGGTGAAACCATCAAATTATAAATGAACCAACCTCCTCTTTTCTCCGCCAGGACTCCTGGGTAGAGCCTCAATTTCCACTGGTTTACAGACAGAGGCAACTGCTGGGGTGACCACAGGCACACTGGACCAGGCACCTCTACTGGAAGAAACCTGCAGAGGAGAGGACAGAAAAAAGACAGGAGTAAAATTACGTATAAAGAAGGAAATAGAAGGGCACTTGTTGAAAAGACAAAGAAACAAAAGGAAGAAAACAAGTAAACAACTTTTTTCAATAAGTGTCATTGTAATCATAGTAAGATGAACAAATATCCCCAGCTGTTACGTGTTAGCAAACTGTATCTGATCGTACAAATGAATTTATTTCTTAAGTGCCAACTACCAAAGTCAAACAACTGTGTTTTGTTTCCTAATAGACAACAGAAGAAAGAATAAAAACACTGTTTTGTTCTTCACCTTGTTATCTTTGCTTGAGCTGACTCCATTGCCTGAGGAAAGAGCTCTGGACAAAGAAAGTAAAAAGGTTTTAATCCAAAACTTAATAGCACAACATCTAAACAATATTGGTAAAAAAGAAAATTGAACTGGTTTACAGTGTACAGGGGCAATGCAGAGACATGTTTGGTGACACTTTTTTTCCCCATTATACTTCCTTTATTTAATTTTAAGAGGATTCCCATGAGCCAATTAGCATTTCCCGATCAGTATTTAAAACGGCTGAATTCTCTAATCTGGGAAAATGAAGAGTCAGAGTGCAGGTCTATTCAAAATATGTGTGAGGAAAAGTCCCAGGAATGTTAATGGTAACAATGCTTTGAGTGAGCTGGTCACATGACAGCTTACTACAAATGACATCATGTCTATAATCCTCATTCATATCCATTTAACAAAAGGCTGCCCCTGAAAAATGGGTATAGCCAAGACTTATGGTTAAAACAGAAATATAAAGTCTGGGTGAATGCATGAGCGAGAGGGCACTTGTATTTATGAGTGTGGACAAATGTGTAATACACAACCAAAAAACTTATTTTTATTGTTGTTATTAACCTCAAATAACAGGAAAATAAAAATACACAGTCAGCAGCTGTGGAACAATGACTTATGTGGTCAAGCTTACATTAGAACTAGAGTAAAGAAGAATAAAACTGACATTAAAGATGTTAAAATAAAAGTGTACTCACTCCTGTGGAATGAATGGTCCTGTAAAAACACAAAGAACAGACAGTGTTTGAATGGATAGATATCATAATAGTTAGGGAAATAGTTAACATGATACATAATCCATTTCCATCTAGTTCTGTAAATGATTATGCAGAAAGTGGGCAAATTCCTGTGTGCTGACATGTGACTGAGCGAGTATTGTCCTCACCTCTGTTCTGCATGGTTCTCCTTGAGTAGCGTCGACTGGGCCTTCTCTCAAAGGTGGCAGACCGCCTTGCTTTATTGGTCTTGGTTGTCTGATACTCGGTCTTTCCACTGGTACCCAAAAAAAAGAAAAAAAAGAAAAAAGAACTTTCAATTTATTCATACAATATAAATGATTCCAACCATGGGTGTTATAGGCCAAATCAAAAAAACAAAAGGACAAACAAACCCTATTGTCTCAAAAACAACAGGCCCGGTGACGAGCCCTGCTGAACTCTGGACCCATCCGAGCAATGGCCTTCCATTAACAACAAACCCAGTTACCGCTGTGTTAAACCAACATTACTGCCAGTGCTTATCCAAATGGGAAATGTTTAAACACACAGAGAAGGGAACTAGTTGGCTACAGCGGGCGGAACCTCTTCAAGTATGTGTGTACACACGTAGGAGGTTTGTATGTACAGAGGAATGATACTGTTTATCACACTTTGATTATCTCCATTAGAATGTTAAAAATCACAGTACAGAGCTCTTTAAAGTTGAGTGACCTACTTCACAAGCAATTTCCCAACTTGTTTACAAATAAGATATTTTAAATCAGGAAATTAGATATATGCCATATTAACAGGGATTAATGTGGATGTAACTGTTAGCTTATACAAAATGTAGATAAAGAGTAAGCTTATATCCATGTCTTGTATACTACCACAAACTGTTAGGCTCTGCTTATTTGATACAAAATATATATTGTAGTTGTGTCTGTGAACCACCCTCGGGAAAAATAAAGCCATTATTTGGAGAGAATCCCATCCATTACCTGTATCTGAAGCGTGATCCCATGCGAATGAATCCAGAGCGTGCAGAGTTCTTCTGTACAGGCCCTCGCAGCCTAAAGAAAGCGTGGTGCTCTACGGCACACTTCCACAGATGCTTACAGGCTTTGGGATGGTCCATCCTGAAGACAAAGGTGTGCTCCTGCTCTTTTCCCTAATATAAGAAGAAGGTCTCAGTAGAGTGACATGAAAGCACATTGTTGTACAGACCTTGAGCTATTGCAGGTTAAATTGAAAATAAACTCAAGTCATCTGAAACACTTTCGGTTGAAGGTTATATGTAAAATTAAGCTCATGCTAAATCTTACTCGATGAAGGAGCCTGATCTGTGGAGAATGAATGGACACACTAGTCTGCAAGTGCTGCCGCATGAATCTGATTTCTCATGGCAGCCGCGATGAAAGCCTTCCCGGCACCACAGTCAGTTACACTACTGTACACTGCCATGTCAAAAAAGCCTGACCAAGTCACCAAAATCTACAACTGCGCAAACTGCACCAAAACAGCCACATTATTCTTGCTTATCCCTGCACTAATGCCAGTCTGAATGTTGTAATTGTATAATTATTGACGTTTGCCAATATCTTGGTCTAAAAAATGTAAAAAAATGTTGAAGAACCACAATTGTGGGTCATGTGTCATTTCATACAGAAACTTGATAGAAAATGAAAAGACATGTATATAATGTACAAGTAAATTCCTCAGGTGACAAGACTACCGAAAAATACACAACTGCTGAGAACAATGTTAGTGTGTGTGTGTAGGAGAATGGTGCATACCAGAAATACCAGAGGGGGCAAGCTTCTTTATTAACCTCGCTCAGAGACCTCCAGGATGGGCATAATCAGTCTCTCTCCTTCTCTTTCATATACACTAGCCTCTGGGTACAACAATATGAAGTCTTGTTTCATTTTCTAGAAGTAAGTTCTCTTAAGGCTCGGGCTCTACTTCATACAAGATGTTGCCTTTATTGTGAAGAAAGCAAACTCAGCAAGTTTTACATTTTCTTTCAAGTGGCTTTCGATACTCTTGCTGAGTTTGCGCTGACATGTTAATGTCATGTGGTGAAACTGGTGAGCTTTATCTTCAAGTACAAAATGACTTGTTTGTCTAATGCTTCTGCCAAGAAACTGTGTCACCATTGCATTCCATTGATACTTAAAACCAAACTTACTGCATCATTAATCCTCAAGTGAATGTTTGCCCTTTCAGAGTCACACACACACACACACACACATTATCAGCAACAGTACAGTAAATAGGGGACATTTTCAACATTCCACTGTATGGCAATTGTGTGTGTTCCTGCTCACCTGGTCATCATCCTCCACTACCACAAGAGTCAGTTTGCTCTTTTTGAAATCTAGACGAGTGATTTTGGGCCTAAAAACAAAGAAACAAATAAAACACACACACATAAAGGGTGATAATTAAAAACATGATAGAAAAAAGCACTGACTATTGAATATTAAAGCAAAAATAGTTCATAAATTAGGTCATACCAGAAGAAGAGCCCAATCTTGGTTTGTCCTTCAAATACCAGAACCCCAGTGGGTGTCAAACCCAGACTGTACTCATTACCATCTCTGGCCTGCAGGGCAGATGTCGACAGAAAGGCAGGGATACAGAAGAAACAAAGCATTATGATAGAGATGAGTGGAATCCCTCTACCATACCACTAAATACTGCCTGCTTGCTTGCTTCCCTCACTTGTTACTAGAAACAATGGTGGGTTTATTTTACAATAACAAATATAAAACTGGTTAACAGCTACATTTTAGATGTTACAACCATTTTTAATCAATGAGGATATGACTTATTTGGAACGTCCTTGTATTGACTTATGAATATTTATCCAGTTTCCATCTTAAATGAAGGACAATTCCTGTTGTACTTCCCGGCTACACCATTTAACAGCAACCCCCAAGTAAGTGCACCTTTACCAAAAGGCTCACCTTGACCATATGCATGTCCACCCCATACATTTCTAGCCACTTGGCTTTGTTCAGGAAGTTAATCTCAGCTTGAGCCGGTGTCTGACCTCTGACGGAGAGAAGGAAAAACACAGAGAGGACAAAAATGTAAAATTGTGACTGCAGCTCTGAGCAGAAAAGATGACAAAAAAAATACACTCGGCACATTCTCGTAAGTTACATACAGCACAATGAACCAGATCTGCATGATTTCATGAAACACACACAGAGGTGCAGTATAAGATAATGAGAAATGCTAACCTGCAGTCCTTCCATGTGTTGTATATAGCCAGCTCCATATCTTCTGTTTGGTTGGGGATGAAGCGAAATTCTGACACCAGATCCATATTATGGTCTAATGGGTCGCAGTCACCGAGCTCAGCTGAAGCCACACAAACAATCAGTTCATCAGTTAACAGTAGGACTGCAGTGGTGGACCGCACAAGACCGTAGAGCTACTTGAAATTATTCTAAAGTATTCACCGAAACCTTAACATTTCAAATGATCACACAAAGAGCGTCTATTAATACTAAAGTGGAAGGTACTGGGAAATCTCAATGGACAAAATAACAAGCGATCGCTCCCCTCATGCTGCAGCACACAATCTTCAGGTCAGGGACTGATGTCTCTCTCTGAACAAGAGGTCATAGATTTTATCAAATGAAAAGGGAGACAAAAGGGAAGCTGGGGAAGGGAAAAAAAACATAAATCCTCTAGAGATAACAATGAGAATAGCGTGCTGAAAACCTTATCTCTGATACCATGGTGTAAAGAAAATTGTACAGAGACTGAGAAGTCTTCGTTCGGATTACATTTTGCAGGGTTTGAGTAGATAGGAGAAACTAGGATTTGCTGGTAGCTCTTCGCTGTATAGCTAATCCAGTTGTAAACAAAGCTTCAGCATATAGAATATAAAGATATAGTTTTACTATGTCAGTAAATGTCAGTGTACCAGGACCAACAACATAAATCTGGAAAACAAAGGGAGAAAGCTCAAAGAAAAGGGGAGAGAAAGACAGAAAGGGTACTGGATTAGGGGGCCTCTGAAAAGGATGAAGCACTAATGAGCTGGCATTTACCCCACAGTGACTGTGTGTGTGTGGTTTGTGATGTGTGTGACTCTCTGCTGATTGTGCACACAATCCCATTTCATAAAATCTCCACTGACTGAATCTTTGTTCCTCTGAGGCAGCACTCCTGCAGGTAAACACTCCATTTAGCAATAATAACGGAAAAACACGCAATGTGTGTTTGCAACATTTGGCTATAAAGAGGGTCCAAAACATTTATGCTCTAAATGAGATGTGGTAACCTACTTCTTCTGTCTCACCGCTACAAAAGTAAGTGTGGGATTTAGAGGCAATGTCTGCTGGGCATGTGGGAGTGTTGGAAGAGATTTAAGGTATGCAGACAAAACTCTTTTTGAGGAAAGGGATGAATTCACCATACTCTGGGTTTGTTTGCTTACTAACAGTAGCTATATTTTACACAGGCATTTTGGGGGTCAGTAAAGCGAACGCAGCACACATCTCAAATGTGCAAAGCAGACTGCGCTGGAACAAAACATCACACCTAAATGTCAGCTGCTGAAGATGTGATTCCAATTACCAAAACAGAGTTGGAGAGGATCCGGGATACCAGCTGTGCTTACCCTGTAGCGAGAAGGAAGCCAACTCCACGACTGTGTCAAACGGACATTCTAGCCTGAAAACATGAAGACACATGCTGGTCAGTCACAGTCGACACACACTGGCATACGTCACCAACATTTGCCGTTGACCTTCACCAAAGCCCACTGTTCTCAAATTCCGAAAAAGGTCATTTCTTTGTAATAAATACTTCCACTTCCTGTATATTCCCAGTCTTACATACTGCTATTGTTAACTATTGTATTATGTACACGAGCATGTAATATCATAGTTCCCTTATAGCAAGATGGCTGTGACTGCAAACTTAACTGATCAATTCATGTCTAAAGGGATACGTGATAAATAAAGGCTATATGATATTTTGGTCAACTAATTCACTCATTTTTAAGGATGGTAAAATATGCCTATGTCTACTATGGCAAGTTGTATATTACAATGTGTGTCAGGAATAAAATGATTATTTTCTGACACCACCATACTTTCTTCCTGTTCCCGTGTACAGTATCTCATCAAAGATTATGATTAAAAATACAGGATAATCACTTACTTGCCACTGAGGATGTCTTGCTTTAACTGTAAAACAAATAGGTATCTGGAAGTAAAACACAACAATAAAGTTGAACGCGGTGAGAAATTGTGATGAAATGGGGCAGTTTTCTATAGTAAGACACAAAAACAAACACCTATGCCATTCTGAGACCACTAAAGCCAACAATACTGTCTTGAATGATGTGACCAAGGAATAAACAAAAAATAAATATATAAAAGAAGAAAGACAGTATTATTTTATTTGTTTAATTCACACATTAATCAATCTACTTGTTGAGATCAAATGACAAGAGGTCAAAACCTTCATCTGTTACTTTCTCTCCTTTGACTCCTGTGAATGCTGCTACACCTCTTTGAGTACAGGTAACTGTCTTCTACAGAAAAAACATTTAATCTACCAGAGTTTTTAAATAAAAGTCAGTAAAATATTAAGTCAGTGAATATATCCAGTCCCCACCAGGTGACGCAGAAACTCCCAAACCTTGGCCAGCTAATTAATAATGTAAGAAATGTACTCAAAAGTCAGATGACACCTTGGTTCTTAAAAACCTATAAGCTAGAGTACAAAGTCTTAACTTACCTGGTGAGTTCCTCGTGTAGATTGTTGGGTTCTGAAGAGTAGAACTTCACTCTCAAGTGAAGGCAGTATGGTGGGCCGACTGAGAAACATATCAATAGAAAGTTTACCGATGCAATCAACACACACAATATTAGTATTAGTATTGTCATAATATCAAATATCACAAGTATCAATGCATGATGAGAGAAGGGAAATGAATAAGGCCTACGAGTACTTACTTTTCACTTGTTTTTTGATACTTTTCGTAACGTCAAGCCAATGCTGAAACAACAGGGAAGAAAAAGAGGTTCAGTGTATTTAAGGTTAACTGCAAGTTAACTCAGGTATTAAACAACATGTAATTATTATGGTGTGCATTTCATAATTATATATCTGTGACAGTTCCTTTCAAAGATAACAATTCTGCTTCGGCAGTGGACCTTATGCCTTTTCTCTACAGCTATTTAACCTGCCTGTGCTCAGTTCACAACAAATAAACATTTATTATATAAACACACACACACACACTTAAGTCATTGTTTTGGTGCTGTAATTATTCTACAAAGTTGTGACTCTATGAGGCATGAACAATTAAAAGGAGAGGCGGTTGCACTGATGGTGTATGTTAGAGTTGGAGAGAGATAACAGGGAAAGACACACACTAGAATACTCTCCCCCACATTCCTTTTAAAAGCCCTCCCTCTTTTACTTTCTCTCTCTCTACTTCAGTTCACTCTCCCACTCCTTTAACTCTCTACCTCCACCCATCTCCTTCCAGTCCCTCCCTACTGCTTCATCTTTACTCCCTATGGCTCTTCTTCCTTCCATGGCCATCACAGAGTATCAGTGTGAAGGAACAGGGTCAGTGTCAGACCAGTGACTTAAAACACTTTGTCTCCGAGGTTCAGCATGACTCCCACGGCTGACAACAGTCCCATAACCAATCCCTTTAGCCCATTCACAGAGAGGGAAAGTCCCTGTCACAGGCTTGTCACCAAATGGGTGACTAGTGCTTAAACTGAAAATAAAAGTCTTCCAAAAAAAAGAAAAGAACGGACTGCCTGAAACACTTGGTAAGGCAGGGAATAAAAGCACCACACTTATTTCGCCAAAATTGTTCAACCCAACAAACCTGAACCTTAAATGAGTAAAAAATATATTAAAAAAAATCGCTAATCTTACCGGCACTTGTGCTGAGTCCATGAAGCGCAGTCCAAAGTAATCTTTCTCTACGATGTCCAAATGGTACATGATCTGCTCAAAGAGCTCCTCACCTTTGGCTTTTTTCTAAGCAGGGAAACACAAACAAACAGAGGACTCACAATAAATATCTGAAGAACAAACTGTCTTAGCTAGGATCATGAAGGAAAAATTAACAACTTGAGATATTAAATGGAAAGTCATAGAAATTCCCTGTCCATGTAAATAACTTAGTAAAGCAGTAAAGGTGATGATATTATATAAACAACTTCTAGAGAATTGATTAATTTGCTGATTATTTTCTTGATAATTGGTCTTAAAAATGGATTTCCAACAGACCTATGCAATTTTTTTTAAATGATTCTCTGATGATCAGAAAAGCTGTTTTTTTCTGTTGATTGCTTAATCCATTAATCATTGTACTTGGATACAAGTTTAATAAGAACACGTACTTCAGATCATTTCAAACTTGAAGATTTATTTTCACACCACTCCAAATGACTGTTCTGTGATTTATGGACATTAATAAAAAAAATATGAGATGTATTGAGAGTTTGAAGGTGTTGCTCCTTCAAAAAAGCCGTACCAGTTACTGCCTGTGTCTCTGCCTGGAACTGGGGGAGCTCTCTCTCACATGTGCACGTTCTCTCTCACACACACACACACACACACACACACACACACACAGGGCCAGCAACAGACATACACACACAACTCTCAAACCCCACCATGAGGCACAGCGACAGGGTTGCCACAGCAACTGGGGTTGAAGCACCCCAGATGCCGAGAAACTGGGGGGGTGGCTGTACACATCATGTGATCATCTGGCTCTATAAAAAGGTGCTGTCCAAGATCAGCCAACAGGTTTTTAAAATCTCTCCATCTCATTTTTTTTTGTGTCCTTTTTGAACAATTTATGTTCTTTAAATGACCTGTTACCAAATGTAAAGCTAAATTTATATATCTTTTTGCAAACAATTGCCTCTGAGTGATTGATTGGCTTTATAGAGCAGTCATTCACAGAGACGGACATAATTTAAAAATGTAGAAGAGCGACACACATAAACACAGTTAAACAAAGTTATGGATGAGTAAATGTGCAAACCACAGGTGCACTTGAGGATTTCCTGGATTTCCTTCTCTCTCACACACACACACACACAGACCCCAAGAGAGCATCTAGGGAGCTCAGAGAGGCCGTCCCCATGCTAACTGGCATAGCTGAGAAGGCATACCTCACCCCTACAGTACACAGGGAGAGGAGAGAGCACAAAGGGCTCATTGTGTCTCTCTTTGTGTGCATGTGTGTGTGTTGCAAACCTTCTTTTAGTGCTTGCAGTATTGTTTGGCTGTGTGTAGTCTTCACACCTATCTCAACGCATACAATTCCGTCAGCAATGTCAACTGACACTGTCCTCATGTTTGAGTAACAGTTGTGCGGATACTCTCATCTTTATCATCAACATCAAATAAAAGGGCCAATTTATGACGTGTAGATCGAGACGTAAGGTATTAAGGTAACCACAGATCATTTATCAGGTGAAATTCTACACGTGTGCTAACACTTTTCTTAATACACGATATTGTTCAGTCCCTTTACTATTACTTATTATAATTGCATAACATGAATGTGTTTAAATCAGGCTGGATGACAAGGAAGTCACCATTACTGCAATATAATGTCGTTCAATATCAATATGTTAGCTCAATATACTGTACATAAACACAGTTTTAAAAAAATAGCAATGCAACACTTGATTAGTGACAAAACATTTACATATATTTGAATATATCATAATGTTGAGGTTTTAGGAAACACTCATTGACATTCTTCTGACATTCTGTGGGCTAAACTAATTGAAAAAAATAAACAAAAGTTAAATTGATAAAGAAAATAATCATTATTTGCAGCCCTAAACGCAAACTTGATTTGAATGTTTTACCTTTTGAATGTTTGACTTGAATGTTTTACCTCAGACATGTAAAGTGTTTGCCGTTTATATGGCAGTGTTTACATCTCCCGTCATCTGGCTGCCGACATATCAAAACACACGGGAAGTGATTCATTTTATGTCAATACAGACGGAGGCAACGGCAACATTGTGGTAGTCAAAGCAAGACCACAGCAAACAGGTTGAGGTATGACTGAGAAAACACACAAAAAAGTGCCCACAAGAAATGAGTTACTTGTCCTCACCCGCCCCTGCACTGCTGATGCATACATACAGATACTCCCTTCAGTAATCATCTCACCTTTACAAGATAATCAGATGAGATTCAAAAAAATATTTGGGCCATATTAATTAACCACTTATGTGTGGGATACAAAATTAAGACGGTGACAGCGTGAGTGGATGAAGAGTCGTGAGTGGAGTGGGGACAAAGACACAGGACAGGCAAGTAAATACATCTAAAAAGGAAAGAATGTGGATCATAACACTGTGGGGAATTATGTGTGGACATAGATGCTGCTCAACAGTGGTATCCCTAGGAGACAACTTTGGGTGGCCTTATATACGCGGGTCCCACAGACAGCTGGAAAGCTGAAGTAAGTGAACGAGTCCTATTCACTTGAAGATGGTGCCTGTGTATTTACAACCACTTGAACAAATAAAAAAGGAAAACTAACTGCACCATTTAGCAGGGGGCCATCCCGAGTTGAATAGACAACTATGTGGCCGTAGAACAAGATGACATGACTCCAAACTACATCACAGGAACAGTATAATCATTTTGACAACCAAATTGTGTTCACCGTGTTTTTGTTTTTTTTTCCCCACAACTTCTGAAACAACTGTGCAAAACTTAAAGCATAGGCAGATCAGCAAAAGGCAGCAATGTGTTAAGATTAACTTTTTTCTCAGACACCGTCTGGCGGAATCACTGATAGTGGGGAGGTGCAGTGTTTCCCTGCAAACCTGCACAACTTTGCTGTGCACTATCACAGTAAATGTCTGTGTTCCTTTCAATGGAAGTTCTGTTCCCTGTGTTCACAGCCAACGTAACATACAGTATATGTGAAATATCCAAACAGGACCATCTGTACTTTTTCAGATTACACATAAAAGAGCTACACTGACATAAGCATGTTGCATTGCATCAGTTTGACTGTAAATTTCCTTAAATATTTCGTTATCACTGGGACATCTCGTCTTTTATCTTCCACCATCTTCCCTTATTGTGTTGAAATACTGTTGGTGATGGATGTATAGAGTAAAAAGCGAAACATTGAAATGAAGCAGCACTCCCAGCTTCCTATCCCAACTGGTGTGTTTCTCATTGCCTTATCACTTGGATGATAACACATAAGGGATTGCAGACGCTACCTATATCTGGGGGAGGGGATTTACAAAGGAAGCTCAATTTCAACTTAAGCAAAGGCCAGGAGGTTTTTAGCTGGAAGACTTTCAGAAATCCAGCTGAATTTAAATCTGCACACATTAAATCCCTGGGCAACTTTAAGGTATTAAAGCACACTGAGGCTCTCCATCTCCATCAGTAAAAAAACTGATTATAAAAACGTGATCACCCACAAAGAAAAATACACACCCCTGTAAATTCTGCACAAATCAAAACACATGCATAAGAGCAGGAGAGATGAAGAGAAACAGACGAAGGGTGAAAACAGCACAATCAAAAAACTGAATAGGAGTTCTGTAAAAGCTGACCTTTCCATGAACATAATAGGGGGCTGACAGGGAGGATGTGGCAGGTCATATAGTACATACACTTATACATATAAAAGGTACTGAATAGAATAAATGTATTCATTCTTGCTGTTGAGCCATTATGGGATTCTAAGAATGCTTAGTGGTCGTAGAAAATTATCTCCATACATTCTCAGTAAGAGTCAGTTAGAATAAATATTAAAAGGAGGAAATAAGAATGAGATTTTTTTGGATAGGAGCAGATCTTCCAATAAATATATGTCAGACAGCTAGATTTACAAACAAATTATCATGTCCTAAAGAAGTTAGATATCAGACTGACCTCACTGGAATTCAGTGGATTTGACAGATGGAATCTCAGAGGGAAAATTATTAAAAAATGTGTGTGCCAAAAGAAAATAAAGACCAGGGGAATAAGAAAATATGTAATCCCCTGGTTCAAGAAATTAGTTCATAAATGTTAGATTAGTTAAAGGCTCCCCAGCATTGAATCTGTACTTTTTCTAACAGAAGTACAGGGAAAAAATGATGTGGAATGAGACAGAGGGATAGGACAGAGGAGTGACCTTCTACTGAGTGTGTGTGCACTTGGTGATGAGACAACAGGTCACATGACACAATCATGTGATCAAGTGTGTTCTCAAAAGAGGATCATGGAATTACAGGTGATCAGCACAATGCTACACACCCACCCACACAGGCTTAAAACAACTCTCCCTCAGACACAGGCGTACAATGGTCACCAGTTCATTCACCACTTGTTCTTTCACTTTTAATCTTTCAAATAAAAATGGCTGGTTCGGCAGAAAACTATGACACTCCCCTTCCACAACTGTTAAATTTAGTCCAATCTTTCAGAGAGAATTCAAATCACAACTCCTCTTACCGGCAGGTCTACACTGACATCCGCGCCATCCAGTAAGGAGACACGGCAGGTGATGATGGACTTTGCATCCCCAGCAGCAGGGATGTGTGTTGTGGCTCGTTGGGCCTCCCTTAACCGGCTTTTTTCTGCATGTTTCCGGATGGAGCGTCGCCCCAGCGTCCTGCGCAGGAAACTCAGCATAGTGGAAAGAGAGGGAGGGGGTTACAGTGCCACACCTGTTGGGGAAGAATGTAAGAAATCGAGTCAACACACTCCACCGGAGAGGTTTAGTTTTCTGCCATGTCTTGTCTGTCTGTCTCTGAGGAGCATAACTCAAAAAGTATGGATCAAGTAGATTATGTGCGAAGGAAGAACTGATTAAATTTAGGTGGTAGTCTGGATCCACATTCAGGAGATTTTAAAAACAGTTGTGAACCTTGTACAATAGGGGAGTGTATTAACACAGTGGGAAAAGGAGTTTTATGCTCTCTGATAACTGATAACTGGAAATGAGTAAGGCAACAGAAGCAAATATGCTGTGAAGCAGGTGCATCATTGTTGTTTACATTAGAAACATGTGTTTAATACATGTCTCCAATCTAATATTTAACACACAAGACAACATAGCTCATGCAACAGCTGACAAACCTTTGTGAAAAATGTCTTACATTATTTTATCGACAAGATGTCTGCCATTAGGTCTTGAACTTCCCTCTTTCCTTCTGTCTCTGACTCTGCTAGGGAATTGATCAGGTATCCCTCTCCTTTGTTACCAATATAGTTAAGCACTTGCATCCATCTCACTGCTCCTTAGACTTATCCAAACTCCCTTTACTCTCTAAGGTCTGAGAGAAAGTGGTTTATGATCAACTGCAGTCCCAACTCAAATCCAATCATCGAGAAATTACAATCTGGTTTTCTAAGTTTTTAAAAACCTACTTTTAACTGTTGATTCTGGAAACTCTGCTGTCTTGCTGCTCTAGAACATGACTGCTGCCTTTGATACAGTGGATCATAACATTATTTTGTCTCGCCTTAATTGGTTCAGGTCTGAATGATCAAATGGAAGCTTCTCTGTTCATCTAGGTCAATATTCCTCAGCCATTTCTTCTCTTACCTGTGGGGTGCCTCAAGGCTCTATCCTGGGTCCTATTCTTTTCTCAATGTACCTGCTGCCCATGGGGTATATTTAGAAGAAAAAAATACAACATCTTCTTACATCTTTTGCAGATGATTTACAGATATATCTAGCTCAGCTTCCATTCAGTCTCTGAATTATTTAATTTATTTCTTCATTACTTCTCAATTAGTACTGTAATTCCCTCTACGTTGGTCTTGATAAGTCGTCTCTTTGACACTTAAACAAAAACAGGGGTGATTCAAAAACGTGGTCTCCTAAGTTACCTTTTCTATTTTTCTATGACTTCATCCTCTGCTAATTGTTCTATCCCACTCTCTGATATACTCCTCCTTCTGGTCTCTCTCCTCTGTCTCTGCCCTGTCACTCCTTCTTTCTTTATGTCCCCTATCTTTCCTTGTGCCATGTTTTTTTTAATATATTTTTTTATTATTGTATTGTTTTGTTCTTGTTTGTATTTGTATTGTTGCATTGTTTGTTCTTGTTGATTGTAATTTATGGTTGTATTGTGTTGGTATTTTGTTCTTTTGCTGCGTCATTCCTGTGTTTGTGACTTGGTCTTAATTTGTTGGTTCATGTCCACTCTTTTTCTCGTTTTCTCCCTTTTCCTCCTATTTCAACACACTTGTATTGTTCGATTGTTGATACGTTTTATTCCCCTCTCTTTTTTCTCCCCCCCATTTCAGTCCTCCACCTCAATGTCCCCTATTTTCCTTTCACCCCAACCGACTGCAGCAGATGACTGATGGCAGATTTAAATCTGGTTCTGACAGAGATTTATTCCTGTTAAGAGAAAGTTTTATTTCTCTTCACTGACACCTTGGGATTATATCTTTCCTTGCATTACCAGGCAAAACATCTTGAAATGTTTGATTAGGCCTGACTGGACATTTGTTAAGAAAAGTTCTATATAAATTAGGTTAAAAAATTAAATAGAAGTTTTAGCTTATTGAGAATATTTAAAAAAAAAAAACTCATCCAGGTAATGTAATTCAGAATCCATTCACCCGTTTCTCATAGTAAGATGAAAACGTAAATAGTCACTTAGCATAGTCTCGCTGGAGTTTACGTCAAACTAACGGGGATAAAACGCTTCA
Source organism: Solea solea (assembly GCF_958295425.1). Lineage (NCBI taxonomy): Eukaryota > Metazoa > Chordata > Actinopteri > Pleuronectiformes > Soleidae > Solea > Solea solea. The sequence continues at coordinate 31,336,854 of NC_081135.1, forward strand.
TGAATTGACAAGACATTTGAATTAGTGGAAACATTCTGGCGGATATAAAGGTAATACTATCAGTTTAGTAGTTTAGAGGGAATTTACACACAAGCAAAACTGACGCAGTCAGCTAAAGGTAATCGACTTGCGATTTGGTGTAAAACTAATTTCAGGTCATAAAACGAAACCACTGTGATTGATTGAGTTACCACATGAAACAGTACAAAGTATACTACAAAACCAGAAAACAACAAAATATAAATACATAAATAACTCAATGCGCTTCTCTTTACTCAGTTGAGGCCGGAGGTACCTGGTATAAGAAAAAGCAACAGGTGTGCGTTTGTTTTATTCAACGAGCTGACCACTGTGGCAACAGCAGCACAGAATAAGTATGACTCCGACCGCGCGAGCGTGCGCCGTACAACAAAACAAACACCGCCTTTAGCACCGAGAGCTGGATAGGGACAGACACTTGCTCCGCAGCCACTAGTGGTTCAGAGAAGGAGGAGGACGCCTGGACAAAGATACTCACAAAGACGTGCTCGCTTGACTTCACGGTGAAAACACGTGCATTGCAGACGACTAAACAGCAGCCTCGTTCGTTTCCATGGTCTGTAAGCGCGTTGTTATTGCTTTTTCTTCTGAATTCCTCGTTACCACTGCGGGGTAATTTCCTCACTGGTCCCAACAAAAAAGTAGAAGGCAAAGCTCGACTCCGGAAGTGACGTCACGACAAATCCCTAACAACACTTGATTTGCATTTTTTAAAGAGACAGACCTTAATTTTTTTTTTGTCGGCGTAGTTAATGGTGCATTTCGTCATTCGTTATTACCACGGATTTATGTCGTCAGTGAAGTTGTCCCGTCACATTAATGCCCGACAAAACACACAAAAAACATATGTTGTATACATATAATGATAAAAACTAAAAATATATTTATAATAATTTATTCTTAATAAATATTTCTTGATGCCACTCAAAACTCCCAAGGCTCAAAACATAGTTGTATGTACAGTAATAATTCCTTTTGATTTTGAGCGGTACAGCCAATCCGTATTTGACAACAGCACCCCCCTCTGGTAACTTTGGGAATAACGGTTTCCCAAAGTGTTGCTGAAGAAATCTGTGGTGTGAGTTAATGAAAAATTACACGGTAAAGACAGATGTGCAGAAGGACTGTGACCTATGTGTCAGATTTTACTTAATTAAAAATATATATCTTGAACTCCTTTCACTCTAATATCATATTTTTTTCATAATGGGTATCGGCTCAATATAAGTATTTTCTTTTTAGGGAATAAATGCCTGCAACAAAAACAAACTGATAACTGAAATGTATGCAGACAGCATAGATGCATGCACAGAATGATTGACATTTTATTTTTGCTGCCTAAAATATGCATATATGTATAACCACTCGCTGAAACAGACTGTATCTGAACATCTGTGTTTCTTTTTGGGTGAATCCTTGCATTACACTGATGACTGTCTAATATACATGTAAAATGTAGGATTAAAATCCCAATTCAGTCTAACATCACTCCATTCAAAGAATCTGCCATTATAATACACATTAACACTGAGGGCAAATAGTGTAGCGGTTTTCCTCTGCACATTTTCAGTAACCTTCCTTGGGTTTGTTGTTTACTTTGGACCACAGGTCAAGAGATTCTTAAAGAGGTCTCGAGTGGTGTTGGTGGGTCTCCTCTCCAAAGTTGCCCAACCTCACTTTTACAGTGTGGAAAAGCAAATGTAATCCGACGCCACGTATCCATGCTTTGACAGACAAGCTTTAATTGTTCACAATCGAGCTTAAAGACATGTCCAAAGCGCCGTAAAACCATCATACCAGAAAAAAACAAGTGACTGAGGACAAAAGGTTTTTATGACACAGGTAGGAGTTAACCAAGGGTATAATACGATAAAACATTTCTCATTATTCTGTGTTCCATAAATATTTACACTTGCTGTCATCGAGAATTGTTTAAATCAAACAGAAATGTTCAAAATAGCAGTCTTGAAATACACACCATATTATGTGTCACATCTGAATCATTCAAAAAAGAGAACAAAAAAAATCAAATATAAAATAAAAAATCTTTCTGCTCACAAATGATTTTCCCTTTTATTTTAAAGATCTTTTTCATATACAACATTGTATTTACACTGTCTAGTATTATTTACACAAAATTAACAAGTGGCACTGTGTAGTTAGGAGTTTTTTTCTTTTTCTTGTTACCTACAGGTGTCTTATTTTAAAACAAAAAAAAAATAAAAATGATAAATTAAAAACAGAACAAAAACAACAACTCATTTTAACAATGCTTTGTCTCCAACTCTTTTTTTTTTTTGTCGTCAGTAGCACTACCTGCCACTACACCTACTACAAAGTGCTGTCCTTTCCCTACCCAACTAGAACTGTTTTCATCTTTACAAAAATACCACTAACCCTGGCTTACCCCATGTCTGGTAGCCTCAGCCTCCACTCTACATTTGATCAGTACCCCAAACACACAAACACACACACACACACACACACAGTACCAATTATGTGTCAACATCAAAACACTTTGAACACACAAAGCTCATTGTTGGACATTTTTGTGCAGATGAAAACTCTGGCAGCCTCGACTTATTATCACTTACCAACTTCACACTGCAGCACCAATGTTTTAGCTTTGTTGGTAGGTTTCATTTTAAATCGGATTAGATCTTAGCACTAGATACAGAACACAATGAAAGAAGCCACTGCGGGGTTAAACAGTGTTTTTCAATTTGTGTGTTTTTTGCCAGCATTTGTCCGTTTGTGAGCAGCATAATTCAAAAAAAGTTATTTTGATAAAATGTACTGTAAATGCAGGTTATGGCCCGAAGAAGAAATGATTGGATTTTGGTGGTGATCCAAACAGGGAATCAGGATTTCTTTTTTAACAATTCTAGCGCTCTCAGAGTGCCTACTCTAATCCTGTTTAATTCTAAGCTCATGCATGTGGGGTCTTGGACGCATTTGCTGAAAGTTTCAATAATAAAAAAAAAAAGTAATTTATTCACTCGTTCCCTAACATTGGTTTGCACTCGTGTAGCAGTTTGCTACTGTATCCATGTAATCTGCTCAGATGTGTCATTCACCTTGAGGCCATACTGAGAGAGTGGGATCCTTGCATAATGATCCAAAAGAAACGCATCTGAGGGAAACGGTGAGAGGAATGGGCTGATGGTGTTTTGTGTGGGCTGTGCAGAAAATGACTGGTGTTGACTGAGAGTTTTTTTTGTTTTTGGGAGAGGGTTTGCAAATACGGGAGAGAGAAGAGCAGTTTCCAGGCTCCAATTCCTACTCCAACATGTGGCAGAAGTATGTATTTCTCGGCTGCGTTCAAAAGAGAGGTGTGTGATCTGTTCTGAATTTGTTGTTTCGCAGGCAAAGAGTTAGACAGAACTACGAAACAGGTGGCTCTTTCTGAAATTTTTCAAAAAAAAAAAAAAAATATATATATATATATATATATAATTTGAGTTCAGGTTAGATGAGGTTCATGGCTTCATGGCACAACCTTTCATTCCAGTTCACGAACAAGCAGGCTTAGACCAGACAGCTACTAAACTATAGTAAATGAAATGACCTTGGACGAGAGGGAGATGACCAGAGACACCCACTCTCACACATACACACACACACACACACTCACACACACAGCAGTAGGTTTTTCTAGCAAGAGTCCATTGTCGTCCTGACAGCAAAGTACCGAAGCAGTCAATATTTAAAATATATCAAATCATTAACAGGCTACAGTCAAAAACACACCGACAGCGTAACCTGTGCTCTCACAAAAAAAAAGGAAAAACAACTCAACGAGCAACTCGATGCTGGGTTTTGTGAATAAAAAATACAAGTCATCATTTCCTTTCAATCATAACACATCATGTTGGCTTAAAAACAAGTACCAGTGGGGAAAGGGCAATAAAAAAAAAAAAAGGGGAAAGTACTGTTTGACTGTTCCATTTGTGCTGCTTCTTTGAATTGTCAACTGTTCTAGATTAAATTGGTCAATCGTGGTTGGTTTGACATTCCGCTCCAGTGACCTTTCGCCAAAAAAAAAAAAAAAGCAAAAACAAATAATGTGTCTTACTGAGTAAAATAAAGAAGATCTATGTCAACTCAACAAGCAATGTTTCTATGGGGCCAAAAATTAATAAGACTCTGAAGAGAGACATGAACTGACCTTAGCCTCGTTTCTTAACCTCAGGCTGTAACTCAGCACAGCACTGTGTGTTGAATCAATGTTACACAGTGTGAGGAGAATTCATTTCAAATAATTGATAAATGCTCAAAGTATAACTCTTCTATCAGCACGTCTTTCAGTGGCAAGCCAACAGTCTCGGGTCAACAGTAGCTGCTGGGACTCGTACGGGGGGGGAGATAGGGAGGCAGCCAGTAAACACACGCCCTGAGCACTGTAAACTGGTTCTGCTCCTCACCACGCCAGAGGACAGACACTTCAGAGTCTGCGTGTCCGTAAGCTCAAAAAACACAGCACAAAGCAGGATGAAGAATCCGACTGGCCACAGCATTGAACGAGAGGTGAGACACGAGGTGCTTTCGGCTGTCCGGCTGTCAGAAACTCGGACAGAAAGAAAGCGCAGAAAGATTAAAAACCCAAGTACAATAAATTAAATCACTGTTCTCTTTTTCTCTACAAAAAAGCAAAAAAAAGAAATAAAGAAGTAGTTAGAAGAGGAGGAATCACACTAACTTTACTACCTAAGATTTAATCAGGAAAGCGTGAAGCTCTAGACTCGTACAAACAAAACATACAACTTTTTTTGTTCAGTGGACAGGGTTTGACACAAACTAAAACACAATAAATACTCTTTCTGAGGAACAAAAGATAAGGTATATCTCTTTATCAGCTAAAAGGACACTAAAAAAAGGCAGGTCCGTCTGGCAGACTCGCTCAGAAGGGGATAGGGCGACCCATTAGGAGAAAAAAAAAGATAAGGGCGGGGGCTTTCCATCCACGAGGGCAGCCCTTCCCCTTCATACTTATGGCACTACAGCAATTCCCCATCCACATTTTATTCTCTCATACTTTAATCTTCTCATTCCTTGTATAGTTTTTGTTTTCCTTTACCCTGAACATACAATGTTCCCTAAAAAAGGTACCTAGTCAACACAGCTGGATTTCTTTTTAAATTCTATCTTGTCCATGATTTTCACGTTTGCTTGTCTTTTTTTTTTTCCATTTTTAATCAGCATTAAAGTGCAACAGTGCTTTTGTTCTCCGACCACCTGTACTCTAACCCGTGACGACCCCCGGGGGTCAGAAGTCACAGGTTCGAGGGATCAGGATCGGGGTCAGGGTTCACGCTGGTCTCGCTTGTCAAGCTGGTAGCGCTTGCAACGCTCGGCTCCTCCATTTCCTCTTCTTCTTCCTCCTCCTCCTCCTCCTCCTCCTCCTCCTCCTCTTCCTCCTCCTCCTCCTCAGTCACCTCTCCCACGTCGAGCACCTCCACCTCCTCGTCGTCGTCGTCGTCGTCCTCTTCATCCAGCTCTCCCTCCAGCCGCTCGGCCACGGCCGAGTCGCCTTCCTCTATCGTCGCCGTCTCGTCCTGCTCTTCTCCCGCTTTCTGCTGCTCGTTCTTGTCCTCCTCCCTCTCATCGTTCACCTTTTCTCGTTGCTGGTACACAGCGGTCGTGAGTGGTTTGACCAGTCCTTCCTCGTAGACCTTCAAGATGGCCTCGCATACAAAACGATACTGACTCTGTAAACAAACAAACAAACAAACAAACAAACCAGAAAAATCATCACATATTTCAGTTGATGGTGCAGACCGGCTGAAAGCAGCTGAACACACACACACACACACACACACAGAGACAGAGAGAGGCGTCTGTGACTACATACAGGGGTTTGTATCATCATTGCCCTCTGGTCTCTCATGGTCCTGACAATATCTAGAGGATACACAGGCTGACCAGCCTCCATTAGACACAACGCCGTCTCCATGGTAATCAGAACTCCTGTCCTTCCGATGCCCGCACTGGAAGAAAGCAAGCAGTGGGGATAGAAAAGGATGTTTAGTCACCAAACAAGTGCAACATACACTGTGAAGCAAGAGAGGAAGTATATTGTTAACTGAACTTCATTTACTTGTATATTTATGTGAACTTTTTACTTTGTTTTGTTATTTTTATAACATTTGGTGAGTTTTGCTGTTGATGCTATGACTCCGCCTCTGATTGGTCGTCGTGAATAGAAACAACGTGGCATTATTTGTATGTGATGCTCAGTCAAGCAATACTATCAGGCCTGACTGAGGGAGTGTTTGTGTCTATACACCGGTAGCACAGGGGCGAGCGGGGACAAGAAGGGATAACACGTCAAACTGCAGTAAGACTGCAGTAAGTTTTTGAGCAGTTTCTTTGTGTTTTCAGTCAAACGCCAACAATGCTGCTGTTTCTGCCGTACACCTTCACATTAAAAACAAAAACACTTCCTGTGTGCGGCACAGAAATGTCGCCCAAAACACAAGATCTAAAAGCCACTATACTGAGAAACTCATACTGAGTCATGTTGAGCTTTGAACTTTGTATATATTATTCCTATATTTTTATTTATTTATTTAACTTCATTGCTTGGTTTATATCACCGTATCACTTTTATTTACTGTACTATTACTCATTTAGTTATTTATTTAATTTTCTGTTCTTAGCGTTAGGGTTGGGGCTTTTTTCCCCCCCAAGCGTGCTACAGTATATCAAGTCTGAAGAAAAGAGTCACATAATTCCCCACAATGACGGCACTTTACCTGCAGTGTACGACCATCGGCTGGTCCTGTCCTGCCCTTTTGGTCCGTACCAAAGCCACAAAGTCCAGGAAGTCGGTGGAGTCATCAGGAACACCATGGTCGGGCCAAGCCAGGTACTGGATCTGAGTGAGCTCCCTCTGCTGCTCACTCTGAACACACACAGAGAGACAGATATAACATGAAATGCTTTTTAGGGTGACAGACAAACAAACAAACAAACAAACAGCTGTAATATGAATCAGATTTCACTCATACTCATCACTGTGCTTTACTTCCACACAGGTTCTGTGTCTTACAGGGAGTCTGGAAGGCTTCTTGTTTGTACATTTATGCCCTTTAACTACTACATTAAACAGGACTTGAGGAAAACAGACAGCGCTTTTATACTTGCAACTCCGCTGATTCACACTGCTGCTTCCTATTTTATTAAAAACACCTGACGCTGATGTTACTTTCTGAACCTCATGGCAAAATGCCATCAAATAATTAAAAGCAAGACACACATTCTCTTTTATTTACCCATAATAAGAATAATATCTGACAAGTGAAAGGCAACAATAGCAAAAATATAAAAGGGATCGTGAAATTAACCATGATGACGACACACACAAACACACCCTACAGCAAGAAAACTACAGACTTATATTTCTTGTGCTACTCTGTACCTATGTGTTCCTCTTTAATATACTGCCCTGCCACATCACCATGGTAACACATCTATCTCCATAGCAACGATCACAGGCAGAGGAGAATTCTAATTGCCTCCTCCTACATCCTTATACTGTAAAGGTCATGATGCAAGGGCAACACGCAGGGAAACAATCAGGAAAACACAGACAGCGGGAAATGATGAGGTAACAGCGAGAACATTTATACTCCATTACAGGCTCGTTTCTAATGAGCTTTTGTCCCCGGAACTGGCTCTGTGCATGACATGTTACACACTGTTATATCACAGCAAACACTCGCGACACAAAGACACATTTCAGCTGCACAATAAAAGTTCAACGTGACACGCTGACGCGAGACACCGGCTCCCGCGTGACAATACGACACAGTCACACTCTCGCGTGTCAGTTTTTCAAACTCTCTTTGTCCCACTCGCTGTTCCGCGCAGAGGTTTCTCTTCCACCCGCTTTCTATTTCATCAGTGTGACTGATTAGGGCGGGTGGTTGTCACGGCAACCAGATCCCCCTACGTGGCCCGCATGCAGCAGCGGGAGCCAGAAAAAGAACAGCCCACACTGGTCACTATGGCAACACTCCTCCTCCTGGGGTCGTCAGCGGCGCATCCTCCAAGAGACTTTGGAGGTTCTCTTCGATGGGAGCCAAAGTCCTTCACCTTCCGCTCTAACCTGCTCTGGTTACCAGCACACACCCTCTCTCTCTCTCTCATCTGGCTGCACCTGCACTTCCATTCATTCTCCCGTCTTTCTCCTCTCATCCTTGCTTCACTTTCAGGATTTATCCTTTTTTTTGTTTTCACATGGATTCTGTGTTCTGAGTGTGGTTACCTGTGTGTGCACGAGGGTCATCTCTCGGACCAGGAAGGCAGAGTTGCCCTCTTCGTTGTGGCACGTGACTGTAAAGTTTCCATAGGTGGTGGTGCTGTCTGGATTGGGCCAGTACTGGTGACATTTTACCTTTGAACACAAGATTATCAAAAAAAAAAAAAATCAGTTTATCACTAGACTGTTCTTCAGTTCTTCAGTTCTCAGACATCAAAGATGAGAGTTTGGTACAGGACGACGTCTCTTAAACCTTAAGCGAAAGGTTCGCCCTCTTTTCTTTGTTTCTAGACTGTATTGAATCCAGTACTCAGAGCTGGGCAATAATTTAATAATAATATAATATAATTTCCTTCAAGATCAATAGTTTTAGTTCATAAGATGAGTGTTTTTTGCCTGTCTTAAAAAACCACAATTAATTCCAGTTCCTTCAACTTCCTTTTCAGTAGCAAAACACATCTTTTAACTACCTGACATCTTATCACAACAATTACTGACTTTTCTTCATTGTGATAACATTTGTGACCACATCTCCCAGCTGTATTAATTCACGCCAGCTAAGACTGTTAAAGACACTTCTGACTAACTCGGAGAAAAAAAATATGAAGCAAGTATTTCTAATTAAAAATTCACACCAAGGTTGACAATTTCAGATGCAGTGTTCTCACTGTGACAACCTTTTCCTCACTTTGTGTCTTTAATGAATAATAATGATCAAATAAAAAGTCTGAAGTGTGTAGAGTAAGAAATAAGTATCTATCCATGTGGTCAAAAGTATTCAGACGCCTGACCATAACACTAACAGGGACTGTAATGACATATTCAGTTGGTCCCCATTTTGCAGCTATACCTGAATTCAATACCGATTTGCATTTAGCTTTGTATTACTAGAATAAGGGTAGTATTTTTGAAAAATTGTGCTTCCCAACCTCAGTTTCCCAGTTTTTCAAAAATGCTATCCCTATTCTTGTTATACAAAGCAAAATGCAAATGAAGTATTCCTTTAACGCTTTATGCTTTTGTCCATATAGTGTATACATGCATTACATGACAGCCTATAATGGCATTACATTTCAGATTCAGAATGTGGGTAATTAAAAAGTGACCAGATACTCTCCTGCTTTATTTATACAGCCTACATAGGCTTAGGCTGTATTAAAACTACCAAAAAGAGTATTTATCCACTCAGCTCTGCTCAAAACGCCGGTCAAACTAACAGTAAAGTACAATTTAATACAGTGTCTGAAGGTTTTTGAAGATTTAGCTTGAAAGATTCCCATATACACTCTGTACTTGTAGAAAAAAAGTCTACATACCCGCCCCCTCTCGACCTGCGTAGTCAGCATGACAACCATGGACGAGCCTTGTTCCCAGGTCATTTGCCAGAAGTCAGGGCAGGTGTTGGGCAGTGGGCCCTGGCACGCTATGTAGCGGTTTATCAGACTGGAGGCTGGAATCTCCATCTACCAAAGGAGAGACAAAGAGATTATGATACAGAAGTGGATCTCACTTTAAAGCTTCTGAGAGACCTTGTCTCCCGTTTGAATAGGCCTCGAAAGCACTTAGTGGAGTCAAGACATCAAAACATTATAACGTTCTTAATATAATACCCTTAAATCATGCAGGTCACAGCAACAGAAAGAGAAAAATCATCTTTTTTGCTTCTTATAAGCAGTAATTGAACGATATGATATTGCTGTATCGTATCTTCACATACAATGTTTTTTGATACAAAACATTCATCATCCAAATCAAGATTCCTCTCAAGCTGGATCAGACAGTTTTGACTTTTCACTTCATGGTCGTGTGCAAGAGAGGAAACTTGTGATATAACATCCAGGATTTCAACTTTAATCAATTTCACCAGCTTACAGAACAAATCTAAAGAGACTTCACATAAACAGCGAATAGAATTCAGTGAGTTGTGAGCGAACATCTTCTCTGCTTTCTTCATTTGAGACATAATATGTAACATTTCTGCGGTAAAATATCTAAAACTATACAAGACTACTAAAACTAACAAGACTATTGTTGTATATTTTGTTGAGTAGTGTATTTACATTACCTAAAAATGTTTTTTACACTCGTTAAATATATAGAACTCTGTCACTTTTTAATGACATCATCCACTTGACTGTCTCTGCTTTCATTTCCGGGGCAATCCCGTAAGAAATGTGGTGTTTTAACATGTGTTCTAATGGTTAGAAAAACAGACCACCTCACCTCGCCTCAAACCAGCAAAACGCAGAGATATTGATGACAACAACAAAGAGAAAAGGAAGGAAGGCCAAACTCACATTGATGTAATTTGCATTGATGTAGTCATCTGTGCTTTTCAGAATGACCCGGGTGGCATCATCTGCAGAGGGAGAGAGAGAGAAGAAGAAGAAGAAGAAAAAGAAGAGGAAGTGAAAGTTAATGGGACAGAGTAAGATGACATACAGTACAGTTCATTGACAGAACATTTCACAGAGAAACTGAGTGTGATGGGAAGTACAACAGGTTACGTGTTAGGTTTACAGAAACAGACAAGTGTGTGCAGCCACATACAAGGAGAGATGTCTCTGTAGCGGTTTTTGGAAACGTTCTGAGGTAATTTGGCACACAGCATGGTCATCCCCGGCCTCTTCCTGTACAGTTGCTGTAAGAACAAGAGCAACAATTTTATTTGACCCTTTATTGCAAAGGAAGATAAAGGAACATTGACGATTTATTTTGTGCATGTTAACTCTAAAACTATTTTTTTCCCCTCTATACAGATCTTGAACGGCTGGGCTTGATTCTACTTGTTTTCTTGCTTATCCATTTGGGATAGTACCTGATACTTGGGTGTTTTTTTCTCTCTGGCGAGGTTCGTACAGTAATCAATCAAAAACTACTGCGTCACACATGTGATCTCCCATGTGAGTATGTGTGTGAGCACATTTGCATGGAGTGTGCTTATGTGTCTTTCTCCTCACGTCAAACTGTGCCAGTATGGCTCCACTGATCAGGCCTTCCTTCAGTGTGACCATAGAGTCTCTCAGTGCATGTTGGTCTAGCTGGGCGGGGTCCTGAGGGGATTTCTCTGGGATGTACTGAAAATCTGGCTCCGAGTCCACCTTCTCCTCCACCACGTCGTAGATGGCTGAATGGGGCAAAAAGAAGGGAGGGAGATATATTATGTCACAGGTTACAAGAAATTAACCTTTAAATAAACTCTTCTGGCTTAAACTTGTCATTAGACCTATGAGCCTCACTTGTGCAATGCTCCTGCCAATAATGTTTCAATCTAATGTGAATTTCAGTCATTTGGTACGTTGATGCAATCGTGTGTTTAGATGTAATTCAGGACAGAATCCAAAAAAAAAAAAAAATCACAAAATCCCTCTTTGACCCAGTTTCAATAGTAAAAATTTCCATGATTTAATCATCTTTAAAAACTCCCCTCCTAATGCTGGCTAGAGGAACAGCTTTTCCAGCTTCCTACATGGTGCATACTATATAAATGTGTACAGAAAGGTACAACTTTATGAATCTCAGTTGCAGATACAAAAGTGCGACCAAAGCTCCCCGAGAGAAATCAGAAGCAGAATCAAAGCCTGTGAGCAGATGTGTGGCTTGTGTAATTTTCAGGAGTGGGCTGCACCAGCTGTCAATATGTTTTGCTTCAGCCTTGTATCACATAAGTGTTTTTTTTTTTTTTTAAAAAAAAAAAAGAAGATTCCTGCATGGCTAGATGAAAATGAGTTGCAGCACACACTGGCTCTAACACTGCTGCCAGATAAGAAGAGATAAGGTAATGATTAAGAAGCTGGCTAAATCCAGTAACAACTAATTCCACTATAATATGCAGTACAAGCTAAGTGCTAAGCATGACCCTACTTTGTAAAATGTACGACCCATTTATCGCCACATGATAATCATGAAAGATACATAATGATTGATATAGCTCACCTGGAACTTGACTGAATTTCTGCGGACGTAAAAAATACAAGTGCAGTTTTTATCCCTTGTATATGTTTATGTAAAGCTTCTTTCAAATGGAACCTGTGGGAAGCTGCATTTATGGTGCACTTGTTGGTGTCCCCCCCCCCCATGCATAAATATGAATAAAAATAAGAGGAAAATAAAGTAAAATTAGGCACAAGGGTGCAGTAGAGATCTGTAGGGGCTTATATGAAAAACCCACCTAAATAATATAAAATAGAGGGAAAAGATGCAGCTATTGGGATTATCAACACTTCCCAGCAGATGAATTATAAAACGATAAAGGAAAAAACTACATTACCCATTTGGCGGCATTAAAACCAACCGACGGAAACAACTCACCATTTGGTCGGACCAATAGGATGAGCTCCCCGGAGTGGCTCTCACAGCTGGCCTTAATGAACTTGACCACCTGGTCGTGGGTGTGGTCAGAGATGTCCCGCCCATTAATCAAGACCACCTGGTCGCCCTCGTTGAGGCGAGGCACACAAAGGTCAGCCTGACAAGAAGAGGGACAAAGCAAATGAGGCAAGAAAAAGACAAGAGACACAACTGGCAGTGAGATAAATATAAGTGGTTGTTTTTTTTTTTGCTTCCTTTCATGTGTTGCATGGTGTTTTTAGCTCAATAAATTGCTTCCATTGAATGAGAAAATGTACAAAACAAGCTAAAATTGAGGTTATATGTGCATTTCATTCTTTGCTATTCTTGTGCTATCACTAAACATGTTCCTAAAAAGAAAAAAGGAGAAGAAAGAGACACTATTTTCTCATCTGACTCGTGACATGGGTGTTGACTTACTGATGTTCCCGGAGCTACTCGAGACACGATGATGGGCATCTTCTGGTCAGCACCACCCTGCAGACACAGGGAAACAGACGCGTGTTAAAGGCAAAAAGTCATTGTGGAGTGTTGATGATTCAGATGATTTAAGCTGACAAGCAATGTTCTGTTAATATCACTTCACAAATAATAGCTGGATGAAGGTGCTTCAAAGAACAAAGCAAGCAGGAAACCCACTTCCAGTTCTGTGTCACGCGCATTAGTTCTCACCTTCACGTTGAAGCCAAATCGTCCGTGTTCGTCGGGTCTCATCTTGATTAGGACTAAATTGTCATGAGGGACGACACCGTTCAGCTGAAAGAAACATAGATTAACACATCAGATCACGTCAGTCAAACTTCACATTACAATGTTCAGATTAGCGTCGATGATTCAGTCGTGCCCACAAGTGAGGGAGAAAAACATTCCAAATATTTTGGGGGTTAGGTGAAATACAACCTGCAATAAGTTCCTTAATTACATCCTACATCTGAAACTTCCTTTGTTTATGATGTATGCAAATGTCACCTGCGTTTTTAGTCTCATGGCGGGAGCGACTTTGAACATAGTGGTGGAAGTGCAGCAAAGACAGGACAGACAATAGATTGGGGAGAATACTCTCTTTGTGCCCCTGCGTAATAATGCTAGGCTGTGGAATTACTGAACAATCACAGACATCAAAGGATCTAAGCACGGAACACTAACTCCCCTGACAAAGATCTACAGATTAGAACTGGTAAAAAAAAAAAAAAGAAAAAAGAAGAAAATACAATGGACTCAACTGGTTTCAGACCACAAATGTGAGAAGAGGAATCCTTAATAAGAAAGCTGCAATTGCAGTATCTTTAGACACTGACAAAGTGTATGACTCTATAAAGAGGGAATGGAGAGAGTATTTTACTTTATTTAAGCTTCATGATGCTGGCGTTTAAGGGAGAATGTTCTACTGGATAAAGAGAATAACTGAACATTTTATTTAGAAAAACTCAATGAGCCTTGAACCAAGTGGTTCAGTGGGCTGGTAAACGTTAGAATTAAGATTTCTAACGAGTAAGTTTGTGATTTTTGGTCAGTAAAAGAACATCTCTGTTCTCAAGTTTATCAATGACAAATTAATTAATAAAACATTTGTGAAGCCTCACTTGAAGTGACTGGGGAGCTGAGAGGAACACTTATACTTGGTCCATTTTAGATTATGAGAGGTACTGAATCCATTCTTTGCAAACTGGACAGGGTGCAGGCTAAATCCCTAAGAATCTGTTGTGGAGCTTTTCCAACGACGTCTGTCCCAGCCTCACTTGCAGAAGTGGGATAATCCCCCCCCCTCTAAAAATCAGAAGACGCAAATTGCAGCTCCACTTGTGGGCTTACTCTGCTGCAAAATCATGCCTATTGGAAGATTGGTGGGGAGTTTTGAGGACACAACAAAAAAAAATGTAATTTTCCTCTTCACATAAGGCAGCTTAGCACAAAGCATTGGACTTGAACAGTGTAATTGGATCAGTCTGGTCATTTGTCTTCAGTCCCATTCTGGTATTTATCTGAGCCTAAAATGTACACAAATTCAAAAGTATATGAATCCAAGTCATAATGTTTTCAGATTTGTACAGATACTACCAAGGATCCAGTATCTGTAAGGTCTGGCTTTGGCATGTTTGTTGCTAATTTTTTTAAGATCAGACAAAGGGTTCACATTTCAAGTCATGTGGTGGTGTTTTTATTCCTCCGAGGAGGTCAGACCTGCTAACTGTATAATCCACTCTCACTCTGCGGCTGCTCTGATGGCACTGAAGAATGGGAAATCAGGGGCCTGCCCTGACCTGGTTGTTCAAATCTTATGTTAGCAACTCAGGATTGAGAAAATGGGTTGTAATATAATATTGATGTGGGTCCATGGACACTCAGGAGTTGGGAGGACATGAAACATCTGATCTAAAGGTATGTCTAGGAAAGGATAAATGTGTCCGTGTCTCTACAGATAATGCAGTTAGACGGTGGTGAGAGGAGTATGAGATGGAACAGACGGGTCAGCAGTATACACAATAAAGCCATCTATCTATGAGTTATTGCTATCATTTATTTAAACGCAGTATAGAAATGTATGCATAGTGCATATATGAGAGGGATGAAAATGACAGCTAATGTGTCGGTTTAAAACAATGAGCTAAAAGAAACCAAACCACTCTTAAAGCCCTGTGTGAGTTCAGCATTATATGAATGAACCCTCAGGTCAATACTTCCTCTCAGCGAAACTGTTAATGGGAGTGTTTGTTAAAAGTCCAGCAGTAATGCAAACATGTTAAGCCTGAGCTTTCTCACAAACCAAACGACGGTTGTTGGTTTATGTTTGAATAGAGGTACCTGTAACCTCACATCAGGAGTCTGCTCTTCTCTCTGTTCTTCCTCTCCTCATCTTTAGGCATTTCAAATATGTTTTTGCATCCAGGGAATACATAGACAAAGACATCTCATCTCACACCTCACACCTAAAGAAGTCTGAACAGTGCACTGGAGAGAAATTGTTTCCAGTCTATACTGCGTACTTCCTTAGTCCACAGCTATAATTTTCTTTTCACATGTTCTCAGCCACTATTTTCTGACCTATCTAATATACTTTACACACACTTTACTGTAACAGGCATTTTTTTAATAATGAAATGAGTACTTATGTCTTTGCGTCTGCAATGACACTGACCGTGGTCTTGTCAGCATTGACGGGGACGTCATACATCTCGTTGACGTGGTTGTCCAGGAGGCTCTGCTGAGAATGAGCCTGGATGATCTGACTCAAGGTCTTCCTGCTCAACTGCTTGGGAGGCAGAGCTGGAGGCTGGCCATCAACACCGTCAGGAGAGCTGAGGGAGGGAGGGAGGGAGGGAGGGAGGCGGAGAAGGAGAGCCGGAGACAGGGAAAATGAAAAGAGGAGAAAATTAACGATGGCAGTATTTTTACAAACAAGGTAATTTTAAAGAGGTTGGAAAACTGATGCCACAAACACACAGGTACAAAAACAAAGACACAATAACAAACTCTAATTGAAGGCCATACTGTGTTTGTTCAAGGTGTGGGGGAAAAAAAAGACAGAGGTGCATAAAGGGAAACAGATAAAGGGAAGTAAGAGATTGAAAGAGACAGAGAGGCTTAATAGCACTGTGTTAGTCACAATGCATTAACCTCAATGAAAGGGCTGCAAAGGAAAGAAAACATCCCCCTACATCAAACGGACAATAAAAAGCAGTCGGTGTGGATGTTGGAATAGCACGGTCAGTCAGGTAAAGCTTTCAGCAGCATCGTGGTTCACTCTCCGGGGGGTAAAAGCCAGTTTGCATCTCTCTGAGTGTTTGCGTGCATACACTGCACTCTGTCCTCCGGGGGTGTGATCACCAGTCAAAGAGCACTGACTTTGTTTTGGCTGCTGCCATTTTTGCCACTCTGCGTCTTAAATACAGCCTTTACATGTAAACTAACATTTGTTATGGGTCATAACCAGGGCAGGCTTTCAGTGGCAGAGTAGTGCACAGCAGGTCACATCCTCAGTCTCCTCACCGTGACACCGACAAAGGAATCTAGTGTAAAAGAATCACAATACTTATAATACCACATACCAATACCACAACCTAGTCAAGGGACCTGGTATAAGTACGTTTAACATTTTAAATGTAATTGTTGTTAAAGCCTTCCCTGACCTGGCTCCAGTGTGTGTGTGTGTGTGTGTGTGTGTGTGTGTGCTTACACACACACAATTACCCACAAAGTAGCTCATCCCTCTGTTACAGAGCCAAAGCATTGAAATAAAGTTGTTTGCTTAGCTATTCTTCGGAGGACGCTGCGTTGAATTCCATTCATTTGAACAGCCTAAACAAAGAATTATTCCTAATCCCTAACCCTTTCACGTCTAAATCTAACCTTAACCTGACCACAATGCATATCTTAGTCCTAAACTTTACCAGTTCCTGAGAAAGGCAGTTCTGCTTCATTGGGACCATGTTTTGGTCTCCATTAGGACTACTGGTCCTAACAAAGTTAATGTATATGCCGCAAAAACTCCTAAAGAGGTAAAAAAAAAAAATACAAGTACAAACTCACACACACACACACACACAGTGTAAACAGAGGGAGCATGCCATACACAAGTACAGACCAGTCTGGGCTCAAAGCACGTGTGCATTTTCAATCCATAGCTCACAAAGAGCTCAAGCTTTTCATTAACTAAACTCTATCCCTTCTATTCTTTACTAGATTTTTACTTTTACTCGGAGGCTTTCAGGGATCAAAACGCAAGCAGAACTTTTATTATTCACCAGATGTTGTGAAGTGTGTGAGCACAATTAGCACACGCCGAAAACACACACTGACACACATTCCTGGCTGAGCCCCGCTGTACAACAGTGCAACCTCTCCGCCCCGCTACGTGCTATAAACACATTTTACAGGCTGTTTTTCAAATGGTTCATCTTTCCAAAGGGGCCAGCTAAGTGACACTGGGAGAGGGTGTAAACTGTCGGGAGAAGCCACAGACACAGACAGACATTTAAAAAGCAGTCAACTCAGCAATATGCTCAGACAGAGTGGCACTGACACTGATGAGTAAAAATTTAACTATGAAATTAAAGGGCAGCTGTTTTTGGTGGGGTGCTTTATTTATGAGGTGATGAAATCTACTGCTCGGCAACCAAAGTTAGAGGGCGATTTTTTATTTTTTTTGAGCTTTAGGGGAAAGTGGACAGATTGTGTTGTGAAAATCCAGAGGGAAAAGAAAACAGGATTTAAGGAAGATGGTGATTTTGCTTGCCCAAGATAGTCAGAACATTAGCAAGCGCTCAGTTGCTGTGAGACTTACGGTGTAGAGTCCAGGCTGATGCTGTTGGCCTGCGTGGACGACGCAGACTTGTGATTGGAGGAGAAGACGGGCAGGCTGGGTGAAGAGTGGATCACGTGATCGACCAGGTGTCCAACGGATGACGGGCGTAATCGTGTGCCCTCTTGTACAAACATTGAGTTTCTAACAAAAGCACACACAACAGATAATGTTACAGAGCAAATAAGGGATTATAACATCAGACTTTCTAAGGTTAGGGAGATATTTGTCCATGCTTCGGGTATAAAATACTGGTAATAAAGTATCACTGATTTATATCAGTTTTATATGAATATTTCAGCAACCTTAGTGTACAGCTACTCAGTAATGGCTGTCCTGAAGACAAGAGGTATGCCTCTAAGAAAACATTTTCTAACAGCAAACAGAAAAGTAGAAGTATGAAAACTACAATGGGTTGCACGCTGGAATCATAGTAGTTACTTTAATCAAAAAAAAAACAACCAGTAAAATCTATTTGATGTGAAAACAGTGATTTCCACTGCCTTGTTGCCTGATGTGAAGCTGAACATATTCTTCATCTGAGATAAACCCTGTAACTTGGACTCACTGATTGGGCGTCCCAGGCGGCGATCGAGTGGGCAGACTCTGGGTTTCCAGTCTCTCATCTGAAAGGCTGTTCCTGCTGACCGACTCCCAGTCGCTCCCACCCATCAGCTTCCGGGCCAGTGGCTTGCTGGGAGATCTGCTTAGACCGAGAAAGTTGCGGCCGTGATGAATAAAAAGTGTAATCTGAGCTCTTATTTCAGGCACAGGTGTGTAAGGGATTATGTTTGTATCACGGTTACTAGAGTGTTACTTCCAAACAAATTTATGATGTCCTTGGCAAACTTGCTGATACACTGGTACAAATACATCCAGGGGTTCTCCCGTTTTATTTTATTTAGAGTGTGATATTACGTAATTATGCTTCTGCTGATAGTCCATAAAGCCTTCCTAATCAAAAAGCTCAATTTCTTTACCATTTACATTTGTACAGATACATAAGAGAGAACGAGTATCGTGTGTATAGAGCGCCTTTGAGAATTTAAAAAGCACAACTTGATGAAGCTGATGACTCTTGATGTAATGCCCTATTAAATGGACTTTTGCCATTGGGCTGTTGGGCATTTTCAGTGAGTATATTTATATTTATGTGTTCCAAATCTATGCTTAGATGAAACTAACCAAGAGAAAACATGTTCACTACCTGGCAAACACTCTGTCCTTGATGCCTTTCTCCTTTCCATACTGCACAGACTGCACCTCTGTCCGTCCACTGGAGACACGAGGGGACAAAAGAAACACTTAGAGGACTGTACTGAAAGAAATATTAAACTTCAAATGAAGTGGAACAGAAAACAGTTGTGAAAATGCTGGATTGTTTCCTCTGGTAATAAGTGCTTCTTGGGTGAAAAAAAACAAATCAGCCTTGAAATGAGCAAAACAGCACTGAGGATTATAGAATGACCGTTAACAAAATGTGATGTGAACACAAATTCATACAATGGTAGCTCGAGTGGTCGAGCAACTTGTCTTTCAACTTGAAGGTCGTGTGTTTGATTTCCGGTTCCGCTAGTCTACATGCCGATGTGTCCTTGGGCGAGACACTTGACCCCACGTTGTTCCTGGCGGCTGTGCCGGCAGCGAGTGAATGTGCATGAAAGATGTGTGACGGTAAATGGTGAAAAGTCGGTCAATGTCTTAAAATGCTCACACACACAAGCACAAGAGCATGGCTCATTCATGAAGGTGCGCCTTTGCTCAATAATACTAATACATCACAAGGGGACACCAGAGTCTTAGTTTCTGTAAATGACATTACACAGAGGGAAACAAAAATGATGCCATCAGTAAAGTGAAACAAAGTTGTGACAAGACAAGGGTTAACATTCTCAGCCCCCTCTTCCCAAACTCAAAGTCTCTCACCAATCTAAAGATGTGTGTTGTTTGAGAAAGGAGAGGCAGCAGTGTGAGGTCTGTAAATAATTTGCAAATGATGCTAGTACTTGCACACAAAAACTTGGAGAAAAGACTGCCTGCAAAGCCAAAAACAAACAAAATACTGTTTGCTGTTTTGAGGTAAACCATGAATAATTCTCTGAGGCCTGGAAGCATGAAGGAAACCCACTACCCTCCCAATGTTTCAGGCTCTCCGCCTAAAGGAAACATGTGCATCATCTTCTGTGGCGACAAACATGCACTTGTGTGAGTGTTTACTTGATGTGGAACTACCTGAGTGGAAGTTAGACAGAAAGAAAGACAAAGTCTGGTCCAAATATATGTGTGTGTGTGTGTGTGTGTCTGGATGTCATGGCGAGACTTTACAGAGCTTCTCCGATTTGTCAATTATCTCCATGTTCCTCAAAGAGTGTTAACTTACCAGTATCTGAACTTTGAACCCAGGGTGAAGTAGTGAGAGAAGAAGTTCTTCTGTGGCGGGATGGGCCGCTCCAGCCGGAAGAAGGTGTGGTGCTCAACGCAGGCCTTCCACAGGTTCTTACAGGCCCGATAGTTGACCATGTTGAAGCCGAGCAGTGTATCCCGGGTCTCCGTCTGCAACCAGTGACAATAAAAAGCAATGTAACGTTTACCATGTGAGAGAGAACCAGTGTATAGCCACGCTTCATTATAGTAAGACATAAAAGTTTTTTTTCAACCGTTTATTTATGAGCTTTTTCAACGTTTAACCATATCTTATAGCACATTACAATGAACTATTACTTGAAGCTGTTCTTCATGTTTTTTCACTTCAATTATCTTAAAGATAAGATCTCGACAAAGAGATGGTTCTGTGATCCCGACTAGACCTCATGTGTTCATGAGGTCAAGTCGGGATCAGGAAAGTGAATGCCAAGCAAACAGCAGCAACAGACACAAAGTGAGCTATTCGACAACATTACTGGCAGCAGCTTTAACTGTTTACTCCTCCTTTACTTTGTTGGTTATAAATACAAACGGCTAATTACTCAATTATTCCTCATTCAACCATTAAAAATAATGATAAACTGAAGTAGTTAGTCTTTTAAGACATTGCAAATGTAAATATTATACATGTAAATATTTGGGAAGGAAATAATTATGATGACACTGACTCGTCAGGTGTCTGTATAATTGTTTGTTGGAACAGCACTAAAGTGTAACCAGGACACAGAGAACAAGGGAACCTTACAAGTGATTAAACAAACATGCACACATTTATATAACCAGTGCTCTATACTGTAACACAAACTGGAATCCATTTGTTCACACAACAGACATAATTGTGAGAGCATAGGTGTGTATGTACTGTATGTGTGTGTGTGTGTGTGTGTGTGTGTGTGAAAAGACACCTACCGCCTCTCTTCTCAGCTGGACGAAAAACTGTTTGCACTTGAAGGAGATTTTCACTATTTTCAACCTGCAGGAAAAGGTGTTTTTTAAGGTTAGAGACAATTTCATTTTGCACATTAACACAATAACAGATAACCATCTGAAAATATGCAGTGCAAGTTTTTCAGAAGCAAATACAAACATGTGTTTACGGTATTCCAACAGAAAATGTATAATGGGAGTCTTCCGTGTCTTATCCTCTGGTATATCAGAGGCATTTGAACCGTTAAAATATAAACATACAGTTTGGTCACTGGCTCCAACTAACGATTATTTTCACAATCGATTCATATGTCGATTATTTTCTCGACAAATCAATGAATTGTTTGGTCCATAAAATGTCAGAAAATGACAATTTATTTGTTATATGGACCAAAGAAACCAGAAAATATTCCCATTTGAGCAGCTGAAAAATCGGGGCACTTATTTTAAACTAAACACTACTTATTAACAAGTCCAAAACACCTGTTTCTTGACGCGATAACTAGGACTGAAAAACACACATCTCAATGAAACGTGAGCTCTTCACGTAAGCTGACCCATGTGTCACATCCCAACTTTTAGTTAAACCTCCAAACCCTTATGGGTTTACGGAGCAGCTCAGCGACATCTATACTTTCTCAGCAATCCATACACCGTGCAGTCATTTGTCTGAAGGAGCAGGGACGGCATTAACTACAATTTAAATCAGGAGTCTGTTGATGAGCAGCAGAGAAACATAATCCTTTCCTAGAGCTCCACTGCTGCTTCTACTGCTGCTGCTGCTTCTACTGCTGCTGCTGCTGCTGCTGCTGTGACTCATCACTCTCTGCTAAATATATTTTACATACTTACTCACTCACACACACACACACACTCTCGCATGACAAACACACACATTCACACACATGCTTAGGCAGGGTGTGAGTCATACCCCATCTAAGTGTGGCTCATTTGTCAGGCTGCTCTGAACAGGAATAGGAAAGAGGCAGAAATCTAAAAGTCTCATTTGTATCTGTCTCTCTCTTTCTCTCTCATCCCTTCCTTCTCTCATGGGTCAATTCATTAAAAAGATAAGAAGACAAACAGTCATGAAGAAAAGAGAGACGGCACGCAGGTGTAGAAACAGTGGGGCTGAAAAAGAAAGATGAATAAAAGAAAACAGACGATCACTGTACATGTCTCTCTTGGTCGTGGACAGCTGTTGGGGGGACACCACTGTTGGTGTCTAAATTTAGCTCAGCTGGCTCTATATGCACGTGCGTTTTCCTCCACTTAGGAACACGTTCCACAAACTTATGCCACGCACACTTCTCCTGACCCTTAATCGAAAATGTAATTTTAACAGACGCGTGAGCATCAGCAACACACTGATGTCCACGCACTGATGTCCACACACTGGCCACACCAGCTGCTATGAGCATTTGGCCAGGCTGTGTGAGCGTGAGTAAATGTGTGCATTAAGCCTACATGACTGAATTTATTTTCCACGAGCTTTAGTAGTTAGGAATTCCATTTAGCCTCCCACAGAGTATGGGTGATTTCAAAGAATCGATGCTTCTGAGAGAACGTGGGCACGAGAACGACAATAAAAGCAAAAGAAAAGAGTAATGAGAGACACTGAACTAGGCAGAGGAAAAAGGAGAGGACAAGTGCAGATGGTTTCTAGGAAACCTGGTTCCTGGTTCAATCATGAAAATTAGCAGAATCAAATGAATAATTCTTGAAAAGCTCTAATGAGGCTTACACATCAAAATAACATGTCAATGATCACTGTGCGGGAGGTTAACAAATCAAAATGGATTCTTGGAGGCCGTTCAAATGAAGTTGGACGCAGGTTGACTGACTCAACACCACACAACATAAGGTGGTGAAGATTTGCTTTTTTTCCTCGACATAATTTTTACAGCATTGCTCTGTTTTTCATCCAGACACATCAAGTCCGTTGGCAGGTGTAACTGAAACTACTGAACCCCTGATCACACATTTTTTGGGACAGATTTCACACCAAGTCTCTTGCTAAATAAACTGTTTATCTGCGAGTTCAAGCAAAATACTGCATAATTTTTGCATCAGTTGAAGCCTCTCGCTGTATGTGTATTGTTGTAGTACATCACACACGGACATACTTTCTTTTTAGCTGAAACCACTGTGTCAAATTCTATCCTAAGGTGTCCCCCAGGGTTTCGTAGTCGGTCCCCCATTGTTTGTCTTCGCCATGCTCTCTCGCAGTAATATCATTATGGTCTCCAATTCTATGGCTATGATTACACATTCATTAAATCCATTGCCATGCAATTCGCTCCACCCTGAGACCAACTGCCGCACTGAAATTAAATCATGGTTACATGCCAGCTCCTTTGACCTCAACTGTGACGAACGTGATATTATCATTACTGGTCTGAAAGCGCTCATCAAAACAACCCACCAATGCTCTATCACTTTCAGCAGCTTCACACACCCTCACCACACATCAGTAACCTTGAAGTAAACTTTGAAGGCAACCTCTCTGTGAACACCATGTAAATAAAAAAAAAACATATTACACAGTTGGTTTTTCACAAGCAATGTACAATCCTGGATGTGTGTGTGTGTCACTCACCATGGAAAATAGTTGATCCGTACCCTGTTCTTGTAAATCACAATGCCAGCGGACATCACCCCAAGCAGAATCTCTGTGTTACTCTGGTCCTGCAGAGAGAGAGAGAGAGAGAGAGAGGGACAGTGTGTTTGTGTGTGTGTACGTTCAGTGAAGGTGTCGACGGAGGAGCGCAGCCAAACAAGGACAAAGACAGAGGCGGAGAATCCCAACAGTTTAAAAAAAAAATGAGCCAAGAAATGTTTGGAAGTGCTTCCTCCTCGCTGCTACAAAACATGTTGATCTCGCTGAAAACAGATCTGCCTCAAACCGAGAACAGAGGTTAAGGAGATGCTCTGAGAAACCCACACAGACGTAAATAACAATCTGTGGGGAACAAGAATAGAATATGTGAGAATGGGTCCGGGCAAAGGTCCAAGTATCATCGACAGTAAACTTGATGTCGTCCACCAGGATTAATTCTGTACAGTATTCACTGGACCAGCTGACATGATACGGTTATGATGGGGGGTACCAGAACGTGTACTAGATTTGAGTATATCAACCTTGATGTGACAGTAGGGGAGAGAGAACCATACCACAGTTTGGGTCAGGAGATCAATTTTGGTCACAATTGTTGACGGTGGATATAAATGTGGATTATATTGCACTTCTCTGGGTTTTTGTGGGGGAGGAAATGGGTGGAGCTCGGATCAAAGATAAACTGATATTTGTCACTGGATGCATTGCGATTTTTTGGAAAAATAATATTACACATTAGATAAATGGCAACACACCCACACGAGCATGCATAAAATAGAAAAACCTGACTTACCCTTGCATAGTGCAGCTCTACCCCGTAGAGCTCCAGCGTGCGTGCTGTGTTCAGATAATTAAACTCTGACTGAGCAGGAGATAGACCGCTGCGAGAGAGAGAGAGACAGAGAGAGAGACAGAGAGAGACAGAGAGAGACAGAGAGAGAGAGAGAGGGGGTAGAGTACAAAGACAGACAGGGAAGGGAGGTTGTGTGTGGGAGCAGAGGGAGTTACAATGACAAGGTAGACAGAAGAAGAGAGTGTGTTACCGAGACATATGGACAAGGGAGAAAGACAAAGAAAAAAATATCTGATCAGAAATAAAATGGAGAACAAATTCAGATAAATAACATTTGTCTTTGTATGTGTGTATGTGAGTAATCTTGTGTGTGTATCTTTGTGAGGACCAAAATAAATAATAACCCAAAGGGAGTGACAGGGAGACATTTAGGAAAAGTGGCTTTTTGGCATTTAAGGCCTGGTTTAAGGGTCAAACCCTTTAGGTTTAAAGAGAGATCGCATTCCCGAGGGAATACATTATGTCTATGAGTGTCCTCAGTAAGACTGCTGCGTGAGAATGTGTGTGTGCCTCTCGGGGTACCTGTGCTGCTGGTGATGTTTGGAAACTTCTTTGTGGAAGTCTTGCGGAGGGTTGGGGATGAAGCAGTATTCCGACAGGTAGCCAGAACTGTGCTCCGTTTCACTGTAGTCGCCTATCTCAGCTACACACACACACACACACACACACACAGAGAGGGACATGTACTTTCATATCACTGCATTAACTTGAATAGACACAGAGAAGTAAAGACTGATAATGAGGCAACATGAGGGACGACAGAGAGGCTTTAATACATTGTTGTGTGTTGTGTTCTGACATTTTCTGTGACTTGCTCACTAACTTTAACTAATCATCTCTGCTTCAATGATGTTTGTGTCTTCTTGTTGTCATGTAACCAGGTCAGTTAATGTCAAGTAAATACTATTTCTATTACACGCGCTCTCTCTGTGGCCGGTACCGAGGAATTGTGGAGATTCTAACAATAAAACTCAATAAAAATCAAGCCAATGACATTGAAAATCATTTTCTCACCGCTGACCGCCTTGTTCGGTGATTCATATGTTTCAGCTCGTCATTAACCCAAAAGCACCAAAATGACTGACACCTTCACACTTCCACAGATGTGATCATGAGCTCACCCGCTACAGTCTTCCTGCAATCTAGTTCACTTTGTGTTGAGCATTCAAAAAAAACTAAAAACAAAAAAACATGTCACTTAGAGGTGAAAAAAAAAACAAATCTTCACACCTTAGCTGCAAAATTTCTCACAATCCTTTTCGTAAGGAGAACAGTCTGTATTATAACAACAAATACAACATGGAAACGCAGCGACATACACCTTGTACTGAAACATACTGATCACATCAGGAGATCAATGCAGTAAAACCATCTTTTATGTTCATATCAGGCTGTGTGTAAGTGGGTGCTGGGTAGGGCTGCGACGGTTGTTCAATTATTAATCGATTACTAAACTGATCGTCAACTTTACTGAGTGTTTTTAAAATAAGTGTGCTGATTTCTCGTGTCACAAAGAAATCATTAAATCTGAATCATTTTGGATTGTGGACAAAAGAAGACATTGGAGAACGTCATTTTTTTAACATTTTCTGATATTTTACGGACCAAACAAGCACTCCGTTCATCAATTATGAAAACACTTATTAGTTGCAGCCCTAGTGGTGGGTCTGCATGTCTTACTGTGAGTCCTTAGAGCGGCAGAACTAAAGGACAGTGCAACCCTGCGTCATTATATAAACACAGACCGAGAGCGTGTATCTGATTGACTGCATATCTGAGATATCATAATTGCAACTATAGATTAAATAGATTTTTCTGTTATTGTTTTGGCTTTCTTTCATTTCTCATAAACAAAGTGCTTCAAATTTAGCAAATAACAAAGAAGAGCCACGAAAATGGGGATGTTAAATGAAATGATATCATTCAGAGCCCTCAGAGCGCTCGCTGAATCCCCAAAGCCATTAGCTCACTTGAAAGCAGTTCCCTCAAGTAGTCCCTGGACAAACCTACTAGCGGGTAGCCTAAGCATATTGACCAACAAGTCAATCCCACCTCACCTACTTATTGATGTGCACACCGCCCCAAAGGGAAATATATGCACAGTCAATAGCTCATGTCTCAGAACCTCTACGGTAATGTTAGTTTTATTCTGTGCCGCAGTTATTACTTTAACAATGGTTAACATTAAGGCCAATGAACTGCAAAAGACAAGCTGACAAACGGACGTCTCTTTATATTCATCTGTTGATGTGAAATCTATACTGCGCTGCAGACTGGCAGGATTAGCTGGGGCCGGAGTGCGGGCTTCTTATAATGATGCTATTGACCAACAAAGCACAAGCGGGACGTTCATCTCTCCATTTGTGATGAAGGACTTTCATTCTCCGTGGGCAATTTGGTCCGAGTGTGCACGCATTTGTGGATTTGTGCATCACCATTTAACACTGGAGGGAACACCAGACTCCGCTTTTACCACCGACATCCCCCCCCCACTGTCAGTATGAATACATTAACAAATGCAACACTATCCAGGCCTAGTGAAAGAAATACAGAGATAAAAGGTGTCAACGTTTGTGATAAAATACATTTTAACACCAAACACCTTCATTTCTGAGTGAATGGGTTGCTATGGTTTCCAGGCAGTATTTGCTCAATTTAAACAACAATTTAGGTCTACTGGATGGGATTTGTTATGTTTAGAGAAAGCACAGCTTTAGTTTGGGATTTAGACTGATCAGTGCTGGCACTTGGGCTGAGTGAACTGAATTAGCAGCATAGCAGCTGCTTCAAGCTGTTTTTCTTTTCTTTTTTTTTCCCCATCCAAAGGCAAACATTTATCTTCATAATCTGGGCTGGCACTAAGTGAAGTGACAACATGGCCATGGCTGCAGACTGTGCATGTAAAGTGTGTTTGTGTGTCTGTGTGTGTGTGTGTGTAAATGCAGTCATGTCATGATGCTGGTAGTCTAGGCCAAATCTCTTCGCTGACCTATATACTGCAGCAGTGCAAAATCCCTACAAAATACGCCTGAGAGATGGAGGACAGACGGAGGCGGGGAGAGGGTTTATGGATGTAAGAAAAGAGGGGGATCAGCAGAAAAGGGTGAGAAAGACTAAACATAGATAAAAGAAAGGGGGAGATAGAGAGAGCAAAGCATGAAAACAATGAGCAGCCATAAAAGAGAAAGCACGAGTGAAACACAGTGTGTCAGGAGTCATTATTGTGATGACAGAGGGGCCCAGTCAGCATTTAACCCAAATGCTAGATGGCAACAGTACATGAGATTATCGCTGAAGCCGAACATCCACTCGCTCAGTCTAGTCTGCGGAGGTATTTTTAACCAGTGGGTTTGGAAAACAAGAGGTGTTAGAACAGCGCTGTAAAGTAAAAAGTGCAACATTTTAATTGATTGCCAACTGTGAGCTGTGTCTATTTTTGAGTTCCTCTAATTAAATTGTTGATTGTTTATGGCAATTTCATCTGGAACTAATAAACTCAGTACATCTAAACGATGATTTATCTCTCAGCAATGAAGCGCAGTCAAATACCAATAATGACAACAGTAATTATCTAAAAAACATTAATTAATTTATGTTGTTCTCTTCACCAAAGCGCCAATATTTAGTCCTTAAACACATAGTATGTCATTTCTGACACTAGGGGTCAACAATAAAAGACCTAGATCTTCAGCTCACTCAACTTATGAAGTGACTGATCCTCTCTGTCTTTTACCCAAAGTCACTTTGTATTCCATCTTTTTTTATGTAAGTCGAGCTGTTTTTGGAAAGTGTGACACTGACAGACAAACTCCTCCCCCTTTCTCCGTCTCATCTCTCTCTACGAAGCACTGCAGCTGTGACCGCTGCCATCTCTCAGCTCTGCTTAACAGTTCACCGACGTCTTCATCTGTCACTCATGTCACAAATACAACACGTCCTGTACCCACTTCAAATTAAAAGTGCTGTAACCATTTCGGTTTTCATTCATTTTTTTTTTTTCAGCCGGGCTTTTATTGTGAAATATTTGCAATGCCAGTGAGTCCTGCCATTTTATTGAGTACAAAGGAGCATTTTGATCATTTAAAAGTGTATCATTCTTGGCAATATTTAAAGGCAAACGCCATCTAAAACACTGCAGCAGCATGACGTTAAAAGGCAACAAAATGTTCTCCATTTCTATGGGTTTAAAGACATGTTACATATTATATCTTTAATTCTGTTACGAATGAATTCTAACTGCAAAGCCACAAGCCACAATCTCATGGAATATTCATACCACCTAAGTTAATATCGTGCATCACAACACGGCTAAATTGAATCATAATGGCTTCAGAGCACCCGCTACAAATGCACTGTGGCAACCGCAGCCATTAGGTTTAACAGCGTGTGTAGCTTAAGAGAAGCCTAATGAATTGTCTTTCCATTGTTGTGTCGACTGGGTGTATCCAGGGAGCTACTACTTACATTGAACAGCATAGGACGCCAGCAGTGCAGCTGTGTTGTGTGGACAGGGCAACCTGCAAGCCACAGGAGAACAAACACACACACAGACACACACACAAAAACAGAGAGAGAGAAAGATTAGGGCTGGGCAATTTATCAATATTATATATTAATAACAAGATATCAGCTTACATTTTAAACACTATGTGGTATCTGTAAAGTCGTTCTCTGGTTTTAAGGGACTGTTTCAGTTCTTTGTATTGAAGTATTTAGTCAAATATTATGAAACTAAACTAAAAATTTATTAAAAATACGGAACAACTTTTCTCCAATTTCACGCCTTGTTATTTGACTATTTATATACAATTTCATTGTGTCACACACATGTAAATATCCTTTATCATTTAAAAAAAAAACTCAAGAGACACACCAGCTTTTCTAAATGAGAGGTAATACATGTATTTTAAGCATGAAACACAGATCATATACAGCTAAAAAACAGAAAATAATGTATTTTTTAGGGTAGATATTACAGTATTTACAGTGAATTGTTGCTGTCCTGTGTGAAACACAAAACAGAACCTGTGTCCAGCTTTATACCAAGAACATCAAGTATATCATGACATAGTCCTAAAAATATTGAGATGTTCTTCATAATACAAAAATCTCACAGTTGTTTTTAGAAAGCACAAACTACTGTATGTAAACATCTTTGTGACACAGAAATGTGAAAACAACCTCACCTACAAATTGTATTTTTCCTCAATCATCTATAGAAACCAAGGGCGAAAGAACAGTAATGCGTATTTCCACCGACAAACACAATCACAGACATGTTGTGTGCGAGTGCTTTTACTCAAATGACCTTGACAGTATTGTGTGTGTGTGCATGTTTGTATAAAAACTTGTTCAGTGAAATGTTTCTTGGCTTCTTAGAATTTAACACTCTCAACTAAAACCAATATTAATACATGGATCATGGATCTATACACGGGGATTATAAAAGCCAACATTTAAACGGCAAACATCAAATACACACGGGTACTGCATACTCACCTTCCAGTTAATATGTCCTGTTTGATCTGGAGAAAATATAGGTACCTGAGGGGAGAAAACACGCCACATTAGGATGAGGGAACATCTCTTTTTTAAAATGATTATAATATCATGCATAGAAAAGCAACAGCGCACTGCCATTCCAGAAATGTACCTAAACTACACTTACGCTGGTCAGAAAAATCAGAAATTGGGTAAATAATTAATTTAATAACATCCTAATACGTCAAGAGGAAAGACGCGGTTCAAGTGAAATATTAATCTCCATTCACGATTATCACAATAACGGAAATACACCACAATTAACTTACTGTAAGTGCTTTTTTTATTACAGTAATATTGTCCCATTAGTAATAGTGACATCTCTAAATACAAAGGCCGTTATGTCTAATTAATCAACACCCTTTAGAAGAGGCTTTTCAAATTCAAATGGTGGCACAATAAACATGTTTAACTTATTATTATTCTACAAGTCTTTCCATGGAAGACATCAAAGACATTTCTATTGAACTAGATCAATGAAAACAGGTGTTTTGATCAGGACACGCACCCGTTCTCTTCATCCAAACAATATCAAAGTCGGCACTACAGACACCGGTGCCCTTGGTAAGTCAACTTCTAAGTTTAAAGCCTGTCAAGTCAACTGCCGGACAGTTATGCGAGTAACAGACGTACAGACATACGCTCCTTGAATCAACAGGGAGATCCAGGGCTCACTACCCACTGCTACGAATTGTGCTAAGTGTTGATAAGGCTCAGGGAGTGAGACCATGAATTAGAGGCTGTAATAAACACCAGGCGGAGAAAGTGATATGGTGCCACGACACCTCCTCTGCATGTTGTTTATGTAGAGCGTGGCGTTGCGGACCTTATGTTTGCAAAAGAGTGTCTTGAACTGTAGCCACAATACAAGATAGCTTATTATCGTCATTAATTAAGTCCGCTTTAAGAGAGAGAGAGAATAAAGCTCGTCTAAGAGAGCTGTTTGCAATGATTATTGTATAAAAAATTATCTATTAGTATTAAGTTAATACTAATAATGTCCCTTTTTCCTTGTCTCTGTACAATTAATGCTCTTACCGTGTGTATTCTTCCTGAAGTTTACCGGGGTCTGTCACACAGAATTTGACTCTGAAGCTCAAGTTATGGGGAGAGCCTCCTAGAAAAAAAACAAATGAACAGGTGGATGGATGAAGAAACACTCAACAGCCCAGTGAGTGGAAAGAAACTGCAACAGCATGTTAATCGCTGACATACTCTACAGGCTGACTGGATTTTCATTCAGACCGGGTGCTATTGGGACTACAAACCGCATCTAGGCAGTTGAAGATGCATCTCTATTAGGATTGGGCAATAATTCAATAACAATACATAGCTTGAAATAAATATCCATCCATTTAAAAGCACAATGATCCGCTTTCTTTAAACTCAATCATTTCCGTTAAACTCAATCTTACTGATTGAACACAGAGATGCATGCCTCGTGTATTATGTCTGTAGATGAGGGGGCGCTTCACGTGCAGCACCCAAAAAGGCCTGAAAAATGCGTGGAAGAGTCGTGTCTGTCGTTAGTGAGCAACCAAAGGCGGGAGCTAACCAATATCAACTCACTAAGAAAGATAATCAAAACAAAAACAATGGGTTATAAGCACCAAATTCCCCTCACAGCAGCTTTGCTGCTCGATATGTGTGTGGTGTTTCTGGAGGATTATCCTCTTCACCAAATGATTCGGAAGATTTGTTTGGATGATGGAAGTCCAGAGTTTATTTCAGAGTGAACAAAGACAAGTTTGACCTACTTCTTTGGCCCGAGAAAAGCTGGAAGTGCTTGCTAGTCACTACATTAAATACTTAAAATGCTTAGATATTCTTATCTCGATGCAACGCATACGAACGCAGAAAAACAGGCACGTCGCTCTCATTTGTGTGCGCTTCAGACAGGAAATGTATTTGTGAGCACAATAGATGCTGCATGTGAACCACCCAGACACAGATCTGTTTTTTTCATAACCCAAACATTTATACAAATGCACCAGCTTCATTTCATTTCTATTTGTGTGAAATGCAGAGTCCTGTGGTTACTGCTCAGTCATTCTGCAGACAAACAGAGTTGACGCTCAGTTCAGTCATTGCTGGAGGAGTCCTGCACATCTCATGAAGGCTACTACTTAATTCTTCAAGTGACAAGTTCTATTACTCATTATAAAAAAATAGGAAAAGGGTTGAAATGAAGTTTAATCGCCGCTTAAGGCTGGTTCAGAATTTAAGATGACACTGGACAAACTAGCTGGAAGTAAAAATGTGCTTCTTTCTTTTTTTTTTTTTTTTTTTTTAAATAATCACTGAGGCTAAACTCTTGACAGCTGCAGGGAAGGAGAAGGAAGGGGGGGAGGGCGTGCAGTCAGGGTGAGTCCAGTTGGACCTACACACACACACACACACTGCATCCCTACTGTTAGTCAGACTACTGTAAGTGGACCAAAACAGCAAACACCTCCTGCAACTGCCCCAGCTGTGGAAGCATTTACGTCTCAGGCTTGGTGGACGGTAGCGGTACGAGTTAGTTGTTTATCTCTTTGTGGAAAGCACAGCAACTTGCTCCGCCTCTCACCCGATGTTAACTGGGATGTTGACCCTTACTGGAAAAGCAGTATAGCTACTCGAATAGGCTGACGCTAAACTGCAGTCTAGTGCTTCAACTAGCTGAGTAAGTTAAGTAAACGTATACTCTGTTTGTCTTCAGTGAGCATGCTTGGCTTCAGGACGTCGTGATGTTTGCTTAATAAAGTCTGCACTGGTTGGTTGGTTGAGGTGGAGTGTGGTGGATTTCACCTACTTTTTAACTGTTTCCTGATGGGCTTGTTGGGATCGAGCCAGCGCTGTAAAAAATTGATTAAGAGACACTTAGAGACACAGTAACACTTCCACAGCATGACTACACAAGATAAATTATTCACCAGTAACCACACACACACACACACGCACAGCATTCGTAGTGAGGACACTCACAGACATAATGCCTTCCCGAACCCTGACGCTTACCTTGAGCATCACAACTAAACACCACCTTAACCTAAACCCAATTCTAACCCTAACCCTAAAACCAGGCTTTTTAATGGGTGATGGGATGTGAGTTTTTTCCCCAAACATCCATCATTCACATATTCCACGAGTCGATTTACAAATGTCGCTGTATACTGTGAGCTCCCCGCTCCGCTGGTGCTGGCACATTTTGTTTTAAGTGATGGAGCATCTGTCACATTGTCAGGAGCAGATCCAGGTTAAGACTGTTGTGCTTCTTGTTGGTCTTGAGCTGGAATATTTCTTTTGAAGAAGCCATCTCTCTGTCTTGCCATAACAAACTGGCTGGATGCTCACGAAGCAGGCGTGACTCTCAGTGCATGAACCAAATTTCCCAGCACAAAATTCTTTTGATTAACTCAAGGTAACACGACTTTGACTCTCACTATCACTCAATAGCAACCCTTTCGAAGGCAGATCTTATCATTGGTAAACACTTTTGTGGAAAATCTTATTTGAATTGTATTCTATTTAAAAAAAAATTGTTGGGGTCACAACCCCAGGAGATTCAGACACACAAACACACACTACAACTTCACTTCAAATGTATTCTAATGCCAGGTGTAAAGGGGGCCTTTGAGTGAAAATATGCCACTGACCGGTGCATCTGAGGATTCATCTGCCAAGTGCAGCCCAAAGTAGTCTCTCTCAGTCAGCTCCAGGTGCTTAAAGACAGCATCCAGCAACATCTGGCCATGATCCGACTTCTGCAGAGTCAAAGGAGAGAAAACAGAGAATGAATTCACAGTGTTTTATTCAATTTGTTGCTGTACACACACAGAACACACTGGATCCCAGGGTCACACCCTGACCTTCAGGCTTCTCTCAGTAGAGGGAACTTAGAGTGAGCAGAGCGGGCGACTTCCGACTTATTATTATTAGTGTTATTAGTAATATTATTATTATTATTATTTAACACTCACACTGTTCCAGAAACATTTCATCAAGTTAAGATTCATGAACCATTTATCTATGTTGAGCTGCAAATAGTGCCTTTGTTAGAAAATACATAAGGAATTTAGTTAGGTACTGTATTTTAGTTACTCACTTACTGACTAGCTCTAAAACAAATAAACACTATTTAACTTAAGGGGACGTTGTTAAATGAAAAACTGCAGCTGAGGAAATAAATACCTTGTTTTAATAAAAAAAAAGAGAAAAATAATCAGCAGTCAGACAAAGGCATAAAAGGGAAGTGACAAAGATAAACTCTAAAACCATAACCTGTCTGTGGTTCAACTTGCAAGACAGAGAGCAGCTGAGACAGTCATTTATTTTGGGTTAATCAACGACCATCAACTGTGACATGGTTGAACTCGTATTTGAGAATTTCACTGCAAAGGCTTCTGGTGGATGTTGTTCACATGTTTACGTCAAGATATATCACAGATATCTGCATTTTATTTTTACTCACAAAATGAACAGGAGGCTTAGGCCTACCCAGCGTGTCGTCAATCTACGTGTTGTATATTTATGTAAATAGTATATAAAGGAACAGTGAATAAAGGTTGTAAGAAAAAGAATTTGCAATTTTTAACACTAAGAAACACTAAAAAATGAAGGAGTTTATTAAATAGATTATTAATATAGCATTGTCTCGTGAGAGAGTAGCGAGGGCAAAGAGGATAAACTGTGGGACCACAAGTGGAGCAGAAATTCACAACTGATCCCACCGCGACTTTCAGATGGAGAGCTCTCATGGAAGAATACACACGAGCAACACATGCACACACACACACACACACACGCACGCACGCATGCGCACACACACACACACACACACACACTTCCAATCCCTTGGTGACACACTTTTTCAGTCAATCATAAAAGTACGAGTGTGTGTGTGTTATCTTTTCCTGTAGTTGACAGTTGACATGACAGCCCTCTAGATCACTGGCAGTCTTTTTGTGCTGTACTGTGTGTGTGTGTGCGTGTGTGTGTGTGTGTGTGTGTACGTGTGCGTGTTATCTATTACTGTCAAAACCTTGTCAAGTGTGAGTCGACTCTGATACCCTCTGTGGTACTTCCCCTCCTTTCTTCCTCTCTTCCCTTATAACCTGTCTATCATGTCTGGTTGATGAAAGCAAGAAGAAGAAGAAGAAAAAAAAATGGATTTAAATGTTAATTTGAAAAGTGAAATCTTTAAAAAATTAAAAATTTCAAAAACATACACAGTATGTCCTTTTCAGTGTTCGTTCTGTATCAACACTGAGCTGGATGCTACTCACATGGCTCAATCTGCAAATGTCCATGTGTTGTGGTCGAGAGGAACAGCTCATATCTGGCATATTTGTCACAAGATACAACCGTCTGGTTGTAGCTGTCATTTGTTTTCTTGAATCTATAATTTGCTGTGCAAGACATTAGATATTTGTCAGAATGTTAAGCGTTATGTATCCGTCATTTCATTTGGCATAACTCATAAGAGCCATGTGGTACAAGCAGCTTCATAGTTTATAAATGGACTGATATCGGTAGTTACTATTGGACACAAAAAAGTGCCTACTGTGGAGTCCTACTGAACGTCCAGGTTTACTTTTAGTGATAGAATCCACTTCTAAAACTTCTTCTTTTTAATGGCACTTCTTGGCCTTTTCAGCCATAGTCCAACAAGCCATCTCACTTATACTAGTGCTAAGAAGCTGCTGTGGTTCCACCTTGCATTTCGCCACACGAAAACAAACCACACGCTACACTGAGAAACAGAGAGATGTGTGGAGCTGATAAGCTAAATCACCACTGTGTGAACCCATTTGACAATGACGGTCGCAGACATCGGTTTACATTGTAATGTTTTGCACGACAGCTTTAAAAACATTATGATTCATAGGGTGCTCATCAGAAACGAGGGCTCACTGCTTAATCGAAGCTGCTGCCACCGTCGGTCAGCAGGCACCGAGTCACAGAGTCACCGTAGTAACGGAACACACAAATTGGTCATCGGATCTGTCAATAAGAAAGCTTTATTCTATCAGAACTGCCCAATAAAAGTCAAAGTCACAGCCAGAGTTCTTCAAGCAAAGCCTCTTCACTCCCAATTCACTCTCAGATCACTTATTTTAGGTTATGCCGCGAGGTTCTTAAGGAATTATTGATCAATAATACTGAACCTTTAACTGACTGACTGGGGTTAGACGGATAAAACGGTGGAGGAAAATAAAATATATACAAGCTTTACTCCACACAGACATGACTGAGAGAACATGTACGAGTTTGTGTGTGTGTGTGTATTCACTACATCGCCTTTGTATGAAGCTGCTTTTCAGGCTGTATGTGAGCGCCTTGTACTGCACTCCCAGGAAAGCACAGTACAAACTTTGCTGCGTGTGTAACAGTGTATTGGCGGTTTGGTCCTGTAGAGACACCAATTACTCATTTAGCTTGCATGCTTTTAGAATACGCATCATCCAGGGCTGGGTATCACCGCTGATTCCCTGAATCGTCACAAGGTCTCGAAGCCATTAAGATTTTAAAATTCAATATCAATTCATTCACAGATAAGATTCAGTTTCCAGCCAATTTTTGCTTGGTTGTGAAAGAGATTTTCACACAACATTTGGGTCTCTCTCAAACCTGGGGCGTCATTTTAAATATTAATGTTCACATTCAAAATTGACTAGTTTCATTGATGAAATGAAAACGCACTCTGTCACACTTCACTTTCACACTACACAGCGGCGCGACAATGCCGTATTGTGGACAGCCCAAGGACTAAATAGTAAGTGAAGTCATAAAAAGTAAAGATAGAAAACATAAAAGAGAGAGGGAGCAGAAAGAAAAGTACGAGAGAGGCAGAGAGACACAGAGACACGGATAGGAAAGGAGAGAAAAGGGCTGATTGACGATGCATTGGGTGAAACAAACGCTCTTTGTGCGCTCCACCAGCACCACTGACTGAAACGCTGTCAGTGTTCCTGAGAGAGAGCGAGAACAGAAGAGGGAGACTTGGTGACAGAGAGCAATCACAGCACAAGAGACTGGCTGAGAGGGTGTGAGAGGGAGATGCTCTGATAATTCCCCCCCCACCACACACACACACACACACACACACACACACACACACACACACACACACACACACCCAGACCAAGAATTTATCTACAGGGTATGAAGGGGGGGGAAAGGAACATGTCCCAACATCAATAACATTGGACAGATCTGAAATCTAAATTGGTACTTCAGGGAAAACCCCGGTGTTATATGGAAGGATGATTAAAAAAAAAGAAGCAAAACTGTGTCACATTTATTTTTTCCTCCTTCCACGGGAAATGCAGCTAAACTCGGTGCATGTACGTGTCTGTGCTGAAGAATGATGGAAATTCAGGAATGCACGAGGAAGCTTGTCCAGACAGGAAGAGAACTACACAAAGGAGGAGTCATTCACATCTGCCTGTGCTTCTCACTCTACGTGTGCTCACAGTGCCCACAGAGTGACACAAACACCAAATTCAAATCATTTGGGGTTCTGATTTACTGCACATCTATATACTTTGTGTCACACGGGCTATATTTTTTTTATTTATAAACAGAATTTTCAGTTGAAAACGATAAAACCGCTTCCTGTTGTGGGTGCTCTATAAATAACAAAAATACTGAGAAACACGAATGCGGCATGAAGCAGTCCACCTGTTACAGGTGCTTTATAAGGGTTAGGGTTATGATGCTGCCTATTACCATCACTGATCTTAATTGTATTGCATTTTACCCAGCTGCATTAGATCCACTTTTCAGGGAAAAAGAAATAAAATAAAAAAATATATATATATATTAAAAAAAATTATAATAATAACTTAATAACCTAAGAAGACAGCCTCACTCCCCCTTATTTCGGGATGGAGAAGGAGCTACAGACACAAATAGCTGCCACAGCCACACCCCTCCCACCACACAAACACAAGTATGCTTCACCATTCTCCACAGTTTTCACACAAATTTCAAAGTCTCATCCTAACACATAATTAAAACTAAATGATTTCGCAAACATTGAGCAGCTCCAGTCTATATTTTAACTTAATTTTAACAGAGGTGGCTCGTCAACCGGTTTGGGAGCGACTGCTATAATGACTTGGGACGATCGGCCGTCTTCAACTAGAGGGGAAAGTAAAGAGCAGGGAAAATGTATCAGCTACACAGCGTGAGAGACAACTTTTTATGCTGCTTAAAGTAACAATGGAAAGACACATTGTACATAGATGTTTGTGTTTGGTCTTTGAAGGAGCTTGGTGTAAAGTTTTGGATCACTTACTTTATCAAAACGTTTACTTTTGATTACTTTAAGAGTTTCTGGTTTAAATCAAACTGTTAGATGAAACCCAATGAATTACAGAGGCTTTATTATTTTTAGTTGTTTGTATTCCTAATGGTAACATAACATAATATTTTCCTATAACTAACTAAAACGCAGGCTTCATCACGCTGCTCATAGCCATCCATCCATCCATCCATCCATCCTCTACCGCTCTATCCCCCACATGAGGGTCGCTGGTGGCAATCCCAGCTGACATAGGGGAAAAGGCGAGGTACACCCTGGACAGGTCGTCAGTCCATCACAGGGCCACACAGAGACAAACAACCATTCACACTCAATTTAGAGTGTCCGATTTGCCTAATCCCCAAATCTTAATGTTTTTGGACTGTGGGAGGAAACCGTAGAACCCAGAGAAAAACCCATGCACACGCGCGGGGAGAACATACAAACTCCATGCAGAAAGGCCCTTGTCCCGACCGGGTAGTGAACCCGTGTCTTCTTGCTGCAAAGGCAAGTGTTGCCAATAAAATTCAACCTTCACCCTACACATTTCCATTTCCTGCTACATGCAGAAAACATCCCCAAACCCACAAACTCTCACACACACAAAGTGTTTTGTCTAGCGGTGACTTGAAGTGCGAACCACTCGCCTCCTCACAACCTTTTTTAGAAGAAGCAGTAGAAGAATGATGCAATGGTTTTTAAGTGGGAACCAAATGTCAAAATGATACAGCAAATGACAAAATGTCCATATGTAAAGAGAAGCAGCCTCAGGGATCAGTCACTGAAAAAAATCCTTGTATATCTCATTCAGCAGTGAACTAAAACCTGTTTATCCTTTGCCCCTCGCTGCTCTTAACTTGAACATGATGAAGAGCCACTTGATTAGAAAAAAGCTCATGCTTACAGCTGAATGTTTGTGCGGCTTGCAGCAGTTGCTATGGTTACCCGCTGCATTTGTCACTTTACTCCTGCATCTGACCCCTGCTTTTGTCGTGGTGGAGAGGTGGGTCAGGAGTGGGCTGGTCGAATTATTTGTCATCAATCTACCAGCTTCCACTTTACGCTGGTATCGTTTTAATTGTCAAAGACTAAAGTCTATATGATCATACAGTACAGGCCCTTGTGTGCCCGACACGCCACGAGCGCTCCGGGTTCCCATGACGATATCTAGATTTTCACTCTCCGCCAAAATCAAGGCCATTTAGCCAGGCAGAGGATCAATAGAAGTATTGTTGCTCTTAGCACGGGCTGTCTTTCCAGGAAGTTAGTGCTGCTGCAGCGGCCTGATCAATGACACTGTCACAGAGACTGACAGAGACCGAGTCATTCATTCAGCAAAAGGCGAGTGGCCCCTCACTACACTCCCCCCCCACACACACACACAGTAGTGAGAGGCAGGAAGCGGAGACGGTGAGGGGGAGAGAAATCCGCAGGGAGGAATGTAAAGTAAAGAAGGAAAATGCAAAGGAGAGACTATAGAAAAGACTGTGATGTGCATGTAAAGATAAGAACAAGTGTTTTTGTCAGAAGATTCTGTTCACTTTAGATATTGTAGAGTGAAGACGAACTGGCAAATTTGATCACATGAAAACGTGTATCCGGTACTTTCGGAGGTAAGAAAAGTGCTAGAAAAAGAAAGATGTGTAAGTTATAAAGCTTGACAGTAGACATAGATGTTTTTCGTAACACAATTCTTCCTCTCAAAGATCATCTTCCTCTTTCAGCTTCTCCCTGTAGGGGTCGCCACAGCGAATCGTCTACCTTCATCTTGCCCTTTCCCCTCAAGGGCAAGAGTGTAAAATTTGTTTCCCTGATGCCACTTGAGTAATTTCTCTCAATCCATTGTCCTCTGAAACACTTATTTGGTGACAGCTTTTACTTCGCTTCTTAATGTTTCGTTATACAAATACACACAACAAATGGTTCGGTGTCAACAGGATGTGATCTGTCAGAGGATGTTATAAGAGGATTTGTTTCTTCTGAGTCACAAAGGGAATTTCCCTTCTCGCACTGCCATAACTGATCAAACACTCCGAGACAGAGGGCGATAGACACAAAGAGAAAGAGAGAGAGAGAGAGAGAGAATCGGAGAGACCAAAGGAAATGTCTTATCACATGAATTGACATCCAACTTGTGACATACACGCACACACACTCTTTCCGGTCCCCTCGAGGTGTGACTGCATGTAAAATGACCTGCAGGAGAGAATACTGGAGCCAGTGTGAGGAGTAAAATGTACTCTTTCTTCGAAAGGGATAGCATGTCACACGCAATATTCATTCGAAGTTGATTTTTTTTATTATTATTACTTGTTGTGGTTAACGTGGCAATACAACATCCTATCAAATGTCATCTTTGTGTGCCACTTCCATTTGTTTCTTTGGATTGAGTTAATCATTGAGTTAAACATAACTCGTAATCTTCCATTTGAAGTGTACCCCAGAAAAACCACCCTACCCCTCTAACGTCAGTAAGAATGAGGACACACTGCGCCTGCACCTGAATGCACAAAACAGAGGGGTAGGGCTGAGTTGTAGGGGCAAGGGGTGAAATGAGATCTAGCCTGAGATTTTTTTTCTACTTTTTCTTTCGGCATCCCCCGCTCTATCATCAGAAAATAAATACAGTGTGTGTTGCCTTTTAACTATACACTGAGGCCGAGTCCACACCGAACTTTAAATTTAATTAGAGCTGTGCCAGAGGGGACATTTACAATAATAGGAGTCAGTGGGGGGAAAGAAGAAGTGGTGCAACACTGGTGATCCTTTCCTGTTTCTATTCTACAGGTTTTACTTAGTTTGGATGACAATTATAGGAATATAAGTACAACATCAAGGTGTAGACTCTTAGCCTTATATTCTAAAAGGATGACTAAATTGGTATTGAAAGAGAAAGAGAAAGAGAATCACCTCACATATCTCATTTATCTTTGTAGGTTAATATTGTAAACCTAGTGTGTGTGGCCAGCAGGTGTGTTTTACCTAAAAGTTATTGCATATTTTTGGACATCATGATAAAAGTCCCTGCTTCAGTCGAGCTGTTTCGACAGGCTTAGCAGCAGAAGGACGCTTCAATCGAGGAGCGGTACTCACGCTGACTTTGAACGCCTGGACAGTGTTGTCCAGCAGCAGTACGTTGCACACAACCTGTGTGTGCGGCCTGTCTCGCTCCAGCTCCGTCGCCCGGACATTGTAGGATCTGCCAGCAGGCAAGCGGAAGCGCGCGCTCATCACGCTCCTACCAGGGTCTGAAACAACCAAACACACAGCAGAGAAAGGACAACTATGAGTGAGAGAGAGAGAACAAGAGGCTAAATTGAAAAAAGAAAGAAAATCTGGCAAACATTCTATGATGTGTATTACATGGCACGGATGTAGTTCAGGTAACAAAATCCCTTTCTGTTTACATAGAACACAATACACCACAGTATGGTATGACACGCTGATTTACTTTTCACTCAAGGCAGCCAACACAGCAGAGCAAGTCAGCACAAGCACAGTGAAACAGCAAAGAGTGAGTGCTTCATTAGAAAAGAATGTCAATGAGAAGACGAGTAGGAGATTCGCTACCAGGGGATGTGGAAACTGTACAGCAGCTAGAAAACAAAAAAGCCTCACAAGACACTAGGAAAAGAGAGAAATTGTTAATGAGCTTCCAACAACTGCAGACCTCAGTCTTACATTATTTCATAATTTGATTCACTTAGGAGTTCATTTGTGGGGAACTCTACACAAGACGAGTGAAAACAATGTGCAATACAATATTCAGATGCATGATACTTTCTGCTGCTTGCCTTAGTGTAAAGGATTCCAATCCATTCTGGAAATAACTTTACTCCGCACACGTTTCCTTCATCTTTTGTAGGCTCATCATTGGGAATAAATAACCATAAATCAATATGAAGCAGGTATTTCCTTAGGGTTATATACAGACAGACATATATATCACTTATGCTATATTGCTTTTAAAGAACATTATATTGCAATCATCATTCTCATCTTTTTATCCATTTCCCCACGTGTGCAGTCTTTATGTGGAGCTAACTGGCTGCTTTAGCATACCTGACACTGACCTTGATTAGTTTGCATGTAGGCTGAGAAAGTGATGTCATTTCTGTGTAATGTTTAACTACGACACAGTAGTTTTCAATTCTTAATGTAAAATAATTGGATCACAAATATGCACTCTTTGTAAAAGAAGCCAATAGACAAATTCTGGCCTTGCCTGCGCTCTCTCTGACTCTGTGTAGCAGTGGTAGTCTTTTCAGTTTCCGCTACATACTGTTGGCTGACACATGCCGCTGCAGTGGTATATGTGCCCCTGCTTTTCCGCCTGCTGCTTTTTATTCTAAGGTGATCTACCATGACAGGAAACATAATAACTCCACAAGGGTTATGGCCCCGTCATCAAGAGCCGCTGTATGTGTACCAATGGCTCAGTGTGAGCCCATTTGTGTGTGTGTGTGTGTGTAGATGGTATCTACGGAGGGCACTCCGCATATCTGAGCTGCGTGTCACCGTGTGTGCGCGCAAGCCCAATAACCACGGGCAGACAGAGGGCACACACTGTGTGTGTATGTACACAAATCTATATGTGCAGCCACAACAGGCCATGCTGTCAGCAAAACATATGCAACGCTCAATTGCTTTTATTTCTCCCAACAGCAGCTCAGTGACTTAATGTTATGCATTTGTCTGATTTAGCTCAAAATGTGTCACCATTTACCGCCTCCACACACAATGTTGTGTGTGTGTGTGTGTGTGTGTGTAACACTCTGGAACGGAGGTGTTTATTGGACAGAGGGCATCTTAAAAGAAAACACTACTGAGGTGCATTACAGGAAATGTAGGATCCTTTGGTTGATGCTTGGCAGGTACTATCCAACCAGGCGTGAAGCTGGTCGTTCTGTGATAAGATGACGAGATCAATACACTCCGTCAACAGAATAACCTCTCACACACACACACACACACAAAACGCACACAACTACAGATACAAAGCCATGAATGGATGCAAGACGGACTAGCGAGATGAGCAGAAAGAGGCGCAGGAGTGAAGCCATGCAGAAGGAGGGGAGGACTGAGCGCTCCTATCACTGGAAGAAGGACTGTGGGATACACTGATGATGAGGTCTGACACGCGGACACTCTCCACAGGCTGCATTGCCACACCAGCTTTCTTCCTGTCCTAACATTTCTCCACAATCCAGCAGAGAACATTGTAAAGATGACAAACCACTTTTAATTTCAGTGATATTTAACCATTAGCTTATTGTAAAGTATCGCCTCAGTACACCACTGCTCTTTTGTATGATTTTCTATCTACTGTATTGTTTTCTCAATGCTCCATATCTTCCTGCTCTGCTGTGCT
The DNA here is from genome assembly GCF_958295425.1 of Solea solea. Lineage (NCBI taxonomy): Eukaryota > Metazoa > Chordata > Actinopteri > Pleuronectiformes > Soleidae > Solea > Solea solea. The sequence continues at coordinate 31,380,828 of NC_081135.1, forward strand.
CTTTTTAGTTTTGCTCTGCTGAGCTGGACAGGACAGTCACACTCCCCTGAGAGAAGCCTCCGGAACTCCGGAAACACGCTACCATTATTGCTTCCTGCAGTCAGCAGAGCTTACAAACAGGCAGGGGAGTGTGCATGTGTGCGTGTGTGTGTGTGTGTGTTTGTGTGTGTAGACTCTTGACCCTTAAACTTCCCTCACTGGTGGGCTCCTCTGGCTCCCTTAGCTTATTGCAAACACAGATGCTCCTGCAGCCCTTCCGTCTGCACACAGGAATACACACCCTCCATATAAACACACCTCATGCCACACAAACGTATGTGCACATGCACAGAGGCGCACAAGTTATCCAACATCAACATGGGGTTATGTGTTACTGCGCTTTATCACAAACACAGACGTTCAAGAACTGAACTGAAACACGGACGACAGAGCTCTGGTAGCTGACATCACGCAAACAAAGTGACGCCATTTGGGCAGAAAATGCCAGTCTTTGCATCCATAGACATATATAATTGGCATATTGTAGGGATCAGATGTATCGAGTCGGTCATGTTCAGTGATATTTTGCTCCATCTCCATGGATTTAAAGTGCACAGTAAATGAACACTTACGGCTTGAAACCTGCAATAGTGCCATTCATTTTTTAGGAGCTTTTACTGCCAACATGGCGTGTGAGGAGACCGAGTTCTAGTCACAGAATGGAGGTCTGCATGAAACACTTTCAAACATGGAGTCAGAGCTTTATTTTAAGTACATAAAGAAAGAGTTAGGGTTTGGTATTAAGCCAACAGGTCCAAGATCTGCTGGAAGCCTGGAAGAAAAGAAAGGTCTGTGTTTTAACAAATGCACCCATCCTATTTCTAACTGTTGTAGGCCTTCATTACCACTCATTCCCATTCTCCCAGATCCTACCCACTCCTCCCTCTCAATATTTTGGTCTCACCCTCCCCTGCCCACCTCCCTAAACCCCCATGATTCTCATTATTTTATGTAGGGCAACCACAGTGGACATCGCGCTGTTAAGTGAGCGTGTGTGTGTTGGACTGACGGATTTTAACAAAGCATTTAACATGTGTCTATGTGGGAGGAGGTGGGGTGCCAGGGAAGTTGTACCTCTAGGAATGTGGGCAGTGACTGACCTCTGACATCCATTGGGGGTAGCCATACGTGTCCCTGGCTAATGACAAAGTCATATAGATGCTGTTTGTAACTTGTTTTCCAAACAGGGCAATTTTTAAGTAAAAAAAAAAATTCAGTGTTAGAAAATGTAGGTCAAATTATTGCATGAATTGATGTTTTTCCATTAGCCCAGAATGAGCCAATGGGTCCCAGAGTGAAAAAAATCTCAAAATGCTGACTTTGTGTTTTTGCGTCGACAATGAATATGCTTCTTTGGGAAACGATGATGTTATAGTCACACCTGTCTCTTGCGCTTCTCGTTGTCATTGTCATTTAGAGATTGTTTGGCAACTACTGTCAAGGACAAGTAAGCAAAGCCAGCCTGAAAAGACGCTAGATATCACTAGAACACGTCCTGTCCTCAGCAACTTCAGACACGGGAGTGAGGAAAAGTGTTGAAGATTATTTATGACACTATTTTTACTTGAATGAACAATAAAGATCAGTGATTGTTCCACACGCATTCAGCTGTACTGCACATCCACAGCTCGTTCTTGTCTGCGACTCTGTGCTGTATGTTCGGTCACACAATGATCTCTCTCTCCCTCTCTGTGTCTACAATCAGATCGACTCTCCAGCCGCAGTAAATAGAGCTAGATGAAGCTCACTCGTGCGGCAGAACTGGACATTTCCTTCTTGGAAAGTAGTTATGGTTATGCCAGAAAGTTGCTTTATTTGTTGCTTGTTGTTTTTTGGAGAAAAGTACAGTTATCATTTGCTTTATGATAAGTTAAATTTAAAATGTTCCTTCTTGATTTCCCCTGGCTTGGTTCATTCTGTTTACCTTTCTGTGATTATATACACTGTAATGTATATGTAATGTAATCAGACATTTCCTGGCATGATACTGTGTTTACGGGAAACTTTTTCAAACAACAAAGAAAAAAATTGTTTATGTTTTGTTCCATTTCCGTGTGGATAGGGCCCAAAAGAGTGCCTTTGGGTTTCATTGTCATGAAAAAAACTTGTCTTCCCAGTTTTAAGTGTTACTGGTTCTTACCTTGGACGTTAACTTGTTACCAACAACGTGCACTGTAATCACTCTGTAGATGTGTGTTTAAGATTCGAATGTGGCCAGTGATTACGGTAGATCTATTGTGGCTCCACATCCAGTGAAGCAAAACCAAGTCAATTACACTGAACATTATGAGAGGTAAATGTTTTACAAGTTCACTGATCACAGACATCCAATGGGAATCCATCGCAATTTAGCAGTTACACAAACATTTGCAAACCAATGCTTGAACTACACTAAACTCTCGTAGAGCGTTAGTGAAAGGAAATTTGGTACAAAAAATACTGTATGTATACTGTATACAGTATTTGCCTAGTTTTGAGCCCATGATCCCAAATGAAGACCTGAAATGTTGATTATTTTCCTATTGAACTGTTGATATATTATTAGCTGCCAGCTGTCAGTAGATGCTACTAAAAAGCATTTTGTAACACATAGACAGCAGCCTTATATTCAGTCGACAGTAATATTCAAATAACTATTTAATCGTTGATCAGCTCATTTGTGAATAACAGGAACACATGTAAGGAAAAAAACTGCCCCACTACTCAACCACTTATTGTATTATAGAAACTGAATAATATAATTGGTTTGGTTTGCTCATGAGAATGGTTTCCAGTTACTACTTCGATGAGTCCATCAGTGAGCTGAAAGTTTATGATGTAGCAGTTAGCATTTAGGGATACTAATCAATCACATATTATTTTTAAAGCCTATAAAACAACAGTCTATGGACATAGGAAGGTACATATGACTTTTCACCAATCCTGGTAACCATTGTTGCACAATCCTCTTCTCCACGGAGCACGTGGATTGGAGAAAGCACTGGAGAAGCCAACAACATTGACTCTGGCTCTGTTCCAACAACGGGCTGCGAGCAATGCAGCAATTAATTAGTGACACCTGTGTTTGACAAGGCAATACATCTGCCTGTAAAATAAAAAGTCGACACAACAACTGCCTCTGTATAAGCAGAGGCGCTCAACCTCCTGTCGGACATAAGCTTGTTTTAATGACATAAAAAAAGTGGAGTTTTCATCACGACGGCCGTCATTTACACAGCTCTCCTTTGACTCTCCCGCCTGTGATGGAGCCTAACAGGCATCTGTATAAGTGGATCATTCTGGACAATGTTTGCACTGCACTCATGTAATCCAGTTGCCTCTCACAGACCATTGTAATATCCTCATTATAATAGCATACACTCGACAAACTCCTCTCCTTGCTTCTGTGTTCGTTCTTCTTTGCCCTGATCTTCTCTATGGTTCATCAATCCATCTTCTTCTCCACAGCTACACTTTAAAACGACCTTGCCCTCCGTCCCCAAAAACCTGGTCTATTTTTCGTGTTCCTTCATACCTGTATATGCATTCTTTGCACTCTCTTTCCCTCTTGACCTTGCTAATGTGTTTCCTCCAGCTGCAGAGGGAAACACATGCACCGCTCTTGCTCTTAGAAACATTTTTTCTTTTACTTCTATTGAGTCACTCCAAACAGTTTCAATGTGTTTGCCACTGTGCATGAAGTGAATATAAACAGTTGTGTTAGCTCTTGAGGTGAGAGTGAATTAATGTACTCCTATTCATTATCTATACCGCAGGAAAAACAACCATTCACACTCATTTACAGTCAGTTTAGAGTGGCCAAGTAATCTAAACTCCATGTGTTTCCACTGTGGAGAGGAAGTACCCCAGTACCCAGAAATCCACACAGACACAGGTAGAATTCACATGCAAATTCCATACAGAAAGAGTTCCAGCCAGTCGGCTTTCCTTCTTACTGTGAGGCAACGGTGCTAACACATACGTCTCTCACAGACAACATTGGTCTTTCCAGTTGCTCACGATGGAGGTCTGTAATTTATTGCTTTTTATTTAAGTCAACAGTCAACTAACAGAGACATTCTGAAATCCCTGAGAACCATTTACTATTGTTTCTGTTTTCACCGTCACCGAGTGACATTTTCAATTTCTGGAAATAGTGCTGGTACGGTTATACGGGATAAACCTTAACTTAATAACATCCATTTCATGTTTCTGTCAAAGTATTCACACATTTGTGGCTCTCAATCTAACAATAAAAGCAAAATCTATCCAACACTGCAACAATGATTAAATCTGTGGAAATAACACGCCTCTTCCTCCAGTTCACATAGCAGACTGTTAAACACAGACACACACAAAGTATGGTGTCCGATACGATAACTTTATCATAAGTTTGACTTTCTACGATACCAATATCAGTCCAAGTGAATCACTTTTATTCACCATTTTAACAACTTAGCCATCAATAAGACATTCTGTAACCAGCCGATTGTAAAAGACTTTGGCCAGTAACAGACCCGCGATCATAACGGCTCATTGCTAATTAAAAGAGCCAATATTAGAGTCCACATGAGGCCTATTTTTTTTATTTATCTGCATGTGTCACTGGTTTTGTGGTCCAGTGATGTGTGAGTGAGCACACCTGCGGAAATAGTTCAGCTATATGAGTTTAATTAACTCAACATGGATAATAACCTTGAGGTTGCAGATCATTAGGCGCGTTAAAGTAAGCAGAAATGTGGTGTGAACCAAACCAGGCAAACCAGGTAAATCCTTCAACAGAAGACTTTCCCGTTAATTATACTGACTGTGGCATCCCAGTATATATTCTAATTTGACCCACCACAGTTTCATCACAAACCAAAAAAACACTTTGGTTCACTTATAATAATATGAGCAGTCACTATCGTAGCACTTTGCTCTGTTTGCAGAGCTTTTGGGCAGCAAGCGCTGTTTCCTTCATACACACTCGAGCACCATTTCCTGCTTACGATCACTTTCGAAAGTACCATACCTTGTTTTTTTCTCACTTGAGTTGGTGGTTTGAATTTGCATACAGTGCAAAGGTTACAGGGTGAAAGAACAGCGATGGAGAAGTTTTAGCTCTCTTGCTTTCCAATAACATTGCAAGTAACTGTTTGCTGGTAATCTGGAATAGATTAAAATCCAACTTTTCCATTTTGAAAATATTCATGGATGGTAGTCGGCTTGTACTGTGTAACAACAGCTCTGGTAATAATCCATCCCAGCAGTCCAACATCCCTGACAAACATTATACAAAGGGCTCATGGGAGGTTGAATAATTAATTTTAAATCACAACACACAGACAAGCTGATGCCATTTCATTTCTCAGAACAGTCTCACAAAGCTTTACTGTAGCAAAGAGGCCTTATGAAGACATGGCAGAGACACCTTCATATGCAAGATGTGGTCCTGAGTTTATTTGAGTTGAATGGGGGTTCTTGCCTTGACTGAACGTCAACTTTCCCTGGAATAAAGGACCAATAGATCTTATCATAGTGGACAGTGTTTCCATAAACATACCTTCATTATCTACCACCACCATCACAGGTATCACATGAAAACAAAGCTTGGCAAAAGAGAGGGGGTGGAGAACATATATGTATAACGAGAAACCTTCTACTTTACAGTGATGTGCACACATACAACACACAACATACAGAACAAAGAGAACACGGAGAAACAGAGATGCTGGTTTGATTAAAGCAGCACATTCCCCTGATTTTGTTCTCTCTCTTTTATGCTGACACTGGCACCTTTAAATGTTACCAGGGGTCATGTTCTGAGAACACTGCAGATTTTCACCCGCATCCACCTCAGTCCTGCACATTTCTGCCCCACCAGCAGGGAGGCAAGGTGTTCAGTACCAAGCACACACACCAGCCCATCTGCTGCTGCTGCTGCTGCTGCTGCTAGGATAGGTTATAGGGCATAGCAGCTTGACTACATAGCTGGAGACAACACGAGCATTAACATTTGAAAAATATATAACTAAACTACGTCTAATGAAGCCTGGGAGTGCAAACTGATATTTAATCTGCAGGATCATGTTTTCTGTCAGTGCTGTTGTGTCTTTTAATTCAGAAATTAGGAAGGGTCGTTTTCTCTGAGCTGAATGTGGGAACTTCTTCTGGCTTCTGCCTTTAGAGGTTGCATTTACACACACACACACACACACACACACACACAGCTTTATTTGAATGCTCATTTTAGGGGATTCGTGTGCAGAGAGACATTGAAACAATGCCGTGTTTATGGAAAACATTTTAAAGAATAAAAAGATTGTACAGGGAAAGTTCTGTTTCTGTGTGGAAACGGTTTCTGTATTACAAATGCTCGATGACAAAAAAAGCACATTTTGTCACTGTCCACCACTCGGATGTGCCGATGTGCTCCAGATTCTTAAAGTAGACCTACTGCACTTTTGATAAATGATCCACCAACACCACTTCAACTAAGTGTGAATGTGTGTTTAATAGCATGTACGATCAATAAGCAGCAAGTTAATCAGCCTCTCTTCAGTACAACATAAAAGCTCCCTTGATAATGTAGACCACACTGAACAACAAAGGCACTGCCTGCACATAGCAAAAGGATTACATATTTACTATGTCCTTGTGTGAACTGATATCGAATCCTATTTTACAAGTTAACAAGAGTTCGGTGTTAAACAGCTCTATGATATAATATAATATAATATAATATAATATAATATAATATAATATAAATTTACATATACATATAAATCTACATGTCTATGTCTATAACCAACTGTGACATAAACATGTGCCTATGCAAAGCCACACATTTTGAGCTGGTCATCACAGCAATCCAAACAGAGTAATGCCAGCATAAAAATTGATAGAATGACAATGTACCAGGCTCAAAAATACAAATTAAGCTCATGTTAGTATGCACAGAAAGTGCAATTTATACCGCTATGCACTTGTGCCACTGGTAACCACGCCGATAAAGACATGTTTCTTATGAATACATTCCAATATAGGCTTGCTTTTTGTGACACTGGGGAAATAAAATCTGCCACACTCGTCAAAAACACACAGACGTGATGGCATGTGACAATGTCATGATGACTACATGATTTACTTAATCCCCTGCACACTCACGGTGACCTTGTCGTCCTATTCTTAGACGCAAATGCAGTTGATACCGATGCAGATAACACGCAAGACGGCTAAACCAATTAGAACTCATCTCTTCTCCATTTTATCCAACCTCTGTATTTTATATTCTTTTCCCCCCTCACACAACTTTTTCCAAGAAGCTGTGAGTATTTTCTGTTGAAGTTGAGGTTAGAGTTGTAGGAAAACACTTTTATCATAGGCTCAACAGAGGCAGCACAACAGTCATTTTCCTAGAAACACTGCACCTCCTGCTTCTTGTCTGAGCCGCACTAAAATGTCTTCTTTATTATCAAAGCCATTCTGTTTCTGTCACCAGGGTACTGACAAAAGATAGTCTGCCATGTTTGATTAATGTTTCACATTTAACACACACTCACATTCTCAGTTAAAGGAATCGGGATTTAGATATGTGTTTGTTTTGGCTAAATGTGGTGCAAAATACATGTGTTATAACTAAAACTTTAAATTGCACTGTTAAAAATGTTATTCATATAAAACCCCCATTCCCACTGATCAAATAAACCCACTGAATCCCAGGTTTTAAACAGGGTTTTTACTAGTGGGAATGTGTCTAATCAGCATTCACTTGCAGCCAGGTCAAATGACTGCAAAACATGCATGTTTTTAACTACTTTGGCTCTAAACGGGATCAGTGCAAGCGTAAGTCCTGGGTGAATGCAGTCCTTTTTCCTGTCTTGCTCTGTTGTTGCCAGAGATGTGCCTTGGGATTTGGAACAGCACTAAATATCATTTATTTTATCAATCGGATCTTCTAAGTGATTGATTTAGAGACAGGGCAAAATAAAAAAATGAGAAATAGTAACCACCGTAATGGTTTTATTGAGGGCTATGATGCCGTCGTTTTATTTGTTTCATTTCCAGGACACATCCTTGACATCACATTTCACGCACTGATGATGCCGGGGAGGGGGGGGGGGGGAAACACCACAGGGCAAAACAACCATTGGCAATGGTAATGGCATTAATCACCTCTTTAATGGCTTCACCCAGGTTTAAAAATGTTAGTGAGAAAGAATCTTTAGCACTACAGCAGTGAAGGGGAAATTTAAATGGTGTCATGACAAGACAACAGCAGTGTGAAACGGACTCAGTAAGCTTGAAAGAAAATAGACAGATAAAGTAAATGCTTATTTTGGTCAGTGAAATACCAAGACCATGCAGCATCAGCTTAGCTAACGTCTGTCATTCACCGGTGGTGGGAGGGAAAGTTTGAGTTTTGAGAAACAGTGATGAATAAGAGTGCAGCAGTCGCAAGAATGCTCAAGGCAGAAGACTGATAAAATACACTGCATACATTCAGAAACAGCTCAGACGGATTGCAACCAAGTACAAACCCTTCAACTACACCACTGAACAGCCATAAGACCCGGCTGTAACACGGTCAATTCAAGAGGCAGAGGCATTTCAACAAAAGCTGATGATTTAACCGCTTGTTTGAATGTACTACATAGCTCATATAACAAAAAGCATGCGTGTGGGAGAGGTGTTAGGGGGACGTCTCTGTATGAAGAGATGAGAATGAGGAGATGGAGGTGTGTGTGGAACACATTGTGGTCGGTAAACAAAGCCAAAGCAGGAAAGCGTGGGCTCACCTGACAGTCACCTCATACTTTTGCGCAATGTTTTCACAGTGTAGAATATATAACGTTTGCTGCTGGCGCAAAAATACTGAAGCAGCAATTTGTCCTGTTTTTTTTGCATGTCCTGAGGCAACAAGGCAGACATTTCTGATTGGATTACCATGCTTAAGAGGCCACAAAGTGCTTTGTACAAAATGCCTACAGTACATGTTTAGAACTCAAACATCTGGTGCAAAATCTCCCAGCATCAGGATTCTTGAGTGTGAGGAGTGCACTGCAAATGTCCTTTATTCATTTTGAATACTGTGTCCCAATAAAACAACTTACCAAACTACTTTAATTTATCTGGCATGTGATCACTTGCAACAATGCAAACCACTGTATTTCATTAGACGCATGCATTCAATGGCATGTTCTCTATAATTAACTTTAACGCTTGCGTACATATGTAGGCCAGTGCAGGTTATGCATTTCTGGTAATGTCACTCAGCAGATGGCATTTCCTCTACAGCACTGGCCTGATGTGTAATAACCACAAACCAGGTCTGACAAACATAGGTAGACTTCTCAACAGCATCAACACAAAATGTTGATGCACACGGGTTGAGGTAACAATTATATCATTTTTGATGCCGGCCATGAAATAACATTTATATGCATGTTTAAATCTAACATTTGAAATGTCAAAAAATTGCAAGATTTATATTATTTACTGACCAAAACATTTCCAACACTCTTTAACCCAAAGAAATTCGTATCTCTATTCAACATAATGAAGCTTTTAATGACGTAATTCGCACTATCCATCCCAACTTGCAAAGCAAGCAAACACCCAAAGTCACGTTGATAGATTTCCATCGGCAACGGTGGGAAGGACAACAATTACCGTGATCTCATGCTGCCTCCCAACATCAACCTAAACTTAATCTCATGTTATTGTTTTGAGAAACCCCTGGCAACAGAAATTACATACTGTGAGTTTAAGGATATACAGAGTTCAGACCAGATGTTTTAAGGGTGTGATCTTTTTGGACTTGATGTGCAGAAGTCATTGGAAAAATATGGCCTGTTTATATACTTTACCCAGATGAACACCTGCTGTTGTCCCACGTGATTTCTATGGAATATGATTCAGATTTTTTGCCCTACCGAACATGAATTCACTTCCAACCGATACACACAGCCCTGTTTTTTCTGCAGTCGTTTTTTTGTTTTCTTTCTTGCTTGATACTTTGATGCTTTTTTTTACATTGATGTAGCTATGGCAATTTATTTAAGCTTCTCTACAAATCAATAAACTGATTTTTGTTTAAAACGCATGCAGACACATAGCAAGACATTTGCTATTCAAATAAAGTCTCAAAGGTAGCATCTGTAACCGTCCCATAGCCTGAGGAACATTGCTGAACAGAGCCTATAAAGGTGAAATACTGCTACTGCTCATAGTGGAGGCTTAACCAGCGTTAATCAGTTGCCAGGTTGACGCTTGAGCAAGAGGTGCTGAAATATGCAGACATTCATGGTCTGCTAATTAATGTGTCTTAGATTAAAGTGTCCAAGAAATGTCATGTATTGTCCTCTTACTAGCCCCAGTGTCAATGCTGGCTCAGAGGCTGAAGGAGACAAAGCAGGCAGAGCAGCCGTGAGTCAGCCAGAGCCAACCCCCTGCCTCATGCTGAAATCAGAGAAACCACAAGAATGTAACAGCTTCTGTTATTATCCCTCCCTGCTGCCTCACTGCCTGATAGCCTGCCCCAGAAAATAGCAGCAAGGCTGCCTAGTTCTCTACAACAAACATACACACAATCTTGTTCTCATCATGACACACACAAATAGATTGTCTACAGATACCACTGTCCATTTTGCTCTTTTTTTGCTACACATAAGTATTATAGTGTTTGTGTGTGTGTGTAATACACACAGTACTGTGCAATAGTTTTGAAAAATGCTGTGAAGTTAGAGCGCTTTCACAAATGTGAATTCTAAATAAAGCTGCAAGCAGCAATATGGAGTTCTAATTGTTCATTTTTATCAAGTTCCAAAATGCAGCGTTAGCCAACTAAAGAAAACCTAAATCTCATTACACCTGGCATTAGAATGAATTTTATATGATCGGATAGCGATCATAAAGCTCTTCACCGGATGCATTTACACCTGGAATTTACAAGCGTCTCCGGGATCCACATTAAGATATGAAAGCAGAGGAGACAGCAAAATTTTATCAATGTGCTCACAATGCGTCTCCGACCATCTCCCGAGGTGATTTGGCAGATCGGATAACAATCCATCCTCATTGCGTCTCGTGTGTGTTTACACCTGTACTTACAAGTGGTCAGGCCCTATCTGACTGCAATCTGATCACAGAAAACGCATTTAATGCCGGATGTAAAGGGGGCCTACTTGGTGTGACCACCCTTTGCCTTAAAAACAGCATCAGTTCTTCTACATACACTGTTGAAGTGTTGAAGGAACTCGACAAGAAGGTTGTTCCAAACATATAGGTTTCTGCCAGTTCTGAGCAGATGCACAGGGAGATAAGCATGATGTCTTTCATCTCACACTAAGTTTCCCTGGCCAACCACTGAGTCTATAAGCTTCAGCATTGTCTGTTTCTTTGTACTTCTTCAAAAAAAACCTTGGCCAGCTCATCTTGAAACCCCAGCCTGTTTTGAAATCTCTGCCTGGGAGAGACCTTGCTGATATAGTATAACGATATAACTACTTTGTTTCTTGCCATGGTGTATGACCAGTGACATGAAACAGTCTTCCACAAGCTCACCTTGGCAGCAGAGTCTGCCTGTTCCTCACCCAGTTTTAAGTCTCCTACACAGCTGTTTCTGTTACAGTTAATGACTGTGTTTTAACCTACATATGAAAATGATAATCATTAGCATCTGTTTGGTATAGCCGGATAATCACACACCTGACTATAATCCCACAAATCCCTGACTTTCAGCAAGTATAACCTATAAGAATGTATGCTGGTTTGAAGGCAAAGGGTGGTCACACTACATACTGATTTGATTTAAAAGGCAAAGTGAGTTAAAATGTTTGCATTTTGTTAACCATTAACAAAAATTGGAATTTGAACATTCTTACTTTACAGTGTTTTTCCCCCACATCATTTTCCCTTACTATAGTACATCCTCAACTTGGGTGGGGTCGTCATAGTACAGCTGCACAAAACTGCTGTGATGTAATTTTATACGCGACACACACAAACTAAGATGAGCAAAGTAGTTATTTTTGGTGTACCAATTCATTAGAATTTCCTGCATGACCGGAGCGCAGACGTATGACAGTCACTGAGCTAAAATACAGGGGAACAGGTCATGATTCAGCTCACAATCATTGGCTTTTGGAAATGGTGACTCCTCTGTTAAATGTTGAGATTTTAGAAATGTTTAAGGATGTTTGAGTCTTTTGAACTGATCTATAGTTCGGCATTGCTCTGTTTGATTCCTGTGTTGGACGTCGCACTCATGACTCTTCCAGTGGCGAAACAGTGACCAGCAGTCTGTCCACATCACATTTCAGTACCGGCTCAGCTCGTTTGGAATCTCACTAGAGCAGGGACCCAAAAAAAAAAAACTAGGTATCAGGTACTATACCTAATGGAAAAGCAAAAACCCAAGCCGAGCCATGCTAGATCTGTATGATGGAAAACGCCAACTACAACAAAAAAAAGCTGATACTGAACATACCTTGTCAGCAGACAGGACACTAGATCAATCGACTGAAAGAGCAGTGAACAGATTTTACAGACAGACCAGTTTTTACAAACTCACATGATAGTGAGTTGACAAACTACTATATAATTATAAGTATATGACATGCCAGGTGTCAATATAAACATCTATAGCTTCCACTGCTCTTAAGTCTCCACCAGTGGAAGGCCTGTTAAACCCTGTATGCCTTTAGCCAAGTACTTAAAAATGTTCCTTTAAATATTCCATGCAACATAAAGGTGCAAGAAAGTAGCCCTGACTTACTAAGGTAAAGTTAGCTTAAGGAAAGGATCATTCTTATCAAGAGAGGAGGAGAGCATGAACTTTTGTGTGTTGGGTGTTCAAAAAAAAAATCAAGGCTCACGTGGGGTGGACACACCCGCCTAAAAACATGCCCATCAGCCTTTGTAACAAGATATCTCTATATATGTTGTCGTTCCTTTCCCTCTCTTCGCCACACCATCAAGCGCGTAAAGTGATGACATGTTCACACTTCTACTTTCAGCACCCATCTGTTGACTAAAGGTAATTATGGGGAGACAGAATATAGGATTCAAAAACAGTAAGGACAAAAATAAAGCAGAGCATGAAGGAGGGGCGGACAGAAAACAAGCTCGACAGTGCAGGAACTGAAAGCAGTACGGGATAAAAACAAATCGTGACGGCCTGGGCTTTTAGACTGCTCAGTGTGCTCGTGTTTGAGTTGGATATAGAATCACTTTGCACTTCCTCCACAAACCTCCATGCAGAACAAGCAATCATGTGGAAAAAAACTAGGTGTTTAACCATTCAATCTGTTGATCTTCCTGAAATAACACTGTCAAATGTCGCCCAAAACACTGTGCATGCCTGAAAACGAGGGCAGAAGCTTAACTTCGAGAAATTTCTTCTATTGGCTTTTTGAATAAATGATTAAACCAAAATGTTGATCTTAGTGTCACTAATTCTGCTCATTTGCAAGGCTGTAAATTACCTGAAGCTGCAAACCTGCTGAAAAACAGCTTTTATCTGAGAGCCATTCAATGCACTAAATGCTTGTTTTCAGCATGCAGTGTGTGCATGTGTTAATTTATATTTATAGAGACATTAGTATTTTTATAGACCCTGAACTTGCAGTATTGCATTCAACTTCATTGTACAGTCTAAATGTGCAATAACAATAAATATTAATTTATATTCAAGCCTGCAATAATGACCTCTTTTCAGATACTTTTATGAGCAAAAACACAATGTACTTTGGTTTTTCTCATGGAGACACAGCAGAATAAAGAAGCGTCCTTTTCGGGCTCTGACCCACTGCTCTTAAACAACTGTGTCCTTTGACCTTCTGAGGTATTCAAGGCTCTTTGAGCAGCTGTTTCAAAAGGCAGACCTGTGGATCTGAAGCTGACACATAAGCACACGCAGGCGTGTGCGCTCACTAAGCTCAGGTTGCACAAGCATCAGATTTAAAATGGGCACATGGCACCTTACGGAAAGGGTGTATGTCTAAATGTGCATAGGAGTGCATGCGTGATTTTGGATGAATATGGGATGGGTGGTGGTGACGTAAAGGACAAGCTAAAACATGCACTCTGGCATAACTCTTGAGTAAAGAGGCAGGAGCCAGCTGTACTCGCATACCTGAGGAGTATAAAGGTGGGGGTGGGGCTATAGAGGAAAGGAGTCTTTTTCAGGTGAAAAATGTTTGAAGACATGGAGTGGTGGTGATGTGAGAGGGCCGACTTCCCCATCTTAATCCCATTGTGTGTCCAGCCTCAGTCTCATGTCAATTTGAATATGAAAGACTGGCTCGTTACTGACTGATCCACTATTTCCTACCATTCAGGGAAAACCTCTATTAACATACCGAGGCCATGTTCTGACTGCATTTGAATGAAGCATTTAGAGATGAATTGCATAACCATGTACCACTACTCATGCCACGTTCCAACACTGACTGGTAAAACTCAAAAAGTTTGATTTATTCATCCATTTATAACATGGAGATTACGGACAAGAAGGGTCTTAAACTGTCAGCAAACCAAACATGCCCATGGTTAAATCTGTGACTAATAGCAGACTAGATCGCCTGGGGAGCTCAACAGTGTGTGTAGGTTCTGATTACAGCACAGCAGGCTCGAGGGGTCCAGGTGAGTAAGCCGAGGACAAAGTCGGACAGAGGGGAATGTACATGTTGAGTAAAAGAAAGGGAATTAGAGAAATTGACACTAGGTGAGACAGTAAAGCCTTTTCAACATGTGGAAGGTATTCACAATACAAAATTAAGTATCAATAGTTAATTAGGCACTTTGCTTTTACTATATTTAGCATATCTGAAGATGATTTTTACCAATGATTAGCAAAACAGTGAATTAGTTTTTATCCTTTGTCTCTGTGGAAGTGGAAGGGCTAGAGCAATAGGCTTATCTCCCAATATGTTTACAATTAAACTTATTATTTGTAATTTGTTTACTGCATCAGTACTACACTGAACAACAACATGAACTACATCATCCAGTTAAATGAAAACATTCTTTTCACTGGGAGAACTGAATGCAACATAGGGACTACCTTTTGTCTTGTAAGCAGAGCTGCACACGTTCCTTCAAAAACAAACATACCAAGACAACTGGGTGTTCCCTGTATATACTGTAAAAAATGCTTGTTTATTGAAATGCAACCAAATATCTAATATTGCTACCATTATTCTGTATTTAATTCACACATTGATGCCAGTCAGTTAGCATCAATATAACTTTTGTTTCCTTCTGTTCCACCCCATTTATCATGTGACCATTGGAGAATGTATCTCCAACTTAATGGTCATCGATAATCTTGTAATGTCTCTCTTAATCGAACTCCTGCACTGATGGCAAGGCCTACATCTCAGCTACTAAACCATAACTGAGCTGGGCTTAATCGCCTGGATTTGTTTGTATAATCTTTTTCTCCCAGAAATGGGACCCACTGTGAATAGTGGTAATAGTAATACTACTACAACTATCAGTGCAATAAGTTACACGCTAAATAACACTATATTCAATAAGGGTATCAAACATATTTAAAAAAAATCAAATGTATAATATGGGTGCATACAGAGGTCTGTGCAATGTTACCATAATATGTAGGTTCACCTGCAGCCAATACTACCATACAAGTCTTGTCGCCTTCTTTCTGAAATTGTAATGAAATGACCAAGCTACAAGCCCAACAGCTGCATCCATATTTGATAAAGCTATTCTGTGTGAGCAGTCAGAATGTGTCACTACTAATATGGGCCTACTTGTCCTCTATTTTGGTCTAAATGTGTCAAGGCAGCTTCGACCCAGGATTCTGTCTATAGTGTCGTGACTTGTACGTGAGGTTAACACAGCTGTGTTTGGGGCTTGGGGGTTGATTTCTGCTGACAAGGTGTGCCACAGAGCTCCATAAAATGATGTCATGCAATCCCAGCATGCAACAGTGGGAACCAAAACAACGCCATTTTGGCAGGCAGACGTGCTGTTATTCATTAAAAAAAAGGTGAAGGTGATGGAACGCTGTTCTGCCCCGGGATACAAAAACAGTCAGAGATAAGAAAATGCAAGTTTACCAGTTTCCCAAAGATCCTGAAAGACAGCAAAGGTGGATCACTGCCCTTAAATGCCCTTAAAGCGAGCAGAAGACGAAGCGAAGGAAACCCACAGAAAACGGATTCTGCTTGTGCAGTGACCACTTCATCCATCCATCCATTATCCATCCCTTTATCCTCCACCGGGGTGCTGTGCCAATTTCAGCTGACATAGGGCGATAGGCGGGGTACACCCTGGACAGTTTGCCAGTCCATCACAGGGCCACACATAGAGACAGACAACCATTCACTCTCACATTCACACCTATAGTCAATTCCTATGGGTCTTCTTGCTGCAAAGGCAAGAGCGATAACCACTACACCAACCGTGTGGCCCTGATCACGTCATGTAAGGTAAGTAATCCAACGCTTCCTAGCTTTAATATCTTGTTTATTTCAAGCTTTTAGTGTTCTTTCTAACTGTTCTCTGGAGTAGGATGAAGGAAAGCTTGAGAAAGTTGAAGATGTCAGAATACTGCAGGTCTGGAATGTCTACTTTGGATAGTTCCAAGAAGCATTAAATGGGTCACTTATATTCACTGATGGCTTGAAGCCGTCACTGGCTCCATTCATTTTTTCATCAGCTTTTCCTGCCAAAATGGTGGCGTAAAGAAACCAAGTGATGTGAGGCCCAGAGCTCTTTCTCCACCAATTAGCAACCTTTGTATGAGATATCTTGCTAGAAATGTATGTGAATGGATTGTTCTTTGGCTGGTTCACTTCAGTACTTCGACACAAGTGTGGCTGGAAGCCAACCAGTCTTGCTGGACATGCACTTATTAAATGGCCATCAATTAATTGGAATAGTATGGAAATACAATAACTTTTTTCCATTATGTATTAAATACTGCTAACTTCAATCATCAATACAACAATGTTCAGTTTCATAATGTTTTAATACTTTAAACCCGAGTATTGTCATTACATATTTCCCAGAAATATCATGAAATCATTTTAAGCTTATATCACCCCCTCCCCTCCCAGCAGTATACATAGATAACAAGGAGCCTGATGTTGCGCAAATAAAGAGGAAAATCTTGTGAGGGAAGGTAAACAGAACTGAACTGGTGATCAAACACACCACTGTGTGTACTGACAGCCCTATTGATATTACAAGTGGTGACAGAAAGTTCTCAATGCAACTTTTTTTCATAGTACTTCTGGCAACGACTCAAAGCCTACTCACACAGGATATGCAAATGCTACCATCTTAAAATACTCAAAATGTATCTTGCCTGCAGCACCCAACTAGCAGTCCTCTTAGTTAGTTCAAACCAACACTAAGCTGCCAACACTACTCAGCACTATGTAAAGTGAAACAGTGTCTCTCTATAACACAGAGAATAACCAGAAATCAGGTGCAAGACGACAAATGCGAAACATTTCACTAATAATAATGTTCACAATAATTTTCCTTGATAGCACTACAACAAAGGTTAAACGTATATATACTGATATAATGGTTAGAAGGTGAGGTGAGAGGCAGCCAAAAATGGACGAAATGACTTGAGAGACAAAAGGTCAGACAACAGCTAAATGTCAGAGGGAATGTAAAAGACAACCTACAATATATATTATTCCAAAGGCCTTATCCACCAATTTTGCACAAGCACTGGGGTATGCAATCTTAAACATACAATACTCCACACATTTCCTTACACTCTGTACTCCCAGCCCATCCCACAGTGTGTACACATCTCTCAACCTTTCAAACTGACAAAAACAATGGTTGACCTTTGACCATATAGCTATGTGGGGCCATTTATGATGTTTAAGCAGATGTTTGCCATTTTTATGCATCTTGTCCACTTATATCAGTCAAACCCAGGGAGATACCCCTGCAGAGATGACATGACAATGCACTCACTGGTAGTGACAGGGTCTATAGGCTGCAACATGGACATTCATTTGTGGCATTTTTCACTTTATCAAGATGACAATGAAAGAGTAAAATTCTTGCATCCCTCAACCAAAGTCAATAAGATGTGGTGCTGTGCTGGTAGTAAAGAGTATTAGGGGCTGCTCACATTTTTTGTGCACACAGATACATTATTTTCAATGCATACATGCAATTACAAAGAGAGTGACGTGGTCAAGATACGCATATGTTGAGATTGCGCATCACACCAAGTTTGGCTGGTTGACTGCTTAGCAATGACAGACTCGACAGAGGCTCAGGCCCACATTGACCCTCATTAAAAACACCTCTAGCTTCTTCCATGCGTTTTTGATGCTGCATGTGAATGGCCCCATATTCAGTGTCCTGACTTAATGCAATACTTCTTTTACAAGTAAAACACCAGCTTTGAGTCAATTTATGGGGGGGGGAGAACTGACAATGGACAATTTATTTCGCCATGCTCTCAATGCAGACCTTTGCTTCAGGTAACAATGTCCAACAAATCTGCTCATACTGAATATATTGGCAGCCTTGCAGGGTATGCCCCAAGGCTGAGACTAATACGATCATTATTGTTAATAACCAACACAGTAGAATTCTGAGATTGAAAAGTTGGAAACAATGTCAGGGTGAATTACAGTTTCCCCTCTGAATCATATTCCACAACTGCAGTTGAGTCCCAATTTGCCTTGGGATCTGATGAAACTACCCGACTCCCAGCTTACTCCCATGAGACCCCCCTCAGCCCCATGATAGCAGGTGTAGTTGATCCCAATTACTTTTGCCACACCTGTGCCCCTTCTGTCTTCCTCCCTCCATTCCCATCCATGCCTTCTCCTCATTCATTTCCTCTCTCTTTCTCTGTGTCTCACACAACACTTGTGTTGTAAAACGTGGGAAAAGCCAGTTCAGGTGCACCGCTTAAGTAAAGCGAGGCCATTGCCACAAGCAATTTAATCTTCACCAGCTGGGTCTGTCCACTTCTTCACTGACTGGACAGAATGAAAGCAAAGAAATAGAGTTCACTTCACTAATCTGTCCAGCACATCATGTATGGATTTGTATGTTCCATTTTATGATAGCAAACTTTGCTCTGCCATTTTAATTCATGTTTTGGTACCAGCACCACTGCTCATACTCCAGCTCTACTGTACGTTCTAGATGTCAGGGATGCGATTTTCTTTTTATCGTGCAGGAATGTTGCACAAAAGAAACAGACAAGAGACATCCTTCTATAAACTGGCTGTAGAATTTTATTCAGGCTTCCAGAATGGTTCTGTTGGTTTGAACAGCAAGGAGAAACCTTTTGTGCCGGCAGAATCATTGAAGCCATTAAATAACAGTTATTAGAGAGCAATTGTCTGGGAACAAAAAAAAAGGTGGGTCAGATAAAAATGTATTGGTGAAAATGTGTAATTAACAGCTGGCATTTGGCAACAATGTTAAGTTAATAAAACCAACATCTGAAGGGTGTCTCTCACTAAATGAGTGCTTAATTAGATATGATTCAAAGTCAAGTATGACGTTTGGATGCCACCTACATTTGATTATATAATCGGCTTCAGTGACCTTTAAAGTCTCTTATACAATCGACCGAGCCTGTCCTATAGTAACAGCAGTCTCGTCTACATTAATGCAAATACAATCTTAACCACCATCACTACTTTAATATAATAATATGATAGCAATCCAAACCTATAATAATGGTGCCCCAAATACAAAAATGTACAACATGGCAGGGCTAAGATAAATAGTTCAGCTTCAGCAATCATCAGGTCCCACACAGGGAATCCCATATGTATTCAGGTCAAGAAGAGCCACAAATATTAGGTTAAAATCATTTGGGAAAAGGAGTGGTTGTCTGTTAAGCTTTGCGGGCACATGAAAGCATTATGTTTATATGGAATCCTTGAGAAATGGAAACTGCCGAGACACTGTTGTCAAAACAGTACCCACCATCTTTTCTTACAGATAAAAAGTCAAAGTAAAATGACAGAGCACATGCCCAGTATTCTATCAGACTTTTTTGATGAACACTGCTACATGATTTTATCAACAGCTCCTTCATTAGCTGCCCCTCACTGGGGTGCCATTCATGAGCTACTGTGTGGACACTTCTTTCAGATCATTGTGCTGTTGTTTTAGACTGCTAAACAGTACGAGAGCATGCCAGAGAAGGAGTGATGAGAGCTACAGGCTAAACAAACAGGACAGAGCAGCGTCCATATGATCTCAGCAGCGGCAGCAGGCTGGCAAGCAGCGGGTGGCAGAGGAACCGACTGCGACCCAAAAGATGTGGCATGGTGGAGGATTACGTCATCGAGAGAGGGAGAGAGAGAAAAAAGGAGGACGCTGATATCCATTACTTGACACTGCACAGTTAACAGCTGCTTGTCCACTGAACATGACTCCCTGTTTCTGTCATTTGCCTCACAAAAACAATGAACTATTTATTATTGGTGCCGGGGGAAAATAAGCAGCTTATTCTCACAGGAACCTCTCCCTGTGACATTTCTAGAATGTGACACTACAAGAGAGCATTCCTATCAAACGTTTGGTAATGAATGACAAAGTAAAACCAACATTTATATGAATCAGTTGAATTCAACATTTATCTTTTGAAATGTAATGAGATGGAATCTTCTGGCCACCATATTGTCAATGATTTCGAATACAAACAGAAGAGCTCATATACACGTTTGTGCACTGTGCAACGATCAGCTGCAGCATCTGATACACTGTACATTTCAGGCGTTCTTTTTGAAACAGCAACATGCAGAGACATGATAGCATGTGACTGCTTCTTAAAATGCCAAGATGGTGTCGTGCCTACCTGTCATACCATGATAAGAAATGTCATCTATTGATTTATATGCAAGTTGATAGTTTCAGACATTAGTGCTCCTGCATATGCACGTGAAGGGGGTTAACTGAATGTATACTGATATTTGTTATTCGTTTTAACTTGTTATAATATTTTCTTTATATATTGACTGTTTCTTTCGTGTAGACCTCCATGTGTGTCCCTAATGAGGTCTGCAAGTAAAAGATACGTTAACCACATTAGTTCTCAGTAATCACTAATTAATAGCGTTGCATATAATAAAAGTTACGTCACATTTAAAGCCACAGTCGTAACACAAATGACGCCGCACTGGTTCCAATGAACGCCAACATGTCATTAAAGGGCTTATTGTGCACTGTACAATGAATGAGTGCTTCTTTAACGGCGTGTTTAACCAAATAAAGTACATTTTACTGGTTGAATAAACTTGTTAAATGCATACCCCATACTGCGCACCGTGCATTGGCAACTGTTTGGCAGCTGCGAAATATTGAATGGGCTAAGAAACAGCGAGCTAACAAGCAAGCTACAAAAGCCCTGGTTATTAAGGTTATGGAGTAAAATGTTTACTGTCACTCTCTTTGTATGGAGAGTGAACTCAAGCAGACACAAGTGCAGTTACAATGCAGAGTTTTAACGCGACGTTATCCCAGCGTTGTTTCGCAATATTAGCCAGTTTAGCTGTGCGGGCAGCAACTTGGATAAAAGTGACAGCGCCAAGCTAGCCCGCTAGCTAACGTCAGATGGCTGTAAAAGCTGGTGGCCTGCGGTTGACGAACGTCTTTCTTACCGTCATAAACTGCTCCAGGGGCGTCCAGTTTTTAAGCAATATAATTTTTGCCGTATGAGGAAATGGTTTGAGTCGGGGCGATATAGCCCGAACATCCAAGATCAGTTCACCCACTGCCGATGGAACCCGAGCATCATCACAATCACCGTCTTCACCAGTACTCGTAGTCCGACGCTGCTTCACACACATCCATCCAGCAGAGCGGGGCCTCCTCCGGGCTCGACCATGCGACTGGCTCGGCAACGACGGATAATCCACAAAGCAGGAGCCCCCGCAGTAACCATTGGCTAAACGCGAGGACCAGCAGTCATTTCAGGTCGAGAGAATGTGAAATATAATCCCACGCGTGCGTCAAAAACACTGCGAATGCAACGAGCAAAACGGTCACAGCTTTAGGGTTTTGGACCTTAAATCGGCGAAATTGCAAATGTTGCGTGTGAGTTTCTCCGCATGAGCCTGTCCGTTGTTGTCAGCGTTTCTTGGTCTCTCTGCAGCTGCTTCGCCTGCCTGTCCCTGCCTGCCTGCACCACAGCACTGATCCGTGCAGCGACGTAATGGCGCAGCCCGAGCGCACAGGGGCGGGGTCACAAAGCGGGAGGCGCGCTGTTTGTTTTTCAGTGCACCCTGCTGCAAAACGAGAATCAGAATCAATTAAACATGTGTCCTTAATGAGGGACACAAGAATAGCAGTTTATCTACAGTTAGTGACATTTTATATTTCGATGGTGGCTTCAAATAATTACAATGTACTTTCTTTTGCAAAGTGCAAAATCAAATTTGTGTCATTCAAAACATTTTCACCACGTGGACACGTGCTGACATGTTTGTTTGCATTATTTTACTATATACCACTGTGTATATAAAATATGACTAAACTCATTATGAAAACTTTATTATGAAATCCTTATGTTATATGTATGTGACTGAAGATTTGCATAATTACATGATTAAATTGAATTCTATAGAATGCAGAATTACAGAATTACTAATTGATTATTATTAGATTTTTTTTTTGTTAATGAATAATATTTCTGTTACTTCAAGTACAACCGTGCCCATTCATATTGAATGGACCCTGTCATGTAGCCCTGTCATTCACAGACAAAGTAAATGAAAACAAATTGTGAGAATGGCAATGTGGCCTGTACTGACCTCCGGTGGCTCAAAAGAGAAACAGCCCACCATTCAGCAAACAATGGTCCACTGTACAAATATCTGTGGTGCAAACAATGAAGTAAGCAGATGAAGCGGAGCAACGAGAGCAACACAATGAGTCCAGTGTTGTTAATATGCTTTACTCAGAAGCCACTTTGTAGTTGGAGAAACGATAGAGTGGACCTAAAAATTCAGTCAAAGCTTTCATTTTTTTGTCCTCATCTTGATACAAACATCATTTTTTTTATTCTCTTTTCTTTCTGCCTGACCACATATTTTTGGTCAAATATTTCTCAATGAAAGATTGCAGAAAGTAATAATTGAGGATTGTTTAGTGTACTGCTACTCTCCCATTTCAGCCATCTTACATGCTTTTTATGTCCAGATTGTATCAGAACATGCACCTTCTGGTTTGATTCCCATTCTTCAAAAAGAAAAAAAAAAGGAAGAATTTCCACTTTGTAGTCGTTTCTATGGAATGGTCTCCCCCGAGATGTAAGAAGTGTCAATGCATGTCTGTCTGCAACACTATTAATTACAGGCTTCTATATTTAGGTCAATCCACCGGGTAGAAGATAAGAAATGTAATTAAAATACCATATCTGAGTCTTGTTAATATGCAGACAACCTAAGGGAACATGGGTGCTACATATTGTATAGGATGAGCTCCGAGTCACAATAAGCTGCATAATATTAAGATAATTATCACTAAACACATTAGTTAGGGTCATGCAAATGATGTGTGGGTACTCAGGTCTGAGCCGAGAGGGATCAAAGAACATTGCTGTTCATTATATAATATATATATATATGAAGTAGAGTATACTTACAGTATAGGATAGAGATTTACCAGCTTCATTTAAAGTCTCTTAACCATTACATAAAGCAGCTTTGTGAGAAGTCGCTTCACTGTACACGTGTTAGTTCTCTAATGCCTGCTATGATAAAGATGTGCAACTGCAAACCTCCAGTGTTGTATGTTATCTTGTAGTGTTGCCTCCCTCTCTTAAGTGTAACTGCAATTATAGTTTAGCAATTCTGTTTTTTTTATCTGACCTAAACTGACAGTTTAGGAAGTGACTGTTTTCAGCTTCGCCTATGGCCTTTACACCTATTAGAGAAATTATGGAAAACATTGTTTTAAAAGCACTGTTTGCCACATCACCAAAACACCAAATGACAGAATATCTTATCGAACACGTTTGTTTATTTGAACACTCGGGCCAGAATGATTTGTTGAATAACAGTCACATAAACAGGTTAGTCACTTTGGACACTAAATGTATGGCGCACCAGTTCTTGTCATGAGAATTGTTCTGTTAATCAAAGCTCATGCTCACATATCACTATAATCTATTGAGATAATTTATAATAGGTTCATGTGAGTTGCAGAAACTCTGAATTTATTTCTCAGCACAACAGCTCCCCTTCCTTTTGTTGTCAAACTTTCTCCGCTTTCAGCAGAGTAAGGATCCCGTCTCTCCTGGATGTGTATGGTGTGTGTTTCAGCTGAAGGAGGTTAGCAGGAAACAAGTTTCCACTGGCAGCATACATCTTCTCTCCCTTCTGGCCCATCAAAGAACGCAAAGTCTTGTTTCTGGACAGGATCTTATCATAAAATTCCACCCCTCCTTTGGCATAATCACGCGACACTCCAGCTGCACATCTGTCTGAGCTACAGTCAATCCAATAGCTCACAGCGTCTGTAGTGAGTATGTAAGATATGGCACCAAGGCCCATTGCCAAAGCGTTCGTTGCGCCACGAAGCAGTAAAGGTCCAGTATGGAGACCAAACACCTGCTTCAGCACCACACTGTACACCCACACTCCACCCAGACAGAATGGGGCCACAGCAGCACTGACAACAGGTGCTCCATTCTGCAAACGGGCAACCTCCCGTGCTATAGCGAACTTCTGTGCCTCGGGGGAAAACACCAGTGCTTCCTTTAGTGCTGAGCCAGCCTCGCTGCTCCAGTCCACTGTTTCGCCATTGATGAAAATGCTGCGGTTGGTGATTCCACCTGAGTCATCAGCTGTGCTGTTAAAGTTTGCTGGGATGCCAATTTGAGCCCCAGCAGGGAGCCAAGGGACACCAGCACCGACCGGATGGAACCCAAAGGAGGCAAAGGCAGAGAAATCATTGGTTGAGCTGATACCGTAATCCTTCAGCACCTACAGATGACAACAACAACATGATAATGCAGTTTAATCCCTTATTTTATTCATATCGCTACTCCATGAAATATGAATTTAGTTAATTAAATATGTGCTGTGCATAACTAATAATACTAATAACATAATTAAAAACACTATTTTCCAGAACTTTCCATGTGAGCTAATGTAAAACTCTTGCTATGAATTAATATAATACCTGTGATAATACCATAGATGGTAGTCAACATTTTTTATTTCATAACTAAAGCTGGAAATTATGTAACTTTCTTGGTGAAATGTCTTTTTGGGGTTTTCACCTACACTTACTGCAAATAACTGTATGAAATGTATTAAGTTTACAAAAATGCCTTGATAAAAGTGATAATGGCACAAATACATCTTCTGTAAATACACATACACAAAAAAATCATACACACACTACCTGCTGGAAAAGCTCCTGTAACTTTTCAGACAGTGTGACTGGTTCTCCTTTGTACCAGGCCTGATACAGCCGTCGGTAGGACACATCAGGGAGAACATGATAGACCATGTTGACTGTAAACACCCCTCCACAGCTCGCAATGATCAAAGGGGTGCGATATTTCAGAAGTAGTCTGGAGAACTTCAAGAGATGAGACGCCATGTCGCCTTTTATTTGTCCTTGATTTTGTGCAGGTTAAGTGCAGCAAACATCAGCTGGTAGCATCTGTCAATGATGGACACAGTAGATTCATGAGTGTAACATATAGTGTGCAAATAACGGGCAAGAAAAGGAACACGGAAATACCCTTCCTTCAAAAGAGGACAGAGGTATAGAAATCATTATAAGATGATCAGTCTAAACATTGTGGGAGTGGCTACACATAAATTAAAATACAGGCAAGGAGAACAGTAGAAATATATTTGGTTATGTCAACCAGTGAAACTGTGAAGTGTCAGAAAATTTAAGAAGAGCAGATGTCTTTGATAATACTTTAACACTGACAGACAGATAACA
This sequence comes from Solea solea, assembly GCF_958295425.1. Taxonomy (NCBI): domain Eukaryota; kingdom Metazoa; phylum Chordata; class Actinopteri; order Pleuronectiformes; family Soleidae; genus Solea; species Solea solea. The sequence goes on from NC_081135.1 coordinate 31,406,775, forward strand.
ACAGATAACAGTGTTTATGTATATGTGATTTAACTGTATATAAAAGTGTAGCCTGTGATGAAAGTAAAGGTCAGAAAGGTGGTTATGAGACTTGCAACACAAGTCTACTTAAGTGTTGGCATCATTTGTGGTGCACAAAGAGGTGATTCGTTTTTGACAGTGGTAAAATTATTATTAGTATATTTATGTTATAGACAATATTACATGTTGTGCCACACAGTACTTCGAAGACTATAAAGAAGATGAAGAGAAACCGTATGTTCTTTTAAATGTCAAAAATGTGCCTGAAACTATATGTAGTGGAAAGAAGACACTGCCCTGGGTGAGGGAGAGGGTGGGGTTAGAAATGATCAAAGACCCATTAGTGAGTGTTCACACCTGAGTCTTGAGGGCACCTCAAGCAGGAATTTCAACCTGGGTTGTCCTGTTGAAGAAACATGGCCGTTAACGTCATAGCCCATGTAACATCACTGATGTTTATTCATATCCATTTCTATGGCTATTGATGTGTACATATTATGCAAAGGAAGTATAAGTGTATTTTGGCTGTCAGAAAGCCTTTAACACTGACAGACACTGACAAACAGTACTACAGAAAAATATACTCTCATCTCATTGACGTTCGCCTGACACTAAAACAAGGAATATAACGTCATAAAACACCACGTTTTACTTCTTTGAGTTGTTACATGAACACGATAACACGAACACTCACAACAAAAACGTCAGCAAACGATATATAATAAATGATGCTGCTAAAAACCGCTTTTTCTCAGTGACTAGATATGAATATAAACGGGATAAATCAACTGAATTTGGCTGTTTTCACAGCCAGAGAACTCATTAAAATCACTCACATGTTGTGCACAATCTTTACAAGGGCAGCAGTCTAGCAGCACTGAAACAAACATGGCAGCCGTCCACTTCCGGGGACAGCGGAAGTAAAAACTTTTTATAAAATACTAACTTTATTTGAAATACCACACAACATACTGTATAAGAACAAAGCATACAATTTATAAATGGAATGTTACAATATGAGGTGGGATTTTTTTTCTACAGCCGTCAAAAGCATAGATGAAATATAATGACACAGCATGCTGTGAAAAAGTAAAACTTTATTTTGAAAATACAGGCAAGACAGGGAAATCATTAGGAACATCATGTAAAACAATTGCATTTTTGCCTTGCGGTCTTTCAGCCTTTTTGTTGGTTTTATAAATGATTTTTTAATGATATTAAATAACTAGTAAAGTTATGTATAGAGGCTGTGAATGATTTTGGGTTTCCTTTCCACTTACATGAATGAATATGGTATTTACCTAATTATTAAACCCACACACACACAGTTATGCAAACTCTACACAGAAGGCCCGTAGTGGGATGTAAACTGTCAACCATCATGCTGCAAGGCAACTTTACTGATAACTAATGTATTGCCTATTGACCCACTGGCTTTAACATAACACATGAGAATATTATTTCTGTGGCACTGAGATTTTCCGTATGGAGGGCAGTCATTGGGGTCCTCCTTCAAAATTCCAGGGTGATATTTTTTAATAGTTTGGAGGAGTAATAACCAAAGTCACAACAATCCTGTCAGGAAAATGACATATGGGGTAATGAAAAGATAGTTCAATAATACAAAAGAGATTGAGAGAGAGACTTTCTTTGTGAAGTGGTCTTGTGGGACTCAACACTTGAGATGTCCAGTGTAGTGGTCAAGCAAATACATTAAAGCTGTACATTAAAACAGATTAAGATTGTACATCGTTCAATCTCATTGCAAAGTCTTTTAAGCCAAATGCTAAAGGTCATATTTCAATATGTTGGTTAAGTTGAGAACTACAAGTTCTAAATTTGTCAAGTGTACAGTATTAAATCATATAAGGGGCTGTTCGTGTGATGGTAAACTGATGTTAACTATTTGCATGTCTAGGGCTGGGAATCACAGGGTAACTCACAAGAGAAGCATTTTAATTGGACCAAACAGTAGTGTGTTCAAAGACAGAGGTTTCCCATTTCTGTTTTTCCAGGAAATGGGTTGCAGGACAGATTCTTAACACCCAGAGGCGCTGTAGCTTCTCATTTACAGATCTTTCTGCACGATTTGTGAATTTTTTTGAGTCATTGTGAAAGCAGCCCCAAAGATATTACTCTAAACAATCAAAGTTCCCCTCAATCCAATAAAGTAAATAAATAAATAATGCAGATCGCCATATCGAGAAATAGTGTAGTCTGCAGATTTATTGCTCTACAGAACATAGATGGGAGCAATGAGTACAAAACCCTTTTTAAAATTGTTTGTAGTACAGTTATAACAGTGTCTTTGATTATTTATTCGATTGTCTCTAGGAACCAAACCACACAGACTGCGACTTCATCAAGGGACAGAAAATTTAAAAAAAAAGTTGGGGATAAAAAAAAATCCCCTGGGTTGTTAAGTGTTCAACAGTGACTATTGGAAAACAAATAGAGGTCACTAAAAATCAATTTAGACAAAATGCGTCATTTTATGTTTCACAGTCATATCCCCACATAGACATAAAAACCTGATCTGCTTTGAACCTTGACGGAATCTCAGTGACTGGCTGCACACGACCCACTGGGCAGAGGAGGAAGTGAAAGTTGTGCAGTTGCTTAAGACACCAGTGAGAAAACTGTCAGTATCTATCTCAGTACAAACTTGCTACATCACAGTGTAATGACCTCTAATACCAGTAACTAAATGATCCACTAACAATGTGACGCCACCAAAACAGTAAAATGGTCCAAAAAGTTGCCATGAAATAAGATTACATAATTTATACAGACACAAAATGTTAAGGTCACAGGTTTGATTCCCTGGTTCTGCCAGTCTACATGCTACTGTATCTTTGACGAGACATTTAACTGCTAAATTGTGCTGTTTGAATGTGTTTGAATGGGCCATCACGTCATAAGCCTAAAAAAGCATTATTTAAATACGGAAAATTTCTTAATGCTCTCATTTTCACCCTCTGATGTGATTGTACCCGTATGCTCTATCCTTTCATTATTAACATGCACCTCCAAAAAAACACATCAGAAGTAGACATACAAATGCAGAAATCAGCAAATGGGAGATAAACATGAATAGACTGATCTACATTTCAGCGATGATTGTAACCAGATACAGAGGCAACAACAGCCGCTGATATGGTAGAACTGAAAAATTCACCTTACTGTGCGTTTGTGTGTGCATACAGTATGTATTGTGATAAAGTCAGACGGTCTGATCCTGGTGGAAAGAAACAGCTCTCTGTCGTCTCCATGGAAACAAGCAAGAGGCAAAGGAGGTGTGTTTTTTTGTGTGTTCTCGAGTAACGCGCGCGTGTGTGTGTGTGAAGAGCAAGACGGAGAATCCAATATTCAGTCCAATTCTAGTCAATTTAATTCAGTTCTATCCTCAGTTGTGAATTGTCTCTTTTCAGTGTTCATCATGATATTCCTGTGCAATTATCATAATTAACACCACACAGAGCCGTGTCAGTGCTGTAGTATAGTCTGGAAGCATTTTATGGCGTTTTTCCCGCGTAATACAAACAGTAAGAAACCTAATCCCTGTGGCGGCAGAAAGAGCAAGGCAGTGTCAAAGTGCAAGCTCTAGTATTTGAAAAGGGAATTGGTGACCTCTCACACACAGGTTCACCTAAGGCCTTGACATTTCGGACCTGTGTAAAGTGCATTGCATTGACCTTGACAGTGAGACACCTGCTTTATGTAGAAAACCAAAATGGGTTATTCAGAGACAAATGGTTTCCAGGTCACCACTGTGCCAAGGCTGAACTGGCTGGACCTTGATGTGTATTGGACTCAGTGTGTGTTTCCTTACACATGGATCAATGGGCTTATGTATTTTATGTGTCAGTGCACACAGACGTCACTGGCACTTCAAGATCCATGACACAGAATGCCATTTACAGTACACAATGTGGACATTGCTGAGACAAATCAACATGAACAGTTTTACAAGTGCGTCATTAAACAACACTGAACACATCATCTGGTTTAGTACAAACGTGTCTGTCCTTCATGAGACTCTACATAGGTGTATGGCTGTCATCAGAAAGGCAGAAGCTGCACTGGGTTTGACCCTGCCCTACCAAAAGAAAATAAGGAGTATTCAGGAGACACAGTGGAATCGATTCTGAAATTAAGATCCCATCAACTTGCTGTCCAATCCAGTCAAGTGACCTCTCCGTGAATGAATAAATCAGTTACCCAGTCAATCAGTTCACCACCTCTTGATTGCTTCCTACAAGTCTTCCAAAGCCTAAATCAATAGAAGCTTACGTTAAAACAGGGTGAGCATCTGACTTTCCAATGAGCATTTCTGGGAAAAACAGGGATTTTCGTGTCATTGCTGACCCGACAACACATTCAACATCGTTCCCGTTTTCCTTTCTTTCTTTCTTTTGTACGTATACACAGTCAGTCACTGGTGTTTGTGTGTATGCACATGTAATATATGTAATATCCCTTAAATATAATATTAATAAGTTCATAACTGGTCATTCTGAAGGCAGCCTCTCTTTTAGGGAGGTAACTGCAGACTGTCAGAGTAACACTGTTCCATGATTCTCTGATATTTGATCAAATGATTGACCTTCCAGTTACTGGATATGTTATAAAATAAGGAATGTAATTAAACTGAACTGTTTTCTACATTACAAACAAGTTACATATGTATTACATGGGATACATGCTACGGTCTGTTTTTCAGAGATGGCATTTTGACATGTCACAGTGTAGGAAACACACATGTATAAATAATACAGGTTAATGATGATTGATGGTTGAATTCCATAGCTGCTTTAGCTTCAGGATTTGTGGCTCATCGTCACTCTGCCGTGGCTTACTTAATAATGAGAGGAACGCAGCCCTCGTTAGTCTCGTTGAGCATTCTTTAAATTAGAAGTGTTACATTTCCTAACCGAAGAACCAACCAAACGACGACCCAGAAGAGTGATTCATTCTGTTAACATGAATTGAAGAGCTCACTTTCTCTATGTCTTTCATAGGTGTCACCTGTTGCAGTTTTTTGCTTTTATTTATCTTGACACTGTGTTTTGTCAGAACACTTTGTAAACGTGTGTTTCTAAAGATGCTATATAAATAAAATTGTTATTATTACTGTTGTGTAAGATTTGTGGGCATGAGTTAAAAGCAATAGTGCCAGACTATGATGAAAACTGAATTAACTTTGGCTGGTTGGGATTCATTAACCATTTTGAGGCCAAGTTAACATTAAAACAGAGCAATACACCCTACACAGACAGACTGCCAAATTGGTTCCAGTTAACTCCTCTAAATTAGTAACGGCTAATTTGACAGGACTATCCCTTTAAAGAAGTCCGCTACATAAGGGGACAGTCCATTTCAATAAAAAAGGGGAGGGTATGTTTAAACGCTACGCGAGAGTTCCGAATTTTAACGGGATAATAGAATATAAAAGTAAAAACACAAATTAGTCTGTATTTTCTTTTAAAATTTGACAAAAACACCGTGTAAGAAAACAAACTTTAACGTTTTCATGTCTGAACAGAAATGGCGACCACCCCTTTGGGGCTTTTCTATTTATAGCATCAGCTGTTGCAATACAAAGATTTGCTTTTCGACGTATTGTCTCGCAGATGTTGGGAGTACACCCCCATCTGCTGCGAAAGGGCGGCGGTGCTTGGACGCCGAAAGAAACGGGGATGAGGAGAGTCATGTCGGCGTGAGTGCCGTGTCTTTGTGTCCACGGCAGCGGAGCTCGAGTGGGTAAGTGAAAAAATAAAACAAAATATGTTCCTGCTGAGAGCCGAGGTTCTCGTCAATGCTTGTGTCTGTGTTCACGGACAGTGAAGGCAACACCTATGTCAGTTGATGTCAGTTATGAAGCTGTACTCAAAACAACTTACTGTACTCGGGCTAACTGTCGTTTTTATGTTATTTACAACATGGTTAATTGTCAGTGAGGGTTAGCTCGTTTAAATGAAATACGAACGGCTGTAAACCATTTCAGGAAAATCCCTTTTCTCCATTTTCTTTTCTTTTTTTTTCTCTCGCTGCCAACTTCAAGAGAGGGTCAGGGAGAGATGAAGGAAGGGGAGAAAAACCGTTATTTAGGGGCGGCTACTGTCGGTTTTCCAGAGAGGGCCTTGCCTCTGTATGTCAAACATTTTCCCGCTGGGACGAGGCAAAAACACCGTGTGTGTCTTTTCTTATGTGTAACATATAAATACAGACCACCCCTTCCACAACACATGCAGCTTATTCACATATATGTGTTTTTTTTACCACCGTGTGATTGTGTTTACCAGCTGTACACACACATACACACACACGGTAGTGTCCAGCTGTGAAGGAGCGAAATGGTGTGTGCTGATGAAACAGCTGGAGAGAGAGAGAACAGAGAGATTCTTTATGTATCAGATCATAGGATGAGATCATTCAGAAGCACCAGTCTGTCCACACACACACACATACACACACCACTATTAATAGCAAAGTGAAATCACTAGATAATTTGTCTGTCTGTGGACAGATCCACCTTTATCCATCCACGATAACTTCAGGGAAAATGCCAAACCATGATCTGCTCCTGCTGCTGCTGCAATAATAATAATGATGATGATGATGATGATGATGACGTTGATTGTGAGATCTAGGTAGTTGATTTTCAGTTCTACAATTTGCCTAATAATTAAACATGACCTTATACTAGTAGGAAATTACCATTTCTTGATGCTGCACATTTTGTATCGTCTACTACATGGCCATTACCCCTTTAAAAACAACAAAAAAACGTTTTATTTGTTCCATAGATATCCTTATAGCATGGATACATTTCATGGAATATATACCAAAGAATCAGCAACAATAAGGCAGCTGATAAAATATTACAAATGATTAATAACAAATGATACACAAATAAGGATTGGTATGATTTTAAATGTTTATGTCACAAAATTATTGCGATAAACGAGATGAACAGGTGCAGCCTTGTGTCTGCACTCACGGTGGTCAGAGATATCGCAGACACGATGCATATTTATTCGTCATAGATGATGAATGATTGATTTATACGTCATGAGGAAATATGCAGCTCCGCCTAGGCACATTATGAAATCGTGTGAAATATTGATGTTTTTCTTCATACACGATTCACTTTTTGTAAGTGCTTCTAATCCCGATAAGTGATAATATTGTATATTGTGATCACTATACACAAATTGCTAAAATATTGATGTATTTTTAGAATAAAAGTAATATCCAATTATCTTACATGTTAAATACATGACACAAGTAATACAAAACAAAATTAATGTAAAAATCAGTATGATTAATGTGCTGCCTGATTAAGTTGCCTTGTGATGTTCCTGGTGGGCTTCAAATGGGCTCTTGCATGTATGGAGTCTCACCTAGGCAACGCTTCAGACATTTGAAAGTGTGACAAAGGGATGTTCTTTAGTTAAAAAAAAAAGCAGACTTGTGACCAGAAAGGGTGAGGGACAGGGCAAAGTTATTTTGAAACTCTGACAAAACTGGCCGACAGACTAAATAAAGAGATAAAGCATGGAATGCCTTAGCAAAGCAAATATCCCCTGAACTGCTCAAGAGCAAAAAGAAAAGACATTCCAGCATTCATTGGTGGATAAATGTAACAGTATACACGAGAATTAATCTGAACAACATAAAGTAATGAAACAGTGTCCATATCTATTCACTAGTATTAAGTAGAACCTAACTGCTCATGCTGATGAACCTTGGCCAAAATAGTGCTCTATTATAACACAATTGTGAGCAGACTATCTGTTTCTGCTGTATGTATCTTATGCAGATAACATATATTATTAACCATGGCTAAGGCTGGGAAATATGATCAGTCAATATAAAATAATGATAGGCAAAATGTCAAATGACGATTGAGATTTGCTCCTGAGTAAAGGTTGGAAGAAACCATGTGGTTGTGGTTTTAAACTTCATTATGGACAGAAAACAACAAGCACTTGTCACACATTCTATAACACTGAGGCAAAACATAGCAATCACATTTTGTATGTATATATACATATATATATATATATGGTATATATGTATATATATACGATATATATGTATATGTGTATATATATATATATACATATATATGGTATATATGTATATATACATATATACGGTATATATGTATATATATATATATATATATATATATATATACACATATATATACATATACTGTACATATATATATATATATATTATCCTTTTCCCAAGTGGATCTGGAAAATATTAAACAAGGAGTTAATCATTCATCCAGTGTCATTGACGCTTCAGTGATGATGTCCTGTGTTTGAAGGCTCAGGGGGATGAAAAGCACTCAGCAAGTCACAGTGCATTAGTGACATGTTTGTTTGGGAATTGTGTCAGTATGTGAATGACAGCATCGTCTACTGAGACATTCTTAAAACAATGTGATATCATGACAAAGACCTGGGTGCAATTTATGGCTAAATGGGTCTTCAAGCAGCACTGCGAGACTGAGGACTGTAAATTAGTGGCAGTCTTAGTGATGAGCCACAGTCATGTGATATGTGATCTGTTGGAGAGCCTTTTCTGTTGTGTTGTACAGCTTTTTTCACTCTGTCCTCTCAGCCAAATGTTGCACAAGGGTCTAAAGATCTGGGTGGGAAGTCTGTCACATTCAGAGGAAATGTGATGATGACACATTTTTTTCAAGAATAAACAGAAAGTACCACAATAAAAAAAAACATATTTATCTATATCTAGTGGTGGGATCTTGTTTCAGATTGCAGATGAGATCAAAAGACATATTCAGTTTGAAGACACCTCAAATGCACAGCATCGTTAGTGCTGCTCACGTAATAATCAGTTAGAAACAAAGAAAAAAAAGCATGCACAATAAGACACAAGCTCATGCACTCAATGCTTATCTTTTTGAAGGGGTGAGAGGTATTAGAATTATTGTGTAGTAAGAAAAACGTGAGGTTATCTTGGCAATAATAAAAGGATGCACATATATCAGAGTTTTGCTGCATTAAAATGTAAGAACTTTTAGCTTCTATTGAAAGGTACAGGGACATTTGCCTCAGTTCAGTCATGTCCCTTTGTCCTTTTGTGAACTTTTACTTCAGTTGTCTCAGTGACAAAACCCAGATCTCCGCTTCCACTCCAAATAGTCAGGGTTTCAACAATTATATAAAGTAAGTACATTTTTGTTCAGAGGAGCAGTTCATTAACTCATAGCATGCGTTTCCTAAATGTGCTTTATAAAATTTGTGAAAGTCAAGTTCAGATCACAATCCAGGATAAACAAAATGAAGGTGGAGTAGTTTGTCACAGGGCAGCAGCTTGATGATTTAACATGTTGTGACCTCGGCGAACCTCCTTTGAATAATCAATGACTGTTGATATCAGTGCCACAGTACAGTGAGTACCATGTCCCTCCTTATTCCTGTTCTGTGAGTCTTGTTGCTGCTTTGTTCCCATGCGAAGAGGGAAGTACCTTTATCCTTTCCCAGGGCAGCAACTAGCCACTTCTCAAGAGCCCACAGAGCTTTTATGTCACTATGAAGACAAATAGAAGGTTCAAAGCATACCAGCCTCAGCTATTTCATATGTAAATACTCACACCAGAGAGTCGTATGTCAGTGTAGACAAGGGTTGTGCCAAAATGACAGACAAACATCAGTGGTTGATGCTTTAATGTCATCTTTTCACAGCTGACGGGAGTAGCAAACCCATCCTGCACACATTTTGATGTCCTGTTAATATGTCATACTTCTGAAAGTCCAGAGTGTACTGCAAGGCTTCTTATTTTTTCACATACACGCATTTCCACTCCAGGATGGTGTGGCAGCGGTGAAAGGAAGTTATGAAGATTTAAAATAAACTGTTCTTATTTTTAATGAACATCGGGTTTAGTTGCTACAAGGAGGGTTAGTTAAGGTCACTATTTACTGTGTAATAGTCATGTCAAGTCAATGTTTGTTTCTACAGCACATTTAAAATTATAGGTATAAGTAAGTAAGTAATTGTAGGTATAGTATCACTATAACTATAAGTAGTTATTGGACTGGTGACCTGTCCAGGATGTACCTTCCCTTTCACTCTAGGGGCGGGTCAAAATGTCGATTAGGTGATTTATAGTCGTCCTTCCTCGCGCAGTACGATAATCAATACACCAGGGCAAATGTCGATATTTTAAGGAGCTCTAAAGTAAACAGTCCCTGCCAGTTTCACTCGCCAGACGTCACTACTTTATACTACTTCATGTCTCCTCACGGCTGCGCTGCTCAAATGAATGAGGGAAAGAAGAGGGAGTTTGCACCGGGATAAAGGTGGAGAAAGCTACGTTAAGAGATGCCTCATCCATGCTCAATATATAGACTTTATGCCCTTTGTGTTTGTTTTCTTCAGTTAGACAGATATCGCTGTATGATTGTCTTGCAATATATTGATTATCACAGAATTGTTATATCATGATAGTATTGGTATCGTGGACCATGTATCGTGTATCGTATTGTGAGGTACCCTCTGATTGCCACCACTACCTCACCCTATGTCAGCTGGGATTGGCACCAGTACCCCATGAAACCTCATGTGGAGGATAAAGCTGCAGAAAAATTGATGGATGGAATTATAACACCTAATATTACATGATGACATTTATTGACATACAGAGTCGCAGATGTTAGCAATAATATAGTTGCTTTCCACTGAGGGTGAACAGTCATACACCTGTGTTGTACAAGGTTCATGTCTCCTGTCCTCTGTCTGAACCTTCAGTTCCTTCAGTCTTCAGTTGTGAAAATGTCAATTTGATGTACTTTGAAGGTGAAAGTGTCGAGAAAAAAAAATCTGATTCACAATCACTAGTGAAGACACAGCCTAGGTTTTATGCATGGTGTTAAAAATATGTCTTTTGTAGCATTGGTCGCTGTGCTGAATTTCCATGGTTTGTAAAGCTATATCACTGCCACACTGGTTAGATGACTAACTTTGGTTGGACACATAGTAAATTTCCATTAGCAGGTTTCCACTCCCAAAGGAATCTGGTTTAAACTGGTGCCTGGGGATTATTTTATTTTTGACTCACAGAATGAGACCAGTGGTGTTTCAGAGAATGTTGTACCCCACCAAATCGAGTCACAGGGAGAAATGCAGACACACCCTACAAGGTTGTGACCTGTCTTGGCCTCAGCAAGTCTGGTGTGAAAACCTCAAATTGGTATGTTGTGTCGAGGCTTCTCAAGCTGCTGTAAATTTGTTTTCTGCACAGTATTCAAATTTGACCGTTGCAAGAGTTGAGTTGAAAGAATAGATAAGACATCAGGTTTGAGACTTAATGACTGTCAGCCAACTAATTGACTTTTTACCATCAAGAATTTGGCTTCGGAATTCTTTGCCCAATCTGGCAGACTGTTGCAGACTGATTGATTTGCTGGCCGGCTTTGGAAAGGAAGGAAACATCTTCCTTCCCTCCATTGTGCTGGGCAGGAAAGGATGGACTTTAGCCAGCTGACAGCTGTTTCCTGGTGGATGAAGGAGGAATGGGTGTGTGGGTGGGTGTTGGAGTTGTTGTGCCAATAATGAGTGAAGTTATGATTTTTTCTTTTTAATTTTTGACCATTGCTTGTGTGCAAGAAAACAAACAAACAACCAAAAACAAACAATACATCTGAATGACTTTTATTTCAGAATTGTATTAAAACAATGAAAGGCTTGTCTAAATGAATTGCATTTGGAGAACTCAACCTGCTAATATGTTTATTTAACTACAAATTTTTAACTTTTCGTTTTGTTTTCTTCATTGTCTTGCAATGTATTGTTTATCACAGAATCATTGTATCGTGATATTATTGCTATCGTGTACCATGTATCGCATATCGTGAGGCAGCCTGTGATTCCCACCCCATTACACTTACTGTATGTCATGCCTGGCTCTTTGACCAAATCTTTTCTAATCTGGTCCCTGCTTTTTTGACAGTCGATATTGTAAAATCATGGAGCCTGAGAAATGAGAATGAATAAACTAACTGTTCTTTTGAGTTGCAAGCATGAAAGACATCTGAATCAGATTTTTTCATGTCAAGCCCCTACTTAAGTTGCATACATTGAATACTTTCCAACAAGACAGATGTTACTTTTGTTTCCAAAAAGCCATAATTACAAACTTAATTCATCCATTGGTTCAAGAGTGGCGACATATTTCTCTGCTGGGTCTGTGGTTATAGTGAGCCAGCGAGAGAAGACACTATGAGCCTGCGTCTGTTGTAGGCCATAACAGGCTCACCAGCTGCAACATGCATTGAGTAGCTGTGTTGTGTGTGCAGCTAGTTTCCTATACAACATGATAGTAAGGGCGTCTCCTATCCAAGTTTATTGTGGCATTCACCATCCTTACCTAAAAAAAATCCATATGTTATTGGGTGTATTATGTCCTCACAATAGCAGTCAGGCATTAGATGCTGTGCATTTTGTAGCTACAGTGTTTCGCAATGAAAATCCTTTTGTGGTTCTCTCTCTGTGGGAAGACTTTAATATGAAACAGAAACACAAGGAAATGTTCTTTTTTTTTGCATTAGCAGTGTCTTAGGGCAACGCAAACAGTCCAGATGATTGTGGGAGAGTGGATCAGAGAACGTCTGTCTATTTGAACAAGCAGTGGTTAAAAAAATCCAAAATTCTCACATTACACTGAATCAACTTAAGTGCTCAAATATGAACATAGCAGACCTTTTAAAGCAATGCTTGCTCTCTAGATGCCTAGACTCTAATACATTTAGTGCAATGATGGAGCTCAGTCACAGGCCAATCACAGTTTTCTCTTAGTGAGTGAGACAGATTGGGACACACAGAAGCAGCAGCTCCTATGTTCTTTATTATTATCTTTTTTTAGCCATATTTAATTTTATTTTTATTTTTATTTATGGGGACTGCTTTGTTTTCCTGGTGTCTGTTGTTATAGATATCTGGGTTGTGCTTTTTGATTCAGCTTGACATTAATAGTGGCAATAAAGTTTGATTGGATGTCATTTAATTGAGAAATAAATAAAATTTCTACAAAACTTCTACAAGGAGCTGGTCCTGAAAAGGATCAGCAGCAGTTCCAAGTACAAGTGTTTTACAAGTATCAATACATTGTATGGTAATGTTGAGCAAAATTACCATAAAAAAGGTTTTGTTGTCTTGGAAATTAAACTAATTAAATTTCTGATTCCAACCAATGGACATATGTGTTTAGAGAGACTTGAAAGGTGCACAATGGTGATGCAAAAGCAGCAACAAAGAACCTAAACCCCACTTTCTCTCTCTCTCTCTCTCTCCCTCCCTTCTCTCACTCTTTCTTCTCTCTGTTGTCGCTCTGTCTCTCTCCCTTTCTCTCGCTCCCTCTGTCATCCATTTCAGCCAGGTGTGTCTCATCAGCCACCTACTAGCCTACTTCCCACCTTAACCAACGCTGTCGAGGTAGCCATGGCAACCAGTGCTGTGCCAAGTGACAACTTGCCAACGTACAAGCTGGTGGTGGTGGGGGATGGTGGTGTTGGGAAGAGTGCCCTCACCATCCAATTCTTCCAGAAGATCTTTGTGCCAGATTATGATCCCACGATAGAAGACTCATATCTAAAGCACACAGAGATAGACGGGCAGTGGGCAATACTGGATGGTAAGTAGAGGAGTGTGTGTGTGTGTGTGTGTGTTTGTGTGAAGTGAAACAGACAGCAGCTGAGAGTGATCCCATCTGTCAGTGCTCATCTGCTTTTTATCTGCTTCTGCTTTATTTTGTTCATTTTCCTTGTTTGTGTGATTGTGATCATGCAGAGTGACACACATCAACGGAAACGATGCACATTCACTTTGAAAAGGCCGGCATTAAGAATTTCCCAACTCCATTGTAGGTCTGTTGATTTGCTCTGCTCGCACTGCATGTGGTAAAACTCGAGAAACTTGTAACCATCCAAGCTAATCAAACCGTATTATGTCACTATTCCAGCTCAGATTCTAGCCAATACAATCACAGTAAACAAACAGGACACTGTGCGAATTGAGCTCTAGGACAAGGCCACGTTCCCCATTGCTGGTGTTTTTGTCATCTAAATTGTACCCAATTTGCGGCAGCGGCCGACACTGTGTTGCAATCCTTTTAGCAACTCTTTGTTACAAATTCAGCAATGACAAACACTGTTCTGCTAACCTTCAATGGCAATATTATAGCACCAAGAGCCTGGCTCATCCAGAGTCAAGTATTAAAGTGATGTTTATATGCACCGAAAGTCTCATTCCCATTTTGGGGAATTGTCCTTAGACCCTCCCATTATGTGCAGCTGTAGTAGAACAGCCAACATGAGTTCTGTGCCAGATTTACCCAAGGTTAGAAACAAAGAGTCAAGATGGTTCACAATTCGTCCACAGACCAGTGAGTGAACATACGCTGTTGCTGTTTGTCTACACTCAGCCAATCATTAAATGACCTTTCCTGTAATAATAATTAATTACATTTACAAAATTAGAAGGTAGAGTACATACCTCAGCCATTGCTTAAAAGCATGGTACCTTGCTTGGGTTATTCCCTGGGTCATACACCAGCCCTTCACAAGTCACTGCAACATGATTCCTGCAGACTGGGTCAATTCATAATCACTGTAAGAGAGATAAGAATGCTTGTGTTTAGGGATCAGGAGTTATTATTTGGAATAACTTTTGTCTTCATCACTGGTGTGATTGTTCCTGATATGCTCAATATTTAGTTGACTCAGATGTGTATGCGATTCACGAAGTAGAATAAAATCTGATGAAGTAATACTTGTGTGTGTCACTCTATTTACCCAGTGCTGGACACAGCGGGCCAGGAAGAGTTCAGTGCGATGAGGGAGCAGTATATGAGGACAGGAGACGGCTTCCTCATTGTCTTCTCTGTGACAGACAAAGCCAGCTTTGAACATGTTGACCGATTCCATCAACTCATACTACGGGTCAAAGACAGGTTAGTCTGTGTTCAAACTCAAGGATTGCTTTGGGCATTCTTATACAAATCTGTATACAAAATAAATGTATGCTTTAGCTACAACAACATTTACAGTGATGCTGAAACTGTAAATGTTGAAGGTGACATAGACCGGAAGCTCCAATTAACGCTGCGTTTGTGTGTGTATCTGCGTCATTACCTCGTTTATGAAACCCTAAAGTTTCAGAACAAACAGTTCAGCCACTGCTGAGAAAATAGTGTTGTATTGTTTTCCTGGGCTCTGCGAAGCGGATCGACACTTCCTTAATTTGATGTCGTCATCAGAAATCCTCACCACCGTAGCGCCTCCCGGTGCGGGCACTAGTCCGGGCACATCCGGTTGCGTACATTCAACCGCAGAAGAAGAAGAAGAACTAGTCTCGTTGTAGCTGCTGAGATGCAGAGCATCCACCGTGCCAGAGGGGGAGCTGTGTATCTGAGAGCTGGCCTATCTATTACGTCACTTCCAGGTACCTGGCCAATCACAGGACAGTAGGAAAGCTCTCGTTGGCTGGCCAATCACAGCAACTGTTTGGTCTGAAACAGCGCGGCTGACGAGAGCGTCAGTGAGGAGATATTTTGATCGGCTCGTTTGCAGCGATTAGGAGGATTTTAATCATGAAAACAAGTTAATATATGTAAGTAGACCTCCATAACTAACATATATGTGTGATACAAGCATTCTATGTCGCCTTTAACTCTCTCTTTGTATGATTAAGTGAGAGAAAAAGTCAGGATCAAGCGAACAAGAGAATAAAATAAATACATTTTTAATTTAAATGTAAATGTAGGCGATATGATAAATCAGTCAGCCCCTAAAGCTGATATCACATTTTAATCTTTGGATACTGACAAGCCCTTTATAGATGTGAGTGATGCTATGACATCTGCTTGGCTTCCTCTTTCTGTTTAAGGAACATGTTTTTTTTTTAACTTATGATGTGTTAACTTATGCCTTTAGTAACATCGCTTTTGTTTTGATATCAATTTTCCAGTAAAATAAATGCTGTGATCTAGGAACACTTGATTTTGTTCTGTATGTTTGACAGTTGTAATTGTATTCTGTATTGTATGTTTCTATGATGTTGAATTTTAGCCTGAGTTTTTTTTACCAGTTTATTAGGAAATGAAAACAGAAGTGAGAAGTGCAATTAAAATGCACAGTCATTCAACCATTACACTGTACAATTCTGGGTGTGCAACTATGGTAACTAATGGTGCATATGGTAATACTTGTATAACAAATGAAAATGATCATGCCAGGAAGTCAAAATTACCAAAAGAGGAAGTAGCTCTCTCATATGTATTATGTATTATGCATTAGAAATGTACTATATGGAAAAAACGTGGACTTGCCATCCCACACTGAAGTTGAAATAAAGAATGATTCACATATAATATATATGTATGTATATAATATATGTATATATAACTTCATTTATATGCACGCCTCAGTCTCTACAGTTAGTTGAGTCAGCAGAAGTGGTCTTCCTTGTTACCTTCCTCCTGAAGCTGTGTTCCAAAATCCTTTTCTGTGAAAGACAGTTAAGAGGGAAGAAGTGTCTGTTCTCTGAGAGGCTCTGACAGAAGCCTATAAAAGTGAGCTTGAGACGGAGCAAAAATAGAAGCTGAAACTTACCAAATAGCTGTCTGTCCATATTTGGTGGTGCTCAACTGTTGCTCTCTTTTCTGCAAGACTGAAGTATTGCAGGAATCTGACACCTCACAGAGAAATTCTAGTTTTTTTTTTGTGGTCCCTTTGCTTTGTTTCACTCATGTGTTCTTTTTCCCTCCCAGGGAGGCCTTCCCCATGGTGTTGGTGGCAAACAAGGTCGACCTGGTCCATCTTAGAAAGGTCACCAATGACCAGGGCCAGGAGATGGCTGCAAAACATAATGTGAGTATGAGCGTGCGCTTAAGCAATTGCCCTTGCCACATTCTACACTTTTTGATTTCAGCACTCGAGCCAAGGCTCTCACAACAGCACACATTCTGTTACAACAGTAGTGCATCACTTTCAGATGTAAACAAATGTCGGTTAGATTCAAACCATTGTCAAATGAGTTTAGACAATGCTGATTAAGCCTGTCAGTTTCACACAACTCTGCTTGTCTAAGTATAGCAGTGTCGCTGCATACAGGAAGTCATTTGATATACGTCAAGACAGACGGACGCAACAGCCTCGGTCATTCAGCAATTTGATGATACATTTTTGTTGCCCCTGCGCTGCTGCTGTATACACACAAACACGCTGAAGGTCTGATTTCAGAGCCCGCATACTAATAATTTCTGTTCACAAAGACTAAACAGGCGGAATAAAAATCACGTTAGGCACTGCAGCTTTAACAATTAAGAGTAGAACGTAGAAAACATCTTAGTGGACTAGATACAGGCTGCGCTCACAGTAATCTGCAGAAAACATCCCTTCTTTACAGCATGTGCTAATTACTCTGATGTGAAAGAACTGAGAATTGTTCTTCACATAATGCCTACTTCAGAAATCAATCACACATTAAAAAGGAAGTGGGGCTGTTTCACAGAGATCACTGCACTTGTGGCTTTACATCAGCCACAAGTGAAGAAAAAAAAAGCTTTAAGGCTGCATGGTCAGTTAAGTGCATCAACCGTCTATGCACAGCACAGGGCTGTGGACGTTTTCTGTAAACACCTGCAGGGTAATTCTGCAGCTAATATGTGATATTTGTCATGGTTCTCATTGTGCATTCAATACTGTACTGTCATGTAACCTCAACCCTCAGGCCGAGTGAGACAGCTCAGAGTTGCTGAGTTTGTTTTGTCTCTGTGGCTCGGTGGTCACTTTATCAAACACACATGCTGCTCTTTTCCAGTTCATGGGATGTGACTTTGCAGTCCTGCTGTTTTCATTTTGTTTCAATTGTGGATTCAATTGCTCCCCTTTTTTAAAATCTCACAAAATGACTTGTTTATAAACAGCCTGGTATTGTGACATGAGGCTCAGTATTTCTCTGGGGTGAGAGTGAAATGATGATTTGGGGGCATTTTTAATTTGAATCTTTTTCCCCTTGCTGATACATATTCTGTTTCATCTTCATCTTTGTGACCTCTATGGTTTCTTAAGTATATAGATTTTGACTTGGAATGAGTTGCCTCTACAGTATAGGCAGGACACTTCAGAATCTCATTGTGGCTTTTTATATATAAAGGTTTTTGCTTATTTTATTTGTTTCATTGCTTTGTGAGGTGTGTTTTGCTTGTGTTTTATTTCATTTATGGATATTGATGTTACTGGTTGTACAGCTCATTGGCCAGCCAGAATGGTCATGTTGCATTTCACTCACTACTATGTGTTTTTGTTTTTATTTGATTGTATGTTTCATTCATTAAGTTCATTCATACTTAAATATGTTTCTCCTCACTTCCGCAGATAACGTATATCGAAACCAGTGCTAAGGATCCTCCAATGAATGTGGACAAAGCCTTTCATGAGCTGGTCCGCGTTATACGGTAACTGTAGGCTCTCTTGTGTGCGTTCATTTATTTCCTGGAGATAAAGATCTTGGGATCAGACAGATTCCCTTGCAGTCATAGTTATAACAATGAACTTCCAGGACGGCTCATTCTTTACCCCCGAGGTACACACTCCTCCAGGAAGATTATGTATTTTTTAATGCAGGTTATAAGCAATGAGATGAGTTATACTGGTGTGTTGGGGTAGTCAAATAGTTTTTGGAAGGGTGGAAAAGGAAAGAAAAATCCCTGAGCTATTTCCTGTCTTAACACACATGTAATTTTAGAAGAATTTGGTTTATAACCATGCTCTTTTTGTCCGTCCTGTCGGGGCTTTCTCTTGTTGCAAGGACCAAGAAGCAACAAGTCGTCTTATCCTAGTAGTTCAGAACTCAAATGCAGTCGAGGAGTGCTGTGGGCATATTTATAGTTGTGAAAATGAAAGTCAACCACAGAGTAGTAGATAGTCCGTCTTGAAGGTGTGCCAGCACTGTCTCTTGAAAACAGATTCTTTTCTGTCACCATTTACCAAACCTGAGAAGTGGATCTATGTATCAACAATGCCCTCTTGTGGTCAGTGTGTGATAACAGTGTCACAAATGCATCACCAGTTATGTTTACATGCACAGTGCTGTTTGAAGCGTATCCACAAATGTTTATGCCACTGAAATTGCTGGTGAAGGACATTAGGACATTAATCAGTGATAGTGATAGTGAATCTAACCTCTGCATTTAACCCATCCTTATTACACACCAGTGGTGAACACACAAGCCGGGCACAGCAGCAGTGGGCAGCACTTATCTGTGCCCGGGAAACAATGCTGGATTCTCTTCCTTCTCAGGATTTTAACCAGAGACCTTCTGTTTATGAGCCCAATTCCTTTCCTCTTGGCCATGGGCTGCAGACACTAAAAATGTCATAATGTGGGTCAATAATGAGGGATAACTGAGTAATGGGAACATTTGTTGAACCAGGCAAACAAAGAATCAGCAGCAGCAGTGGTGCTTCTGTGTGGACAGTAATTTTGTACAGAGCCTGGTTTGCTTTCCCTCTTTTTCCACTTAGTGTGCAAAGCCATGTTGTCGTAGATCTAAATGTACAGTAACGGGAGTGGCATCATTCAACAAGAGACCAAATAATCTCAAGTGGTTTCATTATAAAATCAACATTATGCACAAAAGTGATGCCTATAGTTGAATTATTATATTATTAATAGTTGCAAAAGCTTGAAAGTGGGCCTAAAGTTAATACTGTTCAAACAGTTTCCTCTATGTTCTCTGCACCCACAGACAGCAGATCCCCGAGCGGAACCAGAAGAAGAAAAAGAAGATGAAGTGGAGAGCAGAACGTTCCACAGGATCCCACAGGTTCCACTGTGCCATATTGTGACCTTGCTCGTCCTCTTTTATCATTCTCAACATACAGTGCACACACCCACACACCTTTGGATGTCAGGGAACTCCCCAGCAGTGGTTAGCTACTGGAGCACAAAAGGGAGGGAGGGGGGTTATCGATGAACGGCTGATGGATTCAGAGGGACCAGAAGGACACATGAATCCGTCATTTCGGACTGATGTCCCCTCAGCGCCTCACAATGCCTTGGAACGAGGGACGTGTCCTCTTCTCCTCAGTTTATGGTCCACCTCTGAAGATCTATGGATCCCTTCCATCAGCAGAGAAGATTAGTGTCACTGAACTGTTTCTCAATCAAGTGTAATTTTTGAATTTGTTCTCAATTCATTATCAAATATTGCACAAGACGTCAGACTCTAACATTAGAACCACCTTGATAACATGGACTTTTGTCTTGACAAAGGGAAGTAAAAGGGAGGAACTGGCTCACACATTGGCATCTTTTATTTTATCGACCTTCAACAACCTGCTGGTCATCACCTTCCTGTCCTCACACTTCTACAGTCTCTTGGAGAAAAGCACCTGTGTGGTCTGTGAATAGCTCTTTGTGTTAGTGGACATCACAGTGGCGTAGTGAATGGGGTACGGGAGCGGTGACGGCGATCTATATTCGTAGTAAATAAAATAGGTGTTGTGTGGTGTTGTCGATGAGTGAACTGCCAGTTCTGTGAGTATAGCGTGTACCTCGTGGTCATGTGACGCCCCGGCTTGGAGATGTCAGTTCAGAGAGGGTGAGAGGACGTGTCGTAGCAAGTGAAAGAAACGCGCGAGAGACGTGAGGCGGAGCGAAGTGGCTCGTAGAGACTTGACAGGTGATCGCTATGGCCATATCGACTTGTTTTAATGTGTTTAAATATAATAATTGTAAAGGAGAGTAAGACTGGTCAGTGTAGGTGGTTCTCCTTCAACATAACAGGGTTTGTATCGCAGCCATGTTTACAGAAACTCGTATATAAAGGATTATTTTCCCATAAATACAGACAGTAGTCAGTCGGAGCAACTCTGGGTCTAGCTTTCCTCCGCAGTCATTTTCAGTGGCATGATGTGTGCAGTCTTCATCACTACTGTATGAACAATAGCCTTGGAAAGTACAACGGGGTCCAAAAGTCTTTCTCATTCAAGTGACTGGGAGAATGGGAAAGTTGCTTATATGTATACTTTCCATGTTTTTTTGTGTATCAAAGATAGACATAATTGTATAACTATATTTGTGATATAAAAATTTAATTATCGGTGGCAATGTGAACTAATTCAATGCTGTTTTACAAAGGATCTGTCGGGGGCAAAAAATCCTAATGACGTAGAATAGGCGAGGATATAATGAGAGCTTCGTGTTTCAGAGGTGAAACAGGCTGGAGAAGCTGATTTGCACTGGCCGCTAACCAAAATAATGTGATGTCACTTTATTTCAATCTAGGGGCTTTTTCAGACGGCACCACTGAAGTCAGGACCATGTGCTGTAACAGGCCCAGTAAAGGACAACACTCTATCAGATTGGGGATGTACTGTTCTCGCAGTATATAACGTAGTAGCCCTAGGAACACATCAGAGTGTGAGAGCCTTTCTCAACAGGCAGGTGTGATGCTCCGAGGGCTTAAAAGCCATGTTAACTGAGCTATAGAGTCTGTTTAGTTGCAGGAAAAACCACACACACACACACACACACGTGAAGCGACAAAACATTCAGTATATTCGTGTCTGTAGTCGTGGGGAGGATGGGAATGTACAGATAAATAACCTATGAAATGGCTTGTACTGTTAACGCACTAAAGTTTCAGTGGACTACTTTTTTTGTCTGGGTGAAAACTGTCTCTTGAAGGATTACATTTTTGCACTTTTAATACAATTTCTGACTTTCCTATTGGCATGTTGTTTTTCTGTTCAAACCTGTAAGTGACATGAAAGGCACGTTCAAAATGATTTGAATGTATATCAAGAAAAAAAAAAAGAATAACAAAGAAGCAAATTAGTCCCCGTGTGCCTGCATATGCCTGTTGCTTTGGCGATGATTGTAACAGAGACAAAATGAGTCAGAATCAAATCGTGTGAAAAGCAAGAAGGTCATGTGAGAAGCTCAGATAATATCGTACGGTATACAACTTCACCTCAGCATGAAAGTGGAAAATCCACCATAGCAAAAGACGGAGAACAGTAACAACCTGCATCTACTGTTAAAGGGACCTTGCAAACAAGAAGGACTAAAAAACATTGATGTACTGAGCATAGAACGGTGACGCAACACACTCTGGATCATGGGGAAGAAAAAATGAAGTACAAAAAAAAGTGTTTGATGAAAATGTTGCATCATGTATGTTTGATACCTTTTTGTATTATTGATATGAATTATTGATATGATTCTTGCAAAGTGTTTTTTTTTTTTTTTTTTTTTTTTTAAACAACTGAATAATTTATTACTGTCTACGTTACCTCAGCGTGTCCCAGACCTGGACAAAAAAAAAGAAAGAAAAACAACATAAACTCCCCTTTATTTTTCTTATTTGATTCCCCATATAAGAGACTGCTAATATGTTGTTGACCAAAAAAATTACTTTTATTGCAGCTCATGTGGATGATTTCCCCATGAGAATGTAACTCCAATGACCAAAAGGGACAATAAAATCAGACTTTTAACTATGTTTCATTGTTCAATGTAAAAAAAAAAAATACACTTGTGTCAACAAAGCAGATAAGCATAATACACCTTTGTCCTATAGGTGTCATCATGGTTGGTACAAGTGAACCTGCTGATTGGATGCACAGTTTTATATACGATCAATTATTCCACCCTGGATTATATGTGAGCTTATGATTGAGCACTTTTGTTTTACAGTGACTGGAGAGACTGTGTTATTTCTTTCCAAATAGCTCATCAAGTATTGCTGATTTGAGTTGTGTATACCTTCAAACGTCAAGGCCGTGTAATTTGGACTTTTCACAGCCGTTGTGTAATGTGTGTTTTTGGACAGGTCTGTTGTGTTCTAACTGGCTGTGTCAGACTGAGGAGCTAGACGAGGCACAAACAAACTGTGGCCTTTTTAATCTAGCCTCAGGGTTCGACTTTATTTCAATAAAAAAAATTAAAACACTTATTGTGACTTAACATGTCTTTTGTTTGCCACTGCAAAAATTAGCTATCTAACCAAGACGTATGATCTTCAATCTGGCCAAAATAATAATAATTTTGGTCTTGTTTTGAGAGTAATATACTTAGCAACAGCAGATTGTGTCCGATTATTTACAGTATATTGTTTTAAGAATATTAACCTGTAGGTTTCTTAAAGTTGTTATTTTACACACACAATAGGATAGACTACATCTTTCAGATTATGTCACATTCTAAATAATTCTAAAATAGCGGAAAGTAATGAATTACATTTACTTGCGTGACTGTAATTGGGTAGGTTTTCGAAGTCGTTAGTCAAATTTATAATTTTACTTTTACTTAAGTATGTTTCTTTGGATGTTACAGTACTGCGCTACGTTTTAAAACACATCTGTTATTGAGTAAGAAAAGTAAAAATGTTGGCCTGAATTGAAACATTTTAAAATAAAAATATTGTAAAATTTGGCAGTGAATGATGAGGACATGTGAATGATAAGGACAGGTGAATTGCCACTAATTAAGGTCCTTTAGTGAGTGAGAAAGCTGAAGCATTTGTGACCTTTGACCCATTTTGACTAATGTATTATGTGTTTACATATTTTATTTTGTCAGTACTTTAATTTAATTAATTAAAAACTATTTATGTGAGGTTTGTGTCCCCTTGTCCTCTTTACCTGACAATCTTTTAAAAAAAAATGAACTATGTAACTATGACTTTGAGTAAATTTTAAACAAGCTACTTTTTACTTCAACTTGAGTACATTTTCAGACCAGTACTGTTACTTGTTACTTGTAAAATTTTATGTCCACAAACCTTTTCACTTAAATAAATAAACGAACAGTGAAAGTAGAATGACACGCTAATTTTGAGTTTATTTGACTCAGTAGTTTTTTTTTCCACTACTTATTTAAAGAATTTACTCACTTGTCTAACACTATATTCTATATTTTTTATTTCAAGTGTAATAATCTAATCTAATTTCACTTGTTTATACTCAGTATTTGCAGTGTGAATGGTGGGAGAGCTACACCCTAAGTCACTGCTTTTATTGAAGCCGTGTTGAACAGCGGCGGTGAACATGGCCACGCGTGTTCTCAGAGTCAACCTGCTTGTTCAGCAGAAGCTCCCCCTCATTAGTCCTGAGAGCTGTCAAGGCCTATTGAGTTCAACTCAGTGAGAATGCTGAAAGCCTCATTTTGCCTCATTGATTTCAGCCCCTTGGGGGAGTAAGGCGAGGCCAAGCACACGGAACAGGTACAACACCACTGCTGCTGATTTATATCCATGCTCCTCACACATGCAGTGGAATTTGTCCCGAGTGGTGCTCACCATGAGACCAGGGCTGCTGTGGAGATGTGTATGATTTCTAAATTCGAGACTTTCAGTCTTGTATAAAGTACCTAGAAGGGTATACTTGAGTAAAAGTACAAATATCTTACCAGAAAATGACATTGGTAGAAATTGAAGTCACTTTTTTTTTAATATTACCTAAGTGAAAGTCTTAAAGTATATCACATTTACTGTACTTAATTATCAAAAGTAATTTTCTAAAACAAAATGTACTTAAGTTTTAGAAGTAAAAGTATTAAAAAGGTCAGGAGTGAGGATTGAGCCATGGTAGCTCAGTGGTAGGGGGAGTTGTCTGTCACCTGGAAGGCTGTGGGTTCAATTCCTGGCTCTGATAGTCTATATGTGTCCTTGAGCAAGAAGGGTGTGAATGGGTGAATGGCAAAACTGTAGTGTAAAGCTGCTCATCAGGACTAGAAAAGCTCTATATAAATAGAGACCATTACCAACTCTTCGTCTTCTGATTTTGCTTGGTAGTAACGAGTAACAAAGATAGTTAGAGGAAATGTAAGTGGAGTAATAGCAAAAGTTGCGAGAAATAACAAAGTAAAGTAGAGATACGTGAATGTTGTACTTAGGTACAGTAACAAAGTATTTGTACTTGTTACTTGTACAACAACAGTCTGTTGTTGAAGGGGCTGCTGAAGGTAGATGATGAACTTCATGATTTGAAAGGTTGTTTATGTGCAGTAAATGTATGTAGGGTATGGCAGTTAGTGTCATTGTGGGCCTGTAGAGAGAAACCTTAACATCTTATTTCATTTTTCTATCATGGAGTTGGATATAAAAAGGACACTAAAGTTTATGTGCTATATTGAAGTGTCATTTCAGGCTCTTACCACTTGGGGTCAGCACTTTACTGATAAGTTATTCTCCGTGTACACGTGAGTAAAGCTTTGACAAATACAAACATTTGTACTTCAAGATCAGATCTAATCCAAAAGTGACAAAGAAGAGATAAAACCTACTTAAAGAAACACAGTACAGTAGTTTTTTAAAGTGCATAAAATGTTGGTGAAATTATAATTGAAAATATTTTTTCACCTGAATCTATAAATTGTTGCGCTCCATTACCTCAGAAAGAGACGTTTATATTTATATCAGGGTCAGCTCTTCAGAGGCCGCCATATTGGACCACAATGCTTTTACATAATAGCCCACAATGGACAAAATAAACATCCTTTTAGTTTTAATGCTAACTGAAGGCTACATAGTTGAGGGATTTTCAGTTACAACATGCATCCACCAATTTATTGTTGCTTAATGTCACATGCTGTACAGGACTACATTCTTCTTCTTCTAGCATTTATTTACCCAAAGTTACAAAATTAAAAAAGAATATAAACTATTACAAATAAATAAACAAGGTATGATAAGAACGAGTACATGTGATAGAATCCGCCTCAAAGCACTCAATGAAATCACTTCTGCTGCATGTTCCATTTCAGTGCAGACATAAGGAACAGAAAGCAACAGATAATCCTGCGAATGATTACACTTCGCAGTGCAATCAGATCACAGTCGACCAAGAATTGTATGTTCTTCATCAGAATGTCTAACTCTAAGACAAAAATGTCAAATGTTACGTGAAAAAGCAAATAAAAGCTTACCAGGTAAGTTACTGAAACTAAGCACTAGCTCACGACGTGCAACGCTAACTTTCTCTTTCTCTTTTTTTTAGCATTTTAATCCTTTAAAGGCTCGTTTTTCAAACACAATTTCTAACATTAAAGAAACATGGAATGTAATAAGATTTTCTTTGCATTATGAGAATAAAGACAATAAAGTCGGAACATTACGAGAATAAAGTCGTAATATTATGAAAAGAAAGTGTAAACTTTACGGGTCACATGTCAGGATTATTGTCTTCTAAGTAATTATTGCATTGGATGGTAACAGGATGTTAAATTGACTCTTTTTTTATATATATTTTCTTTATTGAAAATAACACCATTTCCACAACAAATATCGATGTCATTATGACAATTCTACATTGTTATTTTTCCTGTATAATTAAAGCAGTATAATTACCGAGTGTGAATTGAACAAAAACATGTTTTTTTTTTACTTTTACAGTTACAGATAAATAAAAGAAAAAAGTGTGCATGGGGGCGGTTATAAATCGCATTTCTAGTATGTGTTGTAATAAGTTCATATTTTCAAGCAATCAGGACAACCGGGAATTTATTATTTATCATGAAACATAACAACAGAATGTACTAAAGAGAAAAATACAAGAACAGATGATACAGGTGCAAACAAGAAGGCATTTTAATAAAAAATTTAAAACTAATTATATTACTTCCTCCCTCTCCTCCAGAGAATGTTCTCCTTAAAATGAGTTAGTTATTACTTTCACTATTTTTTTTTTGTTTTTCTTAAATGATGATAACTGGCAGGCATAGTGTTGTTTTTCCCTGATGTAATGACATATTTAAGAAATTACCATCCACACTTAGTCTTCAAATAAAACACTTCTGAAAACAAAACCTGATGCGAGAGACACACACACAACACACAGCAGAGACGAACAATCATTCACTCTCACATTCACACCTATTTAGAGAGTTCGATTAATAACCTCTGTGTGGTTTTGAACTGTGGGAGGAAACTGTAAAACCCACACGTACACAGGGAGAACATGCAAACTCCGGGTCGTGAAGCCGGGTCTTTTAGCTGCAAGGCAACAGCACTAATCACTTCACCGCCGGGAGAAATCTCCAATAACCTCTTGGAACTTATGAAACAGTCTCTCCTGTGTGAGTTACTCTGCTAGTCTGACCTGACGAATTTCACCTCTGCTGTTGCATAATCTTTCTCAGAGAAAGTCAAGAAGGACGGATGGACTCAGCTTCTGGTAAAAATCCAGCCGGGATTAAAGTCGATTCTCTGACTTTATCAGTATAGGATGAACCTGGCAACCAGAAAGCCAAAAGGATACGAGTATCTAGTAATAAGTAAAAATGACTCATTTTTGTGTTGCTCTGTGACTCTTTCACTTCTCCCTGCAGAGGCACTTGATGCTGCCACTGAGTGGAACTTTTTTTAATGCATATTTGTTGCACGTCACAGTTAAATATGAATCTGAGCGTGGACTAATTTTGCCACGGACTGAGGAGAGAGCTGCTATAATTGTAGTTCCATAATAAAGTATTATGACACATATGATGCCGCTAACATTTAAAACGCAACTAGACTTGGTCGTATTTGAAGATGCTTCACTTCCAATCTAATTTAAGAGGCGACTACAGTAAGAAGCAAAGAACCGAAATGTCAATCATTAAGAACACTGGCTTCAATTAACCTTATTGGCACTGTAATTCACAGTTGTTGATGTTCACCACCTCAGTGTAATGAGTTTGGCATGTGATGGATTCACCTTGATATTTTCCCCCACAGTTGTGTGAATTGAGTTATATATAGAAGCATATATTGCTGCCACAGCAAATAAAAGCAACAAAGTGACTAATGGAAACATATTTTTAAGTTTCACATTGTAGTGTGACAAATTATCTCATGTTTGTGAATTTTTATCATATTTAAATGAGGGAACAGTGTGGGGAGAATGAACGCAATTGAGGAAATTGTAAATTTGAACCCTTTGGGGATTGTTGTGCGCATTATTTTACGTACTTTTCAATCTTTGTCTTTCTGTAATTTTGGCTGTGATGATGCATATGGCATGAATTTTGGCAAGGTTGTGTATTTGTATTTGATCTTGTTATCTCCAGCTCAGCTCCTACAGTAAGGCTAAAATACACTGTGTACAAACAAGTGTGACACTCAAACCGTTAAGCACAGAAAATGTACCATTGAAACACATTCAAACTGCAATGTATAATACATGCATTTTATTATGTCTGGATGTCAATCTGGGCTTTTGCCTTAGAATTGATCGTTTTTACTACTCTCCACCAGATGGCGTCGTTTTGGCCATATTTTGCATATTATGGAGAAAAAACATGCATTTCCACTAGATGGCACTGTCACAAGTGTTGCCGCTATTTACATATCCCAGGCTGTAATAATTAAACACATAAAAGTTTACTTTGCATTTAGTATATTAAAAATAATTCATATTCATGGTGGCATCTTCACAAAAGGGGTTTAAAATCTTTAAGAATTTATTAGTATTTGATATCAATAATTAGGTCAAATGTAGGTGAAAAGAAATCAGCTCAGTGAAAGTAAAATATAAAAATGTATAATATTTTGTATAGCTTGCTTTCAAAAAGCAAATTTTTTTTGTCCCTAGAGGTACGAGTGTGAGTATTTTGACAAAAAAAATAATGATGCAAAGAAATCAGTGTTGCTGCTACTCACTGACATATCCCAGGCTGTAATAATTCAACACAAAAAATTTACTTTGAATGCAGTATACTGAAAATATTTCATATTTTCTGTTGTTGTTTTTTTCATCTAAAAACAGGGTGAAAAAAACCTGGCATTTAAAGGGTTAAAAAAAACAACCAAGTATTTTCTATTAATAATTAGGTCAGATGTAGGTGAAAACAAATCTGCTCAATGAAAGTAGAATATAATAATAAAAAAGCATATTTTTTCTGTGTAGCGCTAATAACGTTTCTTCTTGTTACAATGTGATGAGGTTGTCTGCCATAATAACATGAAAATACCTTGTTATAACATGAAAAACATCTTGTTATGAGGTGAAACGTTATTATAAGATAATGATAGTATCCTGGAGCAGAATTAAAGGTATTGACAGTGCTGTAGTTTCTGGTGGGTTCCCAGTACTGCACAATGGATCATTTACACAACTGTAACAACAAGTACAGGCTGACGGGAGGATAATTTGCATCGCAAATTTCATGCTGGGGAATAGAAGTGAGCTCTTAGCTGTTCCTTTATCTTGGGGCACTCAGCTTAGCAGCAGCACGACCACGCGCTGAGTATCTGTTAAATTCAGAGCAAATTTATTTGCATGCAAAAAAAACAACAACACACCAATCATTTGCTGAAGAGCCTGATTATAACAACATCTTCTCTGTCAGCCATTTTTTTTTTAAATTAGCACGATGTAAACGCTGCTCAGTTTTGACATTTAATATAACATTTAACTGTTTTTTGGCATATTTCTGTATCTTCCTTTCTGAGACAGATATTGCTGAAGAATTTTAAGTGAGAGGGGTCAAAGTTGATAGGTATTGAACATACGTCTGATTTACATCGACCTTTGGATCGCCTTTTTTTTGTTGCATTTAATGGACTTATAATTATTTTGAAAGGATAATTCCTTTATCCTTTCATAAATAAAAGGATAAAAAAAGGATAATAAAAGGATAAAAAATCCTTTTATTTTTTATAAAGGAAAAATAAATGTTTCCTTTATATATAGGAATTATGCGTCCAAATTGCAGCACAATTTTTTATGGGCCATGGTAACTCTGGACACAAATGGACACATGTTTTTTCTATCTAAAAACATGGTGGCATTGTGACATAAACCTGGCTTTTAAAGGGTTGAAATCTTGAAAAACAACAACCTTAAGTACAACAAAAAGGAAAAGGTTTAATTATGGTTTGTAGGTAAGAATCATGAAGACTCGGGTCTGTCGTGTGCGTAAAAAAGAAGTAGATAATTACGAATGACTCACGGTTTCAGTGTATGTCTTTGTCTTTGCTACAGCTGACAGAAGAGCGATGAAGTACACTTGATTGGCTCTGCTCTAAAGAGGATGCCCTCAAATGGAATCAAGGATAACACACTCAACACAACTCATGCACAATCCCAGGATACAGTGTTAAGAAACATAGCGGAAAATACAGTATATGAATAAAAGCATAAAATGTGATGTTTACTTTTTTCCCCTCAGCCCTGCCATGTCACAGTGCCTCAACTTTTAAATTGCTTGAAACTTTTGTGTCTCCAGAGTACTGGCAGTTCTACCCACGTCTTTTTTTTTTTTTTACACTGATACTGATGATAACATGTAATTTCATAGTGAAAAGAGACACAGTTTTTGGTCTGAACCAATCAGCGTGGTCGTACAAAAAAAACGTGTATCATTTTCCGTCTGTAATTTTCTCACCACTTATGTTTTATAGGATACATTGAGGCCTTTGTGGGGGGCTGAAGAGAACTTGAACATAGGTTAAACTTTTCCGCTAATTGAGCGGTAAAAAAAATGAATAAAGAGAGCAGAGAGAGAAGAGAGCATTCGGGCATTATATCAAGCATTAATTAATCACGCCTACAGTGCATATTTACACAAAAAAAATAAGAAAGGACACCAAAACTGGATACATTGTGTCATTAGTTTTTGGTGCCATTAGTAAGTCACCTGCCAAGTTTGAACCAATGCACAGTTATGCCCATTTTAAAATCACTACACTGCAGTGGCAGCCCGTCCATAGAGGTCTCACATGAGGAAGATAGGGATCATCTAAAATAAATTGTAAAAACTTTAAATAAATGAGCTACACACTATACAGTCTGTTTGTAATCTGCATTCAAATGTAGCTTAAAAACGCTCTCTTGCTCGTTTACAGCAAGTGCCGGTCAAGTGACGTATTTCCGGTTCCTTTGGGGGCGCACAACTCTTTACCATTGACTCTCTCACTATAGTGGTGCACGCACACAGAAACGTCCTTGCAATGCAAAAGATAGGAAAACTCTGGGGCGAAATTCAGCTCACAGCTGAGCGGACCGGCCCAAATAACCGGATATAAACATCTTACTCCACTAACTACTGGGACATGCTCTTGTGTGCAGCTGCAGATCTTTTTTTTGTCTCTTTTCATTTCCCCAACATTTATCACCAGCCGCCACTGCTACAGTGGCTTCCTGTTTCTTTTAGAATCGATTTTAAGATTGTTTAATTCGTTTTTTAAAGTCCCACTTATTTATCAGATTTGCTTTTAAGGTATATAAACTATGGAGAATGAAGAAGAATGAATGAAGCAGAGAATGTTCATATTTTTTAAAAACAAACTCAAGAAGCCACCTTTTTAAACCGTGGCTTTTACTTGACATTTATTATTTACTTGCACTCTCTTATTTAATTTTAGTGTCTGACACAAATTATTTTGTTCTACCCTCTAGTGTCCTTGAACATTCTTGCCTCATTTATTTATTTATTCATTCATTGACTTGCCTACTTTAACTACTCATTTACTTCATTATTTCATTACATTTTATCTGTTACTGCTTGTGTACCCACTTTTATCTCCTGGTTAGATCACCCATTAGTATTTTAGTCTCCAGTGTTTTCCCTTTGCGGCTGTTTGTGAGTTCCATGACAGCGTTTCCTCACTTCCTCACTTCACTTGTCAGCTCAAACAGTTCTTGGATGGGTGGTTGCGTTCTTCGATTACGTTCTTATCCTGTGAAGCACTTGGAGTCGCATTGCCTTGCATGAAACGTGCTATATAAATGAAGTCTGACTGATGATGCCATTGTCAGACAGACATCCCTTGCATTTATTCAGATGGATACCTTGCATAGTGAAACAAGCCAAGGTTTCTAACTTTTTTGTAGTAGCATCAGTGTCTCTAGAGACATTTCAGATATGGACACGTAGGTATATCCTGTGTTCTTGTTCTAGCAAGGCAAGGTATATGAGGGAATCTTTGTCAATATTACACAGTGTTGCATCACGATCTTCATCTGCTGCATGAGATACAGACATTGTCCACCACCTTGGAGGCTTTCTCCTCCTCTGGTACAAAAGCAGTGAATGTTCGAGCTGTTCCATGAAGCAGATTCATGGAGATCAGTATCTGTTGCCTTCCTAAGTTATTTTAAAATCGGCCTCTAAATTCTGCAGGCACTCAGCTGCTGATGTCAGAAGGTCAATTGAGCTTACACCACTGAACCAGATACATGAGATGAGCAGTTCCATTGTGGACAAATGGAGGATTTAAACTGAATCAGTGGCTAGAAGTGGACATTATAAAGATTAGCAGCAGACAACATTAACATGTGCCCCGATATGAGAAGAGCAAGTTGCTCAGGATGACTCCTCCACTGTGGGCGCCATCCAACTCCCACAGTGGGCGACCTCTTACAGGGGATCAATGGAATGCACAGTCTGAGGAATACGAGACTCTGACAAGAAGGGACTCTTTATGTATGTCAAAACCTACTGATCTATCGATCACACCGCCACAGGGGACAGTGCTCTGCAGAAAGTAAATGAAAGGAAGGGGAAACTCCGGACGTAACAAGCGCGGCAAAGGTGTCTGCAGACAGACGGGAAGGATGAGAGACGTCAAAGAGTCGACACAGGCAACAGGAGCAGAGCCAAATACTCAGACACGCCACCCACACGGAGATCGAGTTTCACTGACACTGAATTGTTTTTCTACTTTTGACAAGATGCTGCTCACTCTCTAAGACTGTATTTGTCAAAGAGTGGGATTATATGCTGGAACCCTGCAGCAGAACAGACAGACAGACAGATGATAGATGTATGTATGGATGTTGAATGGATGTATAGATGATAGACAGACAGACAGACTTGTGTATAGATGATGTATGTACAGACAGACAGACCCCATTCCCTCTCATATCGCGATTCAAATCACAAATGCAATTTCAGTCAAAATAGAAATAATCCATGATTTTACATCATGACACACAGGGTGTTGTTGCTTCCATCAGTAAATGGACATGTCACCAGTGTCTCCTGGGGATCGACAGCAACGTTGGCACATTTGGAAGGAAAGTCGGTGCTAATAATGTGACAGTGCCTTACATGACAATGCTTCACAAACCTGAACCATACCTGCAGTGTATTTATTACATAGCCAGTAATATAGCTCTGTAAATAAAAATAAAAATAGAATATATGTAAGTAGACAGTATAATATATACGTAATTTTTATTTATTTTAGTCACACAACCATGTTTAAAATGTTGATATTGGAAAACATTTGAGTTTGTCATCTAGACTCTGATCTCATCACACAGTAAAGTAAAATATGTACTGAATGACAAAGCTGTGTACACTTTATATCAATCATTAATCGCTCCATATCTGACACATACACTCGATGTTGATGGTGGAGCGGTGGTGGAGCTGAAGGACGAGGCTGGAACGAGAGGCAGAGAGACAGAGAGGGACGGGGAGTGTCGCAGTGCTTAGAACGCCAACTTGGAAGGGTGTGAATCCTCAGTGCCACTCCCAGTGTTTATTCCATATCTCCATGTGGTAACACACTCTCTCCTGTGCTGTATTGTTTCATCCTTTGTTTGCCTGCCAGCATTCATTTAGTCTTTTGTTTATGCGATAACATCCATTCCCAGATCCATTCCCTGCCTGCAATGTCCAGCCATCCATCCTGATTACACCCCTCCATCTCTCCAGAGCCATCAGTCACTACTCCAGATTTATTTTTCTTTTTTTCTTTAATTTAAGTTCATTTGTTTTGTTTTGTTAGTAGTGTCTTATCTGTTATTCTAAGATTTACTGAGCTAACAATTTTTGGTTCTCCTCTGGTTGATATGGAAAGTTTTCCTGACGTTCCCCTAAAGTTAGTTTTTGGTTGCACATTCCATTCCCAGAACATTACCTTGTCATAACCTTCATTCAACTTTTATAGAACGTTCTCTACTTTTCTACAACCTTTCTATAACCTTTAGAGCACACTCTCTAAAGGTTCTCCAAACGCTCCTTTGTCACATCCTTTACAAAACTTTCTTAACTTTTCTACAACCTTCATACAACCTTTACAGAACGTCCTCTAAAGGTTCCTAGAACGTTGCCGAACGTTACTTTGTCACAACCTTTAAAGAAATTTCTCTTAGGCTCCCAGAACGTTCCTCTAATGTTACTTTTCTACAACCTTTAAACAACCTTTAGAGAACACTCTCTAAAGGTTCTCCTAACGCTCCTTTGTCACAACCTTTACAGAACTTTCTTAACTTTTCTACAACCTTCATACAACCTTTACAGAACGTTCTCTAAAGGTTCCTAGAACGTTCCCGAACGTTACTTTGTCACAACCTTTAGAGAAATTTCTCTTAGGCTCCCAGAACGTTCCTCTAATGTTTCTTTTCTACAACCTTCATACATCCTTTGGAGAACATTCTCTTTTGGTTCCCAGAATGTTCCTCTAACGTTACTTTTCTACAACCTTCATACAACCTTGACAGAACGTTCTCCTTTGGTTCCCAGAACATTCCACCAACACAACCTTCATACATTAACATGACATCATTCATTATATATTACTAATGTTATTATAAACTGTGCACATCTTAGATAGACTATATAGTTATATATAGAATAATAGTTTTATTTTCAAATAACCTAAATGCTATAGCATCACATTCAGGAGGTGGGTGTGTGATAATGGTAAATTGTTTCCACGTGAGTCCCCGCCCCCTCACATGTCAGTGCACACCAATGTATATATTAGGATAACAAGAGACAACTGTGCTGCTGCTGATGCTGCTGCTGCTGATGCTGCTGCTGTTATTACAGAGCTGCTGTTGACATTGAAAGCGCAGGTTCGTGGAGTTAGAGTCGTTGTCTCCACAGGAGTCGGAAAAGTAAATATGAGAGTAACAGAAACGCGGTTAAGTTCTTAAAAAGTGATGCTGAGGGAACTGATGACAGAATGGATGCTTTTGTTGGGTGAACGTGAAGCCCACGCTTTTCTTTCTGTTTGTGCGCGTGCCGCCTCCATCGCCAGCGGCGCACGCGAGGATCTTATCTGCACGGGGAATCCTTCATCCTTCACCCTTCACCCGCCCCGCTCTGCCCCGCTCCGCTCCACGCTGTTCCGCTCAGCTTGAACCACAACCTGAGATAAAACAGCTGAGATGATGTGAAGCTGTGGATGTTTGTCTCGCGCACAGGAACTATGAACTGGCTTTCGCGGATGCTGCTCATAAACTTTTTCTTTTGCTTTACTGCGGTTAAAGCACAGGTGAGGAAGCTATTTACTTTTTTTTTTTCTACTGAAGTCATACATGTGCAGGATGATCATGTGTAATAATAATTAGAAGAATCCCATGAATATACAAACTGCTATATTTGTATAAGCGCACAGACACACTTTCCGACCACTTTATTCCCCCCCCTGAGGCTGTAACGCATCTACTTCTTCGTGTTGTGCATTCAGAGATGGTCTTCTGCAGACCTCGGGTGTAACTATGGTGACTCAATCGAGGTTACTGTTACCTTTCTGTCATTACAAAACAGTTTCCTTATTCTGATGCTTGGGTTGAACCTCAGAGTTGCTGCCATGTGATTTGTTGATGAGATATTTGCTTTAACAAGTAGTTAAATAAGTGTGAGTGTTAGTGGGTGTAGATTTTTCTTCTTCTCTTCTTCTCAACATGGCTGTTGCAATGCAGCAGTGGCACTGCGTTAAGTCTGTCAGTGATTAGTCACCGAGGCTCGCAGTCAAGGCGAGGTGTAATCTGGAATGTGACCGTTTGTGTGTCACTGTATGCTGGAATGAATCCAGTAAGTACTTCTGCTCTATCAGCACCATGGAGAGCGCCTTCAACACACACACACACACCCACACACCATGTGTGCACAGCATTCAAAGTCAGGACCCTCATAGGCATAAAGCATTCCCTAGCCCCTTAGCCTCACCTTAACCATCACAACTAGATGCCTAACCATAAACCTAAACCAAATACTTACCCTAAAACCAGGTCTTACCCCAGAAGAATGTCCTCATTTACTCAAAATGTATGGTTTATACGTTTTTTGATCCTCACAAAGCCACAAAACAAGAAGAAGGTCAGAAGAATGAAGGGAGGGGAATAATGTAAAGAGAAATAGCTGAACATGACTTGTGCTGCTCTGACATTGTGACTCAACTGAATCAACGGCACATACTGAATAGCTTTGGACACACAAGAAGAGACACACTTAAACACTCATCATCTGCTACCTCTATTTCTGTCTTATTCTAAAAGTATATGTGGTATTTTTTGCAAGATATGTTACCCTAAAATCATATTGCCATTGTTTGCAACATGATTTGTTCGCTTGGGCATGTTGTGACTCTGACTGTGTTGCATTTAATTATGCAGCTGTGTTTAATATTCAGACAGCGGTGCACATCAGTGGGTGTGCCTCAACAATCCAATAGAGAGCGAGGTAGTAGCCCACCCGCTGATATGCTCACAATACAGTAGATACAGTGTAGCTATAGGGAACGCTCCTCGTTATCTTAATTCTTGCCACTTGTCCCTGCAATTTAATGTATGTAGCAGGGTCACAGTGGATACACGGTTCTATTATATCTCTTTGAATTGTCGAACAAAGGCAGGATGTGGTGCTGGTGCAGTCACTCGAGATCGAGCCAACATTACTGTTTGGCTGAGTTTGGCCTGTCATGTTTGAGCCAGCTTTGTGACAAATCGTGCTCCTGTATTAAGCAAAATGTCCACTAATGTAACAGAGTATGTTGTTCTACACCAGACAGAAATATCAGGCTTTAATGAATGGATTTTTTCAAGCCCGGTGCTCGGGCAGCTTTTAATCCTCGCGAATCAACTGTGAGAAACTCCTGTGCCTAGTCTTTATCATGATACCATTAGCAGTCACTCCAACTTTCTGCCACAGGCTCTTAGTGCTTACACCGCTTTTGTTGCGCTAATGTTCTGCAAACCCCATTGTCTGTCTGCGTGATAGCTTTGAAAAGATGTGTTTTATGGGCTTTCACCTGCAGGTATCTCCATGTTTGCCTCTGAATAGACCTAAGTGAGGGCGAAGAGATGCGCTTTGAAACCTTTGATGATTTTGGGGGGAAAAACCGAGTATTTTTGTTCAAAATGTGTATCTTTAGGGATGTGTGACCTACTCTTAACTTACTTACAGCAAAGTTAGGTTTTTGATATGTATCATTGATATGTAACACATTTCAAACACCAGATATAAAATACGGTGTCTCCTGTCCTTACAAATTCCAGCCTGTCATATTTGTCACCATCCCATAATAGAGCAGCCTCTGCCCTGTGACACCCGGTAGCTATGTTTACATAAAAATATGTCATTTAATCATGGCAATCTGAAAACTCTCTGATCCGATACAGCCCACTCGGGAACACATTTCATTCTTAACGAGAGGGATGACGTATGTTGGTCGTGACCCCCTGGTTTGGTGATATCATGTGTCTGTATTCCTCAATCTGTTGCTGCTGTATTTTCATTCCAAAAAAAAAGAAGAATAATGAACAGACGTTAAAGTCACAGACGGGGAAGAGGAGGACGATGAGACGGATAGTGGACACGTGCACCGTTAGTTTACTACAGAAGCAGAAGTGAACAGGACAGCATAACATTAAAATGTTTATCTTATTTCAAAGAGTTACAACTTCAACAATGACTTATCCGACTAGCGAGTTAATTACTTGAAGAGTTTGTGTTAATATTCGGATATTCTTGGTGTTTTGCAGGTGTCTCCTTGTCCAGCTCCACAGAATTGTCTGTGTCTTTTTTGGCAAAATGTGCGACTGCTTGGATGCACCACTGTGCCACAGCTCTGTGGGAAACTCTGTGTGGGCACTTAGATGGCAGAGACTGGGGTGTGTTTGTTAATGTTTAGGGTTGAGGCTATAATGACTGTCAGGGAAAGGTGTTAGTTCCACAAACTTCTGCCAAGGAGGTGATGTGAGGTGAACAAAAGAGGTTTTTCAGAGACATAGGTCATGGCCCAAGGAAGAAATGTTAGTGTGGTGATCTGGATCTGGAAATTGAGCGATCATAGAAGAATCCTGCCCTTAACTCATAATATCATGTGCTCCAGGTCAAAGCCGTGGAGTAGTTTTGTATCGTCTTCATGCCTTTTCTATTTTCTGTGAAGTGCGCTGACTTGCCTTTTCTGTTGAAATGTGCTGTGCAAATACATTTTCCTTTGCCTTGCATTAATTTACTCAAAGCACTCTCGAGACACTTCACTTCCACTGTGCCCGCTGCACAACCACTCACAAGCCTCTGCATCGGAGAGGCAATCAATATGTTTGATTAGTTGGCAAAGTGGTGTCTTTGAAACCTCATTTAACTTGATTTGACACTATAAAGAAAATACAATTTAGGTCTAATGACTGTTGCAGCGGCTTCAAAAACTGTCAAAAAAGAGTTGGTACCATGTGGAGCAAAGTGCACAGGCAGGCAAACTGTAACAATACATTAAGACATTGCAAACTGATTTGGCTGAAGATTCAACCTCAACTGGCAGACGTGTTTCTAAGTGGAGCAGACACAGAAACAGAGCTGTGTCTGAGAGCGCACAGTGTTTTGTAGAAGGTGTCATTTGGCTGCTGTCCGGGACCGAGCTGGCAGACGAGGCTGAACGTGACATACGGCTAACTGGATCAGGAAGGTGAACCTGGAGCAAATAGAAATGGAAATGACTACAAGGCAGGGAAACATCAAAAAGTGAGAGTGGTGCTGATGTGACCAAAGTGAAGGAGCAGGATTTATGTGCTACAATCGGAGGCCAGACATGATACGATGGGGAGAGGAAGCAATGCTGGTGTACAAATGGAAAGTCCACCCACCAATACACCAGGTATTAACAGTGGGTAACAAATGTCAAAACTCTGAGGAAGCACTCAGAGAGGGAGGAAGCTCCGCCAGAGGCAGATCAATAATCAGAAAAGTGGATTTTCTTTTACATTTTGAGCTATGCTGCGCACAAACAGACAAAATCCAAGGAAAACAGGTATGAAAGAATAATTAGAAAACCAAGGACTTTATGAAAGCCATGGATATTCTGTAGCAAGTCTTTAACTTCATCCTCAAAGGCAAACTTGTCACTGTAAAGACCAAGCTTCACGATATTTCTCAGCGGGGGCGGACTCAAGAGCGACTTCAAAGCTCCACAACTTCTACTGCCACCTGTGGACTTTTGAGTCATTACCAAAACACCTCTCTCACCTGACGACACACACACAGAGAGTCATGTTTGAGCTGACACTGTTGGTCTAATTAGCAGAAGATGCATATAAAGATGTATGTATGTATAGATGTATACATGTATAGATATATAGATAGAAGTACTGTATGTTTAGACGGATGGATAGATAGATAGATGGATAGATAGATAGATAGATAGATAGATAGATAGATAGATAGATATATAGATAGATGACAAAGTAATCAAGGATGAAATGTGTTTTCCTCAGTGAAAGCCTTGGCTCACAGTGAATCACTCATGGCAGCACAGAGCACACTGTTCTTTTTCCTTTTTTTTTTAAGAATAAGGCAAAAACTGCCAGAGACACTGTGCAACTGTCACCGTCATTCACTCGTCTTTTAAAACTGTCTGTTGAATGGTTTGACAGATGGTGTTGTTGTGGACACAGATGGTCTTCCACATTATTCCTTCCAACGCATTTCCATGGTCGTTTACACCAAGTGACTCTAAGTGACTCATGGTGACAGTAATGTGTCCCATGTGACGTCGGGTTGTGGATTAACAAAGTTAGATCAGACATTTATTGTGCTGTGGAACAACAGATTTGGAGCTTTGTACCTTGATGAAAGAGCTCATGTGGCCTTAATGGCTGACGGATCAACTCGACTAAAAGGTCTGTGCTGTATCCAAAACATTTGGTTTCTGGCGTTGTTGGTGCTTTTGTGGTACCAGTCATTTTGGATCAGCATGGGCTGGAAAGTTAGGCGTCCCAGTGGACGGTCTTACTAGTGTGGCCGATTGGGGATTTGGGGAAAATATCTAATTGTGATTTTTCCTTCTAGATATTGCAGTTGTGACCTCATTTGCAATATAATTTAATATCAATTCCAGATACAGATGTGTTCAATTTAAAGTTCTGCACAGACAGTGTTTTTCAAAAATGAAACATAGCAAGTTATTGATGATTCGCTGTTCTTTCATGATGTGGTCGATGCAGACGTGCAGAGGAATCACACATCCCTTCTGGTATTGTCCTGTAATAAGGCATTTTGTGTTACACATAATTACAATGTACTCCAAACAATATGGTGTTAGCAGACACCCAGATTGCAGCCTGCCGATATTCAGTAGCTCTGACAAGATAGAAGCATTCCTATCTTTCATAAACAGGCTCTCGAAAACAGGCATGTTTGTAATCACAATACGTTTGGAGAGGTGGCTGAAATGAAATGCTTCTCTATTGTTAAACCAAGACATGTTCAATCAGAAAGTTGTTGTCTTATGCGTGGACGAGACCTAATTAAACCGACATAGTTTGCTGTTATGTTACGTAAACCCTGCCCCTCTCTGCTATATTGAAAGATCTTTTTTTTTGTTGGGTTTGTTGTTGTTATTGTTGTGGTCCCTTTCTGTGGACCTTTTATCCTGGCAGAGGGAACATCTTGCTGCTTCTTCCAAGTGCTGCCATCTGAATGTTTTGGACAATTTGACAATGAGTGTTTTGGTTGTTCACCTGCTGATCTGCATAATGGGTTTTCGGATACTTTGTGCATTTCTTTGTGATTGCTCTTTTTCCTTATGTGTGAAAAAAATAATAAAACAAAATAAAAATATAAAGATATATATATATTTTAAAAAGCAGTAAGAACATTTTTGCCAAAATACTATATTCAATAGTGCTTTCTGTGGATGACAAGAATGCAACATTTTTGTAGAGAAAACTTTTCTTTTGACAAATTTCGACCTAAATTACACACACACACAAACAAACACACACATATGGTCAGAAAGGACGATGAGGCAGGAGGGAGCCTAATGTACCCTAGAGCAGAACACACCACCACATTTCTTGAAATGCTGCTGACTGACAACTTGGCCTCGATGACCAACACTGCTGTCAAAATGTCAAAGGCCCAAAAGAGACGCCCTTCACAAGCTGAGAGGAACTTCCAGCTCCAGCCTTGACCGC
Organism: Solea solea; assembly: GCF_958295425.1. Classification (NCBI taxonomy): domain Eukaryota; kingdom Metazoa; phylum Chordata; class Actinopteri; order Pleuronectiformes; family Soleidae; genus Solea; species Solea solea. The sequence goes on from NC_081135.1 coordinate 31,447,982, forward strand.
TTTCCTCAGTGGTGTCACTGAGAGTCATTGACTGCATCACATCCTGCTACAAGAGCACTGCCCATGAAAGAAAACAACTCCAGAAGATTGTAAAAACGGCTGGAAAATATTTGGTACATCGCTACCATCCCTGCCAGACACCAATCACAGACGGTACATGCACAGAGCCTCCAGCATCATCAAAGACTCCACTCACCCTTCACTTCCCCCAGCCTATCCCCCCCCCCCCCCCCATGCTGTCAGGGGACAGACACAAGAGCTTCCCTGCCAGAAGTGAAAATAACACACTTATGGAAGCACTTCATAAGGTACATTTGACTACTTTTTAAATAATTATGAGTACTTTAACAAATGAAATGCAAACAGAATATCGTAGCAGTTCACAGCCCACACATGGATTCCACATGGATTTCTATAGTTACAGGCCATGCCCAGGAAAAAAAAAAAGTAATCTAATCCAAATAAACAAAATGGACGACAGAAATCTGTGCTTGTTTCTGTCCCAAATGGTTATTATGTGTGTGGAGCTGTGGCACAAAATTTCTCCTGATTGCGAGGAAGAGGAGGAGGAGACTGCCGAGTTGGCGAGAGTGGCGCGTGTGGTGTAAACTATTATCTTCCACCTTGTCAATCGCTTATCTCCAGATCTACGAGTTGATCCGTTCATCAAAGGACTGTCATCTGGTGGTTCTTTTCGTCCTTGTGAGCGCGACCAGAACAAGGGCGTCCCTGACTCTTCCAAGAGCATCTTCCGTCCTAGCACTTATCTTACTCCCTATCGTATCTCCTTCTGCACTCTCACCCTGGATTTCTTTCCAAGACTTCTTCTATGTAGCTTATTCCTCTTTTGTAAGTCACTGTGGATAAGTGCTTAATGCTTAAATGTAAATGTAGCTGTAACTGTAAAATGCAATCAGAATCTTTTACCAACGACCAGGCTACTTTAAGCTGAGAGGAAGGTATTGGTTTTTACAGCTGGTAGATTCTGGCATCAAAACGCACAAATCCAAACAAACAGTCTGGTAGACCAATTACTTCTGTGTCCTGTGAGGTAAAAAAAAATCCCTTCTTTCATCACAGCAGCCTGGCATGGGGAAGCGAAGGGAAGTTAACAAAGTAACTGTTGTAAAAAGGCGATTAAAGCAGTGACCATATTGGTACACATACATTTATTTGTTGAGACAATTTGTCAAAGTCACAGTCACAGCCATGTTTTTACTGAGCTTGCATCAGGGAGCACAACAGTCCGTCCTGTTTGTAATACACTGACTGAATGTCAATGACCCGTCAAGAGGATTTTGAAGTGGTTATGTTTTTTTTGGTTAGAAATAGGGTTGCATTAATACCACTAAAGGACAATTACTGTGCCACAATCAACCATGTTCATTCCTTCATATTGACTACTTCCAAAATGGGCTCCATGAACATGAGAGTGAGTTCAATTGTGGCTTTACGGATGCATGGAATGAAAAACGAGCAAAAGGGAATCACCACGCAGCACAAACACTGACTCATTGGTAAGTAAGTAAGTAATTCATTGGGGAGTAAACAGGATGAATCACTTGCAGGCCAACAAGACTGTTATACCACACAAATGTAAAATGTAGCATAACAATTAGTTTTTCAAACATAAAAAATGGTCAAATATAAATTACAGGATATTCAGTGCCATGTAAACAGTGTTTATGGATCAAAATAAAATGGAAAAAAAGCTAAGCTACTTTGTTTCTCACTGATTTTTCTCATCGTTTGTTGTCACGACTTTCCTTTATTTGATCAAATGTTGGCCTGGGCCTCAGAAGTTGGCACATGATAAGATTTCCCAAATGTCATCCGAGAGCCAAGTTCAAGCCGGGGGGGTCAAAGCCGTGATTGTGTTTGTCTGTCTGCTCCACAGATGGGATTTGATGGTCCACTGTCTGCACAGGAGCAGATGTACATCCTTTACCAAATCAAACTGCAGTGTCACCAGAACCTCTCCAACATCGACGCAGGGACGACAGGTACAAAACACGCACAGAGTCGTTTTAGACGTTGATCTAAAATGCAACTTTTTCAAAATTGAGGATTTTCAATTTTCGCCATGTTCTAGGGCTGCCAACTTCCTGATAAGAAAGTAACTACACACTTTCACAGTTAAGTAAAGGATGCCGTTTCACAGCTTTACAATAGTATTTCTTTATGCAACTTTGTCAACCAAATATGAGTTTAAAAACTGATATACTTGTATTATACGTTATCCTGTCGCCCTTTTACCACGTCTCCGTTGCTGCGATATACAGGACTCAGTGAATCAGACAACCACTTAAAAGTGTCCATTTTCTATTGGATAGTATAATGAACACAGAGATGGAGAGGGCCTGACAGCAAGAGGATGATTTTACTTTCTCCTCATACAAATCACACAATCTCCATTAGTGAACTAATCATTCGGTCACGGTTTTGCATTGACTTGATGATCAACTAATCTCAACTAGTCCTGACTGGTGCAGACTCTGCCCAACTGTGAATCGTGGGTAAAATCAGGTAAAAAGTCATGTAGTGTGTCTGTATACCATAAAAAAACAACAACACACAAACAGGTTTCACGCAGGTTAAAGATATAGATAAAGAAATGAGTTTGTGTTGACTTCCTTTCCTTGTCACTGCAGATGATGTGTGTCCTCCAGACTGGGACGGTCTTATCTGTTGGCCCCAAGGCTCCCCTGCACTGGTTACCAAGGTCCCCTGTCCGTCTTACATCTACGACTTCAATCACAAAGGTGAACAGTTTTGCTTTGTTTTATAGATTCACCATGCCCGCAGAATACTGACAACAACAATGCTGCCTGGCCTTTCATTACATTTATGAATTGATAAATCGACAAAAACATCAACAAACAATCTTGACATCGTACAAAAAAAAGAAATTGCTTTTTAAATCTCCAGGCATCAAAGAAGAAAAATTCCAATAAACACACACTACAATGAATAAAAAAATAAACAAATACAAAAATGAGAAATAAGTAATATGTGCCACCATATTGGCAAGTTGAGTGTACCTACAAAGTACAGAAACTAATGTTTCATCAAATTTCAACGACATGTTTTGCAGCCTCCGTGTTTTTCTCTCAGTAAATCACATTATTTATAACAAAGTTAAAGGAAAACTTCACTGTACTTTACCGGTGAAGTATTCCTTTAATTAGAATAGAACGCAATCATTTGAGTGAATAATAAATATTTTACACAACAGACTCCAGTGAAACAAGTAACGTAAAAAGAAAGGGTTAACGTTCACGTCCTGTACAATCTGAGATTTTCACAGAACACCAGCAAAATTAAATATGAGGGGAAAAGGAGGAACTAGAGAAATATCACTTTATATAACAGACTTCCAATAATTTACATTATAACATGTTTTACATGTATTTACATGTATGTTTGTGTGAATCATGTCATGGATGTGACACATGCAGAGTTTGGTGAAGGTTAAGTGAAGTCAGATCAGGGCCCATGCTGTTTTGTTGACACTCTGCAGATTGTTTTTTTTGTTTTTTTCACCTGTGCTCTTCCTACTGCCTAAATGCCTGCTGTGGGAAAAAAGGGCCGTAATAATGATGAGAAGCTTGTTATTTTCCACAACACATAGGTGCTACAGAGTAAACAGGTGACGAGGTGAAAGAGAAGTCAGTCAAACGCGTGTATATACATGTGTGTCTATACCCACATGGTCACTTTGGGCTCACGCTCATACATGTTTGTATCTGTGTATGTGTTTGCAGGTCATGCTTACAGGAAATGTGATGTCAATGGTTCCTGGGTGTTTATCGACCGCTGGAACAAAACATGGTCCAACTACTCAGAGTGCCTGCGCTTCCTTCAGCCCAATGATGAAGAAGAGAGAGTAAGAATGACGCAGACATACATACAATAATAACAAGAGCCCACACCTAATGTGGGCTTTTGGGTTGTTATTGTGTTTTTACTTGGTTATTTTCTTGCACAGATACGCTGCTCTGTTTCGTGAAATAACCGTGGTAACCAAACAATCCTCCTCTCAGCCTCTTATCTGTAAAATTCCCCTTAAATGTGCCTTTGGTTGCACCTCCGCCATTTCTCTTTTGTGGTTGCTTGACACAAACACACAGAGTCTCCGAGTTCGAACTATGGACAGCTAAGTTCAATCAAAGAATTGCACAATTGTCAATATTTGCAAATTGAATTGTCAGGTGTAAATTTTGCATCCTCTCAAGAGATACAAGTCGCTTCTTATCTATAAGGCCACTGTGTGCACTGGCTATAGTAGCTAACTTTTTCCCCTAGAATTGGAATGTTTTAGTTTTTATTTTCCTGCTGACGACAGATGCTTGTTGGAGATAGAGATAGATAAATACTGTGTCCGTCTGTCTGACTTTGAGCAACATAACCCGAAAAGTAAACAACAGATTTGCATGAAATTTTCTTCAGACAGGCATAAATGATTAAATGTTGGCTGCGATCCATCCAGATAAGGATTCATATTCAGGATTTAATATGCAACCTATACAACAACTACAGTATATGTACAATCTGTCAAACTCTATGTGCAATTGATACAGCCAGAGCCCTGCTCTTAGTGAAAATGAAAAGGCTCTACAGTGGATAAAGCTCTGGCCACCTTTTGTTCATGTTATCAGATGAAACTTCAGGTTGCTTTCGGTCCGACTTATGCTTGAAAAGGATGATGTTATCACAGATTGTGTGACTAACACAGGCTTTGTTACAGCTGATAATACCTCTTCCAGTTCTTAAGCTTTTGAAAGACCTTCATCTTTCAGAGATTCAGTCTTTAAAGCTGCCCACATACTGTACAGTAATAAATCCGACACCATTTAATTACCGTCGCACCTCGGGATTAGTTAGTGATTCACTCTTGTGCGGACAGCAGCATTAGCATCTTTCAACTTTAGTAATCAGCACATATCCTAACACTGTTAAGTCGTGACACCTCATCCATTTAAGTGTGAGGTTCTTAATCTTAAATGTTTCCCCCTCTGTGTTCACAGCAAGAGTTCTTTGAGCGGCTGTATGTCATGTACACTGTTGGGTATGCGGTGTCCTTCAGCTCGCTGCTTGTGGCAATCCTCATCATTGGGTACTTCAGGTAAGAGTGCACATGGTCATCTCCTCTCATTGCAGTTTCATTTCCCATTACCCTTACTCTCTCTCAACTTGAAAGGGTTGTTATACCTGTATTTGATTCAGATTCAGGGAGTAATAGGTTACAATGTTGCACTTAACTGTAGTTCCATTTGTTTTCACACTGCAGTCTAGACTCGACACCCCCCCTTAACGATACGCGTGTATTAACTGTTTTGTGATCAGTCAGAATTTTCCTGTAGTCCCGTAATCGAAAATGGATTACCACCAGTGAGTGTGGGCAGTAGCATTTATTGCCGTTCTCTGGATGGTGAGATACCGGTGATGAGTATGTGAACATTTCCAATTTGAGCAAGAAACTAGGGGGTAAATACGATACGATATAATAATACTGTAGTGTCAGAACATGTCTGAAATGTGTCTTGCATGGCAGCAGCTTGTTTGTAAAAACATACGGGACAGGAAAAAAATACATTAAACATTACTATTGCCCAGGAACCACAGAGTCGCGCGAGATGGACTGAAGATTATTTAGTCTTCCCTGTAGCGCCGGTCGGAGGTGGTAATAGTTTGTATTCATGGTTCAAGACATGGTTAGGGTCAGAGGCAATGTTCTCAGCCAGTCTCCATGTTTTTGTGGATGATGAACTTTTTCAGTTGGTCGACTATCTTTGAACAGATTTTCATTTCATGAAGCAATTTCGATTTCACAGCAGTGGGCAGATTTTTGCACCATGTGGTATTACAGTACTGCAGAACACTCACACACAATTACCACAGAGGTATAAGAGGAGGAGAATTGTGTACACACTGCAAGCGAGCTGAGACCACCCTCTCTAGGTGGTCTCAGCCCAGTTGATTTGAACCTGAATGGCATGCGATTGCTGCGTTCACACATGCTCATTAGAACTGACCCCCGGTTTTGGAACAACAAGCTTGGTATGAAAGCAGCCTCAAATTACCTGAGGGGTATCCAAACATGGGGCTGGCCGATATGGTCAAAGACATTATCACAATAAAAAGTTTCAAATCAGTAAATGTCAATAATTATCCTGATAAAATGTCAAACAATGAAATAAAGCAAGTTTGCAAGCACCATGGACGCGTTCATTTGGGTTCATTTGAAAAATATTTCACAAAAGGCACGGATGCAAAAAGTTTCAGTAGCAATCAGCAATTCAGACGCTTAACTGTCAAAAATGAGAAAGAACATGCCTCCTGATTTGAAAACCATCAATTTCACAAAAAGAGTGGGTTGCAGGATTTGATTAGTAGAAAGTGAAGCAGAAAGTTGAGTCAATAGCATCTAACTTTTCCCGGGGGGGATCAGGGAAAATATCAGAGACAGAAAATGTTCTGCATCAGTTCAGAAAGAGCTGTCAAGATGTTTTTGTTTGTTTTTTGCTGTGCGGCATATAAATCTTGTATCTGGCATCTTCCTCAACCTCCCACAGCTCATATTACTGTTAAGTCTCTTCAGTCATAGTAAACACAACATTGACATGGGCACACAATTAGATACGAAAAAACTAAATTATGCAGAAATATATTTGCACGTCCCAGAAAAAAACTACACACACACTGCAAAGATTCAAGCAGTACTCCAACCCTGAAACCAACCCTCACTGGCAACTATTTAGATAGCACTTCATCATCCTCATCTGACTATACAGGAGGATTAACCACAGTGTTTATGAGGAGTAAATAGGACAGCAGCAACAACTCATCAACTAAACTAACATGGGCACACTTTCCCCCTGTGCTTACTGGTTTACATTTAGACAACTTTATTGATCCCCAAAGGTGCAATTAATTCATCTGCAGCTCACCACATCTGCATCACATGCAGCCAGCCTCAATTATTAACAACAATTACCACCAACAGATCGACAGACAATGAAGTCAAGGAAACGGTGATCGAAATAAATACATCACAGTTTCTGTGTCTGTTAATAAAATAATAAATAACTGCAGGTTTAGGTTTAAATTGCTCCATTAAAGTGTTGTTCAAAATGACAGCTGTCCACGTTCAGCAGCCCTATAGCTGAATGAATAAAAGGAATTTAAAAAGTGATTACTTTTACACAGGGGTGCAGAGTAGCGCTGACCTCAAACTCATTAGCCGGAATGCGCTGCGGTTGGACAATGGAGGTGGCTTTCTTTCTGACTTGCCTCTCCCAGAGAGACGTCAAATCTTTTTGCCTTAACAATGCAGGCCAGTCTGTTTTTGATCTTTAAAAGGTTGCCCACTGAACTAGCAAATAAAAGGAAAAAAGTTTTTTTGGAGAACATGCTGTGGGAACAGGGTAGGGTTCCGCATGTGCGTGAAGAGAGGAGAGCCGAACTGAAAGACCATTATATGTTACATTCATTCACTGAGGTTCTTCGGAAACATTTTTATATTGAAGGCTATGGACCATTTAATTTGTTACTTTAGAGTTTGCCTTTAAAAATAAATGAATAATAAACCTTTAAATCCTCCTCTGTACTGCATTTCAGTTTATTATATATCCATTTGTGAAAATCATGTCTTTGCAGGCGTCTGCACTGCACCAGAAACTACATCCACATGCACCTGTTTGTTTCCTTCATGTTACGAGCGGTCAGCATCTTTGTGAAGGACAAAGTCGTCCACTCCAGTGCAGGACTGCAAGACTTCGACTCTGCACTGTTGGACAACTTAAAAACAGTCAGCATAGCATCGCTGGACAAATCTCAGTATGTAAGTAGTCTGCCTTCTTTTTTTTTAAGTCTAAACTAATGCCATAAATCACATTGTCATTTAAAGCTACAGTAGGCAGGATTGCAGCTCTCTGTCCTAAGCTGTCCTCATCAGATGAGCATGGACAGTCTATGTGCAACAAGTGTCTCAAGTCAATCTGTCCACCTCTCAACTCTCTGCTGATAGAAGTCCATTTGCAGTGCAAGCCATTTTCTCTGTTCCCTGTTTTTCTTTTTTCTTTTTTTTTTACTGTGATAGAGGGTGTCAATGTACTGTATGAGTAATGGGAAACCTGACCGGACCTGGTCCTCGATGCTCTGATACTCATTAAACCCTGATTGTCAAGGTCTCGCTCCACTTTCAGTGATGGGATGAATTATTGTGCTGACATTTCATGGCTTAATCAATGTGCAGTTTTCCCCCACTTGAAAGAGATTGAGTGTTCAACCCGAGATTAAAGCAGGTTTCCTTCATCAGTAGGTGAAAACCATTGACTAAACACAAAATATACACACACGTTGTAAATAACTGAAAACGGCACCAAATATTTACATACACAAACCGTATTCTCGTAGCAGCCTCCACATTAAAACCACTTGAAGCTCAGCTTCTTAATTCACGCCATACTTTATCACACAAAATGCTTATGAATGACACTAAACTAAACTCAGATTACCTTAAATAAACACAAATAAACAGACAAGAAAACAACAAACACTAAAGAGTAAAGAGTTAAACTGCAGAGACACTTGTGAATGCCGCCGTGGCTAAAGCTAATGCTAACAGAAACAGAAAAAAAGGGTAACATTGTGTTTCAGTTCAGTTTTTCATGTCTCTTCTTACCTGCTGCCACACAGAGCTTGTAGAAAGAATCAGTCCTGCACAGTTTGACAGCAGAACTCATCACTGTTCATGAGTAGCTTCAAGCAGCTTCTCTCACCTAAATTGTTTTGCACCATGTGCTCTCCCAGGTACTGTGTGCGTCACTCTTTAATGCCCTGACACCAATCCCGCCACTGCAGATTAGTTCCACCCAGATAATCCATACTTCCTGCCTGGAAATCAAGTGTGATCAACCTGAAATTGGTCATGTTAACTGAGAATTCTCCGTCATTGATGGATTTATTTCTACCATGGCGGCAGTGGCGAGTGCTCTTAGACAGCAGGGGAAGTTTAGCGTCCGCTAAAGTGTTGTCAAATATGTATTGTGTTGTATTTACATTTCAATAATAAACGAGCATTAGAATGCGCTTAGAACGTGTCACTATTTTGTCCAGAATTAGCTGTTTATTGCAGATGACAGATCGTTTTACGTGATTTTTCGTATTCCCATAGCAGCCTCCGCATTAAAACCACTTGAAGCTCAGCTTCAACTGCTCTCTATGGGACGGCCCAGAATAGGTTTCTTTCACTGTGATTGGACAAATGGGACAAAAACATCACTTCCACAGAAGCTCAGCTTCTCTGGGAGTCAATGGAGCAGTAGGCGGACGCAGACACTCGTCTTCTCTATGATGATTGCATGAATTGTCTGAAAGACGGAGTCAGTTTTTGATTGACAGTGTTGCAGAAACATACATACACGACGGAGCCTTTTCTGCCTCAGTCCTGTGCCACTGCATGACGGCAAAATCTGAAGCCTGTCCGTCATTTTGACAGATTGAACACTGATCTACTGTAACTTCAAATAATTCCCACACAATACCGTCAATAACCACTTGTAGAAAACCTGTAACTGTGGCGCCAGCAGCCGTAATCCTGTATAATTAAATATGATCCTGCCTTTGCGGCGCCACTGACCTGTAATAGTGACCTGTAACAGAGTACATCACGGAGATAATTACATCTATTAAAAAAAGGATTCTCCTTGGAGCATTTGGACTTTATCTCTGACCTCGCCACCGTACTCAATGCCCTTAACCATCCGGGTGCTGACAGCACATTGATGAGCTATGAATTGAAGGCCTTGGAGCAGGTCTGTGACCACGTCTGTGACAGAGATGTGTTGCATTGCCGCTGGTTATGGGTTCTGTTTCATTTCTTGTAAATAGTTTGCTCTGATTTTAATTCTGTATCTTTGCATCATTCATGTGTTGTGGTCGGGTTGTTACTACGAGAAAGACTATGTGTCATTATCATTTAAAAAAAAAATCGAAATTAAAATAGACAATGGACGTCAAAATAGCTAAAAACAGCTAAAAAGTCTCATGCAACATCTTTAATTCTAATGAAGCTACTCTCCAGGCCGAGCATGAGTCTGGTCCTCAGGTAAGTGTGGGCCTTGAGATTCACATCATGATTAAAAAAAACACCCTGAGGCTGGAGGATCATCAGTAACAGTTGTTTCCATGGTAAAGGCATGAATATTTAAATCTGCTTGGAAAGACGCCACTTCCCAGAAAGAGAGTTCAAAGGAGATGCCATGTCATTCTTAACACTACAGATTGGATCCAACACAGCAGACACGGAGAACAAAGTCAAAATCCAATAGTCTGCTAAGCATTTAAATAGAAGGGGGCGAGACGTGGTAAATCAGACGCGCAAACAAGGCAAGGGCAGTTTTATTTATCGTCCATTTTTCTTTGCACACAGAGACTAATTACAAGGTTAAATGAGAATCATTAAAAAGAGTGCAAAAGAAAGTTTGAGAACATTACAAATATTAAAAGCAGTAAAATGATTAAAGAATAATTAATTTGTTATAAATTGGTGCTTTATCTCGGGATGATGAGTAGGGTCGACCCACAGACATTATGGGAGATTAATCTGTGCACCTCGCCGCCTTCATGGGTGTTTTTGCGCTAGGTAGTAGGTAGTAGCGTGAGAATACCGGACGTCGTCCCGTTACCGAAACCACCACAACAACAATTCGTACAAGTTCATTGAGTCCTCCATGACAAGTGGCAGTGCTTGAGGGGACAATCAGTGTGAGACACTGATTGTCTCACACTGATTGGACACTATTCAGTCTCTTATCACGAGAAAACGAGACTTGCTATCTCGTGATGACGCATTAATGTATTCAATTATTCTGTTATCTCGATATGACGGACTTAAGAAATATAGTGGCGACCATGACCTCTCTCAGCGTCCGTGAAAAATGAACAAATGACAATAGTTTGTAAAAGTTTAATTAATGTTAGACTCGTTTGGTTAAAAGCATTATCAGACTTGTCTGGATTTAAAAATGTTAATGGATGGAGTGTTTCTAAGACCATTAGACAGCTGGTTCCACAGCTGTGTTGTGTTGCGTTGTGGCTAAAAAGTGGTACCCCCTTGTTTTGTTCTTACTTTCAGGAACACCAGCAGAGTTAGCTTTAACATTACCAATTATCCTCCACATCAGGGTCATGGGGGGGGGGGGGGGGGGGCTGTGCAACCATGAGACCTGAACAACCATCCACTCTCACACTCACACCTCCGGTCAATTTAGAGTGTCCAATTTACCTAATCCTTGCCCATTTCTATTAATAAATTGAAAACAATGCATTAAAACAGTTTAAAAACAGATCCTTCATCTGACATGAAAAGGGGGACAATTATACTGGGTATGTCATCTACCTGTAAGCTCAGCCCTTTGTTGACAGTAAATACACCTACATTTCTATTAATATGAATAAAGTTAATTCACAGAATACAAACGACAACTCAGTGGGAGACAAGCGAAAGAAAGAAAAAAGAAAAAAACGCACAAACTCAATTTACCAACAACAGCTTCCCCAGAGCCAGAGAGAAAACAACCTCCAGTGCACACGGTCCCCAGTGAGAAAATACCCGAGAAATATTAGATATAAAGGAAGGATTAGAAGTAAGGATGAAAACAACAGCAACAAGATGCAATATGATATTGTCTCTTACAATTAATATATAAAAGCTACATACAGTATATCACAGTTTATAAATAGATACGTATGTAGAATAAGAAAAAACAACACGTTGCACACAGAACACTCTGAACATAGAGCACATGACAAACACATGACTCAGCCTATGACTGTAAGTGGTGTTGAGGACGCTGATGGAGGAGGACACAAATGAGTTTTTAAAGAGTCAATATAGAGTGAGTCTGTATTTTCTTACTCTGTATTTCCTGCCAGAGAACAAAAGCTCATACTCAGTACTCTCTGTGCTTCTCTTAGAACACTCTTCTCATAGACGCATTAATGCACTTCCTTTCCTATCATTTCCATTGCAGATTGCAGCGCTGAGTTTCCTTACCATGCCTGTAATCCGTTACTTATCAGACTCTCATCACTGCCATAGGTCTGCCACATTCCAGCCTCTGCTGGAGCCTGGTGCACAGGCTGTCAAACATGAACTTGTCCTGTCAGGGTAGGATTCCAAGATACTACAGGGCTAATTTTACCTTCAGCTTTGGAGTCAAACACCGGCTCCACAGCGTTTCATGGGTGGTTAGCATCCCACTCGATCACACTTGATTTTGTATGCTCAATCACTGTACTGAGGAATACAGCATCAGAACTGGGGGAAATCTTTGAAAAGGCCATATGTGCAGGGACAGAAAGGACAGACTATATTATTATTATCATTATGTTTTCAGTCTTCAGTGAGAGCATCATTACAGCCATAATTGTTGCATTGTGCTCTTTGTAAGAGAAAATTGTTAAACTTTTAAGTGTAATTACTCACACATTCATACAGTATGTCCAGACCTGGTGTCCATTATAGACGAGCTATAACTTACAAACTTACAAACTCCCACTTAAAGGCCTCTCTGCAACCTTGTTTTTCATAGATTCTCTATACAAGGGTATTGTTATCCGTAAATCTGTAGAGAGAGGGAGGATAAGAGAACCGCAAGGTTGTCTGTCCTCGGAAATAGATGAACGTTGGGGCATCGAGATGTGTTAGAAAGGCAGAATTAGAGAGGTTGCCCGGCTGTTAACATTGTACTGGAAAAGTAGAGAGGAGTGATCAGAACCATGGCGCTGAGCGGTGAGAACAATGAAAAGACACTGAAATGACCACTGACTAATGACAAGTTATATATAGGTACATACACACATGTAATCAACTCGCTTTAACAACACCTGACAACGAATTACGCACTCGGCGGCGACTGTCACACAAGTCACGGCAGCTCACCACCACCATAATCCATTATCCACAATCACTGGGAAAAAAAACAACGGTGCTTGGTTTATTTCAGCCGTGATGTCCGGCTGAACACGCTGTGACTAAATGTGTATGAGCTTGTTCTGGATGGAGGTGCTGAGGTATTTTATATGCTTGATCAAGACCTTGCAGCACAGCACAGGGTGACAGGATGGGTTGTAAATAGCCACATTCACTCACATATGTCCTTCTCCAGCTGCTCATCAATGGTGCCGTGGAGTTTCCACTCTTCATACACCACACAGGCTCCTTTTCATTGACAGATTCCCCCCAAATTATCAATACCAGGCAGGCTGGCCCCGGATCTCTGTTCTCCTATAGTATTTCAATTTAATTCCATCATCCATCTTCTACTGCTTTATCCTCCACATGAGGGTTGCTGGTGCTAATCCCAGCTGACATGGGGCAAAAGGTGGGGTCACAGGGCCACATAGAGATAAGTTCGGTTCCACATGCATAAGACTGAGGACATTTTTGTCTCATAGCAGGGAACAGTAATGTACGATGGATCAGTTTGTGCGTCTTATCTCCAGACGGAATAAAGTAAAAGGGAAAGATTTCTCTTCCATTAACTTTTCTAGATTAAAATGACAATAATTGTGTCACGTACTTGCTGCCGTATTGCGTTTATTTAAAGACGTGACTCAATATAGTGCCACGATCCCTGCGAGCTGCCCACGTCCGAGACAAAAGACGACAGAATTTAATTTTAATGTAGGTGATTTTTCTTTGTATGACTTTTTTTTTTTAAAAGGACTAATTTCATGAGTTTTTTAAATTACCGTGACCAAGCAACTCTCGTGGGCCACGCGTGGGTGGTTGACCCTCGTTAACTGCGTATTCACAGTTGTACCGCGGCAGACTTTTCTTCACTGTCTTTGTGCACGGCAAAAAACAACGGAAACTCTGCGATCACACAAAATGATGTCAACACAGCCGACAGTTCGGCAGCACAACAGCCTCAGATGTGATAAATGTGTGGATTGTTTTGTCATCAGATTGGGTGCAAAGTGACAGTGCTGCTCTTCATCTATTTTCTGGCCACCAACTACTACTGGATCCTGGTCGAAGGCCTCTACCTTCACAGCCTCATCTTCATGGCCTTCCGATCAGACTCCATATACCTCTGGGGCTTCACGCTGATTGGATGGGGTGAGCTATGAAAATGCACATTTCTTATGTCGCACATCTCCCCCTCCATTGTGTGCATTCAGGTGTAAATGTAATGTGTTAAGGTGGTAGAGTTCAGTAAAAGGGCTAACTATAGTCCTTCACGTGTAGATTTATCAGGGTCACAGGAGCTTATGAGATTGTTTTAACCAAATTCAAGTAAACTAATGTTTGCAGCTTGTTTGCAGTCTCTTAAACAGGTCCAATTGTATTGCCAGGCATTAAACACATGTCTCCGTAGGGCTGCAATCGATTAATAATTGATAATATGGTGATCATCGATGAATCAGAGTGTTTTTGTTTCCAATAATTAAAACAAGCTTTCAGATTGTTCAGCTTCTTAAGTGTGAATGTTCTCTGGTTTCTTTGCTCCATGTCACAAACAAATCATTAAAACGGAATTATTTCGTTTTATTTTCTGACATTTTATGCACCAAACAAATATGTTTTACAGAGGAGTCACGTCTGAAAATGAAGAAGAAATAACATGAGCGTTATGCAGTTCTTCAATTAAGCAGTGCATTGACTTATACAAAGAAAAGATAACTAGACAATACAATTATTATTATTATTATAAAACACACAATTAGTATAATTGGACATTAGATGTGTAAGGCTAAAGACCAGTACAGCACTGGTACATAATCAATTAATTTGTGTTTTTTCCATTCTACACCACTCAGTAACAGCACACGTCCTTCCTGATGTTGTTGATATAACAAGCTCCTACATCTACGTCTCACATATTCAGTGAATCTTTGAAGTCAACACAAACTCACTATTTCTGTGTTGAATCTAGTAAACACAATAAATAATGCTGGGAAACGGAGGGGAACTCATCATCCATTGACAATTTTACCTTTCACCTTGATTTTGAATGAAGCTGCTTTATTTAAATGAGCACCTCAGGGGGATAATCGTCTGCCAACCACAATTACACAGTGGCACAATCACAGTTGCTCATATTGAGAACGATATTTCTGGACTGCTTAACATGCAGATTTCTGGAATTTATGAATATTTTCGGGCAAACAGTATATGATAAGTTCTGAACCTGACACACAGTGTAAAAGTTAGTTGATCTTGAAATCTCACATGAATTGTTTTTATTTAAAGGCAAACCTTTATCAGTCAAAATGGCTCAAATGCTTTAACTTTCTCACTTACCTGTCCTCATCATTCACCTGTCCTTCTAATTCACCTGTCCTCACCTGTCTTCACCATTCACCTGTTCTCACCTGTCCTCATCATTCACCTGTCCTCACATGTCCTCATCATTCACCTGTCCTCCTCAGTCACATGTCCTCCTCATTCACCTGTCCTTCTCATTCACCTGTTGAATCACCTGCAAAAGGATGAGTCTTGAGCTTTAGTCGCTGCTGCCGATGGAAGATAGTCATTTGACTTTGAAATGTATTTTAAAATTAAATGACATTTAACTAACTTACTGACTGACTATGATAGGAATAAACAAATAAATCAATAAAATAAAGAGACAAGCATGCGATATTACAGACTCCAACTGCCTTAAAACAGCAACAGCAACAACTGCGACCGTGACCATGAAACTACTGTTAATGACATAAGGAGAGAGCGTGCAGTTCATTGTGTGTGTGTGTGTGTGTGTGTGTAATTTCAGGTGTTCCAGCAATTTTTGTAGCAGTGTGGGCAATCGTCAGGGCAACTCTGGCAGACGCAAGGTGAGAGAGAGAAAACCACACACTCTGTTTAGGTCTATTTGTAGATCATCATCACAAAAGGTCAACAAAGTTGTCGGCCTGAATAATACGTGTAGCATTTAGTGTTTAATTGTGCTGACATTTAAATTCCTCTTCCCTCTCTCTCTCTGTCTCTGTATCAACTGCAGATGTTGGGAGTTAAGTGCTGGCAACATTAAGTGGATCTATCAGGTTCCCATTCTGACAGCTATTGGGGTAAGACAAATCTTCCACGTGCGGATGTGACTAAAGGCTTTGGCATTTAGATATTAGCCTAATTTACATCCAAATGTACCACAAACGTTAACAGAATTTTTAAACGTGGGAAAAGAAAATGGTAATTTAACTTCTCGTGTCCACTTTTTTCCATTTTTTTGATTTTCTAAACATCATCTTTATTCTCAGAATCACTTTCCAGTTTACTCGTTTGTAATGAACCTTTATTGAAACACTATTGGACTTTTTTCACCTCTCTTAAGCGTATATTTTTTAAACTTTCATATAAGTTTCAGGATACTGTGTGTTTCAATCCAGGTAGTTTTTAATCAGATATTGAAAAAGCACATAAAATATACTGATAGAAACCTTTACCTTTACTGGCAGCTGTTGCACATATGCAGTCATACTGAATTGGATTACCATTCTATATAGAACGGGTAGTTTTCTTGTGTCAGAATCACTCAACTTCACTTCCTCTAAACCTTAAATTAAATGTATAAAAGCAGCATGCATCCTTTCTTTTCTTTTTTATACTTTATACTAACAAGCAGTGTTTCAAGTTATTTAACTTGAAAAGATACTGTTGAGTTAATAACTGTTTACATCTGTAACATGCAGGAACAAATTAAGTTTTTAACAAATGTGACAGCAGCTAATCATGTTTGTAAAAGTGTTCAATTATTAAATGAAAAAAGGAGAAATAGACGTTTTTGTAATTGTTTAATGTTTGACAGCTTTTCTACCGTACTGGAATGGAATTTTGCAATTAATTATTATTATTTTATTCAATAATGAAAAGAAGCTTTCATATTTTTCACTAAACGTAAATATTTCCTTGCTCCATATCACAAATAAATCATTAACCCTTTAACACAGAGCGTATCGCCGGGCGACACGATTGGGCGAGCGCTCTTTGCATTCCCGTAATGACGCGCGGTGGTTTGGTCGGGAAAAACGGTAATTTCACTGACACTGATGCAGGAAGCCGGCGAATCAGCATCTTTCCACACACACAGACAGAGTGGTGGAGAAAGGGAGCATCGAATTTTTATCAAATATCAAATTTTGTGGCAAATGCTCGAAAAATTTAACTGGAATTATGTTTTAAATTTCAAAATTAAATTAACTACAGTGTTTTGTGCTTGGAATATTGGAATTTATGAAAAAAATGAATGGATAAGCAGCATTAGAATCAAAACTGTAATGGATAAAATCCAAACAATACCCAAGCCTATACGCGTCATGTAAATCAAATAACAAGACATCCTCTAACATCTGCTCACTGCTGCCTGTAATGGAGCACGTTGACTAATCACAAAGCAATTCAGAGAAAGAAGGGGCTCTTTTTGTTGTCCCCGTACTGAAAGGTAAAGCAACTTTAGAAAAGAAAGTGGCAGATGAAAAACGACATAGATCATATTTCATATTCATGATATCCTCCCTGGAGAGCGCACACCTCTGCCAAAGACACTCAGTATCAGCACAATAGATTCTTTACTTCTCATAGACAGATTAACTGATGTATATACAGTATATGTATACTGTTTATACTGTATATGTCACAAACCCGGGAATAATGTGAGTGATTTTTTGTTCAGATAACGAGCAAATGAATCAAAATGACACATGTGCTTAAAGGCTTCTCACTAACGGGAGTCGTCTGTGCTGCATGTGTTAAGTGGCCACTGAGCTGCAAATGGAAAAACCTCCTGTAAATTTGAATCAGAGACACCTTTGGGGTTTTAGGGATGATCACACACACACTGCTGGCGGGAACAAATTAGCTCCCGAGGACACAGGAATCAATTCAACCTGGCGACTTGACAAAAAGATCACACGCTGGACCGTTCCTTGTTATACTCTTGACAGTAGAGTTATTTCTGTATGGGTAAAAGATACTCGATTTAAAATAAATGTAGCCACTGTAAGAAGAGTGGTAGAAATGTTTTTATTTTGTACATGGGTTTAGGCCAGACTGAGTATCTAGTGTCATATAGCGTTTTATTTTTTTATAGTCTTGTTTAGTCTTTATTGAGTTTAGTCTTTATCGGCCGAACAATGCCGAACTGTAGATCAGTTAAAAAGACTTAACAATCCTAAAAACATGGGTTCATCTCCAACAGTGTCCAGGGAAATGTTTAAAATCTCAATATTTAACAGATTAACTGATTGTGAGCGGCATCACAAACCCTGCCGCTGTATTTGAGTCCATTGACTGTGTCAGACGGAGTCTGTGCTCTGATCATGGAGGAAGTAGTGAACAAATAGTTTTAATTAACTCATTCTAATGATTTAGTTACACTGAAAACAACTGCTTTACAAGTCACTCGTCACTTGTTTGTGTGTCGCATGCAAAACAAAGTGCAGTGATGACTCTGCCCACGTTGAGTAGGTACTTTTTGTAGTGAAAAACAACCTAAACCATGCCGCGGCGAGGCGAGGCGAGGCGAGGCGAGGCGAGGCGACCTGGGACCATAGTGGAAAAATGTTTGAACATCCTCTTTTCTGTGCTTTTTTTTCGAATCTCTGTAATTGCTGTAATCTATATGTTACGACAATTGCACTGGCAACAATTATCACAAGTCCAGCATCTCTTGCCACATTGACACTTATAGTTTCTTGCATACAATTCATATTTCACTGCTCACATTTGCATTTAATCTAATCGCAGTGCACTGAACTGGTGTGAGTCACATAGAGAGTCCCGCTGCTGTGTTTCGATGATACAACTAGAGTATTTCATAATGCAGGTGAATTCTAAATGTCAATTTAAAACAGCTCTTTCACGACAGACTGTCAAACTCTTTTGTGCCAGTAATTAGATTGAATTTGTGTCTCCAGGCATCATCAGCCTATTTTGCATGGGTTGCTGTGGTAACGACTTAGGTGTAGCCACGTTACTGACAAAGCCTGCCAACAAAATTTTAAAAGTATGAGAGATGGGGGTTCATCAAGGAGTCCAAACAATCAGACACACACATTATGCCTAATACTTGCCAATAGCGATATCATTCATCGCTGCTGTTATTTTCGTTGTATTACAAGCGAAGCAAAAATGGTTTGAAATTA
This sequence comes from Solea solea, assembly GCF_958295425.1. NCBI lineage: Eukaryota > Metazoa > Chordata > Actinopteri > Pleuronectiformes > Soleidae > Solea > Solea solea. Next base: position 31,467,137 of record NC_081135.1, read on the forward strand.
CACAGTTCTAAGACTCGGATGCATCTGTAGAGATCAAATGGGAATGACATTTCAAATCAATTTGTGTCAATTTCACATGTATTGCTGTGTAATTATTTTTAATAGATAATAATAGAGGAAAGATGAAGAGGACCACAAAAACTGAAGGGAACAAGTTGCATTATAGCTGGATTATAGCAACATACACATGGGTAACTATTTGTTTTCATGTGTATTCTGGAGCTGTATCAAAATTCTCCTCTCGGTTCATTCTAAGAATTGAGAGGATAATGTCGGTGCATATGTCCAAGTCTTAAACTGCAGAAAGCATAAGCCCTAATTTCCATATTTTCAATTACATTAGTTTTCACCCAGCCTTATTAAAATTTATGAGAATAAATCTTAGAACCTGGCAAAAAGGACATGTACGTATTAACTCATTAACTATTTTACGTTATACTAACTTGTTTAAAATACTGCACCCAGTGTGTTTTTGCTTATTTTAACCATAAAAGGGTCGGAAAACGTCCTGTGACTAAGTGTTTTTGCCCATTTTTTTCCAGAATAACTTTTAATATTTTACTGCATGTTAAAATAGTGTATTAACAATTTAAAATGAAGAAAAACCAAAAAAAACAACACTGTAGTTGTACATGAACACCACATTGTGCATGTTAAATTTGAATTTTGAACAGCATAAAACTTATTATAAGTAAGGTTTGTGTGCGTTTTTGTCTTAATGTCCAAAAAAAGGCCAAAAAGTGGAAACTTATGTACAGGCGTTTTTCCAACTCTCTCCCCTCTGGTGACAAAGACGCTGATTCTCCGGCTTCCTGCAACAAGTGCATAATTACTGCATTAATTAGTGCAAACGCTCTGTGTTAAAGGGTTAAGCCGCTAATGTTTTTATCAGTGCATTCTTTTAGTTGACAGTATGTATCGTGGGTGAGAGTCGAACACTGTCATTATCCTTTATTTGGCAACATCTTCGTCATTTGACGGGTGTGTTGGCTCACACCAGTGACACTTTGACATGTAATTATCAAGTGTTCCTTCTGTCTACAACAATAGCGGGAGGTGAGTTCACTGATATTTACGCACAGAATAAAGAAGTCCCACGTCCTTTTCTTCTTCTTCTTCTCTTTCAGCTCAACTTTGTGCTGTTTGTGAACATCGTGCGAGTGCTGGCCACCAAAATCCGAGAGACCAACGCGGGACGATACGACACTAGGAAACAGTACAGGTTTGTATCGCACTGATCTGTAAACACCAGCTGTTTGCTTTTATGAATCATGTACTTATTACACAATATAGATATCTCTCTGAATTTATGAACCAACCAATTCTGAGAGCATCTGTCTCTACTTTCTGACGCCTCTACCCCTGCCTGTGGCTCTCAGCGTCAAACCCAAGTATTAATTTGCTGTAGAGTGCATTTATCTTGAAGAACATAACAGCGTCTGGATATGAATCTTCGTTCTTTACTTAGGACACAGTCAACAAATGCTCCCGTCAATACGTGTCTTTAATCGTTTCCTGACGGGATTATTATGCGGCAAATGCGGCACACATGCGGCGTTCAATTACATGAGTCAAAGCACGCACACACACACACACACACACACAGACACACAAAAGACGTAAGTGCTGACACACATTAACACGGGATTGTTACGGATTTACATCTGTAGTTATCACTATTATCCTCGCCTGCTGACGTTGGCATCCATGTGACAGATGAAATCATGATAATTGCAGTGTTCTATTCAAGAAGAGTGCGGTCACGCTGCGAGCTCGTTTGTTATTACTGTGTCTGTAGATGAGCAGAGACTCTCAGTCAGAAAAAAAATTGAATGATCAGGTGCAGCATATTGGAAGCCAAGCTGGAAAATAAGGGAACGCCAAATAATAATAATAATAATAATAATAATAAAAATAAAAATAGCATATACGTAGCGGATACATTGACAGACAGTGATGGCAGCATGTGAGAAACCATAAACTGTCTCATGCATTCTGTCAAAAGAATGCAGACGATGACCCTCCAACTCAACCAGGCATCCTGCTACATTCCTAAATAAATGAATGAAAAAATGTTATGTATAATTGCATGTATTATACCCATGGAAGCTCTGGAGGAAAATCATAAATACTCATGCTACTGTATATACCAGGGTATGTGAGAAGGAGGAGTGTGTAGAAAACAAAACTAATAATTACCTTATATCCCGCTCCATCTTCATCTAATGTCACTATACCAGTGTGTGAAGTATATGTGAGGAAGAGGAGGAGGATGAGAGAGTAAATGATCTTATTGGGAACAAATCTGCCTCCTCTGAAAAGTTTGTATTTTTACTTCAAAAGTTCAATATTTCCTCAGGTGTTAATTGGATATAAAAGGTTTGAGAACCACTCTATTATATGAGTGTATGGCCTGGGTTGGACTAGGATGTCAAATGGTGTCTGTCACGACTTATGAGTCAAAAGTCTTAAAGCTGTGGTCGTAAATCGGGTTCTAAGACAACTTTTTGGTTGTGAGAAACCTCTTCACCTTCTCCTGACAACCACTAATGAATTAAGTTGTCTGGGGGATAAAAAAAATAGAAAAAGAAAAGAAAGCAGTGGGTGTTTTAAGGGCAGAGAGCAGATGGGAGGGGGTCAGATGTATCAGTTGCCGGGTATCGCAACCTTTTCCACACTCCGTCTGCAATGGATTATTTTCTTGTGAACGTGACAAGGAGTTCAACGAAAGAGATGTTTTTCACAATTAAATTACAAACTACGGCTTTTAAGTCCTACAGTGTGGCAGTTCGAGACCAGTCACCAGCTCTTGAAAATGTAATTGTGCGTTGAAGTGTTCACCTGGACAGCAATGGCGTTGTATATAGGTATTCATTTATGCAGACACACAGAAATTGCTTTTCCCATTTTTTGCAGACGCACGTCTTCTGCTTGACACAGTCAAGGTGGTTTTATATATATATATATACATATATATGTATATATGTATATATATATATATATATATATATATACACATATGTACATAGGGTGAAAATAAGCCATCTGGCAAGTGAGTCAAACACTCCTCCTCCTCCAGTGGGTTCATGTCCTGCATCTTGGAGGGAAAGATGTGACTGCAATTATTCAAAAAGTGATGAAAAGTTATTTTACTTAAATGTGTAACAGTTGCCAAGTTATTTCACACCCAAAGCTAAAAAACATGCACAGTGTGTCTCCAGCAGGAAACTTGGTGTCCTTGGAGAAATAAGTGGTTTTACATAACATGTTCATTGTCCTTGTCAGCTAAGTGCAAGTTAGCTGTCAAGATTCTGATTGAGGTCAACAAGAAAAGTTAAAAGTTGTTATTTGCTATGGATGAGAGCGTTTCATGGGGTTCATGATGCGGTGGGCTGGAAAAAAAAAAGTTCCTTCAGACTTGCAGTCTATATTGAAGCTGAGCTGAGAGAGGAAGCAGAAACTTTGGAACACTTGCGGAAGTATGAGAAGTAACTTTTCCCATTAAACTTTATCGCATGTATTCGACTATTTTTGTCCATTTTTGTCAACACACTGGTCACGCCGGACACCCACATGACACATCTGCTCTTACACCCACACTCAGGTGACAAGCTGATGACAACATGAATGAAGAGACTCCCTCTTCTTTCCAAGAAACCCACCAGAGAGACATCAAGAGCACTCAGAGAGCACAGAGCTGTTCTGATAACATGTTGTCGACATATAGTGTATATACACGTCTGAAGTTAAATTTAAATTGCTGTAAATTGGCCAATTTACTGTGTTTGCTGCCAAACACAGCGCTTTTCACGAAACCCAAGGTCACTGTACAATTGAGAACAGAGAAGAAAACAAACAAACAAATTCAGCCTACCATCACAAAAGATTCAGATTGATCCGTCAAAAACTGTAGACAGGAAGTTGCTAAAAAACAGAACCGTTTTGGTGGAGGTAACCATTTTAAAGGTTTATTTAAAGATAAAACAAGCAGATGTCTGCTGGTAGTCTGTCCAAGGGAAGTTCACTATAGTTAGGATGGATGACCAGGGCTCTTATACTGGAACCTCAGTGGATCCCATCACACACACACACACACACACACACACACAGAAAGACAAACACGAGGAATGAGAGACAGACTCAGGGGTTGTAACTCTCCTTACAAGAATGACCCTTTGTCCTGATTTATCTACTTTCATTCAGGTAAAAGGAACTGAGGAGTCTAACTCTGTATTTGCTTGTGTGTGTGTGTGTGTGTGTGTGTGTGTCTCACAGGAAACTGGCAAAGTCCACCCTTGTCCTCGTCCTAGTGTTTGGAATCCACTACATTATCTTTGTGGGGATGCCTCACACCTTTGAGGGACCGAGCTGGGAGGTCCGCATGTACTGTGAGCTGTTCTTCAACTCATTTCAGGTACTTTCTTTGTTCCTTTTTAGCTACATTCATGGTTCTCAAAGTGTAGTGAAACATTAGAAATACTTGCTATAAAGCAGGGTATGTGAGTGACGGGGTTTCCACTGTAGCATGGAGTGGCATATTGAAAAAAAAAAAAAATCACATTATTTTATGCTCTGTCTAGCTCCAATTTTGCTCACAGGGGCGTTTAAAAGTTTGACAGAACAGAGAATGATGAGGGATCATCTGCACTCTCACAGCAAGTGGAAGTGGACTCCTCAGCTCATGTCCTCTGACCCGCTGCAGTTTCACAGTATTTTTGCACTTTTTCCACACCCACACATTTTTAACACTGTCAGATTTCTTTTTTTCCCCCTAGCAATTAAAATCTTATTTCAGGTCACATAGGCGTGCAGGTGATGCTCCTCCTGCTCCTTCTCAGACACACACACACACATTAACAGCTGACAAATCTGCACAGTCACACACCACATTGTGCATGTTAAATTTTGAACAGCATAAAACTTATTATAAGTAAGATTTGTGTGTGTTTTTGAAAGTCGTGGGACAGACAACTTGACCTCACGCAGAAAGGAGCTGCGTGCCAATGTATGTGAATGTTGGACATAACAATTATGGTGAACGTCCAGACATGGCCGACTGTGTCGTCTTTTCCAAAAGTTTCAATTTTTGCCCCCAAGTTTTCAGATGAAATGGACAGCAGCAGCATTTTTAAATTTCTCTCACTCAAACACTGGGGTAATGTGGATGACAGGCTTATCCAGGGCAGAATTAATGCAGTTTTAAATGAAAACTGAATCTTAATAAGACCATGGTGAGTGCAGAAACAAGGACAGCAGCTGTCTGTGTGAATTTTATTTATTTATAACAGAGCATCAAGGCTTTCTGCGCAGTAGTTCAGGGGTAAGGATTTGGATTTTTAGCACCTGGAACAGCTGCCGCCTGAACGCGATGGGCAGCAGATGTTGGTGAGACCGAGTGTGAGAGAAAGAAAAAGGAAAATCAAGACACATGTTGATATGTTTCAAGGCTATAATGAGAAATCCTTGTGTTAAGTTTATACATTTCAGTTTATACTGTGATTTTCCATTACACAGGTCACAGCTGGGCTGGTGTCATAAGCAGAATTAGTCCCCTCAGTTGTACCTTTTGCCCCCTTTGTTTACACCTTAGTGCTCACAGAGGTGCACAGAGCTGTGCCGCAGGTGCACCCATGTTCAATTGCCGTGGGAATAATACACAACTCCTTATATGGACATCCTGGGGTGTATGTTTGTAGGTTACATATTCAGGCTTTACAAAATACGTTTTTTTTTCGTATTTTGTGTTGTTGTTGAGTCAATAATTGTGCAGAAGTCACAAAAATAGATCCTTTTTCTTTCCTTTTTTTTCTTAAAAATGAGCCAAGTGAACTTTGAACTGGGAATTTTTTTTCATCAGATTGTCTAGGTTGAGCTGAAAAACACTCTATTGCTCATTCTTATAGCCTCTGTATAAACTGTACATTTTAACATACTAATGAAAAAAAAGCAGCCGTTGAATGGGTTAAAATTGAATATAAATTATATAAATGTAATGTACTGTAGCATTACAAAGCCCTTAGTGCTTCATGCAATATCAACATTACAGCAGTATTAAAAAGATTTCATAAACACAGACCAGAGCATAAAACTACAGAGTATTAAAAGCCATTCTCAATAAGTTTAAGTTTGAAGTTTTGAGTGTAGATTTGAAGAGGCCCAGGTCAGTAATGACACACAGATTATTCCAGAGCCTGGGGGCGGCAACTAAAAATAATAATAATAAATCTCTGTTATGCTCACGAACAGTCAGAAGTTCATTTAAATAGGCCAGGGCAAGTTAATCATTAAAAGTTTAAAATCAATTCTAAGACACGCTGGCAGCCAGTGGAGAGAGAAGAAGGATCGGGGTGATGTGCTCTCGTCTAGGGATGTCGCGATTCTCCAAATTCCAAAACAAATCTCCAAAAACTTCGATTCTCAATCTTTTTTCTGCTATTTTAAGACTTAAAAAAGTCTAGTTTAGTCTAAGATCACTGGTTTTACTTCATGATAACACATTTAGTTTTTTTTAATTTTCGATGGTGTCATGACTGATATGATGGAATGTACCACACTAAGGCTTTATTGTCACATTTAAATACTTTATTAACAATACGAATGTACCAATGTAACCAGTAAATTATGCTTAAATACTCTACCGAATAAGGTTGCATGCCTGACACTATAACATTATGAAACATGATTTCATAACTGTCCAAGGTGATTTGGCAGCTGGTTTTGACTGAGAAACAATAATAACTGCAAATGAAATAGAGCGCTGCAAGTTCCATGTACTTCTGTGAGTAATACTCAATCAGTATGCATATTAAGGTAGTCTTACATAAATCAGTGCAATTGTTAACACCTGTGCTTTTCCTGCCAAACCTGTCAAAATAGCTGCTGTGACAAAAGACCTGTTTGTCACAGTCTGTGGTCCGTGTCAAACCATTCACAGTCCCCAGTTACCTCATTAACATTTTCATCTCACAGTGTCACAGCATTAGTCCTCTAAGGACCCTAAATGTGTGCACTGTAGCCCTTTCTCAACAGTGTTTTTAAGCTTAAACTTGATATGATTTATTTAAGAGTCAGAATCAGAGCTGCACTGGGAAGCTGAGATTTTTATTTATTTATTTTTTTATAATAGAATAAACTATGATTATTATTAATGATCAAACATTTCTCCCCTAAAGTAAGACATTTGAATAAAACTTACATTAAGAAGAGAATGATATTATACTGAAGGTGCTCAGCGATACACATTTTTATTATACTGTATACGGCAAAATTAAAAGGTATACGTATCAAATCCAAACCCACCCACACTGTCTTTGTTCAAAGGGAGCATCAGTACCCATGATGACAGTTAAGTCTTAAGCATTAACATTTAAATGAATAAAGATCTAAACGATCTTTTGTTTTTTGTTAAGGAATCAGAGGTAAAAATGCATGACACAGGACAAAGCAGCTATGTTTGATGCAAAACTGACCAAATGGTCAATTTTCTTGCCATTCATCGTTTGGTAATTACTCATAACGGATCCTTGTGTATAAAAATATATAATAATCACACTAAAAACAACACAAGAGTAAGAGTTCCGAAGGCGTATTTACAGACAAGATGACTCAGGCGGCATCCTTTTCCAGAGTAAGTGGAGAGTGGTGATCTCATATAAGATCATTTAACTGTCTATCATCAATGACATTAATCAAAATAAAAGCTAGACACTGAAATGAGACATTAAAATGACTTTAATGACTTTAATTATATTTATATAGCGGAGAGTATTCAGCCTTACCTTGTACTATCTGCACTTCCCATGTGTTTTCCTCCCGCGCTGCACTTGTTTTAGTTTTTTCGTGTCGCTCTCTGTACCCTATTATCGTCATGGAAGGAACAGGCCTCTGTTTGAGAATCGATACAGTCGATGGATTTTTGGACTCATTAGTGAAGCCGTTCCTCACCTCACTCTCTGGCCAATTGCAAGGCTGCAGAGTGTTTATTTATTATTATTTATATTACATTTGTCTTGTGTTGACAAAGAAAAAAGAAGAAAATCCTGAGCTCCACAACGAGTCCACTAGAATCCACACCTGAGTCAAATCCACAGCTCGTTATCAGGCTTCTGCAGAGCTTGTTAATCAGCTGACCGTCTGAATCAGGTGTGTTCGCAAGTATTATTAAAGAATATCGTGACTTTAATATCGTCTAATTCCCACCCTTAGTAGCCTTCTGTTTTAAAAAGTGAAGCCTAGGAAGTCAGTCAGAATTAGCGGTTAGATAATAAACAGAGACAGACAGACAGATAAATAGGCTGTGATCTTGCAAATGTCACGATCTCAACAATGACCACCTTTAATCAAAATGCTAGTTACTGAGCAAGACAGGAAGCCTGATGTTCTTTTATGTGCTCCTACAAATGTAAGCTTATGTCAGTGTGAGCAGAAAGAGGAAGGAGGGACCCTTTGTGCTTTGAATGAAAAGACTGACTCACATTTCCGCACACCTTCTCACATGAATCATTAACGATAAGTGTTAAAATGTGTATAATTTGTAGGGTAGTGGAGCCAGGAGAGATAAAAAGGCTCCCTGAATTTTGACTCAACCCCCCCTGAGAAAGAAATCAGCATTTGTAGTATGGTCTCAGGGAAAAGCATCAGTCCCAAATAAAGCTCTGATACTGCTGTTTGCCATAGCAACTGGTAAGTGAAGAACAGAGATTCCATTTTATTTCACGAAACAGCCGCAGCAGCACTGAAAGGCTCTTACTTGGAAAGTATGCAAGCAGAAATTCCCTGACATTCGCTATTGAACAACACTGTGAGTTGTGGAATTTGGGATTTTCAATCATGATCATTCAAGCTTTTGATGCTTTTCATTCAAATGATGCTTCTTTTTTTTAAAAAAAGAGACAGTTCTTAAAGTTTCAGCAATCACCTGAGTGGTTCTCTTTGCTAGATGCAGGTCAATAACAGATTCAGATTTCTTTTCCCCGAGACCACAGGATACGTCGCCACGATTCGCGGTGGTTAAAGAAAAGAGAAACTACTCACTGCATTAGTCGTGGTTAAGGGACTTGTTGTTGTCAGCTGTCACATATTTATGTCTTTGCTTCTTTAAATCCAGGTGGATATATATACATACTTTTTCAATCCGTTACGTGCTGGTCTCATGAGAAGGGACATTTGCTATTTTAACACAAGTTAGTGTGTCTGTCGCTCTCTTTCTCTCCCTCTCTCTCTCCGTGTGAATACTTGATTATACTGTATTATTTTTATTATTTTTATTTATTGAGATCTGAAAGGAAATTAGATATAGTTGTGCCCTGGCTTGCTCAAAGCAATGACATTTTCTGGTAGTTGCTATTTCCTTTCACAGATTCACTGGCTGTTTTTCAACAAGTTGTACCACACTCTCCCAATTAATCACTTAAAATAAAACAAGACAAGTCAGGTCAGAACAGAAACAGCCTTGTGTGTTTACAGTATAATATGTGGAAAGTTTTTGTTTGTATTCTTCTCATTGGATAACTCCCTCTTCTTTTCAGGGTTTCTTTGTGTCCATTATCTACTGCTATTGCAACGGCGAGGTGAGTGGATTCCTTTTTTCATTTTAAACAACACATAGTAAATGTTAGTTAGTAAAAACTAACTGAAAATGCCAAAGAATACGCCATGCACTCAGAACTCATGTCTGACATTTCTCTCTGCATTTGCTGAATACTTACTGCAATTCAAACAATTACTGTTATTTCTTTGCAAAATTGTATTGACTCAGAGCTCCATCAGGCAATTTGTTATGATTCTGGCAGTCATGTCTGTTTCAATGTCGATTATATTATATTCGTCTTCTATAGGGCCCTCAAAAATCTGACGCTAGTTAATTCAGCAAACATGTTCGGGATGTAGATGAGTGTTGTCTCTCTGACATCCTGCCATGAGAGAACTGGAGATGGCTGTGATCAGCACACAAGCCGAGGACAGCTGAGTGTTTGCTACCATTATGTGAAGTGGCTGCATGAAGGTTTTCTCTGGAACTTCAAAGATCAAACCAGATCGGTGACTTTTTTTTTTCTTTTCCATTAGTGATAGTACCTGGTATATGGTGGGTTTTTGTGTGAGCTGAGCCGATACTAAAATGTCGACGACGATGACAGTCTGCCGGCCACTGATTGGTCAGAGAGTGTCGTCACTGGAAGAGTCATGAGCGCGACGTCCGGCACGGGAATCAAACCGAACAATGTCGAACTGTAGATCGGTTAAAAAGACTTAAAAAATCCTGAAGACATGTGTTAATCTCCAACATTTAGCAAAGGTCTACAATCTCAAGATTTAACAGAGGAGTCTGGCGTATTTAGCGACAGCACTGCTGAGAGCCGTATTTTAGTTCAGTCAATGGTTTCTGTGTGTCACTTTTAGCCATGCAATGACGAGAAGGTACAATAGTAATGGTAAACGATCTTGAATAAAATAGCTAAATGTGATTATTTTGACAGGAATTTGAATATGATTTCGAGATATCAGAGGGGATGGTGATTTTTACGTCATTATATATTCTCATTTTCATTCAAAAAAACACATTTAGAACGAGTTGTGCAGATCTGTGAGAAACAAAAATGCTCTCTTCAGTCTGTAGAATAAGATTTGCATAGATCGAGACAATAGTTCATCTAAATAATTGTATTTTGAGACACGTTTTGATCAACAAACATTGCACCTCCTGCAATTTGAAAATTGCAGTATAGGCTGTATTGCGATTTCCGATCAAATTTGGATTAATTGTTAGCTAGCCCTAACTGGAACTATATAATGGAAAAGTGCCATAAGAGTCCAGTGTGTAAAATCTAACTGCTGACACCTCATGTTACAGCTGAATATCTCTCACCCTTCCCATTCAAGTGTGTTGGAGAACCTATGTAGCTCCAGTTAGCACCAAAACATAAAAGGTGTTTAGTTTGTCCGTTGTCAGTTATTGTAAGAATATGGTGGTTCACCAATCCATCGCAGGCCCACAAACAAACAAACAAACATAAATTCACTCTCACACTCACACCTACAGTCAGTTTAGAGTGACCAATTTACCTCAAAATGGTTTTCAATTTGTGCAAAATGAAAATAATTCCAGCTAAATTTTACACACTGGACCTTGAGACCTGAATTGAAGGGTGAGAACAGCCTGTTTTGAAAATGGCTGCACATGAAGTGAGGCTATAAAGTGGATATTTTTTTAAATACAGTAAAAACCATCAGATGTTACAAGAGCTTTTGTACTTTTCACCCTCACAGGTCCAAACAGAGATAAAGAAAACATGGACCCGCTGGAACCTGGACTTTGAGTGGGAGGGCCCGGTGGTCTGCGGCCGCTACCGCTACGGCTCCGTGGTCGTCGGCCTCAACAACAACAACAGCACCAGCAGTCAGTCCCACCTGGCAGGGGGCGGGCCTTCCACACGCTCCACCACACTGGTTTCAAGTCAGGCCTATCGACGCACTGGTCCACCTGTGGTCAGCCTACACGCGACTCTCCCAGGTTACGTGATCAGCAACTCAGACCCGTCCATACCCGAAGAGCCCGAGGACAGTGGGCCGAAGCGCGTGGACGATATCTCGCTGAAGGAAAATCTGCCCGTTCTAAATACGAGCGCAACGGCCGAGGACGAGGACGAGACGCTGTAGCGCTCGTCGTCACAATTCCGGAGGGATGGAATCATTTTAAAGCTGTGCCAACTCATCATAAACTCATGCCATTCAAAAGTTTGTTGTTTACAAAAAAAAGAAAGATAACTGCCTTGAATCAAAAGAAAGCGCACAAAACGCAAAAAGTTGACTTCATAAAGGAGATTTTATGGGCATTTACTTTTCCTGCTGTTGCCCTGATTGTATTTATTATAAATATCTGAGCTGAGGATAATGGTAGAAAAAAAACATAACCATGGGAACACAGGAACTACTGTAATTGGTTGCTTGATTCCACCAACCAATCAAGTAAGAGTTTACATCCATTTCTGTTTACACCAATAGAATATAACATATTATAATATGTATATGTAGTGAATATTTTTATACTTAGTTTTAATATAATGCATTGTTGTCTTAAGTGTATGCAATTAGTCGGAGATCAAAATTTGCCAAGTGTGGAGAAAATTGGATTGTCTGGAGATCAGTTGTGTAACATTGTTCTTGACCTTTTACAACAAATGCAAATCAGTCCATCAAGACAGTTCCCTGTAGAATAACGATTCAAAATGAATGTACAACATTTATTTAGCCCAGACGGCCCAAAGCTACTTTTTTTTATTAACTTCCTGGAGAATCCAATTATCCTCCTGTAAGAGGAACCATTTCTTGGACTATGACTTATGATCTTTATCATTTTTGTGAAGAAACTAGGAATGGGCAATATATCAATATTATATTTATATATCGTGACGATGAGACGAGATATCGCCTTAGATTTTGGACGCCATTTCCTGCTTTTAAAGGCTGTGGCATTGATACTTATTGAATACATTTGTGAAATACACTAAATGTTATAAATGATAGTATTGATTCAAATATCCGACACGATTATGTTCAAAACATTTCATTTTAAGCCTAGTTTTTGCCTGTTTTTATAGGCAAATGCAACGTTTGTGACAAACATAAATATATTTCTTTCCTTCCTTTAAAAGTGGGTATTACCTGAAATGATAAACATAAATAGTAGATATTTTATTGGAGTGTATTCACAGCGTGTTGCCACTCTCCTTTGAAACATCACAATTTCCCAAATAGATCTTGTATATCAAGATGTAGTCTAATATTATCTATAAGCCATATCACCCAGACTGACCTCTAAGCTTGTCAGAAATATTACCATCTGAGATGATGTAAAAAGTTTATTTTCCATGTCGCCCAGCCCTCCTCTCAGCTCCAAATGTACCCTTACAATCACACAATGGTATATTGTTTACTTCTCAGGAGATTTGTCAATTTTCCACATTTATTATTATTATGCTGTGTTTACCACACTGAGGATAATGGTCACGTTCCACAGCACAGACATTAAATATGGCAAGTAAGACAGCATTGGAATGGCGACTTAAACTCTTATTTTGTGCTCCACTGTGAAGGGCTATGTTTGTACGCAGCCTGTACGCTTTCATGTTTGCATGTTTTTCAGTGAGTGTGGTGCAGGTTCTCGTTCCTGCTCCGACAGCAAGCTTTAAAAAAAAAAAACACACAAAAAAACTGAAAAGATTCCGTGTGTGAACCTGTGTGTATTGTGTGCTAGAAGTGCAGCTATTCTTTTTTCCCCCCTCCTGTGGATTTGTAGCTTCCTCCCCTCTTCTTGTCTCTTCTCCTTGTGTCCTCCCAACCTTTACCTCTGTTATCTGCAAATAAATATATACGTGTATTTTCAACCAGTTCCTGTGGAACCAGATTCTAGCAAATAAGTCATTTATTTACCCCCCCCACACACACACACACACACACACTCGGCATGGTATTGTCAAAGTATGGTGTTTGATTCAAAGCAACAATTACCTGTGTTAACCACTTGGAAATGAGTTTGGCCCCAGTTTCCCTTGGGCTTACAAATGTGTACAAAGACCTACAGAGTGAAAAACATAAGAAAAGATACTTTATGGTCCTTTTGCACAGAAAATTGTTCTGACACGGAGATAAGACACAATCAGACTCGGGGAATACTTTAAATTACCCTTTTAATACATTAACGGCCTAACCAGTCCTTCCTAGGTGGTTAATTCTGGTTAAGAAGTGAGATTGAGTAAGGAGTGAATGTTTGCATCTGTTCCTTCTACAGTTGTGCACCCTAAAGCCAAGAGCTGCCAACAGGACATGAGAGGAGTGTGTGCAGATCTTTTTGGCCAGCCTCAGTGTTTTTCTGAAGAGTAGCTGCTGAGGAAGCACTCCAGAAGGTTGGCCTACCACCTCAGAGCAGACGTTGATCAGTTTTCATATCCTGGTCTTCAGCTGGACAGAGAGTTCCACAGAACCAGATTGGACCTCCATACTTACTGCAGAACAGTCAAATATTAAGTCCAACAGACGATGTATGTCCTCAGGGACTGAGATCCTCTACAGAATCCAACAGTGCAAACTAATTAAAACTAAATAACACATCACAGTTCCTGAAGCTACAAAAACCAGACTGTTCAGTATTTTAAATATGAAATTAGGAAAAGGAACATGGGCATTCATTTGCTCGTATCCTGTCACGCTCGTCTTTACTGCGTATGTCTCTTTAATGCACATTGATCATAAACAGTCAATCAACGTGTCATAGTGGACAATAATATATGTATACACACAGTGCTTAACACATTCATTAGACCACCACCGGATGTAAGGTTAATGACACATGTTGCTCTAAATTAACAGCATTGGTAATTATCAACAACAACCCTAACAAAATAATAGTAAAGCATACAATTATTTCTTGATTACAATGTCAAATTATAGTTATTTAATCCTGACGAGAAAAACAGTTTTAGTGGTTGGATTTTTTATTAAATTTATTAACGTCTGACTTCTCAGAAATGGGGCTCAAATGTGGTTGTGAAAAGGTGAATTCACTTTATTCGCTGAATAAATAGCAATAAAAATGTTAGTTTTAAACAAGTTTTTTAAAGATTTCAAAAATATTGACGTTTTCTCATTTTTATGAGGTGGTCTAATACATTTGTTAAGCACTGTATGTACACACATATATATATATATAAATAAAGCAAAGAAAAAATATCTTCTTTTCCAAGATAGTTGATTCAAGCAGTGCTTCTCAAACTTGGGGCACTGAGCCCCACAGGTGTCACTGGATAATTTCTAGGGGTCACCAGATTTGACACTATCTTCACCAGGAATAAGATCTGCTTTAGAAAACAAAACAACAGAAGACTTAAATGGATTTGACTCCAAAACCTTACAAAAAACATCAGCTCTGCCTCCGACAGAGTGAACTGCCAACAAATATGCTTTTACGAGACGGACAGAGATGACTTCTCAACATAGGATTCCAGCTCACCTTGAGGATACGCTCGAACATGCAAGTGTAAGAGAAAAACCTATTATTCAGCCTCCTTTAAATTAGCAACTCACATTCCTGCTGCAACTCTGTGTAACCACAGAATGTGTCTCATTATTTCTTTGTTGAACATAACATAACTGGGGCAGAGGACCGATGTGAACTACGCTGCCCTCCCCAAGGTCTCCCCCTTTTCTCCAAAACCTTAGTTAAACCCTAACCCTGGGATTCACATGTCCTTGTGCATGTTTGGTATTGTCTCAGTTCCCCTCAGATCTCAGCTTTTTACTAAAAAAAAAAGAAGCTTTTCAACTCAAACCATCACTGACTTCAGAAACTCCATCCATGGTCGCCTCACCTGATAATCAAATCACCACAACAGAAAGCGTAAAACACTCAACGTTGTGGCACAGTTTAAAGTTTGCCCTGCTGAAATGCAATAGATTCACTGTTTGTCTCCCACAGTGAATCACCTGCTTTATTTTCTATAATACACAACTCCTTATATGGACATCGTCCTGGGGCTGTGTTTTCGTCATCTTATGTGTTGTTGAGTCTAAGTTATGATTAATTTTGTATCACATATACATACAAAAACATGGGATTGGTGACAATTGTTTTTTTCTGTTCGAGCCAAGCAACCTTTGAACTGTAACTATGATTAAAATTTAAAAATTGTGAATTGTGTTATATAGTTGGTGAAAATGAAAAGAAAAGTAATAATTTCATTAGATTGCCAAGGTTGTGCTGAAAAAAAGGGGATATAAGTTATATTGCACATCATTATAGTCTCTGTAAATAAGATTTTACATATTAAAATAGTGGGAAAAAAAGCAGCCTAAAGGCTCTGTCTTCTCAGGGTTAAACAGCTGGATTTAGATCAGTGGAGATGATGAAAGCTAAAAATTCTGGCAATCGGCAAGTTCAATGACCATAAGAATTCAGCAGTGAAACCGTTAATGCATGCCTAATGTGAACAGGTGAAGACATGAGCATATAGAGCTTCATGATTTCATATTCAACCTTCTGTAACTTCCCACCTTTCCTTTAATTCTCTTTTTTCTTTTCTTACATAACAGTACCATCTGCTCCCACGACAGAGGAAGTGCTGCACAACTCATTTCATCACAGTCGCGATTTGAACCCGAGCAATTAACCGCTAAAAGCTGCACGTTTAATCACATAATTAAATGGCGAGCATTTACACGGCATCACATAGTTTATTCTTCATTAAGAGTTTACTCACTCACTCACACACAAACGTCACTCGCTCCCCAGAGCTCACTGTGCAGACATCAGTATTCACTGTATCAACAGAGATCTCATCATCTCTGCTAAACACTTTTTGAGTTTTCTTTGATAAGTGTTTGTTTTTCTGTCATTTTCATGTCGTCATAATCTCTGCGCTCTAAAATCGTCTGCGGCACACAGCCCACGTCTAACACAGCCGTGACCACTTGACTCACCAATGAACTCCATTGCCACTTAGTGAAGATGTGTCTTATTCAAACAGAAGTTCATTAACAACCAATATATCTACAGAGGCTATAAGATAATGTGAAATATAGAGTGTCTTTCTGCACAACCTATATAGGCCAGACAACCTATGTCTTTAAATCTCTTCTTAAAACTCACCACTTTTCATTGGCCTTTGACACTGTTTAAGTTGTTGATGTTATTTCCATTTAAGTCTTCTTTATTTTATTCAATCTGTTTTTCTATACATTATAACTATTTTAAGCTTATTTGTTGTTCAGAGATAATATTATGTGCTTTGGGCACGTCGCTGTTATTGGTGTCTGATGGATGTGCAACATCTTGGAAGTGAAATGTAGTGTGGTGTTGGCAGGGGCAGGTGCAAGTGCAGGTAACATCAGAGCTTAACAAGGCATTAAAATTCCCTTTATGATTTTCACCTGAAAGCTTTTTTTGATTAATATTGATAAGAACTCAGACTCACCCGCTTACATGTGTAAGGCAGGCGTGAAACTGCAGTGCAGTCACTCCTCCAGTAAAGTCACAAGTTATTAGTGGCAGGAGAATTTCCTCATTTCACATTAACCGGCTTCCTTTAATAAGTATAATCATTTTTTCTATTCATGGGGGTCAAGGCTGCAACAACATAAGTGCTTACCACTTCACGACCTCAGTGTTTCACTTAAAGGCTATGATTTTATAAAATGTCTACATGATTACATGTAATACCTCAGGTTGAAGTCCCTCACGATTAAAGTCAAAAAGACACCGTGCAAAATCAGAACCAGCTACTGGTTTTACAGTTGGTGCATTCACTTGCGTTTAATAGCTACTGGTGCTAATAAATAAAATTACAAGAGGCAATAAAACATTTTTGTTCAAATGTTAAAATGTTTGTATTCGTCATGTGCCTTTAGTGAGTTAGACGATGAAGTCATAGCCCTCCAAGCCACCAGGGGGCCCCATCTGAGGAGAATGAATTAAAATTGTCATTGACTTGTAGCTGCCTCATGGGTTTATTAAATCCCGTATAAGCTGAAAAACAAATAAATGTAGTATATAAATAAAATAAGCTGCATTGATAAGTTGTCAATTGTTGTTTTTGTTGCATAATAATGTCAAAAATGGTCCAGAAGGTGTTAAATGTGAAGTTCCTTACCAACTCCAATATTAAATTTATTACTACAAGTGTTTTTTTTTGTTTGCTCATTGATATGGATGCTGACTCATTGGGGTTTTTTTTTACTTGAACTAATAGCATAATTTATTTTCTGTGGATTTTGGCCCATTTTATTTATTATTTTGGGCTGTGAGTTGTGTTCTCACTTTCAAAATTTATTTAAAAACACCCAATGTCTGTTTTATTCATTGAAGTATAGAGGATTGTTGTAGTCCTTGGATTATCATTTTTTAAAATCAGTGTAATTTGCTTGTGTGGCTCCACTTAAGAAGTTTGATTTTAATATGAGAGTTTGAGATCATGACTGTAGCCTAAAGCTAGAAACAGCCCTGGATGAAGGTGCTGGCAGGGCAAAGTAGAGGTGGAATAGGCAATTCCCATTTGTAAGCTTTCGGATCAGGCCACCATCCAACAAAGACAGCGCTTGGATTGGTACACAGCTTGTGTATTTTCTCTACAGGGATCAGGGTCTGCATCATCAAGCTCCAGTTCAATCTACAGCAAAACTGAACATCCAACACCTTATTTATTTCTTGTCGTGCAGCTCAAATGCTTCCCTGGGCGATGGCCCGCCATTTAAATTAGGTGAATTTATTTGGGATGTAATTATTTATTAATGATTGGATATTCAATATATTCAATTCATATATATAACTGTACGTTAATGCAGTTAAATAATTATCCAGTTACATGGCGGCAGCAGCTGCAACAAAAAAATGTTGACATCAGAGGAGAAAAGGCCAGACTGATTCAAAACTAAATTAAATGCAGAATAACTAAACAACTAAATTATGCAGAAATTATGCAGTTTTGCATCTCTGAACCTTGAAGGAGATGAACGACAGCAGCTGAAGACCACACTGGACACTTACTAGGTACACATAATGATTAAAATGGATTTTTACAGAGTAAATTATATTTTAGCTCAATTTATGCAGCTCAAGTGTCATATTTCTGAAACAATACAGCTAGTCATTTTTTCATTCTTTTATCCTCATCTTTGGGAAATGAATTAGATGAAACTGATGAGACAGGGAAAATGGAATGCCAGTGATTTGACTGGGGCAACTCGAACAGTCAAATATTCAATTATACAATAACATCAGAGAACAATCTAGCACGGAGAGCGAGGCCGAGAGAACGCTGGAATGAGGATGGTGGAGCATGAAGGAAATGAGATTTCTCAGTGAGAGAAATGCACGCAAAGACTGTTACAGAAGAGATAATGAGACAAAGACGCAGACACAGAATATGTCAGTCACGAACGCGCCACTGTGACCTTTAAGGTACGATTGTAACAAAGTGTTCCGCACCACATACGAGCTGTTTGCAGAGTCGATGGAGGTGATGGAGTTGCTGATGTGAATAATGTATCATGTCTGTCTAGAATACTGACATCACCACCAAAATATTGAGTCAGGTAGGTGCAACTTGAAGTGTTTCACTTGAAATTCATTCATCTATAGTTTTCGTGAATAAAAGTCTTCTAAAGACTAAATTACTGAGTAATCAGACGGTGTGCATTTCAGACACCATTGTTTAATTGTATCTTTCTTTTTAAACACAGAACTATACATACAAATCGACATAAATACGACATTAACTGCAATGGAAAAGGTAGGTACATGCTGTCGAAACAAGGATCGTCACGGATTGGACTTTTAACCTGGATGTAAAGCGCCGGTTTCATTGAAATTAGCTGAAATTGGCTCAGCACTCCTGTGACCCTCATGTGGAGGATAAAGGGTAGAAGGGTAGATGGATGGGTAGTTTCAAGGTAGATATTCAACTGATATCCAAAAGCGGATCATCGTCAATTTTACCCGGCAACCCCCGCTGCACGATTGCAGGGGTTCCGTTGCACAGCTTCTTAAAATGAACGCCATGCAGTATTCTATATAATGTCTTTGCATACGAAGCACTCTCTTCAGCAAGTGAGACAATTATTTTTCTGGTACCATACACAGTGTGGATACATTTCACAATAGGAGACTAATCTGTGTTTTTGTGTTATTTTTTTGTAATTTTGAAGCTTATACATACATTTAGTACATTTGTATGTATGATTATGTTTTAACCCGGTTCATTATTTTCTGAATTTTTTATGCACGCCAGATCTCTACTGTGAGAGACGATGAGCCGGGCGAAGATCTGCATAATTGCATGAATAAAGAGCAGTGCAAATCTGTACAGTAGTCATTATCTACCATAGCACCCTTACAAAGTAGCAGAGCAAGCAAAGATTAAATTACAAGTTGCACATGAGCATGTGGATGTTCGTGCCCTGTAAATATTCCAAACCACCGCATTAAAGCTTCTCCTCGGGATTCAAGTCCCTGCTGCCAGTCATGTTTGTGTCTTCATATTTGAGTCCAAAAAAACTATGGACTTTCTTCAGCATCAGGTCAACAATCTCCTTCTCCTCTGAGGGCTTTGTGAAAGAGGAGAGGTGACAAAAGCAAGAGCATTATAAAACTTTATAATATGCTGTGTATGTATGGATGACATTTTGACTTAAATCTTAATTAGCCGTGAATCTGAATAACGATTCATGATGAAGTATACCTTATGCTCCATCTGCACCTGGTTGAATGCCACAAGGATTCCTGAAACGAGGAGATTGAGCATCACAAATGTCATGAGCATGATGCAGGAGCCAATAAGCAATCCAGTAAGCACGGGGTTATAGTCAAAGACCTGGCAAACATAAAATAAGAGAGGCAGTCACTCATCGTGGGTCAACGGATATTGGATTAAAATGATATAATACGTCATATCTACAGGCACATTATGCTGTGTACAGCAGATGTAGCTCACCTCGTCGTAGTTGAAGATGCCAATCTGCAAGCTGATGATTGTAAGAAGGGCGTCAGCCAAAGTTTTATAAGAGGACAGCTTCCAGCCATAAATCACGTTGCACTAAAAAAAATGAAAAAAAAGCAGCAACCATCAAGTCAGCAGGGAAATCCCATTGGTCCGACAAGCTTTCCCGTTCCCAATAAACTGATAATTTGAGCTCCCATGGGTGCACTGGTGTTAAAATGAAATGTGGTCGGGCATTATTGCCTGAAGCACAATAGCAAACTGAAATGATGCAAACACATGTGGCTTTTTAAAGGGAATGGATCCAATGGGAGATGGCAATTTGATTGGTTTTGCATGTCATCTACGTGCAAATCCACTTAGATCTTAGCAAAAGGGTCAGATTTATGGTCAACGGTCGAGATACTCACTGCAACGGAGTATGCTATGAGCATAATCACAATAATCACAATAAAGCCCGATATGTCACTCCAGGCTCGCTGCAGTGTGGCCGAGATAATGTTCATCTTGGGGTTGAGTCCGAGCAGGTGCCACAGTTTGACAGTGGCAAGCAGAACCAAGAAGGCGATCAGATACTGAAACACTGAGTCAGTGCTCGCCGTCTCATAGAAGCTGGCAAATCTGCACGCACAGTAAAGAGTCGCGTTATCAGCAGCGGCAAACTGTGATAGAAAATTACAAAAACCTCAAAAAGTATCATTGGCAAAACCTCGAATAAAAAGGAAGGAACTTGTAATTAATATATTTTTAGATTCCTAAATTATGCATAAGCAACGTTATCAGGGTTTTATTGCCCTGAAAGGGGTAATTTTTCATGCAGTTGGATGAATAAAATAAATTAAAGAAACACAATAAACATAGACCAAACCTGACTGAAAACAATGCCAATCAGATTTCAGGTTCATAAGAACTGACATGTAAGTGCCACAGTAAGAACAGCAGAAGTTAATGGTGTTAATAATATAATTTATAAGACTAACTGTACACTCTTTTGTGAACGTTTAGCTTGATGAAATGGCCGTCACATGACTCTGCAAAGTCAGTCACGACTGGCCCATGATTTGTCTCTTTATCCTGAAGCAGAAAATACTGGAGCTACATAACTACATTATTTAAAAACTTTATATATTTCAACGGCGGAATCAGGCCGATCCATTTAGATTATATAAGACTCTAAAGGACGACGTCTCAAAATGTCCAAAAAGCTTTGATTTATTTCTTTAACGGTACCAAGTACGTTTTTATGCACAGTTCAAGCTGTTCAGCTGGACTACTGTCTTTGTACCAGTATACACACACTAGTGAGGAATCGATAAAGTCAATGAAGTGTTTTCTTTTGCTCCTCTAGGGAGCGAAATGCATCCAGCTTGGTTAGAATTAGATGGTCTCTGGTTTAGCATGTGGCCAGTTGCTACCATTCTGAGCCATTAACATTAAAATAACCATGAAATGAAATTCTTCAAGCTGACAGGGCATAAAATAGGGTCTCCTCATCACTCCAAAAAATTACAGGCATGAATTTTGTGCCGTTTTGTTGCTGTCGTCTTCTCTGTATCAGCCTCTTCTAATATTTCTGGGTATTATTTGAGGGTGGCAAGTGCACAGAGCACCCAGTCCCCCTCGAGTGAAGGTATACAGTATGTGCTGTCGTAGTGTGTTATTGTGATTTCGACAAATTTGATTTAGTATAATTTCAGTCGGACTAATGTAAGTCCTGGTTTAGTTGGATTTACACAATCATTTTTAATGCCATGTAAACCTGGACTGTGTATTTTACACGTTTGACATATTTGACTTTATAGAATATCTTATATAATATGTCTGCAGTAAGCAAAAATAGCTGATACATAAAAATGTATAAAAACCTTGACCACAACCTAAAGCCCTTTGCTCAGCTTGAAATCGTTATTTTTATGCCCTACTATTTTCAGGGCGCGCTATTCACTTAAGACTTGCTCTCACTGGTCTTTGTGGTTTTGGTAGTACGTCATATCACGGTTGCCAAGCAGGGTTCTCCTGATGAAAACAGCCACAGCACTCCAGGTCAGTACGATGATGGACAATTCCAGGAGGTTCCGCTTACTTGTAAAGTAAGCCCACCGCTGCTGCTTCAGCAGTTTGCCCTTCCGGGAAAAGAGAAGACAGATTGGTTGTACGTACGTGTGTAACACAACAAGAGCAAGTGTTTATGTACGTGTGTGACCATAGATTCTTATTTCTTGCTGAAAAATTACAGTTAATGATTTGGGGATTGGTTTTTTTCTCATTTTATACATTACTATGTGCAATATTTGGATTTCTAGTTAATTTGTCTGCACTTTGGTATTCCCTACTGTGTGTATTCTCCTATGTTTAGTTCCCCATATTTGTCTTCTTTTCCCTCTGCTCAGAGTCGCTGCACGTGTGTTTCACCAGCGTTTCATCAGCCCGGCCTCACACATGAATCTAGTCTCTTCTCCTCACTTCCCTGCCACTTTGCCTGGTACAATCGTGTCCTGCTTCTTGTCTTGAATCAGATGTGCTATTAAGGACAGCACAGAAAGACACTCTTATTTTTTCCCCCGTCTCAAAAATTAGACTTAATTGTGAACACCCATGAACATAAAACAAAATGGCCAGGAGGAGAGTGAGAAGAGATGACTCACAGCTGTTCTAAAAATATATAGAAAACAACTCCAAGTAGCAGAAAATAATAATGCTCTTTCCGCCTCACATTTTTACTTTTGCCATTAAGCTACGTCATTCTTAACTTATTTAAAAATATATAATGCATTTATAATCTGAGGGGGTTCTTAAGTGAATTTAAAGGATGAATGATTTTCAATCAATTCTTAAAGACCCAGTGTATGAAAATGAGTGATATCCACATAGTAAGCTTCTGCTTTAAAATGCAACGCTCTGGTTTGGTTTGTCTGTTTAAGCTTCTGTAAAAACATGGCAGTCTAAGATGATGAAAGGGTTCATCTAAGGCTACAAAAACAAAACACTTATCCAATGAAAGCAATTAAACACTAATACAGGCCTGGTTAGTGGAGCATATTTAATTTCCGCTGATAAATCCCGCAAAATTAAAAGTGTTACACACTTGACCTTTACATTAGATAACCACACACAGACTCATTTATAATTAGTTAAACCTCGAGTCAGACTTTCCATTGTTGATGTTTGTTAAACTGTTTTCTGTTTCCAGTAAAGCAGGGGCATGTTCTGATAAAAAACTGAGAGGAAAAAAATAAAATAAATAAATAAAGCACGCTATCTTTTGAAACCTGTGGTGACAAGATTGATTTAAACAAACTAATGAGCCCTGCCTGCTTACTCTCAGGTCAGCCTGAGATCATAAAGCCCTCGGCAGATACAGAAACCTCTGCCTGTCTCATTAAATACACTAAATGAACAAAAAAACCAGAGAGAACCAAGTGCCAGGAACAAAGTACACTATTTTGGAGTTTACCTGCATGAACATGTAATAGATGATGAAAAGCAGATATATGATTTCAGCAGCCATTACGAAGAAGTGAAGATTCCCAGTTGACTGGTAGAGACGGACACTCCGCAGCTCGCTGTGGAACTGAAATGCTCCTACAAAACGAGTAGGAACAGTTTTATTTGAATAGGTTGCTAAGGCAGGATGGACTTTATACCAGTGTGAGGATTGCAATTAAAATGCAAGAAGCAACCAAACAATTTAACAATCAGAATCAAGATGCAGAGGTTGATGATACCTTTATATAAAGTGGCTTCAGCTTGGCTAAACACTGACAATGAGGCAAGTACTTAACCTTACCTACAGCTGTGGTCTCAAACAGGAGTGTGACGATGCAGAACAGATTCACATTAGCGTTATAAACAGTGAACTCGACAAACAATGCCCTCGTGTACATATCCAGCCATTTGTTCCTGAACAGATCCTCAAGTGTCCTGTGGATGAGATGCAAACAAATACATTGCTCACAACCGTCTTCTCACTTAGGCAGATGACATGACAGGGTATTTGTACATAATTTGCCCCCTTAAGACCTGGTATTAACATCCATTGTGAGTGATGTGATCACATGCAGATCACAGTAAGTACAGGTGTGAATGCACCCTCAGAACCCATCGCAGAGAACACAATTTCTGCTCAGAAGGCATTAGAGACCGTCTCCTCAGCTCTAATGTCAATGAAAATGTAACTTTATTACACTGATCGGTGGAGATGGGAGGAATTATTTCATGTCACAGATTCAGAAACCTGTACAATCACACTGGTTAAAAACATAATTTTCATTCTCACAAACAGACATGAGGTCAGTATGTGTTTGAATAAAGGAAGGAGGGGAAGTCGGACCTGCTCTCATATGGTCACAGGAGACACATCGATGAAGCATCATTACAGTTAGAATTGATTCTTTTGGCACAAACATTAATTCATGATAGTGAATTTAAACTCTATTTATTCCCACACGAATAGTAAACACACAAAAGCTGGGCGCAGGAGCAGTGGGCAGAACTTATATGCACCCAGGGAGCAATGGGGGATTGGGTGCCTTTAATTAAGGCTGCATGTGACTGCATCACTGAGATCAGATGTTAATAGGCCTCTTGATCTTTGTTTCTTCCGTGTCTGTGTACATACCTGCTGGCATTTTTTAAATCCGGGCCGAGCTCCGCTACGAAGCCGCCTCCCCTGTAGAGCAGCATCTTGCCCCACACGGGAGAAGCCCTGAGCTGTGCTCGTGTCTGGTACATCCAAGGACTGGGGGTGCTCATGGAAGAATTATCGCTCAGAGACTGGTGCCAGCCCTGGTCATAGGAGCCCATGTCCTCCACCTCCCATGAATACAGAGCATGACAGTCCGGCACAAGCTGCAGCATGAGGCCTGGAACCTGACAGGAATTCTTCTGCACTCTCAGCTGGCGAAGACGAGCGTTTCCTACCAGTTTGGACTTTCCATCTGTGATAAATCCTGGAAAAAGAGACTTTTACAATTTAATTCCATGTGATTGACAGTATAACTATAATTATCTATTACATTATAAAACAGATGCATGTTTCTAAACAAACTGGGATATGGTAAATCATACAGAGCTGAACACTATTTTCTGTACATAACATAAGGAACAAAAAGAAGAAAATCAAATAAAGACATCAATATGTTGTCTTTATTTCTAAAACATGAGGTTAAGAACTCTATTACGCAGTATGTGCTCGGGAAGACCTACCATTTCCTATCATTTTCAATTTCCCCTTCTTTCAGCTATTCTCTTATAGCTGAAAGAAGGGGAAATTGAAAATGTATGAATGTAATTTTTCCAATTAAGAATCATTCTCTAGAAGTCACGAGAGAATAAATAAAACTCACACTGTTATAAAAATGTCCACTCTCCTATGAACTGTTGAACTTCTCTAAGAACTTAACTATCACACACTAACACTTTTGTTAAACTTATAAGCCATGAATAATAAGTTCATGATCTTATTTTAGTATTACTGACATATGACTTAACCTCTTTGTCTATATAATAATCATGTGAGGGGAAAGTACAGAATTACAGAAGTACATCTGGGAGAGGAGGATAAAAGAAGCCTTCAAACTGTGTTGTCATAAATGATCTCTTCACCTGCAAAACAAACATCACACAAACATTAATAAAAACCTCAACACTTTGTGTGTAGGTCAACAGAAAAATCACGTTGTTTTTTTTTTTACCTGGATAAATTCCAAAGAGGTTACCGAGTAGAGATGTGTTGGCCCAAGCGAACACGTCCCCGAGACTCATGCTGTGTGAGACTCGGCCGCTAAAGCTTTTCCGGATGTGCTGATTTAGGAGAAATGCGTTGGGATCTCTCTGTCCGTACGCCACAAGCAGCAACATCCACATGAAACCTATATAGACTGAAACACACCATACGGTAATTATCAGTGTGGAGAGTCACCCGATGACTGCAGCTGCATGTGTTACAAGTGACAATGCGTGTGCATCGCAATCTTCTGGTTAATCTAGGTTTGGGCAACGTTTGTCTGTACATCTGTCTTAGTAACTGTGATCTAAATATAGACTGTATTTTTTTTTTTTTTTTAAGTAATCATAAACCTGTGAGGTAGAAGAGTTTTTATTGACATTTTATTGATAATTGTGTAATCGTACCCAATATAGGTTCATGTAACTGTGTAGTTTGGTCAAAATTAGGATCGTGATCTGGATCTGAAGAATCGAAAACATAAAAATTGCTCTGTATTTTTTGCAACACTGCTTTCAAACTTGATGTATAGCCTCTCTAGTAATAGCTACAGGAAAGTCTTAGTAGGGAAATAACTGAAACGTCCGAGTGTATTGACACCGTGGGAAAGAGGAAATGCTGTCTGAAATACTGCAGTAAGACTCAACAGTCTTTTCAGATTCATCAGTGTTCCTCTCTGCTTACTGAAAATCTCTCTGAGGAGAGCCAAGGCTTTCTGCTCTATAATCTTGTTCCTTTTCATCCTTTCAATGTCTGCAGGAGGTGGCGGCTCATACAGAGTCTGATTCTGTCCGACTCTTTGTTGGTCCTCACCATCACCTGTGGGTGAAGACGTATTCTTTGTTGTAAAACCAAAATCATTATTGATTATTACCAATTAAAGTTTGAAATGAAGAAATTCTTTTACCTTCATTTGAGTCATTAAATGGCACCTTTTCAAAATCATCAACTTTCTTTACTACAAGTGCAAAGAACACAGCAAAACATAGCACCTGTGGCAAGACGTACAAATGTAAGTGGATGCAAATGAAAACAATTCAACGAGCGAGGGCTGAAGATCTTAATGAGGACGGAATGACACGTCCTTTCTCACCTTTAAAGGCTGAATGATGAGGATACTCTGGAAAAAGGACACCACCATGGACACCAACCAGCTAATGGACCGCTCCTTCCCAAACTTCAAACCGTAAAGCATTGTAAAATATGCTGCTACAAAACTGGTACCGGCCACGATGAACCAGCCGACAAAAACAAACCACCAGGGAAGCCCTCCATGACAGCACCTCCTTTTCCTCTGTTCATCCTCGTCGTCCGTGTTGTCTGCAGAACCCAACCTGCTAATGAGGAGCAGCACAGGGAACTCCATCAATGTAAGTCCATTGATTGTGTAACCCTCAGCTGAAGCACAATTAGTGCCTTATTATGCACTGCCGTCATTTCTAAACTAAACTAATATGCTTTTAAATTTACTTTTAAATGGCTATACGAGAACTTTCAAATTCAACACATGAAGACTCAGATTTGAAGCTGTAGTTTCCCCAAAGAACCTGAGTGATGGCAAAGGTGGATCCCGGCCATGAAACTAGCATTTCCCTTTGCATGCTTTTACTGCGATGTCTATGTGTTCTCTGGAGTCGGACGAGGTTAAGTTTATTAGAATGTTGTAGATGTCAGTTTATACAGGTCTGAAATACTGTCCCCTCCGTCCATACTCATCGATCATTTTTTTGAATTTCCATTAGGAATAGCACCAAATTAACTGGCCCCAACCGTTCCATTTTTGGTACCCTTCCCTTGGGGTAACAAAATAAAATGGTATGGTCCACCGCTAGAGTGTGGAGTTGACAGGTTCGATCAGCATTGTGTGAGCACATTTGATCATGGGACTAAACATGACTAAAATATGCAAATCCACCAGTGTGGTCCTTTATATGAGACTTCCGTACTTTTTTTGTGTGATTTCATCGCGGTTGACGACACTGGTTGTGAGGAGCTGCTCATCAAGGATGGCCTTGATGCCCTGCACTTGCTGCAGAGCCTGGCTGTAGCTGTCAGTGGTGGAAAAGCTGGAGGATCCCAGCAGGCTTAGCTCTTCGTGGATGTGGCACAGCTGCCTGTGCAGATACTGAGTTTTGTGGCTCTTCTGAATGACCTCCACATCTGACCCAGGATGCACACCAGCACCCGTTTCTTTAAGGATATGCAAATACAATAATGTCTAACCAAGTCTCTAATTTACAGAGAAGGCAGTTTTTCAACATACATATGGCACAGTATACTATAGTTACTGTATATACCAATACAATACTTTATTGAAAAGCCTTCCATCTAAGTCATCTCAAATAAATTATTCAGTAAGAAGAAACAAACTGTACTGGAGAGTAAGTGCTAAGTGAAATGTATTCACTGTGTGAATATTTATTTTCTATAAAGGCTTTGACAGTGCTACTGAGCAGATTCATGGGGTGTGTAGGACAAAATACTGTGTATGTAAGAAATGTAAGAAAAAGTTATGAATGTAAGGCACCTGCGAAAGATTAAATGCAGTCAACTGAATGGAACTTTTGCAGATATCCACCAGTAATTGGATTAGTTTTATAGTGAGTGTATGAAAGGTTTTGCTGCTGCGAACAGAACAAAAACTTTTTCAGCTTTCTATTAAAGCCTCCTCATCCAATTTTGGAATATCAATAAATGTACCCACTAAACACAGCAAGACTCACCTGGTAGCTGAGACTGAGCAAGATTGTGAAAGCCACTGCTATCACCGTTCCCTCTCACAAAATCCTCCACCACAGAAAGGGCTGCATTGATATCAAGTTGTCGCTCCAGCCCAAACTCAGACTCTGTGCGTGCAGTGTTGCTTTTCACAGCCTTTGACAGCGATAGAGCAATTCTTGAAATATCCTGAGAAAGAAAAGATAAAAATGTGTCATATTGTATTTATAATGACAGTATACACAATATCTGACTTTATTACTTCTATATACCTAACGAGAGTGAACTATCTTGGCTAAGTAGCCTATCACTTTCCCATTGATCAAAATATGTGATTATGGGTATAAACGGGTTTTGGCCAGAATTAATGTGTTAAATTGGCATTCACATTCAGGTTAAATGCTAATTTAGTCTTCATCTGCTGCATTTTTCCAGCATAATTGAACAAAATCTTCTGGTTGTTTGATTATGAGTTAGACACGACTGTGTTCTAAGGACTTAATATTTCTTTTTCATTTCATTTCATCTCACTTTGTTTTGATTCATTCTTTAAGCACCAAGTTTAAATGAGGGACCGACCAAAGTTAAAGATAAAAAACAGTAACTGGTGGCTGTAAAAGTATCACTGAACTTCATTGTGTTGTTGTTTTTGTCTTCATCCGGCTCCATTTGTTTCCTGCGCATATCTGAGGCCAAATTTTACAAATATGTGATGCGGGGGTAAAAAAAAACCCTCTAAAATAACCACTGGCAATTGGAATTATGTTAATCACCATTTAAATTCCAGGTATACCTACTATCATAAGTGTGAAAGAGGCTATAGAGTCAAGAGGAATCTACCTTGGTGATCCTATCTAAAGTGACATTGACATTTATGTCAATGTCAGTCTGTGGGGAAGGAGTCTGCAAAGTTCTCCTCTGCTTCCTGCTGTTTGTTTTTCCTGGTTTGCTCTTGCAGCAAGGCGTCTCCCGAGGACGAGTGTTTCTGAAGATGCTGACAATGAGGAAATTGACTGGAAACATGATGAGTGAGCTCTGAACTCCAATCATGAACTGTTGCCAGGTAAACTCAAAGTAACCTGAAATAGACCAGAAATAGAGAGGAAAGGGTTCAACTGGATGTGCTGATCATTTATGTGTTGGTTGGTTATAAAACCAAGGATAAATGAACTGCTGTGAAACACACTGTACCAAGGTCCATGGTTTGCTCTGATGGGTCTGTCGGTATGCCATAAAACATGAGGCTGGTCAGCATTGTGCAGAGAAGTAGGGAGAAACAGCAAGACACTCTCTGTACACAAGTGAAGGTGCTGCTCGGTGGTCGGTTGAGCACAGAAAACCAGAGGTGTCCATCACTTAAATCCTTTGCCGTCTTCATAAAGAACAAATTACTGGAATGTAAAAAACAACAAGTTTTATGTATAAAACCATTTTTTTTTTTTTTTTTTTTAATCCTTCATGAACTGCCAGCTTAAGATAGCTTAGCTTCAAATTTTTAATTTCTGTCAGGTGAATTTATTGCTACTAATCCTTCATAGAAAGCCATAAATCCTTCATAAATCACCAGCCCAGTGTACTGTATGTGGTCCACCTCAGCTGTGATTAGGGGTAGGTCTTTAAACCTAACTGCATTTGAGTTCAAACACATTTATCCTTAAGCTAAAATACACAATGCAAAAAAAACACAGCTTACTGCTAAGTTCAGCAAGTGTTTTAATAAGGAACCTTCACTGTCAGAAATTATACAGCCCTGTGGCTTTATCTGAATTTCAGTCATAGGGGTTTCTTTTGAAAATCTGGCCCAGAGCAAACAACAGGTAGGTTAACATTGGCTTATCATGCCTTTTTCTTTTCTTGTTATGACTGCCCAGGAGGTTATTTGTGTTTCTGTGTTTTTTCTCTGACTGAGCTTACTCAAAGGGTAAAGGATGTGTTGGGATGATGTATTCTGGGCATGTAGTTTATGGAGCCTATAGACCTCGGAACGTCACAGGATCAAGGCTTTGACTTTGTTTGGGATCTGTCAGTCTGGAGATTGCATGTTACACAAGGCTTCTGACACAGTCCAAATACATTCTATTCTATTCTATTCAATTCAGGTTTGATTCATTTCCATGTTAGATGTGAAAAAGAGCAAAAATGCTTATTTTCCTACTGTATGTGTTAGCCCTGAAATAGAGAGGTTATCTTTCTAGGGTGAACTCTATTGCCCAATGTCAGCCACGATTCTAAAAGAGTGGAAATAATGTAATGGGTTGGTTTTGTCCTTCAGAATTGAATACTTCACATTTCTCCATTCAATTCATGTTCAAAAAAAGCTCAAGTGATGGTAGGCTTGTCATACTTAGTAAGGGCTTCATTTTAAGTTGTCACTAAACCTGTAATTTGAATTAAACTAAGACCACTTCTGCTTTTCAGTTGAATTTGATCAATAAAACACCACTTTGGGTGTTTACATTCAGCCTATATACTCATTCAGATTGAGACGACTTCACTGATGACTAAAGGGCAACTCATTTGCAACGTACTCTAATTACAGTCACACAAACAACAATCTCTATCTCACATGTCAAGGCACAGATTGACATACAGAGGTCGGTGAAGACAGAAAGATAGAAAAGAAATAAGGCACCCAAGCAACAATATAAATAATGGGTTGATGGACATTTGTGTCGTCTGTCCTGTAAAATATTAAATGACCATTATCACAGTTACCTGATAGCAGTGTGAACAGGTAAAAACTGTTTTTAATTTACCCGAACGTCTTCAGCTCTTCCTCTGTCGACACAGGAAAAACTTTATCCAGGGAACAATCACCCAAGTCTATGGCCAGCCACGAGTTGCACAGAAAATACCATTTCTGGTTTGTCTGTATATCCTGCACCATGACATTTCCTACAAACCTGAGAAAAAGCAGCAAATGAATCAACAATAAGATGAAACGTGGCTATTGACTTGTGTCCTCATAATAGTTAATACTTCTATATAATGCTCAAAAAGGGATTAAGGAAACACCTAAGTCAATATCTTAATCTTAACTGATATGATTTCAATGAATCTTTGACAGCAAAATAATATAATATCCACCAAACTGTTGCCTGGATTCAAAAACCACACAGATAAAACAGAGACAGCAATTACTTTGCTTACCAAGCAGGATGGCTCCCCAGATTGTTGTGCCACAGCCTGATGCCTTGCAGTTCTCCCAGCGAGAAGGGTGTAGTTAGCAGGAACACATCCAGAGCACCTCTCTCAAACACCCTTTTCTTTGGATCTGTCAGGTGGTGCGGTTTGCTGTTGCCGTCAGCACCCAGCAAAGTTAACGTTACCTAAATGATTTCACGAGTATGTTACGTTGATATGACATAGAAAAGTGCTCTATAAATTCATTCATTTATTAATTTTTCAGTCCTTTCCCCTCCTCATGAGTGTTGTCATGAGCTGGAGCCAATCCCAGCTGACAACAACCGTTCACCCTCACATTCACAACTTTAAATTTAGTGTCAAATTAAATCAAAATCTCAAAGTCAAATCCTCCGTTCTCCAACAGGCCAATGAACATAAAAGCAAAAAATAAATAAAAAATGATCTAGTAGTGTTATGTGGCTTTTGTGTATTTTCTTAAAATGCAATCAGTTATTCTCATGATGCACTGTGTGTGAGTGAGGGTAGAATATGTCGTCACAACAACAAAAAGGTAGATCATGAGGATGTGTGTAAAATAGATATTTGCTGTTCCTGAACCTCCATCAGTTTCTTTGGGTATTTTAAATTGGTGCCAAAGGTTAGTCTTACCTGAGAGGAGGTGGAAGCTCCTCTCCGATGTCCAGTGCAAACATTCAATAGGTAACTGTACTCATCCATGGGGTTGTTGTCCTTCAGAACTGTCACCTTCACCTGTCATTAAGGCAAACAAGCAGCAAATGTACACAACACGACAGTACAAGCTGTACTTTTGTGATGTTTTATTCTCTGGTGAAAGGGTTACTCGGTACCTTGAGTGCATCTTGAATGTCTTTTCTTCGAGCCCACACAACCACAACAAGATAAGCCAGAAAAAGTGCGCTGACAAAGCACACAACCACAGGATTCTCAGCAAAGGTACTGAACAGCTCAGCAGTTCGTGATGGGTCAACAAGGTTGGGAGTAACAAAGAAGGAGCTCCCAAAGAAGGTCAGGTGGTTGCACAGGCACTGGGTGACTCGAGATGTGGTCTCAACACCAACCTTGAAACACAGCAGCGTTTGTTCCATTTGCTGTCATGGATTTTTAAGCAACTATTTAAACATGACAGATGGAGTGCATTCTTGTACTCACCCTGCATCCATTAGTGCCCCACTCCAGTAATGATTCATCCCAAAACCGACAAGCAGCAGAGATGGAAGTGACTGATAAACTGGCATTAATAGATTTTATACCAGGACCTACAATGGGCCGCACAACAAGATAATAGACTCCAGTTTTTCCCTTGAAACTCATAGGGTCTACAAGCCAAGTGTATCTCTGCTCTGCATCAGACAAACACAAAAGCATTGCAGTCATTCAGTCGTCATTGTAGCAGAGATAAAACAAACATTACATGTCAACAACTGAATTAAAACCTTGTGTAGTTCCTTGGTGAGGCATCTCTGTCATCGCTGCATAGTCAGCTTCAGAGGGGTAACTCATATGACCGAGGAACAGCTTGAAGGGTAATGGATCCTCAGAAGGCTTCATCTTTAAAAATCATACCAACATGGTTACAGCTAAATTAAAAAAAAGTCGATGCAGCAAAGAAAATGATGGCCACCATTGAATAAACACAGTAACAGAAAGTAAAATAGAAAAGTTTAAGCTATTGGTCAATATTATTCTGCCTCTGTTTGGCCTTCATCAACAGGAATGATGAATTTTTAAGCAGTAGAATTGACTTGTAAAATGTTTTCGTAGGCACTTCTTTGTGTTTTCATTCAAACTCCAACCTCTGTGCAGCCATCTCGGATTTTGAGTGTAACATTGGTGTTGCTTTTCTCTGTCTTGACGTAAAAAATGCCATGTGGCTGTGTTGGCAACATCACAAATAAAGACAGTGGAATACATTTACAAAAGCAGACCAGGCCGATGTGAAATTAGTTATCCCAAAAGTGGAATTAAAACATCTTGATGAACCTTTAACACCAGCGTCGTGTCAGTTGAAGGGATGTCAATGACCATGGTGCTATAGTTTCCCAGGTCCAAAACTAAGGTGTTCACTTGCTCTCCATCAGGCCTTGGCAACAGAATCTGCGAGAGCATATCAATTCACATTTTACTCACACTGTAATTCAGACTACGCAATATGTAAAAATAGATTTTTCCAATCAACACCTTGTGTCACAGTGTCACTGTGTATCTGACTTTAATGGTGTAGACTTGTCATGAATATTGTCTCCTCAAGAGGAAGAATGATTCCAACATAATTTGCAGCTCAGGTTAGAAAAAAGGGGAATAATAACCTGTTCAATTTATATCCACAACATATCCAGACTAAACCAACTAGTCTGTCACACCTCGCCTTTTTTTTTTTATTGGTCTAATTAGTATCAGAGTAATGCCCTCCAAATACATACTTTTTATTATTCAGGTATTCACTTATGTATTAGTAAAGCAAACTGCTTCCGTGTAGTCTGTAGAGTCTGCACTTACCTCAACATCCTCACTTAAATTCCCCACATTAATAATGGAGCCATTTTGTCTTGTGAGGGTGAGATCCCCTATTTGTCCACTGATGTTTCCTCCCTTATTCCAGGCAAATAGATTTTTACCTAAAAATAACATCTGTAAATGTAGAAGAGCAACAAATAGAATCATACACTGGTGATAAATTGAGGAAAAAATGTAAAATGTATCCAACACATTAGCGTTGAATTACATACTTGTACATCAACAGGTTCTTCTGAGGGAAGTATGTTAGAGGGCAGTGCTGGTAGAGTAAATCTGGGGCAGGAACAATTGGGAAAATGTATAGATTCTGTGTGCAGACTTCCCAAGGTCATTCTGTTGGAAAATATAGAAACACTGAACTTATAGCTTGTGTTTGAGTTTTTGTTCAGTGCTTATTCTGGCTTTAAAGTCGCTTTATATATATAATTCTCAATGACTACCTCTTACACTCAATCACTGACACCTTCATACACTCCTTACACCAACATCACGGTCACCAGGGGCGACAGTGACTCAATTACCAAAACACACCGACATGTGAACTGGAATAGCTGTGGATCGAAAAACTGACCTTCTGATTAGAAAGTGACCCGTCTGCTGAGCCATTAAATGTTAAGAGCACAACTCTGACATCCAGAATTACTGTATCACTCTGCAGTTTGAGTGTGTATTGTTAAATTGCCAAATTAAAATATTTATGTAAGCACAGACAAGGGCACGCTGGGTGAACTCCTGTCGAGTGCCTTTTTGATATTCTGCGAGTTAGTTATGAATAATCAAGATAAACTTTATTTATCTAATATCCAAACGTAATGCAATCTTCCTACAAGCAAAAACAGTTCTCAAAGTGTGGTTCTAAAAAAATAATCAGCAATAAGTTATGAAACGTTGCCTAATTTGGGAGGACAAAGGGAGAAATATTAGATGCTTTCATAACTCAAGTGAAACTGAGCTGTGAAAAATGTGTGAGAGGGTGCATTTTAAGTGAACTCTGAAGTGCGGTGGCTCACTTGTAATGAAGTTTTGCAGTGAGTGTTGGAGCCATATAAAGCAAGTTTTGCCTGTAAAGTGGCCCTTAAACTATTTGAGAAACACAATGTTCTCGAGCACAGCCATTTGTTAAATAGAAACTTGTATCATGATCATTACTCATTTGTAAAAACATGTTCCTTAATCAAGTTTAAGGTGAATCTTATTCACTTTTCAAGCTTTCAAGTTAATCAAGCCAGTTATTAAACCTTTTATTCCATTGATGTGATTCAGGTCAAATCAAACATCACATTCATTTATAAAACAGTATATAACAACCTTTTGCTGACTATCTTTTGCACTTTTACTGTAACCTACTAGTTTTTGCCACCAGTACTACTTTTTATTTAAACTTTTTTATTCTTATTTACTCTAATTTAGTTTTAACTTTTTGTAATTGCATGACACTGAAGTACTAGGTGAGAGAGGAACAGCATTTCGATTCCTCTGTATGTCCGGTACATGTGGTGAAATGACAATAAAAATCTTTGAATCTGGAATGTAGTCCTACAAGTATATTATATCCAATATGTGGACATGAGTAAGAACAGTCGTAACAGAACCCGTGCAGCTTTTTGCTTATGTGCATGTACAGTTGATGTCAATAATCTGCACTGGCAGCACAGCAAAATCTAACAAGTAAAGAGAACGCCGAACTCTAGAGCAAAAACTCACCCACACATTTGCTGTAATATAAGCTTCCATTCCTGAATTTCCCCTGAGGGGGATCAATAAAGGTATATCTTACCTTACCTATCTACTGCTTCATTACAGTATGATCTCTGTAAAATTACTTGTTCTCTTGTTGATTATGTTTTACACACATCCTCATGATGTAACGTAGCACTCGTAGCCAATTGTCTGCTTAGAATAGAAATAGAAATTGAAGACATTGCCAGAAGGCTGTTATGTGTTATGTATCTGCCACAACAATATAGTTGGAAACCCCTTAAACGATTGGCCCTGTGCCACTAAAACGTGTTGTGTAATTTCAGAGTGGCAATGTATGAAGAAAGCAAAGGCAATTTAACTTGTTCAATGTGGGGGCTCAATGTCCTTTATGCCCCAAGGGTCCTTCAAATGCTTTTTACGATTACTTCATTTAGAGGGGTTGTGTAATAGCTGAGCAGCTTAATAGCTTACCTATTGACTAAAACACCTACAGTTGGTTGGCGAATGATTACTGGCCCCTCATTTACATCGATAAACATCAACAGAGCACTCTGTGTATTTTTCAGGGCAAGGAGAATGGCTTCAGAGACATTTCTCTGCAAAAGATAACATTCATTAATGAGCGGATATAGTATGAAATAGTAATACTCATCATTCGAAATCCAATCAGCTGAGGCTGTAAAGTGTAAATGACTCACACTCAGAGCAGAAGAGCTCAGGATATTGCCGACTCCTTCAACGATGATACTGGCTGTACTGCGTATTTCTTTCTTGCTTTCTTCACTTTTGTTCAGGCCCATGTTGAGGAGAGATGAGCTGAGGCTCACACACAAGAACGCAGCGTCTTCCTGGAGTTGAGAATAAACCCTCACAATCAGAGATATTTCATCACTTTTGGAGGTGGTATTTTTATTCTTTTTATGATCAAATATCCTAAATGCACATGCAGATCACAAAGCCAAAGAATGGCAAATTCTCAATGACTATACATTGACATTTAGCAGTTAGTTTTCATGTAGTTATAAGAGACGCAGTCCTGCCTCCTATGTATTAAGTGTCATGTTTACAGTACCTGAGCAGAGGAGGTAAGCTCGGTGCCCTTCGCACTGACAGCAATGAGACTTCTAGTGTAAACCTGAATCTCTTCTGGAGTGCTTGGAGGCACGTCTTCAACTGCACCAATCAATATGTCCAGCATGTCCTCGCGTAGCTTCAACAGGGAAAAAAAATAATAATTAAAAAAATAAATATGGCTTTGTCTTCTTTTTGTTTTATTATAATAATTTGTTTCCAGTCTTGTGGGGAGTGCATCCCGACAGACCACAAAGTACTACCTTGTTAAATCCTAAATGAGCATAGAGAGAAAACTACAAACTCTGCAAAAACAAATGATGCAGGCTCCAAACACAAGCTCCACAGCTCATGACTTTAAATAGGAATTGAACAAGAAAAAATGTGAAACAATGGTGGGATGAAAGGGGGGAGTATTTGTAGATATACATAGAGAATATTGGGACATTACAGGATGTTGATGAGTATTGGAGAACATGCTTAGATCTGCAACATTGCAATACTACTCAATTACCTAAACAATTATATTAATTATAGTAATTAATTTGTTGCTACTTGTACTATTTTGACTGGAAAAATGCCGTTTAAAGCAAAAGACACAAAAGACGGATCAGGTCGAAGACATTTATGCGTTTAATGTTAAAAGTAAAAGCTGTGTAGTCATGATTAAATACACTCATAATGATAATGTATTTGTACAAATCACCTGCCATGTTGGACCACCGTGTTTTTAATGGGAGTACTATACACATTTTGAGTTTTAATGATACCATAGGTTCTCCTACATGCTTGGACAGGAAGGGTGAGGTGAGAGATAAAAAGCTGGAACATACAACGCCACTGTTGCCGAATATCTCTTGTGGATTACATTGTTGGTCATTCTTCTTGCAGTTATCAATCGATGGAAAAATGATGTAGCGAGCAAAAGGGAGATTCACTGTAGAATAATTACTACATGGAAATTATTCTCTACTGTTTGAGTCATGTTAGCCATGTCTGTGTTTACCTGTTGCCTGTCGTCTTCTTTTGATTCATCAGATTGATTGTCCAGGTTCTTGGCCACAGAAATCAGGAACTGGCCCACAGTTTCTCCCGACAGCAGACCCTGTGCCTTTAGCTGAGCCACAGCCTTTTCCATTGACACTTTCAGCTCATCTATGGTTTCTTCAGTCAAATCCAGCACCTGAGAACAATAAAAAATTTGACTTAGTCAAGTAAAGGGGCATTTATAATCCTTTACTTTTGTTAAACGATGCTTTTTAGACAAACCCATGTTGTTATTTTGGTGCTAAGAACAAAGCTGTCCTTTTTTGCAGTTGCTGTTATTATCAGGTTGTAGTCAGAACTGCTGTCTCCAAGAGGAAGGAAGACAGATCTGACTTCACTTTTCCTGCTGCAAAGCAGGTCTTTACCTGACAATTTGCCAAAAAAAAAGAAGATAATTAATTAGATTAATAGTACTGCATGAATCATAATGCTAGTGCTTAAAACAGCAAGACATTATTTAGTTTGTTTGAAATCAGTCTCTGATTAGATGAGGTAAAGGGTCTTTAGAGAACTTACCTCCCGTCTTAAAACAATAGTCACAATAAGAACAGGGACCTTCAGTCTTGCAGGTTATATTGAAAGCATCAAGGACTGTTCCTCGCGATGGTGAAATGCTACATGAGAGGCCATCAGAAATGGTGGGGTCACTTATAGTGGTGGGGGGTGGTGAAGCAGCAGGGGTATCTCCAGCTTTGGCTGTCGTAACCATGGTAGTTGGATTGTTTGTGGTAGGAGCGGGAATTGCGGTAGAGGATGTCTTTATGGTGTATTTTGCATAATAGGGCTTCGAGAGTAGGGCTGTGGTAGAAAAAGACAAAGACAGCATGTGATTAGTATGCGTTCAAAAGATCAATGTGCATTTTGCCATTTTCAAAATTCGGACATTAAAATGCTGAAACCTTAAAACCATACATTCTAACCGGTATCAAATTTTGCTTGTATGTGAGAAAAACTACTTGTCATTGTACTTTAATTATTTCTTTCTATAATTATAGCTTTATTTCCATCAAGCCATACAATTCAATTCAGCTTGCCACAGTGCGGTTTGTACTGGCACTCCCTAATCCGTCTTGCGTTTCGAGCGTGGGGTATGTGCATAGACTGTTTATTAAAAAAGGGTCATACTTCTGTGGTTTCCTCACTAAAGTCAAACTGGAAATAGCAATACATTGAAAAGCAACCAGGAGGTCACTCTGCTGGTTACAAAAATAAGTTCATATGAATGGGAGTCTATGGGAAAATGACCAGAAAACACTTCCATAATAGATTTATGTTATCAATTGCTAGTTTCAGGTCTTCCTCAATAGAGTATGATGTCAATTTTGTAAATTACAGTGCCATTTAAAGGAAAATAGACAATAAAATGCAGCACATAATATCAGTGAACACCAATTGATAGGCGGTATCATTCTATAGGAGTCTTGTTACAGGTGACACTTGTGAACAGCATGACCAAGCAACCTGGCCAAACAGCAGCACAAGGTCATACCAGTGCGACATAGTGTAGCTCACACATAAATTCCACAAAGAAAAAGAACTCAACACAGTAAAGAAAGAGCAACATTCAGCATTCTCTCTTCTCGGTATGTGGCTGTTTTTCATGAGAAGAAGCTATGATTAAGAGATCACACATAAGAGATGATTCTATATAGAAAAAAAATTGTGTCGCTCCAACATTCAAGACCAGTGTTCTGTAACCCAAAAGAAGGGTACCAAAAACTGGGACGGTACTGATTGGATATGTTGGTACTATACCAATCCAGTTCCACCAAGCTGTACCTCTTGATGGAACTGGAGTTGAAGAGACAGTTTTCAGGTTTACAGGATGAGTCTAAGCTTGAAGTAGTTTATTAAATTTGAGGATGGTTCCAGCTATGATTTCATGTTCATTTTGCGAATGATGTTGAATGGTTGTTTGTCTGCGATGGACTGGTGAACTGTCCAGGGTGTACCCTCCCTATGTCAGCTGATATAGACCCCGACAACCCTCCTGTGGAGGATGAAGTGGTAAAAAGGGATGCATGTTCCCATGTAGAGGAAAACAAACAGTAAAGAATGGCATGTGCGGACACCAGTATGACTGACAGCTTGTGGCTGGTTGCAGGTCTGTGAACTTAGATTCTTCAATAACTGACATGGCCTCAGTCAATTCCCAAAAAAGACATTGAGGCTTTTTTTTGCAAATGGAAGACTATGTCCACTTTTTATATACACTCTAGGTGTAGAACACAAAAATTATATTGTCAAAATGCTAAAGAGAGATTTTATTTCTCGACATACACGAAGAACTAGTCACAACCACAGTGACATCCAGACCCGCCGACTTGGCCAGAGCAAGATAGCTGTAGCTCACGGTGTATTCTTGTCCACCAGTCTGCTTCAGTATTGGTGGCCTTTTTTCAGACTCTCTGTAGCAGCTCTCTGTCTCATCCTGTAAATACATTAACATTTAAATCCATTAGGTCAGCTTTAACAACAGTATTGTATCTTTCAATCTTAGACAATTACTGTTTGAAACTCACCAGCCAGTCCTCATGGCCTCTTGGGTCCTCGATGGTCCACACCAGTTGTGGACATAAAGGACATGATATTTCAATTTTTGCATCTTTGTTCTCCATTACTGGGTCACAGCCACTTGTACAGGTGAGTCTGTGGTAGCATAAATTGCATACATAAGTTGGTTAATACACAATCAGTATGTACAAACATACAGTAAAATCTATATGAAAATGAACATGCTTCAGTATCACTGAACAATTTCAGTTTAGTTCTTTACTTAATTTTAATTTGATAGGGTTTTTGATAGGGTTCTAAAGCTCAATAAACAACAAAATTGAGCTTTAGAAACATTCCATACCTCATTAACGTCCCATATGTAGGTATCAGAGTGATGCATATGGATGCGGTCTTTTTCACAACATTATCTTGTATTAAACTAAAATGATATTTGTTAAACTCAAATGGATAAGGTAGGCAATTTTTTGTAATTGTGTGAGTCACTTCACTGGTCCTTCCTTCACAATTGCAGGGACTTTCTGTGAACCAACAAGGACAATTATTACACTACTGCAACCGACAACCTGACAAGCTTTTAACCAAACAATAAATAAATGCCCCAGTAATAATTGGATGAATGAAAGTAGAAACAAATACATCAATGATTAAAGCGGTTTGGTAGTGAATAAGGCGATTTCATCTATTTATTTCTGTGTTTCTGCATTATATATACATATATGTACATACATAAATACATTATAAAAGTATGAGCCAACTACTGCATTAACACAGCCTTCCGATCTGTAGAAGATGGGCTGTATACACTTAATTGGCAGCAAGGATCTTAACAATTTACGAGTTACAGCTTATATATATATAAAAAAGCCAGCATCGTCTGAAAACAGGTGTAAATGTAGCCTTATTATCTCAGCATACTGTCAAGTGTCTGTTAGATAGTAGAAAAAGCCTGACAGGTGCAGGAACAGGTGATTAGTATCAAAGTCCTTTGCATGAAATGTTCGGCGCAGAAAATTACAGGCAAAGGGGTTTTATTTATCAACAAAACAACATCTGTTGCACCAAACCATTTTGATCTCAATACGTTTAAGAAAATAGGGCAGAAAACATGATTCTTACTGCATTCCCACTGGTATCGTTTACCGGAGTGCTGGTTGCTGTTGGTTGCTTTATCTACGGAAAGCGTGATACTTTGATATTTGTCGACAGATTCGGAAGGGTCTGCTTCAATTTCCCACGATGATCTGACAACTCTGACAAGATTCTCTGTCTGAAAAATAAACAAAAACTTAATTAATATTTGTTTACACTCCAAGATTAGACACTTCCTTAAGACTGATTACTGATTAGTGTTAAAAAAACATTTACCATCCAAGGGTTCAACCTCAACCATCTGTCTTCAGGTTTAATGACTGTATCACTGCCACAAGGAGTCAATGTATCCACATCCACCTCCAGTGAGGAGAAGTCATTCACTGCTCTGAGTTTCACTTGGACAGTTCCTGTAGCAAAACATTCAGTTTCACTTAAGCAAGAGATGTTCCACTTAAATACTTGCCACAGAGTTTTAAAATGTATATATAGTGTTTTTGCCATGTCTTCCATACCTTGAATTGGGTTTCCGATATGAAAAATTCCCTCTCTTCCATTCATTTCTCTCGTCTCATGGAAAGTGTCGTCATCTCCAGTCAGAGAGAAGAGGAGCAGTACAGGTGCTCCCTGCTCAAGAGAAACACCAACAGAAATATCTGGAGAGTCCAAACATCCGTCATCCGTCTCTGTCAACATGGAGGCCTGAAGTCCAGCTACTTTCTCCACAACACACACCTACAATCCATGAAGAATCACAAAAGAGGGAAGAAAACATCAGAGTCACTTTTATACAGTATCATGTTCCCATGAAACAAAGGTGAAATATGTGAGTGATATAATTACTAATGTGTTGTGTTAACTTGAAATATTGGCTTTACTGGTGACAATAGTGCAGCCATTCCCCCCCCCACACAAAAATACCTTTTCATTTGCAGGCTGCAAACTGTGTTTATGTATTGATCTGAAGCACCACCCACCCAATAATGCAGCCAGTAGCAGCTCAACACATTGGATACTGAATTATATGGGACCTAAAAAGCCTCAGCACTCCTCCCAAAAAGAAGAAAAACATGGGTCTACATTGGGGATGTGTTCAAATCTGCTGTAATGCTGATGTTGACACTTTTTGCTTGTACTGGAAATCGGCACAAAGACCTTCTTTCCTTCTATCTTTCACAGTTTGTTATTGTCACCTCCTCTCATCATGTGATGATTCTCAT
This sequence comes from Solea solea, assembly GCF_958295425.1. NCBI lineage: Eukaryota > Metazoa > Chordata > Actinopteri > Pleuronectiformes > Soleidae > Solea > Solea solea. The sequence goes on from NC_081135.1 coordinate 31,510,390, forward strand.
TTCCTCTGGCCAAACACTGCTATTTTCTGTCATTTTCTATCATCCATCTTTTACTAACCCTTTCCTCAAGTAACTTTCTACACCGACTCCTAAACTGTGTGTGTGTGTGTGTGCGAGAGAGACACTGAGCTCATAGACAGAAGAGAGGAGAGGAGAGATAGAATCGCAAAACACAAGTGAATTGCAGAGGTGAGATAAGGTTGAATGATTTGGCCGGGTTTAGATGGTATCGTCACGTGCAGAGTGACTATACTGGACAAAGGATGTTGAAGATGGAGCTGCCGGGCAGGAGGAAAAGAGGAAGACCAAAGAGAAGGGTCATGGAAGAGGACACAAGGTAGAGGCTGTGGTGGAAAAGCTGGAAGAAGAAAAAGCAAGGACTGGCAGCTGTGATGAGCTGTTTAGCGCTTGTTTAATAAGTTGACTTAAAAAAGTAGTAATTCAAGTTGTATTCAGCGTAGCAACCGGGCAGCAATTATGATTAATCAAACATCAATTACAGGCCATGTTCCATTACTGAGAAATATACAGATCAGCCTGATGAAGACGTCATGTAGGAATAAATCTTTGAATGTTCAGAGGTGATAGCACAGTATGCTAAGTGGATGAAAATTTCTGGGTTCTGTTGCAACCAATTTCCCTGACACTCTAATGAAAGGTTAATTTTAATTTTTCTTTGACTCTAATCAACCATCTAATCATATGATCAAAATGTTAACTTCAGCCTCTAATATTTAAGATGACATTAACCTTAACCATGAAAATAAAAAAATACATGGAGGAGAAGAGAAGTTTACTTTACTATGGTCAATTTACCTGCAGGTCTGCGGACACTTCAGGGAACGTGACCATGTTAGAAGCATAAATTGCCAGCTGGTGGCAGCCGGGACTGAGCTGCTTCATCATTACTGGAGTCACTGTGACGTTATGAGGAACATTTCCTCTGATCACAGATAAACTGGACAACACAGCGTCATCACGCTGGATTCTGAAGCTCACATTTGACCCTGCAGAGATAAAAAAAGGAAGAAAAAAAAACACACATTACAGAACCCTCAATACAATATCATCAATATAATCCGGTCACATTTTAAGCAGTGATATAAAATTTGGTGATGAATAATACATGGAGCCTTCTACCTGCTTTTGCTTCCATTTGAATTTGAAGTGTTCCTCCATACAGGACTTTGCACATGCTCACATTAAAACCCCGTGTTCCAGCATAGCATCGAGTGGCACTGATGGCTGTGACAGGCTCTAGGATGATAATCGTTTTCTGGGCTGTGATGAGTACATCATTGATGGTGCATTCAACTGCCACAATGAATGTACTTGGATACATATAGTTGTGCACCACACTGTCCTTCAACCTGAGAATAAGCACAGAAAGAAACATTTAGCTACTACAGTGCATCCAGGAAAAATAGCATACACACACACACACGTGTATGCCTTTTTTGAAAAATAAAATTTAGATATCTAACACTAAACAGCATCATGTGTCTTAAATATGTTATCTGACTCCAGATGTGAAAGAAAGGCAGATTTTTTTCATTTATTCACTCCTGCGTGGCTTACATTTGGTTACATTGCGATCCTAAAATGATAATTTTGGCAATGAAAATAAAATCATTATAAAACAGTGCATTTGTATGTTACCTTCATGTTTTAAAAACGCTGGGAATCTTCACATTATCAAAACATGCCCCTCGTTTAAAAAAGTTTGGACACCCCTGGTCTATATGGAGTGTTAAGCTTCCCAGCAATTTAATTTTCCGTTTTCATTTGGCAACATGTGAATTGTAATAATTGAAGCAACAGAGTCAGAGCGGAAAAATCCTGACACTTAATTCAAAATTTGGAGCATGCCTCAGAAATCTGAAGCCAACATTTGATGTTATTCTACTCAGTGAGACTGACAAAGTTCCTCCAGGGCTGCAAAGGAAGTTGTGCAGGTTTCCACAGGATGAGGAGTGCTCCCTCCCAACTTTCAATATGCTGCATTACATTTACTTTGACTACATTTTAAAACCACATTCTACAGTGAATCTATGAAGGAAGATACTTGCCCCTCGACTCTGTTCAAATTAACAACACAGCCGTCCCCGGTGCTCAGCCGGCAGGCAGGTTTTCCCCATGGCAGATGTAAGAGCCATTTCATGCTGATGGTGATGTCAGTAAAAACAGCAGCCACACTGCTCAGTGTCAGTGTGAGCCCTGGGGGGGAGGAAATGACCAGAAATTAAACAGAGTGCCTTTAATCAAGCAGGTCTCCAAACGAGCTTTAAAACCAGCAAGCAAATAAACGAATAAACCAATTCCCACCAGCTAAGAGAACAGCCCAGAGGCACAGACACCTCTCTTTCTCTATTTTATTCATTACTGATTCATTTGCGTAGCACATTTTCTGATGGTAAACATACAAATGTCCATATTTTTGCATATATATATTTTTCTTTATTAATCAGGATCCAAGGTCAGGCTGATGACCCTAGAAATGATCTTCTTTCTTCTAAATAGCAGCACCAAACAAACATAATTGTGACCTAATATTTATCTCAGAAGCAATGTAATGTTGAATGAATGAACTGCTAGTGTAGATAAAAGCAGAAGCAATGTCTGTCACACTGGACACAACATCAACAATGACATTCAGAGCTCTATATGTGGTAAATCTATAGGTAACAAAGGCAATATGGTTCATTAAGACAAGGTAAACAAAAATTGTCTGAATGTTCACTGCAGTGACGGAGAGAAACAATTAAACTCTATTGTCATTCAGTGGAAGAAACTATGATAGAGGTTTTAACTTGAACACGGTGACTCACCATCTTTGCAGTGGTAATCCACAGACAGGTAACTCCCCAGCTGAGGACAGGGATCATCAAAGGAGTTCACAAACTCAGAAACCCGGCAATCCTGACGACCATGGCAGTGAGCTGGAAAACACGGTAAAAATACGATTGGCCACTGATTAAGTCCATTGCCTGACTTCATGGAGAGTTTTACTTCATTTTCATTTATGTTATCGTCCGCAATTTGTTACTAAAACATTGATCAAGACCCTGGAATAGAGCATGACCAATTGTTTTGTTTCTTCCAAATTGACCGATTCTGTGGTGTTCATGTCAGCATCAGACAGGAGTGTGTTCTGTATGTTTTCAGGGCGGAGTTTTGAGGAGAGCGCAAACAGGAGTGTGTGGACTGCATCACTTGCATCGGTTGCAGTGTAACATGCTACTGCAAGCTTTTTCAGACTGCGCCTACACCAGATTTTGATTTATTTCTATTCCCAGACTGATTGATTGATGTTTCAAATAAAAAATTAGAGAACTTTAAGTCATTTTCATAAACATATTTGACATTGGCACAGAACAAAGCGCGAATAATAATCAATGTAAATCTGATCCGATCGCTCAAGCCGAAAAGCTAGCTAGATAAGCAACAGCCACATAATTTAGATTTCTTAATCCAATCAGGGCACTTTGGTGTAAATGAAGTGTGTTTAGACGGGAATTAGTCAATGTTTTACTGTTACTGTTATTTGTTAATCAGTGATGCTCACTGTTCATTTCACACTGAAGGCTGAGAGCAGAGCTGTGTTGACATAAACAGTGTTGGCGACTACTGACTAATATTTTTGGCACATCAGTCTGGACTCAAGCCCCAGGTGCATTCTGGGAGAGGCTGCACTGCCCCATGACCCTGAACAGGATAAGCAAGTTTGGAGAATTAATTGTCTGCTTGTGCCTACAAGAGTTGATATTTACCTAAAAACAGATGGATATTTTCTTGTGTACCGTTGGGCTTTTAAGCTTGTATTGTGTGACTCCATAAATGTCCAGATGGGCCATGAATTATTGTCAAATAATGGTGCACATGGGCGTAATATGTGCTTTGTGATGGTTTTCAACCATGCAGAACCTTTTATGCAGCCACGAGTGTTTGTGTACTCTCTATTGACATGAGCTGATTAAATGAAAAGGTCCATTAAGAAGCCAAGAGCAGTTACAAAGCAAATAAGATCAGTTAACTGGTCTCAATTACATCACACAATTTCATCTATACACCATAATCTGTTAATGATAATTCATTCACAGTATATTTTTAATTCAACACGTTTCAATATTTTACCTGCGAGTGAATCTCCAACATCCAACCAACCACAATGATGTTGTGTAGAGCTTGTTGGTGAAGAGAGTGTGGACTGACAGTAATGGATGTTCTGGCGACCATAGAAGCCACCATCAATTATTAACATTTGAGCGGAGCCACACCGCAAAATGATTTTATGGGCTGGACACACGATGGATCTCGTAGATTCTGGACAGAAAACAAAAACACAAAGCATTTACTTTTCCGTGATTTAGTTTTAACTCATACTGTGATTGTATTTCTCCATAGTGAATCAGAAGACATACCAAACTGGCAGATATAACGCATATCTCTGTTGCAGTCTGTTGTGGCTTTCCACTGGAAGCTAGAGTCTTTTAAAATGTGGCCACACGCTGCTCCTGGCTGTGGGCTGCTTGCCCAGTTTGAATAGATGATGTGTGAACCATCCAGCCAACAGAGATCACCTGAGGATACAACAAAACCACTGCTAAACACACGTCGAGTTTTGTTTGAGCAGCCCATTAGTGACGTGTGGTAAGAAAGATTAAATATGTTAACTCATATCTTTACTGACTGAAACTTCTCAATTATGCATCAATGGGTTTAGGTCCAGTTCCAAGTTCCATTTTGTTAATGGATCCAGTGTGAGCATTCACTGAATCAATCTAAGATTACGTATTTCCTTTCTGACTTCTGGATGCCACACCAAGCGTGAATATGAAACCTAACTAGGATCGCATGTTTTGAGGAAATGTAATGAAAGTATGTGAAGACATTTCTCACTCACCCCGAGACTAAAAATCTCAGTAGGATTTTTTACTCTTTTCTTTCAAAATGTCTTGTGACTTAGAATAAAGAATACATTTGAATAAAAAACATAAAAATAAAATAGAATAAATTGACAACTTATAATGACACAACTATGCCAATTATGCCGTAACTTTGCATAACTATATTCTTCACAGCTGGGCGCCAAGTTGCAGCATCTGACAGGTTAAGTAAGGCAGGAACAATTAAAGAACTTTGACAAAACAAAAAGATTTATTACCAGCAACGGCTGCAGAGCTTTGCAGGTTTGGAGAAGCAACTCCCAGCCATGTGTCCGTCTCAGGATCCAGGTGTCGCTGAAGGAAATACTGAGTGTCCTCATCTGGGATAAAAGCAAGGTGTCCTCCACGCTCCTCACACCAAGCTTGAGCACTGGAGAAAGAGCGCTGGTGATTGACAAACTCATAGCAAGAGCTGCCAAAGGCCTTCTGGGGTTCGGGGCAGGAAACCGAGAGATCAGTCTCATCTTCTGCACATGATGGACAGCAGAACAACACCAGGATCAGCAGCTGCAGAGCTGTGCAACACATTTTAACTCTAAAAACTAAATATGTGTCCCCTTCTTTCAGCTTGATTCCACTTCCATTCAAATAAATAGTGTTAATATGCTTTCAAGTGCTCTTCTGTTCTTATATACACACCCATCACGCTTTTATACGGGTCTGACATAAGCCTTTATCGCACCTCTTTCTGTATCCAGTAGGAAATTGTTGACATTAGAGCCATGCTTTTTCAAAAACCAATGACTGACCTGCCTCTGTCAATAGACTTAGCAGCAACAAAGGGAAACGAGGTTGAAAGCACTTATCATTGTATCTGATGTTTAATTTTAGAGGTCATTTCCATCATACAATGACTGAACTGATTTTTTTTTGTTGCAAGACAATCCTTGTATTGGTTTCACGATTACTTGATTTAAAAAACAACAACTGTAAATCTACTTCTACCTGCTAGTTGACTGCTGTGGTCCACTTTAATCACTCTCTCCTCCAGCATGTTTAGCCATGGTAATATATATTTAAAAAAAAAAAAAAAAAAAACATCTATATATGACCTGCTCAGTACCAACCTGTTGACAGTCAAAGACAGCAAACAGCTGGTGAAAATCAAGCCGGATATTTTCCAGGAGGGACAAACGACAGAACAGAGCTAAACGGGAGCAACAAACATGACTCTAATGTTTAGATCTCTTTATTCTTCACATTCTGGATGTGGAAAGACACAAAAGTCACAGCTTTCTTAAGGGTCCTCAGAAATAATTTTAATTGAAACTAAAACAAACCTGGGATGTGTTGATATGATTCATTTGATTAACTATTGTATCTATGCGTCATGCACACAAGTGCCCAACACTTAAGACACCATAATGGAAACCTTCCAGTTTGTAACTGTGCACATAAATATCTTGGGAAAGAAACAGAGAAAAGATATCAGAACAATATTGGAGCCTCGATCTACACTGAAGTATGTAATTTCCTGTCCAGCTTGATCCAAACACTACACTTGGTATGCATTCAATAAACCTTAAAGCTTCACTGCTCAGAATCCATTTGTACTCCCGAGCATTGGGTGCACATCACTTCTGCCAATTAAACAGAACCGTGATGCAGTTGTTTCCCGGTGGTGGTGTGTAAACAAGAACACAAAGTTGGCCACAAAGTTGTTCATAGTCAGGGAAGGTTCAAGCCTTTTTCATTTGCTCTCAGTCATAATCTGAGTGAAACAGAGCTATGTGATGTGTGTACAGAGGACAACAATGGCTACAAAATCACCATGAAGTGCTCATCATACACTCAAGCATTTTGACACACATTAGGCATTGTGTAAAGCCTTTTACTGTGAGAAGGGGCCACTTTCACAGCAGCTATTTTTGACTAAGTTTAGCAGAAAAAGAACAGGTGTTATTGATCACATTAACAAAGGCTATTCAGTTTATGAAAGTCAGGACAATGAACCAGCATACACCTCTAACCTGAGGAAGTTCTTAACTGAAATTAAATCTAATGTAAGGTTTAAAGAATAAAATAAAAAAATACAACAACTATGAAAACTGAATTGTGTTTACAAAACAAAACTTAAACAAACTAAAATTGTAGTAAAAAATGTGCTTAGTTTATCGTGATTTTATCTAAGTTCAGAAGACAGATTTAATGACTAAAATACCTTTAACCCATTGGTGATATCTAAAGTTTGAGGCAAACTATTTTGCCATTTAAACACAAAAGCCACCTATTCTCCTTAACAATGTGAGATTGGATGACAATCTGTAAACAAATACTAGCAGCAGAAAACAACTTTTATTATGTTTTGACTTTTAAAATAAATCTTATTTAAGAAAACTTTAATGTTTTTGCTTAGGCTACGCAAGTGTAACATTATTATGTAGTTAAGTGGGTTGAATTGGTTCATCTAAGTGAATCAAACCTCTAGTCTGGGGGTTTATTGGTTTATTTTTTAATTTTCTCAAACGGATCTTCCTGAGACTCCTGGCTCACAAGCAATGGGATGTGTCCCATGAGGGTTATTTATTATGACTTATGTTCATGTGTATCTTTAGTCTGTTGGCTATTTGATTTTCACCTGTCTTGTGGACGGTTATATTTGATTCAGGGATGGTTGTTCATCTGTCCTAATTATCTTAAAAATTGTTGGGTTTTTAAGACAATATACTTACTGACATAAAAATACTTATTATGAATCTTGTACCAGGCAAATACAAAAAACTAAGAATGTACAAAAACAAACAAAAACTAGTAAACTAGCACTAAAAACAAATTAAAACTAGCACATATTTAAGACAAAAAGTCAAAATTAAATAACTAGTATAACCTTGGTCCACCCCAACTTTACCTTTTAAGTGGAAACTGGTTTGTAAAGCAGGGAGCATAGTTGTTAACTAAATACAACTAGTCTGAAGTGTAACTTACAGATTGTTGAAAACAGTGAGACAGCCATGTCCACGAAGAAGACAAGTCCACACACTACGAGACAAGGAGGTAACGATTAGCACTGAGGGACATGGAAGATAACAGACAAACAAACGGAGACGGGGGAGCAGAAAGCTAATTTAACACAGGTGGGGCAGACAAGAGAAACGACAGGACGTAAAGTGTTACTTCCTGCTTTACTTCAAAATAAAACAGGAAGTAAAAACACATCCTACAAGAAGTAAGTAAATAAACCCCAAACATTAAACTAGTCAACATAAACAAAGTTAGTGGGCAAACAACAGAAAGACCAGTGCAAAAAACTGTCACAAACAAAGTCCAAAAAGTAAAACTTAAGAGACCTTCTTTTTACCTTTCAAGCCTTTTATGCAAAGGTTGAGCTGCATAACGTAGTAACGTTTGTAAGGGCTTTCATTACAGCAGCCATTTTGACAGGTCACATTAGGAAATGCACAGTTGTTATGTTACCAGTAAGTGTCTGTGGTTTTTGTATATAAAAATAATGGGAAATTGATATACAGTGCATGATAAAGAGGCCAAAGTTCATGCAGTGATTTTATTTAAGTTCAGAAGACAGATTTAATGACTAAAATACCTTTAACCCATTGGTGATATCTAAAGTTTGAGGCAAACTATTTTGCCATTTAAACACAAAAACCACCTATTCTCCTTAACACTGTGAGATTGGATGACAATCTGTAAACAAATACTAGCAGCAGAAAACAACTTTTATTATGTTTTGACTTTAAAAAAAAATCCCATTTAAGAAAACTTTAATGAAATGAAATACAAATCAAATGTCAAGCATGAATCAGTGTTGTGCTAAGACATTGTAATTAATGTTGTATATTTTTAATTTACAGATAGATAGAGAACAGCCAAACCACTTTGGGTAATTTAGATAAAATGTGCACCTGCACCATTTTAATCAAAACATGTTTATTATTTGATAAATGATTTGATGTTTGATTAAGTAATTTAAAGTATGATAAGACATTTGTTTAGAAGAGGCTGACTGCTCACAAGTTTGGGTTGCTACAAAAGAGAAAATATGGCAAAAAAATAAATAAATACAAACATATCTTCAAAATAGAAAGTAAATAGAAAATAATAAGGTATAGTTGTTAATGACAAATGTAAAGTGCTATGTATCAATTCAAATAATATTAAAACATAAAAATAAACTTGTAAAACAACTTTCGTTTTTTTTATTCAGCAAAGTTAGTTTCACAATCACACAATTCAGTAAAGCAAGAGGAAATGTATCTAAAAAAAAATGCAATTGGTTGACTGCAATGCTTTATTATAAAATAGCTCAAATAAACATACATAGACCAAACATCCTCCACAACATGAAAAAGAGGACATTTTTGTGAAAGCTGCCAAGACAGGATCGTGAAGCTATGTGGGTAAACAGGTTCGTGAAAGGGTGTAAACATTCAGTGTTTTTGTGAAATAAAATCCTGTTTCCTCCACCTGACACATTGTACCAGAGCACGCTTCACAGGCTGGAGTCTTGTTTTTCAAAGCAGGTAAGTGTCTGACAATATCTGTATCTGTAAACTAAAAAAAAAAATGAATGAGCAACAAATTTGTAAAACCAAAATAGCTTTTCAGATTAAGAAAAACGTTGCCGCTGTTAAAGGCTAATTATTGAACATGCTCTTTTTGTCACATTGATGCTTTCACTTTCTATTACAAATAAAATGTACTTTTGTTCATACAGAAAATCCAGCTGCCTCTGAATCATGAGAATACTGAGGTGCAGTCTGTGGGGTACTTTGTCTGCACTGCTCGGCATTACTTTCATTTGGTACCTGAGTTTGTCATATATCCTCCTGGTGTGTATCTTAACTTTTCAATGTATCTTAGTTTAGAACATTGTTCCCTAAACTACACCAACATATATTCACATAATATGCACTAATGTACAGTATTGGGTGGTTTGGAATTGAGTCATTACTGTTTTGCCATGGACTCACATTCAGAGTGAACAAAAGTGTTTCGTGTCACAAGCTTTTACTTTGTAAAAATGCTGTGTCTTTTATTATTTCAGAACAAGCTTGACCAAGAGGGCAGAGGTTCAATCGGTCACAGCAGCCTGAGGCATGGTGATCATGTTGGGATGGAGAAAAGTGAGGCTAAAGGTGAGAGAATTAAATAACACACATGCAAGAAAAAGGAGTGGACTGAATTGTAAAAGCAGAGGGGTTGATTCAAAACATATATGGCATTAATGCATAAAAGTATAAAACTTTCTTTTTGGCGTCCCTCCCACTCAAATAGCATTCATAAGTAACACTGAACTATCCTTCACCCTTGGTACCTCTATTGTTTTCACTAAATTAGAGCTATTAACCTGTGAAGATCTAATAAACAAATAAAGATGATTAAGATCCTTTCTTGCACATCACAGCACTCCAGTGAAGGGAGAGCGGACGTGCAGTGGAGATGTGGGAGGAATTTACAGGGTTTTGGTTTTTTTACGAATTTTCTTTTAATTCTACTTCACTTTTCTGCTCCACTTTGTCCTTTCTCTCCTTAATTTTTTTTAACACTTGGACCACTCCACTTAGACATGATAAAGAGGAGGCAATGCTCCTCAACATTGTGCAATTATGCTCCAGAACAAACTCCACCATGGTGTACAAATTCATGGAGGATTACATTTTCTAATTAACACCACAAACTCTTTTTTTTTCTGTCACAGCCATTTCATTATCCTTTTCAACAGACTACATGCATACAGTCCAGATTAAATTGGGGGCAGAGGGGAAAAAAGAACAACCGCAGGCTGAGATGATGGAGGAGAAGACCTATCATCAAGTCCAACTGCAGCAGCAACAAGTGCCTTGGATGGAGGAACTTCTGAAGCAGCGGACAGAGAAGGTGGAGAAAAAAGACGGACAAGAAAAATCAGGTGAAGAAACTCTTGATCAAATTAAGAGCACAATGACATTCTTTTGGATGGAAAGAACTGTGCCTCTGGCCATTTGGCGTCTTTATTTTGTAACCTTGCAACCCTCATGTGGAGGATAAAGCGGTAGAAGATGGATGTATGGGTTTGTTTAAATCATTGCAATTCTCCGTATGTTGGCCTAAATTAGTCGTCACGCCATTTCACTCCTGTGTTGACTTCCTTACACTGGCTTCCCATTTATTATAAAATAATATTATAAAATAATATCAATGCACAACCTCTGAAAATGTAATGACACTGTCAAATACATGGTGTGAAACCTGCGTCACCATTCATTCACATCAGCCGTTAAGTTTCCAAGACTTTAGGTCCCAGTATGTGGGAATAAATAAGAATTGATTATTTGTTCCACATCCAGCCTCCATGGAGGTTTTTTCGAATTTGTGTTTTCATTTATTTTCACTTCACACAGAATGTTTAAACCAATTAACAACTTATTTAATGTTTATAATTCAACCTTCAGGGAACATTAAAGCTTTCTTAAGGGCAAACCTGGCTGTATATTTGTCTCTTATTCAAAGTGGCTTTCATTAATTGACAAATGTATGCTTAAATAACGCTGCCTTGTGCTGTCTATATTATTGATGTCTTTTGTTATTATTGTGTCCCCATTGTGACAGAGTGTGATAATGCTCACTGACCCGACCCTGAGTGGGTCTCGCTTGTAAAATAATAATCTCAAAACGACTTCTTAGTCAAATAAAGGCTTCATAGTATACTGAAAAAAAATACCAACATAAGAAAACAAAATAGGTAGATGCCTTCAGTTTTAATAAACACTTGTGTTGTTTACCAGCATCGGATACAATGAAGAAAAGAATAATACAAATCAGCATTTAGAAGCCTAATCAAAGTACATTCAGGTACAGTATATGTGTGGGTTTTTATCTGCGGGGAAACGTGAATACTTGAGTCCTTATATAATGATTTTGTTTGTGTGTTGTTTAGATGATCATATCCAAGAGGACAGACACTGCCTGCTGCCATCCGTGGCTCAACACCCCGCCTGTATTAGCAAGTTGAAGGTAACACTTTCTTTGTGGTAAACTATTGTTTTATTGAAATGCCAGTGGTGAACAACATCTCAAAGTCGTTTTCTGATGTAGATGTGAAACCTTGCTCTCAGCGTGTTCTTATTATTTTTATTTATTTGACCTTTTCTGCTACTTTTAGCTCACATGATATTTTTGTTTTTGTTGTGACTCTGTGTTGTTTGTTTTTTTCCCAGTGGATGAGTGAAAACTGGGAGACGGAGCCTTGTTACAGACGTTACGGTGTGAACGGATCTCTGTGCTCCTTCATCATCTACCTCAGCGAGGTACTCGCGTGGTTTCAAGCCTTTAAAACATAACGGCCTATTTAATTTGTTAACCCTGCAGAACACAGAGCATTTCATCTGTTTTTTTCCTTTACTGTGTTAAAACATATACACAGAGGCTATAAGAATGTGCAATATAGAGTGTCTTATGTCTTTTTTTTCTGATGAAAAACATTTATTTGTTTAATTTTCACCAACTATATGAACACACCTGAGCAAAAAGCATTACAATCTAAAAAAAAAAAAAATTGGATTGAATTTGTGAAATTTGGTAGTATGTCAAAGTTCAAAGTTATGCGATATAAAATGAATTATAACTTTGACTCAGTAACACATAAGTTTTGTGTTTTCTAATGTCCATATAAGGAGTTGTGTATTATTCCCATGGGAAGTTACCGAGTGTGAACCTGCGGCACTGATCTGTGCCGTGTGAACACTGAGGGTTAATGGGACTGTCCTCTCTTTTTTCTTTGTGTGTTGTGTTAAGATAGAGTCCTGGTGCCCTTTGCTTCCAGGCCGATTGACCCCATCAGAAAAGTCTGAGGTAAACACAAGGCAGAAGTCTGCAGGGCTGCTTGCTCGTGGTGTGTATGTGTGGTGTGTTAAAGGTATGCACAGTAAATAACCTCTGTGGTGTTGCCCGAATATTCTTGTCAAATACAAGTACTGTCCATGGTTTAAACTTAAGGTTAAAAAAAAAAAAGATGATTAAATGACAGACTTCACTTTTCTTTTCTTTTTTTGGAGAGCAGATGTTTGAAACTCGGGGCCCGAGGGTCTCATGTGGCATCCAATCAATTTCAAGTGTGCCTGCACTTTATAATTATAAATTATAATGAGTTATTTCTGTCTGTTTTTATTATAAATTTGCAACATATATATATATATATATTTTTTTTTTTTAACTTGACCAGCCCCCTTCAGACCAGACAAGACACTCATTGGCCCCAAGCTCATTTGAGTTTGAGACCCCAGCTCCAGAGGTTCTCCTTTGTACCCATCAATCCTCATTCTTCTCCGAAAACCTATTAAGCAAAGAATGTATTCATTAGAGCTGAAAAAAAAACACACTGATAAAATATTAAATAGAATGATATCTTCATATTTCCAGGTGGGCTCTGACCCAGCAGTGATACGAACAAGTATGGAGGATCTATATCCACTTCTGGAAAATAAAGTCCAGCTCCAGTGGATTCACCAAAGAATTAAGAGTATGGCAGATGCTTGGGTAGATGCTGGAAACTCCCTGTCAGCAAAATACAACCTCACAGGGAGAAAAGTCAAACACGTAAAGTATTTAAGTATATTCCTATTGCTTTTATGAAAAACATCCTTCTTAGTCAGTGTTGCCATTAGTGTCAAATTGTCCATTCTCATAACGCACACATGCGGTTTAAGATACCGGAGTTTAACGTAGATGCAAAGACTGTATATTAAGATGGACGGAGTCTCTCATTTTTATTTAAATGTCAAGTGCAGCAGCAGTTAATCACCACACAAAAAGAGCTGAAGCTACGGCTCCACTTAATTTTATAACATCAGTAAACATTTTTTCTGAGGTGTTAATTATCTCAGTCTCAGGTTTCAGCTCTTCTTCAATAGAGCACGACATACAATTCAGTGAATTATGTTTTACCAGTCAGATGGAAATAAAGCATGGCGCATATGAATAAACAGCAGTACAGGTGACATCTGTGAAATACACACAGTCTACGCATAAAAGGAGACAAACAAGTAATCAGCAGGAATTACATACCAGAGATTATCAACAATCTGGCCGACACATCATTTTATTGTCATTCTGCCAAAGTAGAGCCTATATCATTGATATTTGTGCATCAAAGACATCTCCTTCCCCCTCCCCTCAGATCCTATTGCATCCAGGTGCTTTGACGGATGAATCGGGTTTTAAAATACCACAGTATGCCTCCAAAGGTGGGCCCCTCGGGGAGCTCGTCCAGTGGAGTGACCTCATCGCCACGCTTCACGTCCTCGGTCACCGTCTTCACATTTCTGCCTCTTTACCTCAACTCAGAATGTGAGTGTGCACACTAAAACATTATCTTTTATTTCAGTGGGTGTGTCATTGTACAAATACACAAAGTCTCTCGTCTTTTTTTTTTTATTTCTGTGTACCAAGTCTAGTGTTTTATTTTGTTTTTCTTTAGCCTTCTAGGGATTAGGACAGATAGTTGCCCTCCTCCTTCAGCAGTGGAAGCAAACCTGATCTACACAGACATCAAAGGCCTCAGGCAGTTTAAAGGAATACTTAAACACTCCTGGACTATATATAAGTGAGTATCAGAATCCTGGACCTGATAGTAAAGGGGAATTCTGGGATTTTTCCAACCTGGGCCATATGTACAGTATATAAATGCAAGTGCACACAGTCACAGTTAGACCTAAATATGTGTAGGTATCAGGGCTAAACGATTTTGAATAAATATCTAATTGTGTTTTCTTATTTCATCATTACATTTATTGTAACCAAAGCGCTCCATATGTGCACACGCTCAAGAAATGTTGCATACTCTGGGTATGGTGTTATTATTTAAATTTGAATTTTGTCTAGTTTGACCAACAGCCATGATACTGTGACAATAGATACACTGTGATCAAACAGGGCAACAGACATTCTACGTTATTTCCATTAAAAGTACAAATAAATGACTCAAATTATTATTATAATAAAAGTCTGTCTACATTGTCACTGAACTCTCACTCAAGTCTCATTCTGAACTCCCACGAGACTTCAGAAGTGTTGCCGTTACTGGTTTAGCGAGTTGTTGTCATGAAAGTGACAGAAGACCGAAGAGAATCGGCACTAAAATGATTCACCACATACAGTAACTGTGACCCTGACAAGTGCCAGCACAATGCTCTGTGTCACTTTGTAATTACACTTTACTGTTAAAGAAAATCAAATGTGACTTAAGAGACGAGAAATAATATTGAAAGGAGAACATTTTTCCAGAACTCATTCCGTGGAGAGGGGGTCAGCAGAAGAATAGATACAGATTACCATCATTTCATTCTGGTTCATTTGATTTATTAAAAATATCCATTGCATGTTGTAAACTTTCCATCAGATTACGGCACTGAGTTTATATTGAACCTTTTTTTACTTTTTACTCTGAACATTCTGAACATTATGCTCAATATTTTAAGGATGTGATTAATGTGCATGTGTCCAGTGTGCACATACATGTGGGCATTTAGTGTATTTTATTCCAGTTTAGTTTTCAGTTTATTATAGTGCACGTGTCCAAGTAATTGAGTATAGGCGAGAGGTGAAGCAAGTATTTCAAGTGTTTCCTTGATCTCAGTCATTTTATGCCTCAGTGTAATTCATTTTCTTACATAAAGCTTCTTTAAATAGTGCTTTTTGTACTCACGTGTCAATCAGATGCAGGATTCGTGTGTTGGATTCATTTGGCACTGAGCCAGACTTCAATCATGCCGATTGGGGTAAAACTCACAACCGCAAGAGTCCATACGGTGGCCTCCATCTGATCCCAGCGCAGTTCAACACCATGTTCCGTACGTACGTCTCCCGCTTTCACGTCAGCAAAATCTGTGGTTTACACATCATAATTATTATTATTCTTGTTGTCTTGCAGCTCACACACCAGACAACACCTTCCTGGGCTTTGTGGTGCAGGATCACCTCAGCTCTAAGTCGACCGCACAGTTCAATTCTATCAGGCGAAAAAACCAGGCTCTTATTTATGGAAAGAATGCCAAATTTTGGACGGTAACAACAGGCAGACATTTTAACACTGCCAAAACAAACAAAAAAAAGTCTGATTACTAAATGTCGGCATGAATTGTGCTTGTGACGGTTTCCTTCCACAGTCTGAAAACAAGCAGAGGTTTCTTGGGCACTTTAAGCTTGAGAGTGACTAGTTGTTTGTCTCTATAATGTTGTCCCTGCTATGAACTGGCGTCCTGTGACCATAATGTAGAGGATTAGCAGTTGCACAGCGTGCATCATGTATCATGTAGACGCAAAGCACGGCCTGTTTATATAATGTGTAATCACTCCAGTATCCCTTAATTAAACGCACACATGGCAAGGGAGGGGTGTCATTTATGTCACTGTTTTCACTGTTTTCCTCTCCACTGTCACATCCACAGGGAAAGAGGGCTTATCTGGACGTCGTCCACAAATACTTTGAGATGCACGCGACAGTCGACGACAGTCCGCGGATTCCGAGATACGTGAAAAACCACGGCATCGTCAAGGGGACTGAGTTGCAGATGCTGTTGAGACAAAGCAAGGTAAGAGCCAGGCAAAGGGATCAATGAATCCCAGTGTTATGGGATGTGTATTTATGGCTTAGAAATGACAACAGAGGTCAAGCACAGGGTCAAACAAGCATTGAGTCAATTTGCGTTCATTGAACCTCTGAATGTTTTTTTGAACTAAGGGAGGAACCCAGAGAAAACCCACGCACATACATGAGGAGATCATGCAGAAAAGCCCTGCAAGGCAACAGCAGATTTTTGTCATACTCTTCTGAAGCCTGACTGTCTCTTGTGAAGGAGAGCATTCAAAAGTGCCAGTTTATCAGGTTACTCTCCCACAAGACAAGGTCTTTGTAGATTCTCATTCACAACACTCTCACAAAAATCATTCAGTCAATGTAGTAAGTTGAGTCATAAACTTAATAGAGACTACTGTGGGACGGGCTTTCTTTATAACGTTACTTGCACATGTTGTTCACATTAAATAGACAAAGTGGTGGATTTACTTTCATTTGTGACAAAAACAAGTGCACGAAGGGAACCTAGAGGAAGACACACAAGGAAGAACTTTGCATAGACAATACAACGGGACTTAAACCACAACGTAATAGACATGAGGAGAAAGGACTAAGCAAAGTGAAGACAACGATCAAAGAGAAACAATCCAAAAATGCACATCAAAAAGACATAAGAAAAACATTAATATTAAAATGTGCTTTCATTGGTGCTTTGACAAAGGCCCCAACACTTTGTGATTCTCTCACAGTGTTTGTCAGACCATCTTTTGCAGGACCCTGAGTTAATCTTCTCATTCAGACAAAGTTCTGATAATAATCTGCCTCTGTTTGGTCTTCGCGAACAGAAACAATGTCAAGTAATTTCGGATGTTGTGAAACCTGGCTCTGTCTGCAGTATTGTCAGACCTGATTGAGGGTGCATGTGGGTGTATACAGCTGCAGCACAGGGGTGTGCGCGGGGACAATAGGTGTTAAATTGCTGCAACAGCAGTAGAATTCACTTCAGGAACTCTTTTTCCAGTCGTAAACTCATCTTTTGCTGTTCGTGCTGATGTGTCAAGACATCACAAAGTCACATTTTTATTATGTTTTTAAATGTAATTTGGCAAAGTTGCAATCTCCAGGAACCTAAACAGATCAATTCTCCAAAATCGTTCTTTGCACCATCACGTAAATGCATCCAATACTGTGTAGAGTGAGCAAAATCCCATGTAACTTCTCATTGACATACAAATATGACCATATTCTCCATCATGACTTACATGTATTTTATTTGAATGCAGAGCTCAGAATTCATTATGTCTTGTGTTGGTGTTGACTGGCACCATGTGCAGCAGAAAAGTAGTGCATGAGTTTATCACATGATACTGCATGTGATGTTATATACATTGGGTTTTCCCAGTTTTAGACAAAGCTCATTTCTTTTCTTCTGTTTTTCAGGTTTTCGTGGGCTTGTCTTTCCCATTCGAAGGCCCCGGCCCTCTGGAGGCGTTAGCCAACGGCTGTGCTTTCCTGAACCCAGTGTTTGACCCTCCACTGAGCAGCTTGAACTCCCACTTCTTCAAATGGAAGCCCAACACCAGAGAGGTCAGGGTCACAAGATCAAGACTGAGACACTTTGATATGACAATCAAGCAGTACTGGTCAGGAAGAGTGTTGATCTGTTTATGTGATAGGTGACATCACAGCATCCCTACGTGGAGGCCATAGGAGAGCCCTATGTATGGATGGTAGATATGTTCAACACAACGCAAGTGGAGAGAGCTCTCACTGCTATTCTCAATCAAAGTGTGAGTGTCCAGCCTCATGAAAAGTGCTTCAAACTTTTTTTCCAATTGTCTTTTATAGTCTATTAGTATTTCAAAAAAATTGAACTTCCTGCTTCCTGCTGTTATTTCAGATTGAGCCATACCTTCCCTATGAGTTCACCAGTGAGGGCATGCTCCAGAGGGTCAACACCTTGATAGAAAAACAGGTGGGACGATTCAGAGCGAGTGCATGTTCGGGAAAATACATTAGTATTTTTTGTTCACTCACTCTCTCTCTCTCTCTCTCTCTCTTCTTTGGCTGTAGGACTTCTGCTCCAGTACAAAGACGTGGCCCCCACTGAGCGCACTCCAGGTTGTGATGGCAGAGGTCGGCACTTCATGTAAACAAGCGTGTCAGGCGGTCGGGCTCATCTGTGAACCTGCATTCTTCCCACAGATTAACAGCATCAACGCTCTTGCCAAGTAAGATCAGATCACACATGAATCAGTTAAATACTGTAGTTCCTGATCAAAATAATAGTAAGAATCACTAACTCAGGTTGATAGATGGTGCTCTTTTGATGGGAAACATGTCGATACAAAGTCACAGAAAACTGTGGCACTTACTAATTCAGGGGCTATATGAAAAATGTGTGCAGCAGTGATCTTCAGTGATAAAAACACATACTGTAATCCAAATTTAACCCAACAGAAGGTCCAATCCGGTCCACATGATGAATTTGATGAATTTTCAGGGGGTTTTTGTGCCTTTATAGATCCACCATGATCTGTAAGTTGTAATGCACACATGTAAATGGTAAAACTTGCATCATACTGTTGAAATTACACAAGAGATATTTTGAGTTCTTGTTGTTTATAGTTTATTATGCTATTATTTTACTGGTCTGGCCCACTTGAGATCAAACTGCGCTGTACATGGTCCCTAACCACTAAAATTAATTTTGATTCAGTGTGGTTGTCAAAATTCCAGGCACTTTTTCCATTGTTTTACACTGCACATACACACATAACCTAATAATATAAGCTAATAACCTAACACTTTTTCACGTCAGCAACAGGTGGGGATTGAACGTGAAAGCGTGTCTGCAGCAGCAGCAGCAGCAGCAGAGACTTATTACATGATGAGAGGAGATGACAAGGCAACAATAACTGATTGTAAAAGCATGAATTACATTAAACATCCACCAACAATGTGAGATATGAGAGCTAGAGAGTGTCAGCTCACATTGGCTGAAGCTTTCTGTTTTGCTTCCGCTGCAGACGCTTGTTTTTCCTTCTCCTCCGTTTGAGACGTGTTTGAGAGGGGGGTAGAGATGCTTTTCAGGTTTGGTAATATTCTGCATTTCCAGCTCATGAATGCAGCTTGCTGTGCTCGACTGACTCGTCTGACAACCTGTGTGTCGAAATGCTGCAAGCTGTGTTATTAAGTGGGTGGCAAAACAGACCAAAACGGAACAAAAACAGAACAGACACAGAGTTTGTGGCTCACAAACTTTAAATTGGGAATAAATCGGCTTGGCACCGTCACATTAGTGAAGCCAGTATTCCAATTTCAAAACATATGACGTATCATGCTCATTTTATGACATCTTTAAACTATTAAATGGTGTGAAAGTCCTGATAGACTAGCAGAATATAAACATACCATACATATTAACCATTAAAACACACACCTTTATGAACAAAGATACAATTTTGAATACTTTATTTTGGGACTTATTTTCCGCACAATTATTGCTACTTTATATAACTACTCAAAATTTGATATAAAATGAATCATATCTTTGACTCGACAACACATAAGAAGACAAAAAAAACGCACATTTTGTAAAGCCTGAATATGTGACCTATAAACGCACACCCGCAGGATGTCCATATAAGGAGTTGTGTATTATTCCCAGTATACCCGATACTATGAGGAACAT
Organism: Solea solea; assembly: GCF_958295425.1. Lineage (NCBI taxonomy): Eukaryota > Metazoa > Chordata > Actinopteri > Pleuronectiformes > Soleidae > Solea > Solea solea. The sequence goes on from NC_081135.1 coordinate 31,530,539, forward strand.
TCATGTTCTCTGTCACCACTGGAATCACCAGTTGTTGTTTTTTTTTTTTTACCAAATCCTTTCTTATTCAGCTGCTGATAATTTGTTCTTTTTGTTTTCCCAGCTACGGGATAGACTGTCAAACAATAGAAATAGCAGTCAAACACGTGGTGGCGCCGGCCTTCGACGGCGACAAACACTGCGTCTTACAGCTGGACCCGCTGCTCTTCAGCTGCGTGAGATCGAGCCCGTCCCTGCTGCGCATCTGTCCGTGTAGAGATTATATTAAGGACCAGATTGCTTTATGCAAGACGTGTATATGACTGCAGTACAGACAACAACCACCTGAGGACACTGTTCTACAGCAGCACCCCAACTCCAACATGGTTGTCTCCAGCAAACTCTGGAACAGGTTTGACTCTTGGACTGATTTGAAGTGCAAGATTCAGCAACTGTCGTGTGTTTATAGCACATGGACTTTTTGAAATCGTGACAGTGTCATGACATCATAAGTTAAGCCTCGATAAGCACCATGGCTGTAACAAAAGGAGAAAAACACTAAAGCATTTGACTAAATGTACCATTTTATTAGGTTTGGTTAGTTAGATTAGTTTGGTGAATGTTATGCAGTAACAAAGGAGTTAATGCATATTAATATATATATATATACGTATATATATATATATATATATATGTATATGTATATATATATATACGTATATATATATATATATATATATATATATATATATATATATATATATATGTATATGTATATATATGTATATATATATATATAAATGTATTCATACTAATAAATAACCAAATAATATCACACTATTATTGTGAAACAATGCATGTGAAATGAATAAGTGGAATGTGCTTTTAAAAGCAACCATTTGCAACCATCCATGAACTGTGTCGCAGCTGTCCCCAAAACATCTGTTTTCTTCCAGTTAAATAAAGGTGTTTTTGTGATTGCATGTTTTTAAGCACACAGATATTTGGTTATTTAAATGTACTACTCTATTTCACTCCCTTGTTTTTTTAAAACTGTAATGTAATGTGTAACATTTAAATATAAACTATTGTAAAATGACTCTCTCTGCGTTTCTCAGTATGGTTTAGATCTATGTCGCCCGGTGACATCCCCATGCTGCGTACAGGAATGATTTGCTTTATATTATAGGACAGACAACAACAACAACAACAACGGTATCATTGCACAAGGAAAGTGAGGCGGCTACAAGCGGCAGTCTTTATCCTACTGCCGGCCCTTATTTGTGTGCCGCTGCTGTACACAAAAATAAGCTCCCTCAGTCAGGGCTGATAGTTTTGCTTGTTTTCATATGAAGTATGCGGCATACAAATAATGTGACATGATTTCTGTTCAGAGACTGAATAATAACATTATCTACAAAGAAAAAACAATCACACTGCAGCTTTAAGTGACTCACTTTGAATGTGACGTAGTTGCTGGTTCAACTGCTGCTGGGATTTTATAAAGTACAACCATCTCTAGCGTTTACAGAGAATGGTGTTAAAAAGAAAGAGGAAATATCCAGTGAGCAGCATGTTGATGCCAGAGGTCAGAAAATAATGGGCAGACTAGTCAGGGATTATAGAAAGGCAAGTAATTAAAACAATCACTTGTGACAACCCAGGGAAGCAGAAGACCACCCACGATCCAGGCTACAACAGCAGAAAGAGCAGACCAGGTGCTACTCCTGTCTATTATAAATCCTGTGTAGGCATGGGAAGATTTTAAAGGTTAACATCACGACTATCTTGACCAAAATAATCCTGATTAACGCCATTATTGTGGCGACTGAAAAAAAATGTGTTTAATATATATATATTTTTTAGATTCTTAAGTCTGCACTTACAGTGGTTGCTTATCGCTTATGAGACACCAAGTATTGATTATTTTTGCACATCATTTTTTATCTGTTAAACCTTTTGTGGATGATCATAAAAAACACTCACTTATTCTCACCACTGTTGTGTGAGTTTATTGCAATATGAATTTGCAAACACTGAGTATCGCATAATATCGTATTGTGACTTAAATGACGGTATAATATCGTATTGTGACTTAAATATTGTGATAATATATTGTGACTTAAATAATGTGACAATATCGTATTGTGACTTAAATATCATGATAATATCATATTGTGACTTAAATAACGTGACAATATCGTATTGTGACTTTAATATCGTGATAATATTGTATTGTGACTTAAATATCATGATAATATTGTATTGTGACTTAAATATTGTGATAATATATTGTGACTTAAATAATGTGACAATATCGTATTGTGACTTAAATATCATGATAATATCATATTGTGACTTAAATAACGTGACAATATCGTATTGTGACTTAAATATCGTGATAATATTGTATTGTGACTTAAATATCATGATAATATTGTATTGTGACTTAAATATCGTGATAATATATTGTGACTTAAATAATGTGACAATATCGTATTGTGACTTAAATAATGTGACAATATCGTATTGTGACTTAAATATCGTGATAATATCATATTGTGACTTAAGTAAAGTGACAGTATCGTATTGTGACTTAAATATCGTGATAATATTGTATTGTGACTTAAGTAACGTGACAATATCGTATTGTGACTTAAATATCGTGATAATATTGTATTGTGGCGTCTCTGGAAATTCCCAGCACTTTTATTTTTTTTAATTTATTTATTATTGTTTTTAGACAAATTGATTTATGGAGATTTATTGATGCTTCTTCTGTTAGTCAGTTAATAATTACTCACAGGACACACAGTTGCGAACTGAAACTAACAAAACAAACGGACCATGTCTGGACTGTGTTGATGTAGAAGCAGGATAAAACTTTATTAATCGATAAAACTTTGCTATTTCACAAAGAGACCATTGTTCTTTTACATAAATAAATTGTGTTTACATCATCTGTAATACGACTGATATCATTACTGTACAAACAGACAAATAATGACTCTGTTACACAGTCACATTTACTGTCATTTCAGTTACATATTAACCTGTGTGTGTGTGTGTGTGTGTGTGTGTGTGCGTGGCTGCGATGCATTCATAACTGCAGAAGCTGGAAGGGATTTTACAAGCCCATGCAAAGCCTTTAGTAACAGAGAGGTGGTTTTAGTATTGCTATCATAACTTTATTAAATTTAGTACGTACGATGGGTTGATACCTCCTCCGACACCGTAATGATCAGATAATCACTTCATTTATCTATACAATCAAACTGTACACAAAAGAGCAGAATCAAGGTCTCGACTGATTTTGGCACACATTTCTGAGCTATTTCAACAGACAGAATTCTGGGAAATCATATTTTGTACCAGTTGTCAAACAATAGGACAGTCTATTCATCAGATGAGGGTTGGTACGGAGTTAGATTTTAAATTAACGAAAAAAACAACAACAAAGGCAACTGCGATTATTATGGGACTGCAATGACGCTTTTCAGCTACTGCACTTCTCTGGTCATCCATCACTACGGAGTTTCAAAGTTTCCAACATGACTCTCAGAAATTAAACGCAAGTGCAGAGAAGAGAGGTAGAAAGGATTGTGTTACCAGTCTCAGAACAGCTCAACCAAACAGGGCGATTTAAATAAACAACAGAGTGAGCGGTGCAGCACACACTGTTACTGAGACCGAGTTAATGACGTTTGTTCTGTGCCGTCATGTATGCGGTGGCGTTTGCATGTAAACACTGTGCTTTGTTTGTTTTGTAGGAGCAGAGAGAGAGAGAGAGAGAGAGAGAGAGCGAGCAGAGATTGTCTTCTATGCATCAGAAAGAGGGGCGGGGGACATTTTACTAATCAGTATGCTGTTGGTGAGCTCAAGCGGCGCGTGAGCCTCACACCTTCACTTTGTGGCAGATCCTTTTACGCTTCACACAATCGAATCACAATATAATACCAATATAATACTGTTCACTCCGAATTTGATGAGTGCAGCGAAGAATGGATGTAGGCAAACTCTCTCACAGTCACTGTCCAAGACCTTGGAACTACCTTCAGTGTGTGCTAAATTTAGACTCAATCCAGTGCAATGAATACTGATTGTTAATCGTGTTAGAAGGTTTATAACCACAAGGGGGCGCACAAGTATTATGGATACAAGTATGCAGTATGTGAGCGTTGCTCTGTTTTATAATTGAATATGTTTTTGATAGGTCTTGTGGTTTGAAGAGATTCTACTCCAGTCCTGTAATGTTGATTTTTCTTTCTTTTAAAGGCTTCACTCATTGGACAGTGTGTGCAATAACTGATGAAATAGTACATTTGTCAAACTCAGCTGAGGCTTGGACAGCACTGACACAGATCACGACCTACATCCAGTCTGAGATTTTTTCCCACTTAAGAGTGCAAAAAAACTGACCGTAAGACTTTACGTCGTTACATTTCACCAAGAATCTACAGTCATATGTAACACAACATTTTACAGTATATGCACACGAGAGTGTTTTTTTCAAACTGTTACGCAACACTGATCATCCTGCACTGTAACTATGAGCTGTCGACTCCAAAAAGCCTGTTTATGTCGGCCCTAAGAAAAACAAAATATCACTATGACTATGTTGTGACTTTTACTGTTACTGGTTCAGCCAAACAGAGTAATAAACATATTTACATACTGTGTTTACTTTCTGTTTATTTCACATTGCAGAGAATGATAACGAATGATTTGCAGCAAAAATGATATTCCAGCCGTCTGCCTTATCTTTGTCATTGTGCTTGGATTCATTTCACAGTTCCCTTCCTGAAAGTCGCAGATGAAATAACGGAAAACAAGAATGAAACGACTTCAAAACCAGATGTGGATTCAGTACAATGTTTGTACAGTATATATTATCACACAAATGACAAACAGCGAGGTTAGGCCTATAGCAAATGGCAATTCCATTTTTATATATACTGTATTAATGATCTAATCCTAAAAGTTTTTTGTTTTTTTACAACAACACAGCAAATCACAAGATTACTTTTTCCATCTTACTCATATAAAAAAAAAACTTTTTTGTCTGGTTTTGTGAATGTTACAAAAAAAAATGGATCACAGTAAATAACTTATCAAGGCATGTGTGTGTGTGTAAACGTTAAAAATTAAAATACGTATGCACAATAGGTGGCAAAGAAACACAAGTAAGATTAAAGAAATACCCTGAAATGATCACTTGTGAGGGTTTAAATGTGTGCTAATCTATCAGCAACCAACACTGACGCAGGATGAAACAGCAGCTGATTTGTGCTCTGACACGTCTCATATTGTACAGCACGGGAAGCTGTGCAGTGAAACATAAATAGGTCAAATGACGTCAACTTAGTGCACTCAGGTTTATGGTCCATTGCCTGACAAATATTTGTCCTTCGTGTCTCCTGTCCTCTTAACTTCTGCGTGAGTTTAGTGGTCAGAGCTGCCCTCACGTCGGTCACCTGTGCTTTTTAACCATTCAGAAAAAAGCTCAGCTCGGTCTCGTCCTCTTTTATTTCCACTTCTTCTCCTTTACAACTAGGAACTGTGTAGTATAGTGGCTGCATTGAAGGAAGGATGCTGGTGAGGTGCTGACATGTTCTCCTTTGGGTCTTTTTGTACAAGGAGCAGCTGACAATAACAATAAAAATAGATAAATAAATAAATAAAATGAGTGGACAGCTTAGCTCAACACTGAATTAAGCTATTTTGCTATTTGCTTCGCACAATTTCAGCAACATCTACAGTCAAGGCTGCTGAATTTGCGTTTTCATGAAATTGAAGAGTGAAATTCCTAAGATCTTTATATCAGTTATGTCACTTCAAGTGTGTTCATGTCGCGACTGCAAACATGAGCGTACTTACTGTAGCATATGTGCATATATATACTGTATGCATGTGTTCAGGTTCCTTCCTTGTGTGCAGGTGACGTGTGCATGTGAGTGACTATACAAGACAGAGAGAAGACAGAAGAGGACAGGAGGCAGCCAGGGTGTGTGTGTCTGTGTCTGTGTGTGCTTGTGCGAGCGAGTGAGTGAGTGTGTGTGTGTGTTAAACTGCTCTTCTGGTCAACACACGCGCGCCTGTCACTCAAAGCGTTCATAGTTCCTTGTCTGCCTCACACGGGGCACCATGTCCTTCAGGAGTCTGAGGAGACAAAGAAAAGGTTACGTTGGAAAGTGAGCCTCTAAGTGCACAGTATATATGTATTAAAAGTTATTTCACGTAACTGAGACATAAAATAACACAGTGATAGCCACAATAACAGGAGATTCACTAAGAAATAGGACACACATGGACATCCTGACAAAAGGATAAATGCACAAAGGCTGCAACAATTATTCGATTAATTATCGTTTACTAAATGGATCGTCCACTATTGTGGTAACTGAAGAATCGGCTTGAGTCTTTTTTTCAATTATTAAAACCAGTTTTCTGATTTCTCGGCTTCTTAAATGTGAATATGTTCTGGTTTCTTTGCTCCATATCACAAAGTAATCATTAAAACTGAACATTTGAGAACATCACCATTCTCAGGTATGAGAAATGCTGATCAACATCTTCTGACAACAAGTACTTGATTAAATCGAGAAAATAATAAATTATGAAAATAATCTACAATGCACCTCCCACACTTTCACAAATAGAAAAAAGGAAGAAGAGCGTCAAAGAATGCAGATTTAGAATCCCATGTCATTGACCAAACACTCTAGATCAGTGTTGGAATAAGCTATTAAAAAGAATAAAATGACTGTATATCATCTGCACAGACTAATCAGGAAAAAAATAAATGTGGATTGAGAACTGCGGCTGTTCAACTACTCACTTGATGCCATATGCCATAATGATGAGTCCAATGATCACTCCGATGGAGCCATCCAAAAACCAGACATCAGCATGGTTCTTATAGACCTCAGCACTGACCAGAATGGAAAATCCCATAACAGCTCCAACCATGGAGTTAAACCCTATAAGACACAATGTGTAAAATGGAATCAAATATTAAATATACTATCTTTTCAAAGTGTCTGCTTACTACACTTGACTTGGCATTATTCCTTTTAATAAATGAGAATTTTTGTTTTGAGCTGAATTTAAAACCTTAAAATAGAGGCCACACATATGCACTTGTAGACTGTACTTGAGTTGCCCTGTATGTTCTTTTCTATAATTACATTTCTACTTGCGTGAAAGCTTGCAGTGTGGGTTATTGTCTCACCTGCAGTAAGTGTGAAATCTTGTGGGAAATAAATCCAGGCTCTAAGAAAAGCAACCTCAGGTTTACTGGATTGATGTCCTGTGCGTTCTGAGACCAGGGCAGTGCAGTGTGTGTGTGTGTGTGTGCGCATGCGTGTGCACATGTGCATGAGTGTGTGCTTTTGTTCAAGTGTGTATGTATCTATGAGCAGCTAGTGATAACCAATTACTTCTCTGTTCAGTTGTGAAAGCAACTCACAAACTGGAACACAACAGAGATAAACTCTGCTTTGTGGTTTTGGTTGAACAGTGCATCACCATACAGTGTCTTTATTTATCAAACGTCCGGAAAACACATGTATGTAGTTTTAAAATAACATATTTCTTTTAGAAAAAGAAACAAAAAAAAAAAAGCTTTTTCAGGTTAAAGAGTGGAGTATTGAGTGTGACCTAAACTAGACTTAAACAACAGAGTTTGTCCTACTATTGCATGTCCACAAATATCTGCAGTGACAAAGGTCTGTTACACCAGGTGTATCTATCTAGACATGCTTGAGCATGACACACACATTCTTGAGATTACATGTATTTTTTTGATTTGTTTTCTTTTGTAAAGTTCTTGTGCCCTAACCCTAACTCTGCATTTTGCACCTCAGAGAAGAACATTGCACCAGTTACTTCATATTTATTTCTATTATTTAGTAGTACTTTAAAAATTCAGACTTGGTCTGAAAATGGTCTTTACTACATCCTTGTTCCTTGTTGTTAATGCTTTGGTCACACTTTAGTTCCCTAAAGTGTCCATAATCCGTTTGATTCAACCTACTTCCAAATACGTTTTTCATGTGTTTAGGCTTTTTATTTTTTCCACTCTCCCTCAAAATCCAACACAGCTGGAGTTTTAGAGGAGTCTGTGTCCTACCGTCAGTGATAAGTGCCCGACTGGTCAGAACTCTTCCCAACATGAACTTGACCACAGCCAGCAGAGAACACAAGAGCCCGCTCACTATGGACACACTGAAGAGGAAGTCGTCCTGTGGAGAGACAGAGATGCATGAATCACATCAATCAGGGAACTAGAGAAGACAGAAATGGAGGCAAAGCAAGTACACATAAGTAAAGACAAAGCTATAATATGGCTGAGTCCAGATAAAAGTGTGCTCATTCCACACTTTTAAGACCCACTCGTAAGGGGAGGGGACCTCATTCCCAGAATGTAAACAATGTCCGCCATCTTTGCTAACAGTTATGCTAACAGGACCAAGTGTCAGTGGTGGGCACTTAGCAAAGAAAAGAAAGAAGATATTTCTCAACTCAGAGGAAACGGAGGTTGAGAAGTACAATTTTTCAAAAATACTAGCCCTATTCTAGTAATACAAAGCTAAATGCACATCTGTGAAGTATTCTTTTAACATTACCAGTAGTACAGAATGACCCACAGAGCCTCTTATCAGCTCCACACTCCGTAAAATACATCAAAACACACCATAAGCCTTGACTTTGTGTGTCAAGCCAAGGTCGTACAAATGATGCCTCTCTGTGCAGTGAGAGTGTGGGGTTGTCAGCTTAAGTCTCAAACAGACTCAGCAAAACCAACACAAGACCCAGGAGAATCTCTCTTTCATATTTAATTGGCAAGAGGGAGGGAGCCAGAGCAGAGAGGAAAGAGAGAACCTCGTGTATATGCTGACTGGAAAATATGGCGTAGAAGCAGTGGCTGGTTTAAGCTTCGGTTGATTTGTTTTAATCTGAACTCCTGTACTGCTGCTCCAACTGAAGGAATTTACTGTGTGAGAGCTAATATTGCCTCTTGTCGTGGCCTCTATATATTACGATGCTGCCCCCTGTTGGACTTACAAGTGCATTTATGAACATTCCTGACAACATGTAGAAAATGTGACCATTGTTGCCATAACAATGATGGTATAATGCCCTCATGGCTCGTGTCTGAGGGGAGATGACAAGTCATCTGTGGGGAATGGTTTGAAAATAGTGAACATAGTGGATCTCTGGCTAAACCATCTAATCTAACCATAAAATAAAATAAAAGACCACAATTCACTATGGATCGCTTCAGCACTGGTGAGGATCGGGTTTTTGTTTTGTTAAATCTTGGATCGAAGAAAAACCCATTTCTTATTGATTTGTTTTCTATGGTAATATCTGGTTATTTATGGATGGATTAGCTGCCAGTTGTTATTGTTGTCTGTGCACAAATAATTTGTTGTGCTGGTCAAATAAATAGTTGCAGCACAGCGGTGTAGTCATGTCCTGAAACACCTCTGCATGTTTCCCCTTTAAAAAGGTACAGTGGGTCGAATTTAACGATATTCGTTGGTGATATTGCACGTTGCAGCTGAATATCCATCATCTCACACTTCCCTACAAGTGAGTCAGAGACCCTATGTAGCCTTCAGTCATTTTCAGTCATCCTATATCTGATTATTTTATCTTGACTTTCTGCTCAGAGAAAATAACTGCATGTTATTCTGTATTTAAGCTGCGAACAGATCAACTAAACAGCTGTTTGTAAAGTGGATGCACATTGCTACATTCATTTTATTTACATTTGTTAGTTTAAGTATTATTTCTGTACATGTATAGATGCTTAAAACCTACAGTTCTCTACTTTTGTTGTGTAACTGGGGATGAACCAGATGCACAGGCGAAGTTTCCCTCAAACGGAAACCCACGATAGTTTGTTGCACAGAAGCTCAGTCAGAAAAGGCAACAGTATCCAAACACACTAGGCTGAAAGTAAAATGATCGCAGAGTCAAAACAGAAACACTAAACCTCTGAAGGAATGATGCTGACACAACTGCAGACGCTGACGAGATAAGGTGGACGAGAACAAAAGGAGACACAGGCTATAATGAATGGGAAGATAACAAGGAACATGGTGAACCAGATTACCAGATAGAGACAGGTGCACCTAATCAGGAAACACAGAAAGTAGGCAGGAAGTCAACACGACAAGATACACTGGTAAATACAGCTAAAACAAGAACTCACATAAATCTTCTTAAGTGCAGTGCTACTGAAAAACCATGAAAGTTCAGACAACACAAAACTAAATCCAATTGAGGGAAAACAAAGTCCTGAGTCCCAACAGTTTTTTGGTTTATTAGAGTTATTTGTTTTGGTAAAGACTTCAATGAAGCCCTCCAGGTTTTTCCACTTCTCCCTGCACTACAGTTAATATTATGTTCATGTTTACATATATGCATATTGAAAATACACTGCACGGTCATTCCGAGATTTTTTGCTCCTGTGCAATCAGATCTTGCATCAGAAATCTCTCCCTCTCATAAATCATTATACTGTGCTACAACGTACTGCATGGAGATGGCATCATAATGTGTCATCACTGTTAATCTGCATAATCACATTGACATACAGTGGTTTTTATTTTATAGAAATATAATTTCCACTGGGATTTCTCAATTTTTTTTCCATGCTATTCAATAAAATCTCACTTCCCTCCCACTTCTTTGAAGACGATATCATTCATCGATTGAGGAAATCTCATAAAGCTCAAGTTCTGAGTTTCATCCGTGTGCCACAGCATGTGTGCATCTATTTGCAGCATCAGAACGAATGTATTGCCCCCGTCTAACGCTCCAGCCATCCAGCAGGAGAAGAGACGCAATCTTGAGTTCTCCCTGTTTAATCAGGAACTAGACACAGACAGCCCACCATAAAAGCCGCAACCTGGACGTGACGTGAATCCGGAATTCCAGATTTTCTGCTCCCTCGGTCCACTCACTGGGATACTACAGCCTACAAAATACTACAAAATACAATTTACAGTATGCAAATTGTGCTGCAGTTTTATTTTCTTATACTCAATTGTGAAAAAACAAAGGCAGATTTTTCTCCCTTTCTTCTCAGCTTCTCAAGTCTCATTCTGTCACACACACGCACAGACTGAGCACACAATCTGAACACCGCTGGTATGATAAATCACCTTTGACTGCGGTTTATATAAAGACCTCTGCTTTTGACAACAACCAAAAAAAGAAGGAAAGAGTGAGACAGAGAGAGAGAGAGAGAGAGAGAGAGAAAGTGGCAAAATTCTAAGTTGAAAAATGAAGAAGTGGATAAAAGATGGGTCTGTTAATGGAGAGTGACAGTCGAGGTGAGTTTGTGGGGAGAGGTTAGGGAAGGACCATGTATGGGTGAAAGACGGTTGACTAAGGACAGGGTACACAGGGAGGGGCCGGGAGGGAATAAAAAAAGATGAAGGATGAGGTAGCGAGGGGAAAAAAAGTAGACAAATGAGACAGAGGATAAGATGAACCTGTCTTTAAACCGCTGCGTCCACAAATTCTGTTCGCCGAGCAGCCAGTGACAGTATTAAACATAAAAAGACAGCACCAGATGGCTGAGATCCTTCTGGAACAAGGCAATAATCAATTAAATGCAGAAGGTTACACGCTGCGAATAATCCACGGCGGGACACGTCGTCTTCAGGAAAAGGAGGAGGTTTATATTTTGTTACCAGGCAAAAAAATAATAAAAGACAGACAGACAGACAGGAGTGTTGGCAGGAAACAAGTGTACGGTGAAAGAGAAAGGGAGCGAGCTGCTGAAGGGAACACAGAATGTCAAAGAGACAGTGGTAATAGGCTCTTGCTGGTGTCAGGAGGCTCCTCTGAGACCCAACACCCACAGTTTCTATTAACATAATGGCAGTGGAGCATCAAACACCGTCTGCAGATTAGCTGCTGTCTTCAGCCAGCTTCGCCGTCGGCTTGTTCCTGCCGGAGTTATGTCTTTGATTTGTGGTCAAAGAGGCTTCAGTGACACTGGAAACACACATTTAAACGCACCGTTTGTTTGTTTGTTTGTTTGTTTGTTTGGGAACTCATACATTAATCAAAACTGGTTTGAACTTGTGCAGCACACGAAATGTAAATCTCTCAGAAATAAAAGAACATAAAAACTAAAATCACTATTTTCTACTGAGGCCGTAACAGTTGGAAGTAACACCAGAAGCAACACTGGACAATAGTCTCCCCCATTTCAAAAACACTTTCACACATTGTAATTCAGTTATCCAACACATATCTCTTAGAAATGATTACTTTACTGATTTGATTATAATAATGCATAACATTATATGGGATTCTAAATGAAAACCTCATCAGTAGATATTACTTTACAGGTCAAACCATATTGGGCCTAGATTCTACCACCACGATTTTAAAGCTCAGTTACTTTAAGACTAGACAGATGCTCTATTGACTTGTTTATTTGCTCATTTAACCAGGGGGCGACTGCAGCTCAGTGGTAGAGCGAGTCATCCTTCAACTTCAAGGTCGTGGGTTTGATTCCCGGCACCGGCAGTCTCCACGCGGATGTGTCCTTGGACCACACACACACCTAACCCCATGTTAAGATGTGTGATAGAAAACACGCTGCACATAGATGCACTGTATGAATGTGTGAGTGAATGGGTGAATGGTAAAATAGTAGTGTAAAGCAGCTTTGAGTGGTCACCAATTTAGTAGCTACAGTGATTAAGACATTTTGATAAAAAACACAATCTAATCACATGGAACGGCCCGAAGGAATTAAAGTCCAATTAATATGCTAGCTTGCTGAAAGACACCAGACAGTTGCGGCAGAAAAGATGCCAACAACACGTTTTTTGGGAAAAGCTACTGCCTAGAAAAAGGCCGATGCAGAGCGATCCAAGACCAGAGTGAACATTGGTGCTGCGTTTGAATGACGTGACAACTGAAAGTCCAGCAAGTGCTGCAAAGTGATGCCACGTTGGCGCTATTTTTACTGGATGCGGGTTAACTTTATGTCTTTGTAATATTTTGAGAGTTATTTGTTGTTCCAACGACAACGTGATGCCAAAAAAAAGTGTCAGAAAAAGTTAGCGTCACGGAAAAGTACAGAAAGCGCTTTGTGAACAAGCATTTGTGTGTTCCTGTGCTCTGGAGGGAAGTCTGAAGAAAGGGGCTTGGACTTCAAAAATGTTTTTACCAGGATCTCCAACTCTACCTGTAAGTAGAAAAAAATAGTCCACCCCAGGTGCACAGAGCAGGATGCCTTGTTTTTCACTATGGTGTCAAAAAAACACCACATTAGAAAAGTCTATTAAGACCCACAAAACCAGTCCTGTAATATGCACACATTTGCTATTGTCATGAGTCATAATGTGCATTGAGTTGTCATCTTTTAAAACGTGTATCCCCATCTAAAAAGATATCAGGTACACCCCAGTAAGATGTAAATAAAGCCGTATTGAATATAAAAAAATCACCCTGTGGTTTATGGGGTTAGTGAATGCATTCAGCCTAAAGTACATAGAATCATTGTGAGAGCGCTCCCAGTGCTCGACTTTCCTGTCAGCTTTCTGCTGTTTTACGGTGTTTTATAGCGTGCTGTGTGTTGCATTTGAAAAACAGTGAAATGTGACTGGGAGCACTGCTCCCGTGTTTTTGTTTGTCTCATCTGGGCTACTGTAGAAACATCCGAGAAGATCTGCTTCCTATGCACATGAAAACAAACAAGCTGAACAACTCCCCGTTTTACAACAATGCACTGTACATACAGTATTTATGAATATCATATTCTACTTCAGCTGAATCCTACACACACACACACGCACGCACGTTTATGTATTTGTTTTGTTTTTTGGAGAACATGATTTTGTGTCTTGGCTACATTGGCTATAGAGTAGAGAAGTGGACAGATTGTGAAGGTTAAATCATCTACACACCTACAAAGGAACGACGTGATGGACACTTCCCAAACGCAGTGATGACCGAGGATCTGGGCTGTGCCCCAGCAACAGAAGGATGAGGCTATTTCGAGGCTTTATTCATAGTCTTCACACATCCAGAGAGAGATCTATGTGTCTGTCTGCGTGTGTGTGTGTGTGCGTGTGCGTCTGCTGCATGTGGAGGGAGACAAAAACTCTGACGTCTAAAGAGCAGAGTGCTAAAAAAAGAAACCAAGCTCATGAGACTAAATGGCGTTAGTGAGTGTGTACATGCACTCTACATGTAAGCACTGCTTATTGTCGATATCCGCCCATACCGGCATAAACAATCGCTCTTATATACATGCGTACCAGAGTGGATTCAATGCATACCTGCATCTACATATGTGTCCGACAAGTCTCTCATGTACAAAAATAAAAAAAAAAGACAATTTAAGACAATTTAATGAATTATTACAGGTTATATTATAAACAGATGGCTGACTTGGTTGATTAAAGTCACTCTGAATCTTCGCTCTCCCAGTGCCAAGAATGCAAAACCTCTAGATGTAAACATTTCTAATTAACTGTTTGTGTTCCACATGACTGAAAAGTGCACTTTACGTTTTCCTGCACTACATACAAGGACAATAACTTTGACACTTTTCTTTATGAATATAAAAGTCCCAGAACAAAAACTAACAATTTAACCAACGACAATGTTTCATTTCAGAAGAGCCGTTAGTGGCGCTGATGGAAATCACTGATAATGAACCCAGACGACCTCAATTTACTCGTCACAATAGAGTGAATTAATCAGCGTCTATTACAGTGGAAGCAGTGGTCACTCCATTACTGCTGCTGACAGGAAATGATCGCACGCAGTGACCAGGCGTGAGGTTTTCAGTACAGTGCAAGCTTCTAAATTAACTATTATATAAGAACTGCATTCAATAGGTATTAATACCTCACTTACTGATACAGTTATTAATTTTTTTTACTAAATATCCAGGCTCAAATATGTCAACTCTCATATTGTTTTTTTGATTCTTTTCCAACTTACTTCTAGGGATTTAGTAGCAATAGTGAAAAAAGGATGAAAAGACTGTTTAACGAATGGCTCTCATGATTAGTAACAAAACTAAAGTGAGTATTGTGTGATTATTTCTAAATCCAGCTGAGAAGTTCAAGAGTTAAATCGCAACTAATCTCTGTTTAAAATTCCATTATTATGCAATTCACAACAGTTCTTAAGTCCATATTACACCACAGTGTATCGCGATTTGGGACCAAACAAAGCAAAGAACGTGAATAAATGAACTTGAGATCTGAAGACGTGCAATCAGCCTGAGGTAGCACAGCGTCTACTCCAGAGATGTTACTGCAACAGCGTCTGCACTTCTCAACAGTTCCAGTTCAATTGCCTTTTTACTCTTTCATACATGATGAACGAACCAGGTTAAATATAATTATGCAAAACAGCCTAAAATGACACAGGGAGAGTCGATTCTCTGACACAGAGAATCAACAACAATCTCTCACTGTCTCTGCAGCTCAGTTATTCATCAATTTTACGTCCTAAATTAGTGATTGAGCCACAGTTGCTTTGTTATCCATTTTCTGTTGTTCCATTTGGGACACAATGATTGTCAGGTGTTTTTAAAACTGTCGTTTTAAACTGTGTTTAAAATCGCTCTCTCTGTCTGTCTGAGCGAGCAGCTTCTCCACACTCTATGTGTATAAATCATGATAGCGAGACAGTACATATATATTATTATTTTTAAAACATGTATGGTTGACCCTTGATTGCAATGAATGGGTTAACAGTCAGCCCTGGTGATTACATGAGTGTCCAAATTTAAAGTCCGAAAACTGTAGTTACTAGTACAGAAGACAAGCTTTAAAAAAAAACATATAATGTGATTATCTAACATGAGCATAATTCTTCTGAAGAGTCACCTGACGTGTGTGTGTGTGTGTGTGTGTGTGTGTGTGTGTGTGTGTGTGTGTGTGCGTGTGTGTGTGTGTGTGCGTGTGTGTGTGTGTGTGTGTGTGTGTGTGTGTGGGGTCTTACCACTTCCGGGAGCATCCGGGTGGCCAGATTATGGATGGCCTTCCCAAGGATGCACAAGGACGAGAGAATAAACACGACGCCGAGGACGACACATGCTCTGCAACAGACAGGCAGAAGAGTGGAGAAGGTTCGATTGTTATATAAAGTTCTTGTTTATTCCGCCTGCATTTGAATAAAGATCATTTCTCATTCTCCTGCTGCAGTGAAGACCCAAACAAATGCTCACGGAGACCTGACAAACACAGAGATATGAATGACACAGGCAGAGGCCGTTGGCAATCCAGTAAATTAGGAAAGCTTTTTGCTCTGCTTCCATGAATTATTAAAATGACAGCTGAACCACCTTAATGCCTCTTCTGAGTTGCAGCCTGTGCTTCCATAGAACTTTTAAAATGACATTAATGTCAGTGATATGAAAATTGCAAGCCTGATGGATCAGTTCCCCTCAATAAACTCTAATATTGGAGTTGGCAGAGCACTCAGTTTGTCTGGCAGAGCGCTCGGAAGCACATTTCATTCAAATATTTGGCAAAAATAGTACAAATGTTCCCAGTCTATTTGGGGCAACACGTGCTACCAGGAGAAAAAAAAACAAAAAACTGTCAGAACACATGAGTGTGGTACTTGTACAGGGGAAAATGAAGTTCATGGCTTTAAAAGAACTTGGACTAAGGTAAGTAAGTAACAGTGACTTCATCATATACAATCACTTTCCCTGACACATCTGCTGAGCCCAAATTACAAAGCCCCTCTCATCTATCTCACTACAGAACAGAGACACACTGCCTTGAGTTACTATTACAATGATATTATTAAGATGAAATTTTGTCTCTTTTTTGTCCCACACACATTTACCAACTGAATCACTATAGAAATGACCATAATATTACTAACTTCCCTATTTTAAACATTATTACCATGCTATTACTGAAAAGGGAAACACGTGAACTGAGAACCGCTTCTCTTTGCAGCACACAAGTCACGGTAGTCATGGAAAATGTGCGTTTTCGGTGTTAGAAAGACAAATGCAAATGTGAAGTGCTTCAGTATGCACACATTAAAAATGTAACTGGGGCAATAACAAGATTCCCAGTTACCTGCAGACCACATAGAAGAAAAAATATAATGGGGGGGGAGAAGAATTAACTCTCCAGCAAACACTGCCTATTTGCCACAAAAATCCCCAACCACTCATCAGCCAATCAAATCGTGTTATGCACATATACCAACACAGGTGCAGGCCAAGCAAATCAAGTTCATACATCCAGTTAAAACACTATATACTATGGTTGTTCACCCTGTTTGTGCACCCCACTGCTAGGTGTTTACACAATGAATGGAAAAGCGTGGAAATCATGTCCCTTTCGAGCAGAGGTGTCAAACTGACACAGCTGCCAGCAAAGGTCAGCAAAGGACAGAATATAAGACTAAATATGTTTTCTAGCAATATTTTTATATCAAACATTAAATTACATACATATATACGCTTGCTTGTTGTTTTAATTACAGTTGTCCATGTTATTATTGACTTAATTTCAGATTAAAGTCTCTGTTTTTGGTTTATTTTGCATCATTCCAAATCAAAACAAACACTTTTAGTTTGACGTTCAGTGAAAATGTCATCATGAATATCTTTATTACGACATCATGATGATGATGTGTTGTAATTTTTTCGTTTTATAAGAAATTGTTTTATAAACAGCTGTTTTTTTCCCCCTCCCCTTTCCACCCTCTTGACCAGACTAGATGCTCATTTGGCCCCCAGGTCATTTGACACCCCTGCCTCCGCTGTGCAACCATATGCAGAGAGTGAAATCAAACTAGAATGCTGGTGTGAGAAGATGCATGGCCTCAATCCACATGTACATTTGTACTCCACATGCATTGAGTGCATTTTTAGGTAAATCCTCTCTCTCTCTCTCTCTCTGTTAATGGAAGAATGCTGCAAGAAGCAGAACTGCAGTAAGACAAATGAAACTCTGTGCAGCCTGACAGCTTCTTGATGGACACGGCCGAACTGATGGAATAACAGATGTGTGTTTACAGTCAAGTGCAGTTAGTTGCTTCATTAAGTGCAAACAAACAGCCAATATTAACTCTCTTTGAATGTTTTGCCCTAAACTCCAGCTGGACATACACTCATCATGCACAACATTAAAACAAGAGAGCTCATTTTAATGTGACGGCTGATCTGTGGTTCAGTTTGTAAATTCTATTTCAAATGGAGGCGTTTCCATGAAGTTCTGTTGCAACATTAAATACTTTTTAAATGTTGCTGCTCATGAAAAACCTGTGTGTGAAGAACCCTGAGAAAAGCTTCCCATTTGTCATTCATAGTCCAGCACATTACAAAACATACTTTGAGATGATGTGTTAGGGTAAAACTCTTCACCATCATCGTTATCAAAACACCAAATGAGGAAGACTGGTGTCCAATACTCACTGCTCCTGTAGACTCGAACATTCTCAGCCAAGGAACCCTGAAGCTCTGGGAGTCACAAAACTGTGTCATAAAAACCTACAGACCTTATGTTCTTCTCAGATTTCCTCTCCTCTTTATAATTGAATGCAATATAATTGAATCCATCTATTCATTTATGTGTAGATGCTACTTTCCTATCAATGGCAGTTTAATCAACTTCTGTTGTGCCAAACAAACTTTTAACAGCAGCAGAAACAGATTGCGGTCGTTGAACTTGAAATCAATTTGTGCTAAAAGTCAAAAGTCAAAGACGCCTGCTCTCCCCTGCCTCATGTTGAATACCTGCCACACAAACGGTGATGTCAAGATTTGATCTCACTGTTTGCATGCCTGTCCTCTGATAATAGCTGTATATTAAAACATTTTAAAACCCCCTTCTTCTCTATCTCATTTTTTAATTCACACTTTAGCAGCGCTGCGTTCTGTACTCACATGTACTCTCTGTGAGCAGAGTGCACTGCGGCGGCGTTGCTGTAGCGCCACAGGACGATGATTGATGACATGACGTCCAGTGTTGCATCAAACTACAGCAGGAGCAGGAACAGAGGAGAGGACAGCATTAGGACGTTGTATAGAAACAATGAAGAAGAGAGTGTGTTTCCAACAGCAGCAGAGTCTGTCAATATCACATTACTTGCACAAAAACACCTAAGTGCCTTTATTGTCACTGTATTTAGAATACAACGAAATTGCTGCTGCCCATCACAGTGGTGTTAAAAAAGGAAAGGAACCCGAACAAGGAAGTTACAAGATTTGCAAAGGTTACAGAGGCTTCAGGGAGAAAACAGATCAGAAGCCTGATTATGCATGTTTGCATTGACCTGTGTCACCTTCCTGAAGGCAGAAATTCAAAATGGATGGAAGCGGGTGTGGGGAATGTCTTCAAGTGAGAGGGCAGTTGGTTTTTTTTTTTAATGTGTGTGTGTGTGTGTGTTGACTTTATGATCTTTTGCAGAGCTTTCCTGCCAGATACTGAGCAGCTCTCATACCACACCATGACGTCGTATGTAGAAGAAAACATAGCAAATAGAGACGTGGTATTGGATGTTTTTAACTACAAGTGAAAATGTAATAAATAATTAATGTGATAAAAGATAGAATAATGTAGCGTAACTGGTGCACTTAAGAATATCTTAGTTTGTTTGTATTCACTTTTGAGCATTTATTCAGTGTTTTTAATTCCAACCCATGACTAAAAACAGGTGTTAACATCTGATTTTCACATAAAAATGAAGGTGACAGACGTGACTCGGTACTTCAAAGTCTAACCTCCCCTTAGTATGATCACAGTTGTTTCATTTTAATGTTTCAATGTCACTGAAGATGACACTAATTAATTACTGTGATCCAACCTTGCCGCACTGTCTTCTCCATACTTTATTAAAAGATATCATAGACAGCGAAAGACTTGATAATTAAAATCTATAATTTCTCAGTCATACTGTGTGAATTACTCACGTCAGAGGCTTTTTTTTTTAAACTAATCACATTCCCCTCGCTAAACAATAACAAGTAGCGAGAGAAGCTTTAATTTTGGTAAAAGCCAAAGCCTCTTTAAAAACAGGTAGCAGTTTAACTTTCATCCTGAGCTCTGTGCCTAGTATCTCTCTCGTCTGCCCCGTTACCGTGGAGACAAAGGGACCAATAACACTTTAGTGCTGGGATACGTGCATAAATAAATCACCAGGACCCCAAGTTATGACTAATTGATCAATGGAAATGAAGGAAAAGGATAAAAAGTGGAACTCACAGCAAATCCAAAGGCTGATGCGCTGTGTCTCATGAATGATACAGCTGTGGAGAGAGAGAGATAGGACATGAGATCACGAATCACAGTGTATGCAAATTGAGGCACAGAATATATTGATCATAAGTTGTCAGTTGGTGTATTTTCTTTACAGATCAAAGTAGAAGCACCTGTTATTTGTTGCTAACTATGGATCAATACCACTTTTTCATGCCTGATACAGATTCCTATAAAACAGCCTGGAGTATCTACCAATAGTGATATCACTCCTCTGTTTTGCTTTTCTTTTGGGGTCTCCTTTTATCTTAAATCAAGTCCACATAGGTCATATGATCACTACAGTGTGGCAGACATGTTCATTCCTCTCTCACAATCAGATTACATAATATACGCTGGCACATTTCTCTCTTCACAGCCTGGGGTAAGTGAAACATTTCTGTCATATATAGGTTTTTTGTACAGATTTTTATTTTTTTGCTGATGCCGGGTATTGTATCCAGAACTGCAACTAACAATTATTTTCATAATCGATGAATCTATCGATGAGTTTCTCGATTAATCGAGTATGTGTTTGAAAAACATAGATCAATGTTTCCCAAACCTTGAAATGACGATGTTCTCAAACGTCTTATTTGTCTACAAAACAATTTGTTTATCTTATAATGATTTCTTTGTCAAATGGAGCAAAGAAACCAGAAAGTATTCACATTTAAGAAAACAATAAAAGAAACACACACAAAAAAATGATTGATTATCAAAATGATTGACAATTAATTTAGCAATCGATTAATAATCGAATAATCATTGCAGCCCAAATTGTTTCAACATAGTGTTCAAAAACCCAAATGATATCTTATAAAAAAGATGATACTGCTTGTTTTCATACTGCTATGTTAATCAAAACATCTTTCGGCTAGTGGACAAAAGGGACATCCCTCAAGGCTCTGTGCTGGGCCCATTATTGTTCACTATTTACATAAATAATCTTGGACAGAATATTGTGAACTCAACTTTTCATTCTAAATGCAGACAAAACAAAATGTATGTTCTTTACCACTAAACTATGAGTGAAACAACCTTAGCTGACCTTATGGCTGTGCAAACAATAAAAACAACAATCGTTAAAACATAAATCAGAGGAAAATACGAGCTAAAATTAACAAAAAAAAAAAAAACACAACAAATAAATGCAAAAATAAAATAATAATTTGCATGTACAATAAAAAAAAAAAGTAACTGACAGGTTTGGACAGCTCTCACATGAAAAGGGTGGCTGTCAAAAAGCTCTATCGCCTAGAGAATAGCCAACAGCAATAGCTTTGTTAATCACAGTGTTCTGGCTAGAGTATAAAGCTGTAAGAGCTCAGACAAATAAGGTGGCGCTGTGCCATTGACACTTTTAAAAATAATAAAAAATTCAAAAACTGTCTGAAGTAAATTAGACTTAGAGTTGTCTGCTGTTTAGCACAGCACAAGTGAGTTTTACACAGTTTGTGTGTCGTCTGTATTGCTTAAAATAACAGTGAGGCTGATGACAGCAGTGAATTGAGGCATTCATGTAGGCAGTTAAACCACAACAATAAGGTAATTTGTGTTGTAATCACTAGACTTAACAGCATGAAGTTAGACAGACAGATCCAAAAAACAAAGACGTGTCTATCTATCTTTCTACGTTATCCTGAAAACAGAAAACATTTAATAAAAAAAGCCCCTGAGAGTTCCAGTGACCCTGTATGAAAGCATGAATGATTCATGAATGGGCTGACTCGTCCTTCTCTATTGTACATTTGCCGTTCTGCCCTCCTGTCCATTCTTGTTTCTCTCTCATCATCTTCCTCTGTTTGTCTCTCTCTTCCTCTACTCCCCTTGTGTTTTTTAGGACAGACTCTCGGGAGACACCATATCGGCAGTTAAATCACCATGGTAACAGGAGAATTGAGGGCAAGCTGAGACTTGATTTGGTAAGTAAGCAAACAGAGCTTTCATCATCTTCCGTCTTTGTCGGCTTCCCAGTCTTTTACTTGTCTTGTCCCTCTTCTGTCCAATTACTGCCTTTGACACATATCTCTTTCTCCCCGTCTTCTGCCACATTTCTGGGAAGTTTTTTGACATTTTGACTTTTGTGTCTTTTATTGATTCTGACTTCACTTCTCTGCACGACAGTGACAGAAACAGAGACAGTATGACACTACATTTTTCCAGACCGTTATCTAATTTACAGATAAGGCTTAGAGGGGCTGGATGTAAAATATGGACACCAGCAACCATCAGTATTAATGTAGACCAGGGGTCTGCAAACTGCAGCCCCTCTGCAGTGGCTCCTTGTAGCTTTGAAGAAAAAAAATGTTTATTTCCAAGTTTTTCACCCTTTTTGTAGAGATGAGGGTGACAAACTGTAGTTCTATGAATATAGTATGTATGTATGTTGGAATAGGTTTTTTGCTTCTCCAGATTAAATTTATTTGGGTGGAGAAGGGACACGAAAATGGCTCTTTTCATTCTAAAGATTGAGGCATTTTTGAGAGGGGTAGTGAGGCGCTTTAAGTTAATTAATTCACACATAGCTGCAGCTCAAGAAGAGAAGACAAGTCCCAGATAGATGCCTGACATGATGCTGGTTCAAGTCAGGCTCTGTGTGTAACACACGACTGCCCACACACAGACACATATGTTGTCTCCATGTCTCACTCTGAGACCGTCACCTTCCTCACACTCACTTTCTCTTGATTATCTTCTCTCTCACGTACAACCTCTCCCACACACAGACTCTCTGGGGGCCTCCAACCAATCTGGCCTTTCCAGAAATGGAGCCACACAAAAGAGTGTGTGCCTGCTGACTCCTGTGCACTTTTGTCATGATGTTTTTGCACAAATTTCCTGTAAATGTGTAAATGTGCTAAATGTGTAAATTTTTTTCTAAATCCCATCTCCACAGAGAGTTGTGTACATGTTACTATCATTTCCATTCATGATAAAATGAAGGTCTGTGTCAGTCTAGTCTTTTTTTCAAACCCTTAAGCCCTCTGTGATATCTTGTGATTTCATGCTATGGGGTTAACATCAGATTATGTGGAAGGTTGTGACCTTTGATAATTGGCTCATGGATGTAAAAGTCTAAAATGTGTGACAGTCTACATTCCAAAGAGAGCTCAAAGCAGAAACCTGCTCCCTGAGAAGCAGTGAACAGTCATGGGTTTAGCCTATAGTTGGCTTTCACACTATTTATCACAATTCCTCAGCTCCAACACCACCTTGGGCTTATTTTGTTGACCTTGTGTCTGCCTCAACATAATAGTGAAAAAGTACAAGATAATTTATACATGCCACACAAGAACTTTAGATTCAGGCAGGCGGCTGTGGCTCCCTGCAAATCAATGCCGTTCACAAAGACAGCAGATGCCATATGTAACACCAGTTTGCAACAAGAAAGTCAAACAAATCTGTGATCTATTTCACATCTTCAAGTTTTCATCCCCACATTTGAGTTGGTATAAAACAGTGGTTAATATTTTGCCGATGTCATGTGGCACTGCTCCCCCGTCTTTAAGCTCTGACACAGTGTTCTGAAACAGCTGTCGTCTTTTTGTCTTTAACCACTATGCCAAAGACGAGTGCTACTGCTAACCTCAACCAAATGTGTCAGTTCATGGCTTTTCAACACGTAGCACTGAATTCTGCTTTTGTCTATTCTATTCTATTCTATATTATTCTATTCTAGTCTAGTGTTCCCTACAGTCCGATCAATGTCCAGCCAACTCCGACATAGCTCACGTTCGGCTGTAGCATTGACTGTAACTTGGCAGCAGTTAAAAACTAATTAGCAGTGAGTTATGCCAGAAATAACGCCAATGCCAACAGCTAATACTAATTCTGTGTGTGTGTGTGTGTGTGTGTGTGTGTCTCTCTCTCTCTCTCTCTGGCTCCATTAATGTTCTTCTGGCATTGAGTATAACCAGAGGACAGATATATGGAGAAGGCAGCATAGTGTGGCTTACTTGAAGCACTTACTTACTTCTAGCTCTCGTTTGTACCTAAATTAGATCAGAAAATCAAAACCCTAACCTGTATCACTGCACATTTCTCAAGTGGATTATGAACTAATTTCATTATTTTGTGTTCAGAAAATGATGCAAGATGTTTATTCTTTTGGAAATGATCAACCACATTTAATAATTGACATGTCATACATTTTAATTGCTTTATCAAAATATTTTATTTATATTATATTACTTATAGTAGAACTAGTGCTTAGAATTCTGGGATATGGTCGGCCACAAAGGATCCACCAGCCAAGCTAACGCTGGCCACATATATCGGCCATATCGAAGGAGTCGACAAAGACCGTGTGAACAGCCTACGTTGTGCACTGTGATGCATTTTTACAGTATATGAAACGAGGATGCAGCCCACTATTTGGGTGTGTTCATAGCTGCACTTGGCTCGATCTGGCTCAAGATGGATGTTTAAAGCAGGTCTGAATGAGGTAATCGAGAAGAAGTAATTAAAGCACAAACACATGTAACACAAACGACCTAACTAACTAACTAACTAACTAACTAACTAACTAACTAACTGACTAACTAAAAGGTGTAGGTCTTTCGCAATATTTTTATTTTTTATTACCAGTTTTTGGGCCTGAGCACGAATGGAAGGGGCCGAGAAGGTTCCTGGTACAAATTTGTGTGAGGAATTTTGAATT
The DNA here is from genome assembly GCF_958295425.1 of Solea solea. Lineage (NCBI taxonomy): Eukaryota > Metazoa > Chordata > Actinopteri > Pleuronectiformes > Soleidae > Solea > Solea solea. Next base: position 31,555,448 of record NC_081135.1, read on the forward strand.
TGGGGTCCATCTTGGCGATTTGCATGCTTCTTAAATTAACAAATTCGACTGAGCACGTTTATCATACCGACATTAAATAGTTTTTTTTATACATAACTCAGTTCCTTCCATAAAATAGTAGTGTCCTGTTCTGTCACTTACTTGCTTTATTTTGAAGCCTAAGTAACTTAATTATTCACTCAATTACTACATATTAGGGAAAGGGGATACTGCGTGCCATTTTAGCATAAAGAAATTAACCAATTAAAGAGCTTAGAACTACCTAATAACCTTTTTTTTGTAGTAAGAAAACTCAATATGACTCAATATTCTCAGTGACTACACCTGGTGAAAAAAAACCCCAAAACACCTGATATAAACTATATGTTACACCTTAAACGTTTAATCTCACCGAGTGTAGCTGTCAAAATATGCACTAGACTGGTGCTCGAGTTTTGAGTCCAGTAATCCAGACATTTTCCTTCTTTTCCATCATCCATCACATCACCTCTGCAGATGACTGTATGAAAATAGTCCATATCGAATTAGTGGAATCATTTGCAGCCCAACAGAAATGTAATTACGTCCTCCTGTTCCTCAAGGGCAAGAGCTCAACTCAGGGATGTGAAACTCAATTACATCACAAGGAGCAAAGGAATAAGGTGGCACAGACGAGGAAGCAAGGGGTAGGACGATGAGGAAAGAGGCAGACAGCGCAGCAGATGGACGACAGAGACGAAGAGGAGACCAAGACAGAGAGGCAGTGTGGGTGAGAGAGCAGCAGAAAGCAGTGGACTAAGATACACTCATGCTGCCAATCAGTGACTCTCTGAGCTTCTAATCTAATCGAGGGGACTCATCTGTGCTAGTGCTTGAAAAAAAAACTCCCAATGGACACATTTATTGAAGCTGAGGAAAACCACTTAACCAATGTGAGAGAGGGGATTCAAAGCGTTTGAAGTTAAGCTTCATACTGTTGTGTAGTTCATTATATCTCTGCACTGTGCGTCGATGGTAGATTTGCAGAGTGCAAAGATGAGAAGCCAGTCGTAAACAACGGCAGACAAGTATAAAGGCCAGAGAGGCGATTCAGACGAGAGGAAGTGAAGAGGTTGGACAATGGCGGGCATGTACGGGGGAACAGGCAGGGCAGAGAACGGGGAGGAATTATGCATCAGTAAACCTGGACCGCAAAATACACTGGACTTGTATGCAAATAGAGCAGCAAATGTCTCCCATTTAAAGATGGCAATCTCTTCAATCACACAAACACACATCAAGCATTGACAGAGTTTATCTTACCTGTGCTCAGTGTTACTGTCTGATAATCTAGCTGCATGAGCAATTAGTGTATGTGAGGTTAAAAAGATGCAGTGAATTGAGGACATTGATATGTCACTGACAGACATGGGAATGCTTATTTTTTAAGTAAACATCCTATGTGTATGTGTGTGTGTGTGTGTGTGTGTGTGTGTGTGTGTGTGTGTGTGTGTGTGTGTGTGTGTGTGTGTGTATGTGCCTTTTTAGAGCCACAAATGAATAAGGGAGCAAAACCCTTTAGGCTTTTTGTTTGAACTCCTTTCCCCTGTGAGGAGCTACTTGCAATTTGTGCACACACACACACTTAAATATCATAAAATAAAAGCAAAAAAAGCACAGGCTTTTACACTGAAATGGAGATCCGAGCACACCCACACAACCTTTGCCTCCTCAGCAGACACATCCGACATGGCTGCTGCCACTTGCTCAGCTGCAAAATACTGTATTTAATAATTCAGGACCTACTGCTCAGTTCGGCTCAGCTCTGCACTGCGCCTCGCAGTCTGGCTGAGTTCACCCTGCAGAAAAACCCAACTGGGGTTCTTCCTCTCTCCTTCTCTTCCTCTCCTCTCCCCCTCCCTTCTCTCGTGCCACCTTCCTTTTAACATCCCTCCTTTTTGCTGTCCGCCTTTCCGAGTTCCTACTTCTCCCTTGTGACTAAACCTCTCCGTCCCCTCTGTCCCTACCTGAGAAATCATTGCATTTGTTCCTCCCTGCCCTTGTTTTCTCTCTCTCTCTCTCTCTTCTTTGGCGCAGTTATCATCTACATCCTCCCATTTATCTCCCTCCTCCATGCCACTTCTGTTCTACTGTTAATAATCCTTCCACACCCCTCCTTTCCTTGCTCTCATTGCTCTTTCCTGCCACTCCCCTTTTTTCCATCCCTTTCATTTTGCTCCTTTATTTGCCTCCCTCAGCTACCAACTCCTTCAACCCCTTTTCCACCCAACAGCAGTTGTTGCAAAGGTGGAGAGAAGGAGATGCCGTCTGCAAGTAATTTAAGACCGCAGACTCACCGGGGTCCACGAGGAGACTAAAATTGGACGATTAATGCATCCTACACACCTGCAGGTTTTAAACACACCAACATTTCTGGAAACTTTAATTGAAGTTCAAGGACTTTTCTAAAACAATCTCATTTCCATGTTTACAAGAGACTCATTGCTTGTGTTCAGTGAAGTGATAAGTAACACGCACATACACAGGGTCCATTAATAGTCACAGGTCCGAACGCGACGCTTAACAATTAAGCACGATTTACAGTTCGGCAAAACCCAGCAGAGTCGTAAAAACGGGTTATATTGATATCAGCGACATTTGTCTAATGTCCTCACAGCTGTGATGCAGTTAACTTAGAGACATCTTGGGGTACCCAACGTGACACTGTTATGAGGGAGGTCATTAGTGATATATCGTCAAGGTCCACTATTATTGTGGTCCGCTGCATCACGGCGACAGTCTGAGAGCTGTAATTTAATTGCTTTTTATTTACGGCGGACGGATGGCGTGAGGGTCTGAAACGTGTTTAATGTGCAATATGTGAGTGATTTTCTATTCTGCCAAATGTCTTTTCCTGCTAGGGGGCAGGCAATCGCGGTGGTTGGTTGTACTGTAACTGCATTTACGGGACATGTGGTCATGACAGGGCCAATGTTGCTTTACAAGGCCGGGGGACAGAAATTAAGTTTTGAGGCTGAATTCACAACCTCAACGCTACACTATCTATGTGTCTATCCATCCATCCATCTGGTTAATGCAGTGACTAGGTGGCAATAGCAAAGGATATATACAGTAGCTCCTTTAGGGAGGTAACAAAAGTGATTTCTGATTATTTTCTGGTCTCTGCAGATTAAAGCAGGAGCAAAGAAAGTCCACATGCTCTGTAGAGAAGGAGTATATACATTATATTCCATCTGTTAAGCATAATGTATATAACAAATTATTAAGCATAAACCTATGATACTCTTCAGCCTGCCTGTGCACTGGATGCTAAAATCAAATTATCATTTTCCTAATTATAATATAACATAAACAACATCTCATTGAACCCCCGTGGATATTGCTCTACTTTATTCTAATTAACTGTGCAGTTAGGGTTTCAGTTACATCCAGGACTCAGGGCTAACAAGCTGCTGCAATTTTCTTTCTGTGTGTGTGGGAGTCATTCAGTAAAAAAAAAAAAAAAAAAAACCCAGATCTAAGATAAAAAGCTGAAACTGAGACTAGTCTGACATTTCAAATGACATTTCAACTCTTTACAGCTACAACAAAGGCGCTCATTATGAATGAGTTGAACTGAACTTGGTGAAATAAAATCTCACCAGTAAGTAACTATTTATTCCAGTTGACTATGATTTTTGTATGACTTTGATTCATGTATGTATATATATATATATATATATATACACACACACATACACACACACATATACATATACATATATATATAAAATTATTAAAATAGCCCCAGGCATTTCCAGCTGACATCAGTAGACAGGCATACAGGGCACACTGTAACAGTCCAAACTGTGAAGTGTACTACTATGCCTGTGTAAGCAGTAAAGCCTGTAGGCGTCGATATGTTAACTAAACTAATGGCGCATTTCCACCAGCTCTACTCGCCTCGCCACGGCACGGTTTAAGTAGTGTTTCCACTAGCCTAATACCTGGTACCAGGTACTATTTCTAGTCGTGCCGAGGTGAGGTGAGGCGAGGCGAGTAGAGCCGGTGGAAATGCACCATTAGTTGAGTGGTTCTCATGCCACGGACTGACACATATATTGAACTCCTGATTATTTCTTCCTCCTCAAATCAGTTGTGGCACCTTAGGTTCCCTGTGGCTTCTATTTTGTTGATGTTTTGTTAATTTGATGCGTAACAAGCTTATGTTAACAAAAGAAAAGTACTTTGGAAACACATGAGCATTTCACAGGACCATTCACTCTCACATTCACAACTTTGGATAATTCTCTTCCAGTTTGACCCAGATTAAATTAAACCAGCAACCTCTTTGCTGTGAGGCACCAGTGCTAACCACAACAACACCGTGCAGCCCTACAACAAAAATGCCATTGATTAAATGTAAGTCACACACAAACTAAGGAAAGTGACTTTTACTTTACTTGCAGTTCTGGCTAAGAATGTTCAAAGATACAGTCTCACACCTAAATGCACTTGTTAAAGCCCAAACCTTTTCCAACACTGAGCAAGTTCCCAACTGGCAAAATTACCACTTTTTTTTTACCTAGTATTTTTGTTAACAGCAAACATTATATGCCAGAGAACCTCTTGGGGAAAGAATTGCTGACAACAAGCAACATATTAAAAACAAGATAGGAACAAGATGAGTAGCAACTACGTTTGAGCCACATATTTTACAGTAGGTTAGTCTGTTGTTTGTCAGGCTTTCTTCTTACACTTCCCCAGACAAGACAAGAGCTTCACGGGTTCTGCGAGTGCTTCCTCTGAGTCCACCAGTGCTCCAGCTGGCAGGAGCATACATAACCGCCCCACTGTTTACTGTTTACCAAACTAATTGACTTGCTTTGAGATGTTTCAAGACCAGTGGGCCACGGCAGGAATACAGAGGGCGATAATTAGCAAAGCAATCACAAACAAAACAGCAGCTGTGGTTAAAGGTAGAGCATGCAGCATTTTCTACAAAGTATCTACAAAGATGCTGCCCTCTGCTGGTATTTACCGTTTTATTTACTTATTTTTCTGGGCGGCAACAGATGGCCAGTGTGTTGCATAACCTCCACCCAATAACAGCTCGACTCAGTTTGGGGGCTGGCACGTTGTCATAGCACGGCTGCGCGAAACTGTTGTGACCACACCAGCTAATACAAAGTGAAAAATCAACTTTATTTATTTATATTTTTACAATAAAATGTAACTTGCGGGCAGGCATTAATAACAATGTAGAAAGAAGGTATTTTTCTTGTCCAAAGTCGCTTAAAACATTTGTTCACTTGACGGATGCTCGACTGAAACATAGACTTCTTGTTCCCACCCACTGGCCTTAAACCTAGCCGAGGGGTTAACTCCTCATTAACTCTTGTTTTCTAGAACCAAAGGTGCAGTTACACTTCGGCAAACATGTGAAACTACAAAACACGCTACTCTTTATAATGCATATAATGCTGTATATCATTGACTCAGTGAGTGGGTGTATTCTTACACATTCACTCACAACTGACTGAAAGTCTACCTAATCCGAGAAACACACGGGTCGCCTCAGTTCAGTTCGTTCGACCCAAATGGCTCATTAATTTAAATGAATTGTTCATGAAGGACCTTTCAAAACATTCACACAAAAACTATTCATGATTCAGCTTTAATTACTATAGTTTATGTACTTTACTGAACAGCAACATAAAACACCCACTCTACACTGTGGCTTTTTTGTTAGTAAATTCTGTGTGCAGGTCTTAGTAACCATGGCCTTGAGGAGATGCTGATTCTGACATAACTCAGATGAGGATTCGGCATGCCGAGAAGTCGAGAATGAAGTAATGGAACATGGGAGCTAAGAAGAGTAATACAGTGACAGAGTGATATGTGTGGGTGTCTTTTTTGCACATATACTGTATATATATATATATATATATATATATATATATGTATATATATATATATATATGTATATATATATATCTTAGGGGTGTATAAAAGATACTGAAATATACTGTATTTATTCTTTGAACCACTGTATCAATATGCAAATAGTCTTCACAGTGGTTTTGTGTTGTATATAAGCCCCAACCACTAGTTGTCAGCAGACTTTCAGACTCTCTTCTACTTGCAATTTTTACAATGAGAGTTTTTCTTAAAATGCACAATATTAAGATTTATTTATACTTTATTAATCCCCTTAGGGAAATTGTTTCTCTGCATTTGACCCATCCTAGAATTAGGAGCAGTGGGCTGCCACACTGAGAAGCGCCCGGGGAGCAATGGGGGTTGGGTACCTTGCTCAGGGGTACCCCAGCCCTTTTGACCTGGTGGGGACCTGAACCGGCAACCTTCCGGTTACAAGCCAAGTTCCCTTTCCACTTGGCCACAGGCTGCCATGAAGTGACCTTTAACCTGCACATGTATTTACACATGACATGTGACTCTGCATGACTGCGTGTTGAGTATAAACAGTGAAGGGAGACAGGTCTTTCCTTTATGCTAATTGAGAGTGTCATTTCTAACCAAATTCACTGTGCAACCACAGGTGAATAATGAGCTCTCTGGAGACGGTTCTGCATAAACAGATACAGACACATACAAGCCCGACACACTTACACAAGAACACACTTAATTGGGATGGAGGAGGAGGATCCAACAGCTTTTAACTAAAATCTACTGATGTGGTGAAAACATACAAGAACCAAACTTAATTTCTGGTATTTGCCAGAAACACAAATCTGTCCTGGTAGAAATTTCAGCCATTAAACCATTAACTGACAGTTACAAAACACTGAGACACACCAGCATTAAAAGGTTTAATGAACTGACCTACTGGGCACAGGTCCAGTGGACAAAGGGGACATTTTGCAAAATGACTACAGAGAAGCAACAGCAGGAAGACACAAAAACTACAATAAACAACTATGCGACAACTATAAAGCGACATAAAACCAAAACCCCTGGGTCACATTGTCATTATATATCTATGCTAATCTAATAAATATCATTCAACCCTGTGACTTCTGGTAATAATGCGCCATTTTATGGTCTTGTTTATTTTCCTCAGACTTCCATGTCCCCGCTGCTTTCTAATTATGATGTTGTGCAACATAAACGAACCCGCTGCTAATTGGTGAAATCTGTCACAATCACGGCAGCTCATGAACCACAGCGTCTACCTTTCCTGCGGCCTACTTGAATCCTTCCAGATGACTTAGAAGGAGGCTGTTTGTTGAGAGGACAAGAAAACACTTTTAGTGGATCTCTCACAAGACTGTGGTAAATCTGAATTAAATGCTTTTTGGATTTATTTCCAATCAGCGGCGTTACAGAGGTTATGCATTTGGCAAGCAATGACATTTCATTAATATCATGAACCACAGAGAGTCAGCTGATGAAGGCACAAACCAGTCCACAGGGCAAAACACTCCTGGTCTTCACTGATTTTGTGTGTCCTATCATGGTGCAAGACATAAGAGAGAAATTTATCTCATTCCTCATATGGTTATTAGCCAACAAAAAAACAAAACAGGCAGCCCTTGTACAGCCTGTGAAAAAACTTTCCACATGTCAAGACTTTACTTTAAACAGTCAGAGTGCCAGGTAATGATATGTGTTACTACTTTAACAAAACAAATAGTGCAAACATAAAATGACCACACAGAGTTCTTCAAAAAAATATTTTATATTTTATTTCTGACAGCAGAGCGGGTTATTTCCCCTCCGGCTGTGTCAAGTGTGCTGGTTCACTTCAGTGACATAATGGGTGACATGGGTCTGCTGTCAGCCGTTAGAACTGACATGGTCACCTCGAGCCCTCTGAGCTCATATTTAGTTGTCATCTTTCCGACATTTTACCATTTGGCACATCGAACCTACTGTAAACTGTCACTCACACAGTCAAAGTCCAAAAGCAATGAATGGATACCATAGACAAGTGTTTTTTTTCCCCGTAGTCACAGTATTTTGGCTTTGCTTTCAGTGCTGGTCATGCTGACTTTCACTAAGTCATGTAATCTATGAGTCACTGGTGTAATAGATAGTGTTACTATATTGTATTAATCACTCATATATAGTATAGTTTGCACAACAAAAGACGGACACACTGTAAATATACAATATAAAAGGAGCTCTGTTATATCTATGAACAGTAGGACATTAACATTTGTTGGGCATCAACTGCTTTTTAGTATTTGTTATTATACATGCTGTAACAACCATCTGTTGTGTTCATTTACCAGAGATGAAAAACAAACAAAAAAGTCAAAGGGAGGAATACATGTGGAGGAAAAAAGGCAGCAATGAGGGACTAGCATTCATCTAAAAACACATATTTGTGTTCCAGTTTTGCAGCAGTCCCTCCTGCTATTACAAAAACACACAACTGATATATATTTAAGGAGAAAGACTCCTATTTACACAAAGATGGTTAAGGACTACTTCTACTACTGTAACTACTGCTGTGATGTTCGCGAGAACTTGACCCTTTGTCTGACCCTTTTTCACAAGAAAAACCAACACCTCACGGAGAAAAAATCAGAGTTGACTCTGATATCATTTCCTGAATGAATAAGGCGGTTGCTACAGTGTGTGCTTTCAGGGAAAACTGCTGGACAAGCAGATGGATGAGGACAAGTGACAGCTTAAAATTCATCCGAGGTCATCTTACTGGATCTTTGAGGTGAGCCTGGAGGTCGACAACATGGAACAATCCCTCGCTAATGTGGTTCACAACCAGCTGTTTGCCTTCTTGTACAACACACACAGAACGTGATCCGGTCAGTTTCATAACCATGATTTGAAAAGAGTCACACACATAGTTATGACTTTGATTAAATAAAAGATCTTGAATCATTGTTACAAAAGACGACTGTGACCTATCGTGTTATTACGCACAGACGCACAAGAGCACTCACACACAAGTACGCTTGTTTTGTGTTTTTTTTTTTTTTTTTTTTTACATAAAGGGTTGGCTGAAACTAGGGCAGAAACAGTTATTCGATTATTACTATTTTGATAATCAGTTTGAGTGCTTCACTTATTAAAAAGTTATCCGACAGGACCAAATGTCAGTGGTGGACACGTAACCAAAAAGATATTTCTCAACTCAGGGGAAACTGAGGTTAAGAAGCACGATTTTTCAAAAATACTATCCCTATTCTAGTGATACAAAGCTAAATGCAAATCGGTGAAGTATTCCTTTAAGGTTCGGGATTCAGGCTGTGGTGTCCAAATGAATGGAAGAATAGCTGCTAATGAAACAAGCACAGAGGTTACATGAAACATCAAATATAATTTGACGTGTGCTGCTGGGTTCATTTGGAACAGGTAAACGTCACTCATGTCACACTCAGAACTGCATCTTTGTTGTGAAATTGCTGCTTGTGCGCGGCATCAGACGACCACACTCCCACTGTCTTTCATACTGCTTATTTTGCTCATCTACAGCTGACCGGGTTCAGAGCAGAGGAGGGTTTGTTTGTTTTTATCCTAACCTTGCATGAGTGGGTGCTTGGTTTGTGTCTGCTCAGTCCTCACAGGAGGATACTGTGATTCAGTGGTGGAGAAAAGAATATATCCCAGAGTTGACAAAAGTAATGGAGAACTGTGTTTTCTGGTAGTGCAGAGAGCATTTTGGGTTTTCTTCTCCACCCTTTCAAGTGGCTTCACAAGCACGGGAATGGCTACATACGCTTTCGGACAGAAAGCGTAAGTTTGAAATATGTGAAATTCAAACAAGCTAAAAGGTGAAGGTCAAAGTGAAGGTCAGGCTGATTCGACTGAAGGTCGGGCTGCAGCTGTTTCTTCTCCCCTCAGAAGAGAGGCATGTTGTAATGAGAAAGTAGTGATCGGATCGATACCTGGGATGAACCGAGTTAGCGTCAAACCTGAGCGGACTGTCCATTTATTGAGCCACCGAGTGGCCACGGGAGTGAACCATTGTCTGGTTAAACACAAGTACAGATAAAAATATCAGAATGTGAATTCCAAGTAAAATGAAACGATATTAATTACAACAGAAATAACAACTACCACACTCTGATCTCTATAAGCATAGAAACGCTGACCATAGTTCTACATCCATTCATCTGGTCCAGTTACTCCAAGGAGGAGAAAGATGAATGTCCAGTTTCTTTTCATCCTCATTTTCTCTTTGCCATTTTAAAGCCTTTCACGCCTCCTCCTCTTCTTCTCCCCCTCACTGTCTGCTGCCACTCATTTCTCTTCTTGTTCTCCACTTGACTCCACTGACTGGCCTTTCCCTCGCCCTCCCTCTGTTTCCCCTCCATCTCTTTCTTTGTACAGTCTCTTTTAATAGAACCATGACAGGTGTAACCCCGTGTGTGAGCACACAGAGACAGAAACTGCAACGCTCACATCGGTTTTCACCTCTCTTCTGTCCAAAAGGGAGGATGGAAGCAGTGGATATTACCCCTGTGGAATTAAGACACACGACTTAGGGCCTTTCCCAATTCAATTTAGGTGTTTCATCAGCTCACGGATACAAGGCTCTGTAAAACATTCACACGTTGAGGTGGAAAATTAGGCTTTCCCAGTCGCTTTTCCCTAAGGCAACCCTGGCCAAAATATAATCTGTCCCAAAGTTACACATTGCAGTAGGAGTAACACAGGCCCTCTTGGTAATGGATCAATTGCAAGCATCGGTTTACCATTGATCACAGACAAACTAGCTGTCGGCTGCTCGGGGAGTTACAATGCCTGGTCTTTTGTGTTCCCTCAGTGCATGAGGAAAGAAAACATTCTTAGATCATCACAAAATTTCTTAAAAACAGCAGAGTGCGGATATGATGTTGAAAGTGTATTTGTCACGATGCAGTACATGCAATATCTCTAGGTTTCTTTTGTTATGCATTAAATATGAACTCCACTGATTTTCTCACAGCGAGGCCACTCAAACATTGGAGCTGTGTCGAGTTTGAGAAAATAATATTGATGATATGAGCTTAAAATGAGCAAATGTACAACTATTTAACTTTGTTTTTGCCCTTTAAAAAGGAGCTACGTACTGTACATCTACATATACACATACAACTGTAACTATGACTGTCCCACAGTATGTTTTGTTTTTATCAAACCTATATGGTTAATTTTCACGTCTCAGCAACAGGCAGATAGTGAAGACAAACGTGCGTCTGCTCCAAGCAGCAGCAGCAGCAGATAATTATCACACGTTGGGAGAAGAGAGAAGCGACAATGACAGACTGCAAAGACATTACGTGCCTTAAATATCCACTGACAACATATAAGAGAGAGAGGCCTTGGTGAAAGCTATTTACTAAAATGAAATATCTGTTTACAAATTCCTTTCTTTCTTTCAGCAGATGCATCTCTGGTTGAGATGATTTTAATGTTTCCTTCATTTCTGATGATAAATCTCTGATGTCATTTTATGACTTACTAAAATAGATTTCTTACATAATGGGCCATTAAGTCTCAAAATGTTCACATGCCATGAAAAGAAATTTCTCTAGATATTGTTGACAATTCCCCACTTTCTCTTAACTTGTATAATAGCTTCACTTTGATTAATCACCAAAGAAACCAGAACATATTCACGTTTAAGAAGATATCCTTATAACTAATGAAATTCCCATGTGCATCATCTTGGTCATAGAGTGCATTCCTATTATGTTAAATAAAGCTGGTTACCATTTGTTAAATTTGACTTTTGGCATGCTAATATTAGCATTAGTTCAAAGAACAATTGTCTCTAAGTGAAACCACTGGAATAGCTCTGGACTGCAATTGTTGCGAACAGGAATTCTGCGGAGACGGAAGCATTTGAAAGACGTTGACGTGCACAGGACTTGGAGCATCTAATGAACAGCACAATTAAAGTTGATCATAAGAAGCACATTTTATAAAGCTGGGCAGCTTTCAGGAGCAGTGGTGCTCCATCACGGCAAGCAAGGCAAGCAGTGTGTAACCCATTAAAGCTAAAAATAGACAATTACACAATCCCTACGTGGAAGCAGTATCCCTCCACACAAATACAACAGCATTCCATCCAGTATTAGACCTGATATTGGCTGTTTGCATGCACTGGATGATTTGTGGATTCTCATTTACAGGCTGCACAAAATGGTAAAAAAAAATAAATTCATATTGTGATTATTTTTGACAGATAATGCGATTGTGGTATGATTCATAACTGGTGTGACAAATAACTTTTGCAAATTGACTGTCATTTTCCAAAAAACAAAGTGCAAGTAGAGCTGAAACGATTAATCGATTATTAATCGATTACTAAATTAATCGACAACTATTTTTGATAATCAGTTAATTGGCTTGAAGATTTCCAATTGTTTAAGCTTCTTAAATGTGAATATTTTCTTCATTTCTTTGCTCTGGATAACAAAGAAATCATTAAAAGTTAATCATTTTGGTTTGTGGACAAAAACAAGACATTTGAGAACATCATCATTTCCAGGTTGGATGAACACCGATCAACTTTTAGGTTTTCTGTTATTTTATGGACCAAACAATGAATCGATTAATCAAGACAACGATCGACAGATTAATCGATTATGAAAATAATCGTTAGTTGTGCAAGTCTGTCAACAAACATATTTTCTCACCTAAATAACAATCTTTTTAGTTGTTGTCATAATGCTGTCTTATCACAAAGTATTTTACTGTCTTTCCTTGTGGACATTACACTTAATTGTGCAGCCGTATGTTCGAGTTTGATTGACAAACAGAAGGAAGGAGCAGCAATGGTTCGGACATTTACTGTAGCTCTGCTTCCCAATGTATAAATCACTGTAAAACATCGTTAAGGAGCAAAATAAAGGCCATCTCTGCCTCTGCCGTCTGTTTACTCACACCTCATTGTGATCTCAAGACCTTGCCGGAGAAAAGGTAAAAGACATCAAACACAAGTGTGTGTCTAACAAGGAAATAAATCTTAACACATATGCACACACACATTCGCAGGCACTCAGGCACAGAGGAACTCTTCTGACGCTCGTCTCTGATCACACCTCACCATCTCACTTCTGTGTCTCATCAGTGCAGAGTAAAAATAGTCAAGTGGTGCTGACTGATAAAAGATGCCGTGAGGCTGCAAGCCTGGATACACCGTGCTATATGAAAATGCCTAAACATGAGTCATAACAAATGAGTTTGTGTCATAACAAGGTAAAAAAAAAATGTTATTTGCCTTCTCTTTACCTTTATTCATTTTTAATTGAGTACGTACATCCTTCATACCTTGCTTTAACAAATAAAGCTTCTCTTATCCTGCACCAGCCCTGCAGTGTAATCAAAACACTATTTTTTTTCCCGTAGAAGATCAATAGTGTAGCATTACCGCACTGAGGTGCAATGACCTTACCGGCTTCATTTTTTTAAAGCTATAGCAGGCTACTTTGCCCGATGGCAGCGCCATTTATTAGCTACAATAGCCACATGTATACCATAATATTCCCTCCACCGACTCATTTCAAATAAAAATGCCCCATGAGGGTAAAACATTGAGGAAAAAGATGTAAACAAATGTAAAATAAAGGAATGTGCAAAGGCTAAATTTGTACACAGACGCCAAAAGAGGAAATTAATTACATTGTTTTTGGAAAGATCATAGTATTCTGTTTGGATCAAAGTCGTTTAAATCTATGACGGACCTCAGCGTGGGCTCCTGCAAATTCCCTTTGGCTATTTAACTAGGTCAAAACCAGGAGGCACATCATGCACACATATTTTGGTTTCATTTATTCTTTTACTAATTTTGACACAAGCTAAAAACTTCAAAGACATGCACAAACACGGAGGACAGCAGTGACTCTGTGTGAAACTCCCGCTGTCTCGCATTTAGACGACCCACACGTGCCCCTACGTGTGTCCAATTAAGCGTTCATAATTTATCAACTTCAATCACGAGACTGAAGCTGTGTAACAAGCCCTGTATGACCACATGGTATCCATGAAATACCGTTAGGTCTTTTTTTTTTTGGCCCCACACCAGGTGTGTGCACACATACACACGTTCAAAGGTGTTTGATTTTTTTCACTTTGACAGATGCAACCCAGCGTCATTCTCACACCACTTGACTTGCACCGGGGAATTTCTCTTTTAATAAAGAGAAACTTGTAATCATGCATCACATATAACATCTATTATGGACGTGACAGTGGGCTTGATCTTTGAATGAAGGAGGCTATTGTGGGACTGAGTGATATTTGACTTCCTATGATATTACCAGTTGAAACACAATGTTGGTTGTTGTTCATGTGCTTATATCTTATCATTTAAGATATAATCACAAACAAAATCATGCTAACGTACATACAATTACAGAATAACATCCATAAAACATCCATTGTTTTTATTTCACAAAAAGCTTCTCTGCAGCTTTGTTCACGCTCATCCAAAATGAAACGTGTTTATCCCCAAACTAAGCGATGTAAATGTGTGCACACGTCATGTACTAAATAAGAACAGGAACGACCAACAGCCTTAATGAGAAAGAAGAAAAATGGTTGCTCTTGTTAAAGGGAACATTAAGACTGTGATTTATAACTCTGACATTATTCTCTGCCTTATACAGATTTCACACACACACACACACACACACACACACAGACTTGAATCACTACTGAATAAAATTACACAAGCTGGATGCACTGTTGTACTTGAATGACAAATAATTACATCCAAAACCCTCCAAGCTCACATTTTCCCTCTTTGTATCTTCAACTTGCGTCATTTGCACACCTATACCAGAGATATATGCATGCATGCCTGTGTTTCATGTGTCTGCGCGCGTGATTCGTCTGTGTCCTCCCGCTTCGGGGAGGAAGCGGGTAAATGAGACTGAAGCATCTGGTGTGAGAAAGCCGCAGACAAACCTCACTGCTGCTCTCAGGGACGCGTCAGAGAATGTGTTTACTGTGACAGTTTGGTACTTCCACAGAAAAACCATGGCTTTACAATGCAGTATCACTGCATGATCACTTGTAATATACTGTATATGCTGTATGTGTATTAGGGGTGGATCAAAATATCGATTTGTTGATATATCGCCGTCTGTTGATTTGCAATACTATTATCAGGGCAAATATCGACATTTTAATGAACAAATTAAGGCGATCTAGAGTGAACAGCTATTCACTGGGCATCACTACTTCCTGTCTTCTCACAGTGGTGCTGCTCAAATGAATGAGGGAAACTTGGGTGGAAGTTACCTGGCCGAAGAAGAAGGAGTGGATAATCCATGTTTAATACATAGACTTTATGCACTTTGTTCTCCATGTTGTGGATAAACAGAGAAATCCTGCACTTTTAAACTTTTACAGACGTTTTCTTTCCTTCAGTTAGACAGACATCGTGACGCATCGCTATGTGATTGTCTTGCAATATATCGATTATCACAGAAACTGACAATATGAGTCATTGATGATCGGGTTACATCTGTGGTCAAATATTACCTCAGTCTGCAGTGAATTTTGTGGACTCCTTCATGGGTTCATGAACTTCATGGGTTCATGCTGAAGTAATAAATACATTGTCTAGTCATATGCAAATATTTTGCAGAGAAGTGACACCAAACACTGTCATTGTAAACGCTTTATCATGCTGTAAACAAAGAAATAGCCAGAAAAGCCCTTGGGATTAAACATCATCAAACTACATATGAGGAGGAGCAACAGTAAATGTGGTTCAGAAAGGTAACTCACACATTGGACTGTCTTAATTCATCTTCCGTCTGGTTATATAAGTTAATCAAATTCTATAGAGTGACGTTGCTGCTGTTTATGTTTTTATGAATGTTCTCTGTTGTCACAAAGCACTCACTAAGAATTCACTGATAATGTGGCTCTGACTGAACCCCATATGTCACGATAATGGACTTTACGTTGTTCACATTTACAGTTTGTTTTTCCCCCCCATATAAAATAACCACTATTAAACTTTGCTTATTTATTACAGTTGGGGGGTCACAGAGAGCATAAACTACACTCAGCAGCTAACACAGAAGTAACTCCCACTCTGTCCCTGAGAAGTCACCCTTGTCCCCATTCTGCCAACAGTGACATGTGACACAGTGTGGCTTCATGCTGCCGAGGCAACTCAATACCCACACACACACACACACACACACACACTAGTTGCCATTTGTTAAATAATTGCTGGTAAATGGCAAATACAGTCTCAGCACATGCCAACAAATTGAGGGTTTTCTCAGCCGGTAATGTCCTCCTCACCACACAATTCTTGCACATGCAGGTGAAGAATGGGATGTTTAAGCAGCTGGTGCGTGACCCAGTTCAGCTTAACTACACAACATTGTCTTCCATTGTTTCAGTGTAAAGCCTCCAGTTATCCTAACTATCTCAGGAATGATGAGATGCACCCTAAGCACTGAGCAGGTACTGTATGTATAGTTCAATTTAAGATCGCATTCTAAAGCATTATCTGTGATTTGATTCAGCGTGTTCACAATTTGTGTGTTTGTGTGTGTGCAATTCAGGTTTGGAAAGTAGAGATTCAGAGCAAATTGTTGACTGCAGTTTCATATGTTATCTGATAATAGTCATTGTCATTGTGAAGACACATCCTCTAACAAAATACTGGGTTCCTCTTCAGGCAGCTGGTAGAAAAGTGGAGGGGAAGGCTCATGACATTTTTCATCTGGACATAAAAGCAGCAATTAAAGAAAAACACACCACAATCATTAAAATCCTTCTCTTAGAATCACAGTTCATGTCAAATTCACCTTATGCTGTCCTGTCTTTATACACTGCCGTCTAAAAATATAGTATAAAATGTAAGGGCTGCTTGATTATGGGAAAAATAGTAATCACAATGATTTGGGTCCAAATTTAAATCGATTATTTGGGATTCATTGACTTCAACGTGAAACAAATGGAATTTATTGCACATAAATAACTCAAATTTACCGTAAAATAACTATAAATTATTGTATATTGTGTAGATCTTTACTCGCTGAGGAATAGCTCAACTTCATTATCAGTCCAAACCGATAATCCTCCTTTCCCGCAGTGCACCGCCTACTGGAAAAAGCTTCTTCTGATTGGCCAACAAAGCTTCACAGTTATGGTTACATCGCCACCTGTTGACCTACAGCCACCGAACAGTGGGTTTTGTGTTTTCGTGGGGATGATTATGTTTTTGAGAACTTGAGAACTTGTTTTAGCCATGTTAAAACCATCTTTGAAAAACAGCCTACATGTAGACTAGACCTAGGCCTAGGTCTTTCGCAAATAAGCTGACCTTGGTTCATATATTAGTCCATATCATTTGCATTCTTAGGGAACTAAGGCCCCAACAGACTGAAATAAAAAGGCTGCAGACTGCACCTAATAACAAAATGACATGTGACGACCATCTGGACCAGGAGATTTCAGTCTAATCGGATGATTTGTACTAATCACAGAAATACCACACATCTGGACAGTCCCACACAAACACACACACACAACAAGAAAATAAGCAGAAATAACTCACAGACCAAATAAACAAAGCTCCACTACAAATGCCACAGGGAACACATGCGGGACAAACAACAAAAAAGACGAGAGACTCAGCAGAAAGCATTGCAGAAAAATGGCACGTCTTCCACGGCTGGCAACTTGGCATTTCACCAGTAAAAATATACTGAACAAGGAGGGGAGGGGGGGAAACAAATGAATAAATGATTGTGTTTTCTACTCTGAGACAGACACTGGGTGGAGAAGCGTGGGTGATTGAGAAGGTAGGGAGGCAGAAAGGGAAGAGGAGAAGAGGGAAAGCAGGTAAGAGTGAGGTGAGGGATTGGTGGGAGCAAAGCAGGGAGTGAGGAGGGGGAGTTGACAGATATTAGTATGACTATTTTTCTGCAGCGACTGCCCAGATATGACAAATGGCCTGCAGATACCACTGTACAGCGGAGTGCAAATATCTCTATTGTGTATACGCTGCCTTCTGTGGCTCGTAGTAGTTTGTTTCTTCGTTGCTTTATTTTCCCCTCTCTGTGTTTTGTTTTTTTCCATCCAGCAAATGAGTTACAGGGAAGCAGGAGGAGTCGGTGAAAGCACCTCTAATGACTGTGGATGATGCAGCATTCATCACAGTTTTAAAAGACTCGTCTTAGACGACAGTGTGAATGCCAATCTCTCGCTTCCCTGATTAAGACTCGTCTGACTGTTAGTAAATACTGTGAAATGTCCAAACCTAACAAAAGCATGCTGCTTTCTCACTAGTTTCCTTTACCTCAGGTTTTTGTCTGCTCCATGGTCATTATTATTTGAAATACAGAATTGTTTGATCACTTAAAATGTAATTATATGAATTAACCAGACCCTACCTTTGATGATACTCAAACAGAGGGAACAAGCACATTTTGTTGTTTTCAGTCACATATTATGACAACGCTTCATCCAAACATATTTTTCCACACTACTAAGCTGCATTCTTAATATTACATTTCATAAGGAATACATTTTCTACTGATGATTTGTGGTACACTGGTGCGCTACAAGGACAGTGTTACAAAGTGTTTTTGTGGGTGTGTGTTTTTATGCCGTGTTGAAAGACCATGATCTGTTGCTAGCCCTAACCAGGTCGATCTTTTGTGTCAAACAAATCAAAATTCATAAGCAGGAATTTCCTCAAAATGTTGAAAGAGGCATAAGTGGTTAAAACACTACCACACTGAAGTGCATAGAAGTAAATTGTTGGTCAAACACATTTGTAGCCTTTGTGTAATTGTTGCTTGACACGCTGCTGGCTACTTAAAAGCCAGTAGAGCAGAACAACTACCTGCACTGCTGCTGATACCTCTTGTGAGTCTGACGTGTCTAATAGAACATCTGACTTGTACCACTTTTACGGGTGAATAGCTAGCCAAGAGAGTGCAAAGCACAGACTCTCAAGAAAGGTCGTGAGCAAACACAGAGCAGCCATTCATGAACAAGATCATCAAATTGAGACTGTTCAATTGAAAACAGGGCAGCGGACAAACAACCATGAACATTCTTCCATCTCAGAGACGCAGGATCTCTGAGAAGTAAGAAAGAAAGGAGAGAAGACAGAAAAGGTCCATGGCTAGAAAATTAAACACAATATCAGAAAGTTTTTGAGGAGTTTTCAGTTCCACTCAGCTTAGTTATACGTGTCTAATATGAGAAAACGTGGGCAAAAGCTGAGAATCTGAGCAGTCACAGTGATTTGTGAAACAAGTTTGTGCCTCATCATGCCAGCTAAGACAAAAAGCTCTGAATGATGTATGACTTCACACTAATGCATAACCGGGCGTGAAAGAAAAAAAAACACATCCCCTTTTGTACTTCCAACTATACGGTGCATGACAGAACTTCTCTGTGGTGGCAAGTGTTGTCACATGCCAATTCTTTTGCAGCGTCAGAGGTCGGGTCATTCCCTTTGAATGGGCACCACGCAAACTGCAAAACAGCATCATCATCATGACACTAGCAACAAAGTTATAGTTGCCCATTATACACCACAACCATTACAGTTTACCTTGTTAACAGTTGTAATAATCATCACCTCATTGTTGCGTTGAGTTAGAGGATTCATAACATACAGCACTTAGTAGAGTAGGATGGAATAAAAACTCATTGAACGGTAAATAACAACAGGAGGAAGCTCTGACAGCTCTAGAATAAAATTTAATATTGTTACATTGGTTCTGTGGTACAAACATAGAACCGATAGCGTGTGTCAAGGCAAACGGCCCAACTTCATTCCTGGTATAATTTGCCAGAAACAAAAGTCCATCAATGGGATCTGGATCGAGTGTGACTCGCTTTTTTATTAACTATATTACCCCTGCACAGATGTCTCTGGCACACACAGATATTTATGAGCCAGTTTACAGAGAGTATTAGGTTAGGTTATTAGCGGGTATTCAGTGCACATCATGTCTCGTTATCAAAGCTGGGGGGTGTTTGGTATCTGCCGAGAGAGGAAACTCCCTCGTGTACTGTGGACTTGTCATAGGATATGGTAGGAAAGCTTACATGCATGCACCTTCTGCTGGATTCTAATGGGTACTACTTAAATAGGCTCATATGAGATGGCAGCATATTCAAGCAAGTTAACACAGTTTGAATTTGATCTTTACATCCTTACATTTGAAATAATATTGTATTTGAAAGAAAAAAGTGACAACCCCACAGGACAAGATGCTGGACGGTTTTATAAGCTCCAATCATCTTTTGACTTTGCAGAGAAGGGAATGTATTAGAGTGGGGGAGAAAATAAATCAAAGGGATAAAGTTTGGTAGAAATGGTGAGAAAGAAGAAGTAAAGAAAGTTGTGGGTATAAAAAACAGGCTGATGAGACTCAAAAGATGAAAGATGGAGGACAGAGGGAAAGTGGGGCACAGGCTGAGGGAAAAAACAGCATGCTGGTGTTCTTTAAAGTTGAGGCATTACAAAAGCTACTTTTCTCAATGCTGCCTACCACGGCTCATCCCGACTTGTCCACTGGTACCATAGCACCTTTCAGAGCTCCACTCCTTTATATTCTCACACTATTTTCACTGCACAGCTTCTCTACCTGTCTTTATTTTTGTTGCTAGCCTCCATGCTGTGTGGCAAAAACAACAGAGAAGTAATCGTTTATTCACTCCCTAACCCAGTGCCCCGACCAATTCTAATGAGGCTGAAGTAACGTCTGGTGGGGCCGAGGGAAGCTCATCTGTATGTCTCTGCATCTATCCCTCCTTTCTCTTGTTCATCCCTATTTATCTCCCAGTAGGATTTTTTGTGGGTCATTGTGTTCCTTATGTTTAAGTCTCTGTCTCTCTCTTGCACACTGCACACACACACACACTGCAGTAGATTTCTTGTCATATTAAAGTGATTGAATAACAGGAATGCCATTCACTCCTCCTCCTGAGAGCTGATTTTGCGACAGTGTTTCTATAAAAGTATCAGTGCAGTTTCATACGAAGAAAGTGAGAGCGACTAAAACACTTGAGGCACTCCCAAGAATGTATCCATTCTGCATCATGGCCCTTTATTCACTCTGCCTTTATCTCAGACACTGTGAGAGTGCAGTAAAATCAAAAACTTTTATTAAACCCTTTGAACAAACTTCCGCATTAAGCCTTTGAAGACTTGATTCCTAATGTTTCCATGAATCCCTTCCAAAGAGCACCCAAAATAAACTAAATTTGAATTAAAGAAGCACTCTCACTGCTTAACCAGTCGCTCCAGTCGCTGAGAATCTGCGCAGTCACAGTGATTTGTGAAACAAGTTTGTGCTTCATCATGACAGATGAGACCAAAAGGGTCTGGGTGACGTTGTGACTTGAGACTGATGCATGGAAAAAAAAAAACCCACATCCCCTTTTGTACGTCCGACAGTACTGTGCATGACAGAACCTCCGTACATCATGAGACAACACGTGTTGCCACATGCTAATGCTTTTGCAGCATCGGGGGTATGGAGGGGCACCACGCAAACTGCAAAAACAATGTTTTTGTTGGTCAGAGTGCACCAAACAGCATCATCATCATACAATAGCAACAAATTCAGCCAAGACAGACATCTCACTGATAGATACTGTGATTGGTTATTGACATTATAAAGATTGAGCCAGCACCAGGCGTGCTTTCTCCACACCTCAAGTCTGTCCTGTGACACCAGGTGTCTTCATATAAACACAAGAGACATGACACTGAAATTAGAAGAAGTAAAAATAAAGATACTAGTGTCAATAAGTTTGCACAATGTATAAAGTTTATCACAGAGTTTCTTCAATTTTAGTGAATTAAACTAGCAACAGAGGCAATTTATAAAAAATTAACTTGAATAAAATGTTTTTTATTTTTCTATCCTCTATGCCAATAAAAAAATGCAGGACATACATGTTAGAAATAATTCACAGAGCTCTCATCCTTGAAACTGAATGTAAATAGAAAATTAAATAATAACACATATTCCTCCAAAACCAATTCCCTACATAACTTTCAGGACTGACTAATCAACTGAAAAGAGTGGGGGGGTTTTATCAGTGTTTTTTACATGTGCATTTTTTTTTAACATATTTTTTATTTACTTCTTGACCGTTTGTGCTCTTCAAAAACAACTTTCACTAAACTCAAATGAGTAATTTGGATTTCAACCCAGCATTTGTGACAATTTTACCTCAGACACGTAAAGAATATAGTAAACACAAACTAAATCAGCTGCTTTTTATGTGTTAAGAACAAACTCCAACCTTCTGCATACTTCTTACTCACACATTGTAAACCACTGGTTTTGTAAAACAACTTCCGACATGTCTGCACAAACGATTATCTGCAAAGATGCTAAGATGACAACACATCCTCTTAATCAACCAGGAAGTGAGAAATATGCTCACAGATTGTCTGCTCACCACAACATTGCAACAGTACACATGCATGTTGAGAAATGTGTGTTTTAAAAGACTCACTGAATGCTGTCACGGCCAGTATGAGTGTGACCACGATGGAGATCCATGACACCCAGAGGGCCCTCTTCCTGTAGCTCTGGGCCTCGTGGGGCTTCAGACGCATGCTGCTCTCCAGGAGACCTGCAATAAGCCCAAGTAAATAATTGTGTTAGAAAATCAGTTCCTCCTTTGTTCGTAGTGTCTCTAGCAATCATGTTGTTAAGTCACTACACATGTCAGAAAAGCTGGGGTAACATAAAAGCAGTGAAATAAACAAGCCGCCCCTCTTGTTAGCACGCTAATTTTCATGTCCCTGTGAAGTGATAAAAATATCTCTTCTGACTTTGTCACCCCACAAGAAAATGTGTATTCTGGTCTGCCTACTCGAACGTTGCTCCGGAGACATGTAGAGAAGTGACATTTTCACCATTTTGGTAGCAGTTTAACAACATATTGTTTAAAAATTGAACTAGTTTAGCAGCAGTCCTCCAACCATCTCCCGCCCCTCTACCCCTTTAGCAGCAGCACCTGCAGCCTCACAGCAGGAGGAGAGGAGAAGCAGACCTCTTTCTGTTCTTCTCTACTTCAGGTCATCTGTAGGATATTTATATAAAGTGACAGAGCTTTTCTGTGTGGTTTCACATTGTGGTAAGTCACATTTTCAGGACAGAGACATCTTAGCTAGCAAGCAAACCAAAGGCAGTAGTGTAGGAGCAGGTGCAGTGACTCACAGTAAACTGTTGATAGAGTGTGCTGAGGGTTTTTATATTGTTATTCCTTGTTTAAAGAGGAGTTAAGGTCCATTTAAACTCGACGAAATGAACGCAAAGTAATGCTCTGTCGGTCTATGTCTTTTGCATACAAATGGACCTTTATGCTAGCTACGGTGTCATGTAGCCACATTTTTAGACACGCCTAAAAAATAGAAGAGAAACTGTTTGGAATTTTTTTGCTCCATAATTATTTATTCCACAGTTTTTTTCTCCACGTTCCTAGACACTTTTTTAATAACATACATAATGTTTGAGGTGAAATTCTGTATTTGCTGTATTTACGGGGGTCTTTAAAGTGTTGTAGTGTGCTGTACACGCACAACTTCTGAAACTGGCACTTAATATTCTGTTTAATGTTGTCAATATTCATTTTTTCCAACAAGCAGTACGGTTCAGTTTGGTTAATTATGCAATTACAAATGTTGGGGTGTCTAGCACAGTAGTCCCCCCCCCACACCTAAAAGTTGGAGCATGGGTGAGAAAAGTTCATTGGAACGTGTGATAATCTCAGAAGACACATCAGCTACGTAAATACCATGAAGCACAACACTTTCTATTTCCGCACTTGTTTGGGTCAAAAAAACACAATGAAGAAGACGGTAGCCATTGGAAACTTGCTTGACGTTATATGAGGAAGTCTGCTCGTACCCATCCATATATAACTCGGCACTCAAAGAAGACAAGGATATACAAATGAGGCGGATAGTGTGGTGAGAAATCACCACTACTGGAAAGGAATGTGAGATAGAGTATGTAGGCGTAGAATGCAGGCGTCAGTCCAGGATTTATACTGAGGGACACTAAACGCTGTGTAATGCCTGAGCTCCCATGTTATGCTGAAGATTATAGATCATGGGTGAAGCATTGTGCAGGGGCAGAATAGGGATGTCACCAGAATCGATACTTTCTATACTGTTTGACACCAAAATTCTGAAAATGCAACAGACCACCAAAAGCATATTTTATCATTATTTTAAAAAGTATGCAAAAAACATAGATTATTTATTTTTTTACAGCAGTTCTGCTAAATGATATTTGGAAATTATTTGGCCCAGGCTTGTTAAATATAAAACAGAGGCATATTTACATATATTTATTTGTAGTTTGCTGATATGCAGTGGTCATTTTTGGCATATAACAGTTCTGTTTTGGGGGAATGTCCTCTCACTGTATGTGCGTCATGGAGTGGGAATCCTTCCAGAAATAACTGCTGATAGTGAGCTGATGAAGTCCCATGATTGTCCTCTGCCTCTCACAGAACTCCAAGAGATTTTAGACTGAGAAGCTGACCAAAACAGAGAGTTAAAAGGAAACTATGATGTTTTACTATTGAACTTCGATGAATTTGGAGGACCCACAGGGAAGATATTATGAGTATAATAAAAAATCTCCACAGTTCCCATATCTGGGTCAAACTCCCAAAATGTAGTTGATCAAACAAATACCATGATGTAACCTGGGACATTCACTTATTTAGAACTGACTGGAAAATGCCCTCATCACCCTGCTGAAGATTGAAGGCTACAGGCATAGTGGAAGAGAAAGTCAGGAAAATAATGAGGGGGAGGAGGAAAGGAGAGCAGATGCAACCAATTAGATTGACGCTCTTGAGTTCATGGTTAGAAATCTTAATCCTTTTCTGCTTTTTATAAATGAGAGAAATTAAGAGAAAGGGAGTGTGCTAAGATAATAATGTGTGTCCTGGTAGTTTATCTTGTTGTTCCCTCGAAGTAAATGTTCTTTTGTTAGCCAACTGGGTTGTTGAGTTGCAGTTGGACTACTATCCATTAACTGTTACATACTCCATTGTTGAAGATGACAGGACTCTTTGTCAATCTGGATTTCTAGGAATTGTTCTGTTATTTCTGGGGTGGGAACTTTGGCACGTACACACGAGAAAACACATGAGAGAAAAGACTGTGACACATTTCTGCAGCACAAACCGATTAAATTTTACTTTGACTTTCACTGTCCAAATGGTATAAAATCAGTAATTGATTTTCAAGACATCACACTGTACAACTTAAGGGATCCATACATGTGTAAGCATGCTGTGCTACAACTTCTAAGTTAACATAAGATGAAATAAAATGTGAATTATAAAATAACAATTTCATGTATTTAATATTTAGTTTGGACATATTATTTAAAATATACAGTATAACTTCACTGCAGACATACACTTTGTTCTATGAATCTTAATTTAAGTTAAGCAATTCTGTGCGTCATATGTTACGATTAAACCGTTTATTTATTGGCCATCAACTGAACTTCTAGTTCTAACGACCTGCATCAGAATAAGACACTGAAAAACCCACCTCTAACATCCTCAAAAGTTCAACTTTAACCCCATCCTAATACAGAAATGAAAGGCATTTTTGCTGGGAAAACAATCCTAACTTCTAGTAAATGCAGCTACTAAACGAGTGTCTTATTACCTTATTATACTGTTTATATCACAAAATACAACTGCACAAAAATGACTGAATAGAGGATACTCAAAACCTATGTGGAGTAAAAACCCCACTAGCTAAACTGGCTTGTGTGTTGCAGAGAGAGGACATGTGCTCAATGTCCCTTACTTAACACAGCTCACTGTGACAAATGCACAGGGTTCTTTGTGTGAGTGTGCGTGTCTCCTGTCTCCCTCTGTCACACGTCCTAGAAACAGCTCACTGTCGGGCATCTAGCTCGAAAGAATGATATCAACACCTCCTGCCTAAACTTGCAAAAGGAAGCACATGCACTACCCATGTGAGCACTGGAGTGGGACCTAAAATGTCAGACATCTTAAAGCATGCTATGAACCTTTAACGCCACCATATATCACTATGTGTTATATCTTATTAAATGAAATGAGGAGGAGAGGAAAATCGAACTGGTATAGATAAATATGATCAGAAGAATGAAGTAGGTTTCTTGCAGCTTCCACTTGGGACAAACAGTGTGAATGTGTGAAAGATATTGACTCCGTTCAGACTTTTATTGTATTAACATCCTTGAGCGATCCGATCACGTGCAGATTATGCTAAGAACCCCAATCCATTCTGAAAGTGTTATCGGATCTGATGACAAAAAGAGGTCACATTCCTTGGCTGACCAAAACGCCATCCGTCCTCAGGACGATTTAGAGACCACCTACTCAGACTCACGGCACTTTCGCACTTTATTTTTACACTAAACAATGCCCATTTGTTAGTAGGAGTAGTCTTAGTTTGAGACAATGGGCTCTAGTTGAAGTACATTTATGGCACTGGACTGGAAAATGACAACTGTGTCAGTCTGAAAAGCAAAAGTACTCATGTCATGCCTGCTGCCAATTGTAAAATAGGCCCATACAACAACTCAGAAATATGTACACTGGCTTCAAATGAAACTAATCAGAAGAGCAGCTGTAAAAAGAAATTCCAGGAGGATAGACGGAGCCAATTTTGGATTTATTGATAAACAGCCTCAGAACCTGACAGTGAGATGTCACAAAGTCAATCACTGGGCAGAGAGAGTCTAATGAAAGTTGCTACTGGATCCATGTAGGACCCATTTGTTTTGAAACTCTGTACTCTGCACCTGAAGTTGTTATATCTTGGCCTCTGTTGCTTTATTTCAACCATCTATCTCTTAAAAGCACTCCTTTAAAAGGATCAATAGTGTGTTTCAACTGGCCAGTGTCTTAAGAGCCATTAGAGGAAGGAGAAATATGTAACACATTAGCAGACACTTCCTAAAATGCCTTATCATATTTGTAATTTCTTGGGTGGGCCATGGGAAGTTGACTGGGTTCACTTTAGCTTAAAGGCCTAGGACACACGGTTGGCGTACACCACCCTTGTCAGGGACAAGTAGTTCCAGCCAATCAGAAGATGAAGAGACACAGCAATAACAATTACAAAGCATGCAAATGACATCTTCAAAGTTGCTGTGCTTTTATGAGTTCATCCCTGTGCATGAAGAATGAATGGCATGATACTAAATAGTGGTTTCCCCTTTTTCAATGACAAATACAGACTACCACCAGCTGCTGGTAATGACAGTCATTTCCCTTCACACAGGCACAGAACATGCCAGTTGCTCATCAGTCAGTACGTTTACATACACAGTTTAATCGAGCTAAGGCTATAGTCCGACTAAGACAAGCAATCGGACAACTTGCTGAGTCCGAGTGTACATACGGAGGAGAAAATCGATTGACTCTAGTGGTTGCTGTGTTGTCCACGCGCCACCACTGTTCGATTTCCGGCAACAGTACTGCAGTTTATATGTCGACTCCTACTTCAGAAATCTTGGTGCATGCCAAGTGTACACCAAGTCTGATTCCAGTCCGACTACGTGTATACATGCAGGAGTAATCGGACTATGAATCGCATTGTCCAGGTTTGTTGTGATTTTTGTCTGACTAACACGTTTACATGGCACGACGAAAACCAAATTATTGACTTAGTCCGAGTAAAATTGGACCATTAACATGCAGGTAAACACACTAAATGCTGTAAGTGCCAGTGACCGATTTTTTGACAACATATACCAATCTGAGGAGTCATTGCAGTTTTGCACAACACCAAAATATGTTCAGAGTTGCATGCTGCAATTTATTCAGAGTTAATTTACCATGTCATTCTGATTAAAAACAGTTTAGCTAAGAGTTACTTTACAATAAGTGTTATCCCTCTAAATCAGACCCAGTTTATAGGTCATTCAGAGACCTTACTGGATTATATGGCCTATTATTGGCTTAGGATAAGTGAGACCCTTGTATTACCCACAGAGGAATGTTTTGTGTGATAGGTTTTATGGAAATGAGATGATGAATGGGAATATATTAGCGGAACACATTTGTGAGGTGAATAGCCAACATATATTTAGCATGAAAATGTATCTTTAAAGCAGACTCAGACAGAACGTTTCCATGCACAGTTAGAGATATAATATGTAACATTTCTGCATTAAAATACCAAAAAACAGCAAGACTAATGTTATACATTTCGTTGAGTAGTGTATTTATGTTGGCTGAAATGTTTCCAACACTCTTTTATATCCTCTGAAATCCATATTTCAGTTAAGGTTAGCCCAAAGACAACAACGCAATGGTGGTCCATCCCTGGTAAATAAAACAGGGATGGACGATATCGGACTTTTTGCCAATATCCGATATGCCGATATCTGGGAGTGCTTGGGCCAATAACCGACACCTATACAGTATATATACGTCTTTCCTTTTGCCCAACTTGTTTATTTTGCACAAGATAATATATTTATTATAAGCATCAAAGGGGGGGGGGGGGTAGCATAGTAGTCAAGAAGGTAGCAGCTTTTTCAGCATACTATTTTACTCATTAGTCTTATCGGCGGATCTTGGCGTGTTTGCCAATTTCCGATAATACATTTAAAAGCCAATATCTGCCGATACCGATATTGTGCCAGTATTATTGTACGTCCCCAAAATAAAGTTATTGTTATCATTATTATTACCCATGATCCCACACTGCTTCTCAACATCAAACTACTGTAGGTCTTTTGTTATTGTTTTGATTGAGAGACCCCGAGTGTCAGAAATGACATATTATGTTTAATTCAAGCTACAGTTATGACTACGCCCTTTATTTGGACTAATTCTTGACCCAGTATTCAAACACAAGTGGGGATTCTGGGGAGTCTATTTACTGAATGAAGCATGTCTCCCTCCACTGCACTAAAAGGAGTAATATGCCCCCTTTCAGCTTGTTAGTATTAGACATTTCCAGTCAGCCTATTACATCACAAACCAAAACTAAAATTAGCGCAAATCTAGTTGGTACCATCATGTCATGCCATCCATTTACCTCAGATATATTTAATTATTTCAGCTGACAGAGCATGAATTTCATTTCAAATGCACCGATGCATTTTGTTTTCCTCGCTGTTGTTTTCTTCTTCTTCTTCTTGTGTACCAGCTTCCTCTATTATATCTGGGTCAAAGCTTGAAGGCCAAATCTGAGAAAAATTTACAGGGCGCCTATAACAGTTTAAATCCAACTGAAATAAGATTGCAACTAACGATTATTTTAATAAATCGATTTGTCTGTCGATTTTTTTCTTGATTTATTGAGTAATCGTTGGGTCCGTAAAGTCCCTCAAATGTCTTGTTTTGTCCACAAACCAAAAAATTATTCAATGTTAATGATTTCTTTGATATATGGAGCAAAGAAACCAGAAAATATTCACATTTAAGAAGCTGAAAAATCAGATAATCAGATTTCTTTAAAAAACTAAAAACTGATCGATTATGAAAATAGTTGATGATTAATTGAGTCATCGATTTGACTCCCAAATGTATTGTGTGTTAGTCTGACTTTAAGCAATATAATTTAGTGCAGCTTCTATAATTTCTTAATATTAATAATTATTTAATTTCCTAACATTTTGGCAACATATTCCCATAGACAACTTGTAATGTAGTGCCTAAAAGTGAATGGATGAATGACATAGGCGACAAACTGAACAATCATTGAACTCTAAATTAAGCTTTTGCTTTGCTCTCATCTGAATAAGACTGATGTAGGACTAGCATAAATTATTCAAGTCAGATGGGCCTAAAATATCTCACACGGGTAAAAAATAGGATACCACTTGCACCCCTCCCTCACTCACACGTCCACAAGTTTTTTTTTCCCCAAGAAACCATATTCCAAACATGACAGTGATGGATGAAGTTACCTTCTCCCTCCACAGTCTCGGTCATTTTCATCTCCTGGCCCGTGCTGAGCGCCTCGGGCTGGCTGGAGCTCTTGGCTGGCTGGTGGTGGTTGTTAGTGAAGCCATCCGGGGGGCACTGGCCGTTCCGCACCGTCGCATCCACAATAGTCGGGTCCGGGACAGGGTAGGACTCTTGAGTCGCCGGGTCTGTCATTGTTGCTGCAGTTGTTGTTTTTGTTCTTTTCAGGCTCAGGTAGGAGAAAGATTGTCACAAACAAACAAAAAAAAGGGGGGGATTCACGCCGGTTTGTTAAGTGCAGCAGCCATCCAGCGCGTCCGCTCTGCCACCGGTGTCGACTCAGTTGCGCAGGAGAGGAAGATAAGAGATGGCGATAAGGGAAGATGAGAGGGGGTGGGGAGGGGGGTTTATCGCACCGGCATCAGCAAACAGACCAACTCAACAGTGTTGGAGCAGAGGAGCAGCTGTGCAGCCTGGATGGAAACACACAGCGCGCCAAAATAAGCCAGTTACAGATACTTAAGGTTTCGAGATGCGGCGGCGCGATAAATTGCTGGGATCTGCTGTGAACATGGCAGGCGGTGCCAGCAAGTTTTGCCTCCTCCTTCTCTCCCTCCTCCTCTCCTCCTCTATCACTCTCTCCCCCCTTCACACACACACACACACACACACACAGCAACATCTGTCATCAAGTTTCAGATGAGCTTTGGTTTGTCTGATACCTTTTATTATTTTTATTTACCTTTTAACATATTTATTTATCTTAATTGTATAGTTTGATTATCTTATATCAATGACCCAATTAGTTTATTTACCTTTTATTACTTTCATTTTGTACACTATGTACTTACATTTTACATTTGTTACTACTTCTATCTATTGTTCAACCACCTGTTACATGTATCTTTAATAATGTGGACATGCAACTGCCATTTTAAAGAAGTCTCAGGGTTTTTGATGTCTGTTAATAATTGGATCCCGAGGAAAAGCCCCTCCTTTTTTTTCTGTTCTACTGTTGTGTGCAGTCTTGTATAAAGTACCTAAAATGGATACTAAGGGAGTAAAAGTACAAGTATCTTCCCAGAAAATTACTTTTGGTAGAAGTTGAAGCCAGTTTAACGGAGTTAAAGCCAGAGTAACGATAGTTAGAGAAAATGTAGTAGAGTAAAAGTTGTTAGAAATATACATAACTAGTAAGTAAAGTATGTGTGAATATTGTACTTTTTGTACAGTAAGTATTAGTACTTTGTTACATTACACTGGTTGTGTGAAAGGGAAAATGACAATAAATCTAATTTGATTTCACATTAATGGATCTTTCAGGGTTTGGGGGGGATATCCATACATTGAAATATCGCACTATTTTGCGTGGTGATATTATGCTGCTTTTGAGACTCCAAGTATTGTTTTTTTAGCACTTTTTTAAACTGATGTCACAAATAAATATTAAACTTTTTGTGGATTAGCTTAAAAAAAAAATCAACTGACGTTTCAGTCCACTAGATGGTGCCAAGTGCTCACTCTCACTAGCGCTGTTGTGTGAGTATATAGCAATATATGATTTCGCTCAGTCTCAGTAACACTCAGTATATCACAGTATCACAATAACATTGTATCGTGGCTTAAATATCGTGATAATATCGTATCGTGGCGTCTCTGGAGGTTCCCACCCCTGATGGATCTTATCAATCAGAATCAGAATCAGCTTTATTGGCCACATTTGTGCGCACACAAGGAATCTATTGACAGTTTTTTTTGGTTACCAAACAAATGATGCCTGAAGCAAGAAAGCAACTGATGAAGGTCATGAATCAGATGAGCCACATTATGTATAAAGCAACAATAAAGGATTAAAAAGATGTACTTTCTACTGATGTTTTGCTATTTTGATCAGTTTATGTAAATAGTTCATGTTAGTGCCAACAACTTTCCTTCTTTCAATACTCAAGACTGCTTCATTTGTCCTGCTTCATTTGTCCATTTGTCCATGGACACAAAGCCATACATACCACCAAGCACAAACACAATACATGACATAGACGATTAGAATTAAGATACAAACCCCATAAAACATCAAGGTCCTTCTTAACATGGAGTATATGTAGGAGACTGACAGATATGGGAATGAATGAGTTCTTCTATCTATTCTGATATATTGTCTTGTTTTTTGACTGGAACCCTGTCGCGTCGTCCGGATGGGAGCAGCTGGTAGTGGGAGTGAAAGACATGTGCATACAAGCTGCCTGCATACTGCCTTTACTCTCACTGACTTCACTGCACCAGGGGGCGCCAAGTTGCAGGACTGTGGAGAGTTGAATAATCATTTCACTGACATATTAGGCAGTCAGCCTGTGATCTTCAGCATCGGCACTATACTATAACTATACTATCAAAAGTATCTAAGACAAACAAGGAGAGAGTCACGTCCATGACACATTTAATCCACTTATCAGCATCAGTCTTTTCACATTCTCAAAAGTATTTAATACTTGAACCAACAAACACAACCTTTTTAGTTACAATAGTCAGTGACCACTACAGTGTAATTATGCAGACTAAATTAAAACATCATGCTAAAAAAGGGAAAATGCAATGAATATCCCTCTATCCGTAAATCCATTTATGAAATATGCACAAATGTAGATGTAGTTGAGTCAGTACCACCCGGTCAGACTGTTGACAACTTGCTGTGTGTTTAATAGAGTAGGTAATAAATGACAAGGCTGTCCCCACAGTCATTCACCTGCCAGCTATTGGTCACAGGCTGACAGCGAGAAGGGGATTTAGTGGTTTTGCGTTCATTCGGTGCAAGACTTCTCCCGCAGCACAGCTCGGAGGTTTTCCCGAGTGTTATCTCAAGGATGAAGGTTGATATCCATAATCACATTTTACCAAAGGAGTGGCCAGATCTGAAGCAGGTAGGCACTCTGAGATTTTTGTTACAGCCCCTAATGTTGAGCCTTGAGTACACACAATTTATGGGCTGGATCTAATTCTGTGCAGTTCAGTGGGTTGGAAAAAAACCACCTTTGCTTGCTGCTTTCCTGTCTCGTGCAGAGGTCTTTTAATTCAGCACTAAAATAAAAGAGACATTTCCCACTGCACTGCCAGTGAGCACACATAAGTCACTGCTCTCTATGGTTGGTTAAACTTTAATCAATAGGTGGCACTGGCCTTACCTTATCAGATCCTGCTCTTATGTCTTTGTCACAGTGGAGGCTTGGCTTTGGCTAATGATTTCCCAGATTTAGAGCTGGACCGGACACATGGCTGCATTTTTCTTTCTTTCTTTTACCTGTCCTTCTTTCTTACTTTCTTTCTAGTTTTAGATAACATATGTAACACACGCTAGTATAATTTACAGCCAATACAGTACAGTGCATTTACATACACTCACTATTCTTTAAGGGTCACTAATGACACGTTTGTATGAAGTTCTAATAAAACTTGGTAGGAAGTCATCTTACGTTTTTGTGAGAGACTGCCTCTTACACTTTCCTGGATCCAAAACAGAGAGTTAAGTTAAACTTCTTATTAGCGCTGCTGTTGCACTGGTATGCATTTATTTCAAGAAAGAAGATGGCTGCAAGACGGAGACAGTGAACTGTTTAGTATCTCTATATCTGTCCATCCATCTCTTTAACTACACGACATCTCTGATGGGCAGGATTATGAAATGGGCCTTTACTGGCTGTGTTGCTCAAGTAGATCATTTGTGGCTTCATCTGTATGCAGAAGAGTCTGAATCTTCAGATTGGATTCACTCTTGATTTATTCGGGGGCATTGCATTGGTGTGGGTACATTAAACCCTTGTAGATATAATAATACAGTCAATAGTCAACAATGCTGTTGTTTAGATAAGGATTTCATATTTCAAAATTAAATATGTAAAAGTGTACAATGTCGCATGTGTTTCAGAGATATGGATACGATGGGTTTGTCCAACTTCAACATCACTGCAAGGTGAGTCAGTGTGCAAATATGCAGATATACTGTGTTGTTTCTGTGCATGAGTACAAAGGGCACAGGTACAGGCGCACGTATGCAAGTGTACTGTGCAATACGCAGTGCACACAGCAGCGTCTTCCCTCACTGCACGCCCCACCCTCTGGACCTGTCACACTGCTCCATGTGAGCAGCTGCAGAAATCAGCATGGTGCCACTGCATCAGCAAAGAGATTCACTTCAAACACAGCAGCCACACACCAGCACACTAAGCACTCTGGGAGCTGAGAGACTGGATGCAACTTTTTTTTTTTTTTGCTGATAAAAGCTAAATCTGCCGTCTGCTGCCATCATGCGGTTGAATTTGGAACAGTTACCAAATCCAAAACACACCCACAAGCCATAAAATCACTGAGTAAAGTGGCCCCAAAGGTGGACAGATGCTACCATGGAGAACCAGTGAGCATGTTGCAGTCATATAAAGATATAACAGTGGTATAAATGTTCTGTTCCAGGGTGAAGCAAACATGATGAAGGATGGCAATCTGTTCCGGGTGATTCAAGAAAACTGCTGGGATGCGAATGCGCGCATACAAGACATGGACCAACATGGTACATGTCATGCACAGACATGTGTTTCTATAACTGAAAAACACAAGGGCCATGACTTTTCATCCCATTCATAACTAAAATTAGGTTTCCCTGCCTCATATTCAGGTGTGACGGTTCAAGTCCTTTCTACTGTTCCTGTGATGTTCAGTTACTGGGTGAGTCAATTAGGTCAAAAACATTGCAGCTATGGCATTACGATGGAGTGTTATGTGCCTAAAGTAAATACTTAAGTTAAAATAGGTGTTAAATGACTCTATATTCCAACAGTTATCACTGATCCTGAGTAAAATGATTGAGTGTCAGTCTAAATGTCAAATGAGAAGTCAAAATTCCACAAAGAGGTAGTCTGTGCTTGTGAGTTTAGGCTAGTGGTTCATGAAGTGACATAGGGAGGGGAACGTTAAGGAAAATGCGGCGGTGATGAGAAAGGAAGACAAATATATAAGAATGAAGCCGTAATACAACATTACGGATGTCAACTTCCATAAAACACCAAGGAGAAAGACTAAGAAGAAGAATGGCTGCAAAGGAGAGTAATTAAGTCAAAAGATGACATCACTGATAGCAGCTTTAAAGCTCTAGCATGTTACTAGCATGTGGGAGGGTTTATTGGCAGACATCGAATATACTACCTATGAATATGTCTCTGTAACTGTATTACAAAACACCTTCTTGCTCACGATGCTGCTTATCGGTCTTTGTTTTTTCTCCAGTGTCATTGGCATCAACACCACAAACGAGCACATGGAGTAAAATGCATAACGACGACCACAGCTACATTTCCCTGAATAATTTTATTATTTTGGTTGCAGGCCAAACCTCACGACACACTGGATCTCTGCATCATTTTAAATGACAATTTGGCCGAGACAGTGCGTAGCCACCCCAAAAGGTTTGTGGGCCTTGGAACGCTGCCCATGCAAGCTCCTGACTTGGCCGTACTGGAGATGAGGCGCTGTGTAAAAGAGCTGGGCTTCCCTGGGGTGCAGATCGGCTCTCATATCAACAACTGGGACCTCAATGCCCCTGAACTCTATCCTTTCTATGCTGTGAGACACTCCATACTATAATATATGGTTTTATTATACCCTTATGAGTTTAGTGGTATTAGATACAAATATGCATAATGCAGATATTACACTGGTTGGACTAAAGACAACAGCCGCTTTCTTTTGTATTTCTCCTTCCTGGAGAAATTCCGATCTTGCACTGTTCCCTCCCCACAGGAAGCTGAGGAGCTGGGCTGCTCCATATTTGTTCACCCATGGGACATGCAGACAGATGGCAGGATGGCTAAGTATTGGCTGCCCTGGCTGGTGGGTAAGGAAGATGGAATAGGAGCACAAGTGGAAAATCTATATTGTCTGTACTCTACTGTATATTGCCTGTAGTGTAACATTTTCTCGCGAGAAACCGCGGAAATAGAGCCGTGTCTCATTACAGTATTTCTGTCGCGCAGCAATAACATCATATCTACTATGGTAAAATGTAATTTATAACGCTATCAAAACCAGATAATCACATTACTAAATACGTTTACAATCCCTTCATTGCCGTGGGTTTTCTTTGAGCAGCTTTTGTGTCACATTTGATGAAATTACTTCCACTTGTAACCAATAATGCATATGCGTCGCAATGATGCTACTGATGTATTACATTGACAAGACATTTAATTATAATGTGCAAAGAAAACTTGTATTTTTTGGTCTTTCCCATGACAAAGGCATGCCCTCTGAGACAACCATGGCTATTTGCTCGATGATATTTGGAGGCATCTTCGAGAGATTCCCTAAACTGAAAGTCTGCTTTGCTCATGGAGGTACAGAGGAGACCTGGTTTTGCCTGTGCATTTTAAATGCAGTACATTAAAGCTATAATAGAATAATATAAGCTCTTGGGTGTTTGCCTCATTTGAGGTTCAGATATTGTTTGACAATTAATACGTATTTTCTATTTCATTGTGATTACAGGTGGCTCTTTCCCATTCACCATTGGCAGAATCGAACACGGGCACACGGTCCGACCAGACCTGTGCGCGGTTGACAACAAGATCAGTCCACGGAAATACCTTGGGTCTTTCTACACAGATTCGCTAGTTCACGATCCCACTGCCCTCAAGCTGCTTGTAGATGTTATTGGAAAAGTGAGCTTTATTACTTTACTTGTGGTCAGAGAGCGTTCCATTAAAAAGACAAAGGAGCAGTTAGAGTTTTGAGCAGGTAGAGTAGAGTTCGTTAGTACTAGTCTGACGACATCAAAAGTGTTTTTCTATTATAATAATAATAATAATAATAATAATGATTGAATCCTACAAAATAGGCCCACCAGATAAATAAAGTCTTAAAATGCCCTCAGGTGTACACTGAATCTCAGCAGAGTATGAATACAAATGTTGTTCTCTCTCTCCTAACCCAAGTCTAATCTCCAGATGTCAGAGTGAGCCCGTGTGAGAACACAGCAGGAGATACTCTGAAAGATCCATAGTGAGTGAATGGGAACATCATACAAGAGTCAGATATTAAAGTCAGACTCCATCCCCTCGCATAGATCCTCTAGAGATGCTCCTGCTAGTGTGAATTTGTCTCACCCACACATTCGCCCACTGGGTCCATCATAACATGTAATCGGCACACACTGGAGAATGTCCACACCCAATTCTCTAGACAAGTTGGCTTTTTTTAGGGTTCTTCTGTTGTGTGAATGCAGTGGTATTCTTTACAGTGACTCCACTCATAACAGTTACTATTCCTGCTTTCATCACTTTGGCATAAAGAAAACCATCAATGTGTTTCATACAGTAATCGTATTTTAAGTTCACACGTTATAGCCTATGAATTCCTCTTTCAGAATAAAGTAATGCTGGGAACAGATTATCCATTTCCACTTGGAGAGCTTCAGCCTGGATCACTGATTGAATCCATGGATGAGTTTGATGAAACATTAAAGGTAATGACATTTGATGATTGTCATTGATTTGTATTAGTCTCCTTCACTCAGTAAAAATATTGGCAACAATAACACTCTTCATTCTAACACACGGCCAGGTGCAAAATGCTTGACAGGAAGACAATTCTGCTAGTGTTCAATAGTAAAAAAAAAAAAAAAATGTTTTCCACTGATGTGTATTCCTTTCTTTTGCAGGACAAATTGCTTGCTGAAAATGCACTGGAATTCTTGGGACTAAAGCGAGAACAATTTGAATAAAAATTTTGAATAAAGATCTGAAATACACCCAGTGATTTTGTGCAATGTCTTCATTTATAGTTATATAGCGGTTTAAAAATAATTAAATAGTTAACAATTTTACTGTCAGTATTTCTTGAGCTTGTTCAAATAGCATAAACCAAGTATTTGTACTTCTGTACTTTACCAAGTACAGAATGTGATCATTCCAAATATCTGTAATGTTAAATGGAATGTATTGTCCTTTTCTGTTACAAGTTATTTATTTAATCATTGGCCTAGATACATAATATATGTGGCAATGTTTTTTGTTGTTTTTTTTAAAAGCAACACTACTTCTTCTGATTATAATAATTTCCAGCAGGTTGTACACTGAGAGGTGTAGGTGTAATGCTGCCCTCCACAGGACAAAATGATTCTAGCCGAAGTTCCAACTTCTCAGCAACACCATCATTTAATTAAAGGTAAATGTGGTGTCACTGCGGAAAATATGCCTCAATGAAAGCAGACTTTTGATGACTTCTTTTAAGTCTTTTTTTAACTGAACTCTAAATTGCTGGACCTACATGTAATTCTGTCAGTTTGTCTCTCTGACTATCATCAAATTTACACATATCTCAGTTTTTCTACCACAGAGATTCTGCTGCAAAGTGAACGCCCCATCAGAAAAGCCATTATTTTACAGGTCCAATAGCCTTAGAAAAAGCTTTACATTATTTACACAAGGGCCTTGCTTTAGGGAAGCTGCCATGTTACTACAATAGCCCAGACAAACAAAGACAAATAAAGACAAATTATATTGTAACGGCTACAATATTATCTCAAGTATGGGAGGGTCAGTGTAGTTCTCACTTTAAGTAGAGGAGTTTCACAGATAGAAGCCACTAATTCTTACATAGTGGACCATTTTACACCCTCATGAATATGCACAATAGTGACATCTCTGTCATGTGTATTGTTCTGTAGTTGAAAATCAACCATCAAACATTTCAGGTTTCTCTCCTGTTCATTCTTTAACCACAGTGATTGACTTAACAATGTTGGTCGAATGCAAATGAATGACTACAACTTAGTTCGCCACAATGAAGTCTCCAACTGTAAAACATGTGGTAACGTTAATAACAAACGAGAACACATGGACAGCAGATTAGCACGAAGGCCCCTACCGTCGAAAAAGCGGTGGTTTCCTGTGCCACCGTGACGTCACACCCGCTTTGCAGATGCCCATCGTAGGGGAGCAATGGCGGCCTGCCGGGGATCCTCGTCCAAGTGGTTCTACACCCGGGAGCAGCTCGAAAGCACGCCGTCTCGTCGATGCGGGGTAGAACCAGACCGGGAGCTCTCTTACAGACAGCAGGCGGCGAATCTGATCCAAGACATGGGCCAGAGACTCAATGTGTATCCTTTGTAAACAAACTTGGTCCTCGGTTAGGCTGGAAGTTGACATGGCGCTAGCAGTTGATGCGGGCCCGTAAATGTGAGCTCGCGTTAAACCGTCCGCTGCGGTTTTCCACTTTTAATGTCCTACTGTTTAATGTCAATGTGGAACCTCTGGGTCGTAACTTGACGTGTTGCTTTGCGCAAATACAGCACGTTAGCTGGCTAGCCGAAGATTCATGGTTGAAAGGCCATTAGCAGCTGTTGCTAACCACGCTTCAGCTTATGTAAAGCAGCTCCAACATTTTGAACCCAACTCGGCACAAGTCACCAAATAGTAACGCTCCCAATTAGGCCACATAAGGTAGCGTTTTCTTTTGTGTCATATTTCTATTTTGCTTTAGCGCCAGTACAGTTAGCTCAAAGCTAAGACTGCTTCATTGCCATGACTCTGGTTCAGATGCTAACTTTGCTCTGAGCGTCTTTGCCCTGTGGCAGGGGCTCTTATATAGCCATGTGATTAGCGTCGTCGTGCAGGAAAATAGCAAATATTCACTGATTTAAATCAAGCATTGACCATAGTTGTCCTTAACTCACCTTCTAGCTCCCAACTCACAATAAATACAGCCATTGTTTACATGCATAGGTTTTATATGCACCACTCTTTCACCAAATTCCATAGAAATGTAAGTATGCAGTTACATAACCTGCAACCTGGTATCAGTTCAAGACTTCAGTGAAGTCATTCTTGTGGTAGTTTGGCTATGGATTGTAATAACGTGATGCTTTTTGTACAGATAATATCTCCAACCACATTATTCTTGGCTGCTAAAGTGGAAGAGCAACCCCGGAAACTCGAACATGTGATCAAAGTGGCACATGCTTGCTTAAATCCTCAAGAACCACCGATGGACACTAAAAGTAACGTAAGTTTGGGAACTCTGCATTTTGTATAGTGTAAAGCTGTTTCCCTTTTTCCTTCCCTAGATCTATCTTCCCAGTTCTCAGTGGTCAAGGTTTGTGTGTGTACCGTATAACTGGCTGTGATACATCCTCTCGCTCTTTATAAAGAGCCTTATTTCTTTTGCTCATATGGCCTGCTGTTGGTGTGTAACAAACACCTCCACGTACATAAAAATCAACAATAAAACAAGCCTCTCTGCTTGGAGTTGTGTCCACTTGAAATCAGATGTTAGAGGGATAGATTAATAGACTCATTACAATTGTGTTGTAATGACTGTCTATCAAACTTCAGGCATACCTCCAGCAAGCTCAAGAGCTGGTGATACTTGAATCCATAGTGCTGCAGACCCTGGGTAAGTAGTGGTGACTGGAGTGGATGACGTGTGAGAGAGAGAGAGAGCTCTTTTGTTTTTCATGGTCATTATTATCTTTGGCTTTATTATTATCAATAAGAGTAGTGCTCTTGATAAGTCTTGATTTGTATCTATCACAGCCTGTTCAGATTTACCAGCTACTGTAATATGTATTTTGTCGAAATATGTATTATGTTAAGGTGACATGTCATTCTTTTGGTGTTAACATTAGTCTTGGGCAGTGGCATGGATTTAATTTATTGATTACACTTAGTACTGAGAGATGTAATCCATGGTGAACGTGGCCACAGCCGAGTTGATTGCGCCCAATTTTTAACATTAACAACATTTATAATTCGCTTGAGTTGTAGTGCAAATTCCCTACAGGAATCTGAGTTGACATTTTCAATTTCCAAATGAACGCCAGATGTCAAAATGACATGTCACCTCCCAACAGTGTTTGTGTTGATCTCACCTGTCATGTATTTTGTTCCAGGCTTTGAAATTACTATTGATCACCCACACACTGATGTGGTGAAATGTTCCCAGCTAGTGAGAGGTAGAGGCTTCCTTCTTTGCTCTTTGTGCCCTCTGGTCTTGTTTGTCCCACCTCAAATAAGGGTGGGGAGGGGGGGTGAAAACCTTGCTGACTTGGTTACATGACCACAAGCCTTGTTCTTTTTGATGACCCCTTTTTTTTAACACATAATTGATAACAATCGACACTTATTAGGCAAAGTCCGAGACTGAATTTTGAATATTTCATTGAGTTTTGCCATTTTTGTTCCAAGGACAGACAGCAGGTACTTCATTCTTAACAAATATATGAATGAATTACATTATTGCATTGAACTCCACTGCCCAGTTATTTGTCTTCATTTTTTGCTTTGTGCGATTTGTCAAAGTGAATATTTGTGAATTTCAAAATGTTGAACCCGTTTTCAGTGTTTCAGTCTTGGTCTTTGCTTAAAAAGTGCAATGAAAATGTATTTAAAAAAAATTTCCTAATGATAATAAATAAATGCTCATTCTTTTTTTTTATCTCTCTCTGTCTGTTTTTCTCTTTGTCTCTCACAGCAAGCAAGGATCTGGCACAGACTTCCTATTTCATGGCTACCAACAGGTTGTTATCCTGCCCCTCCTTTGTTGCACTTTGACTGCACACCATAGCTTCCTGTAATGCAGGGTACCCTTTCGGTGTCCAACGGGCCCTACTTGCGCTGGCGGTTGTTGGGACGCTTGCCCCCACCCCCTAAGCTCCACTCCTTCATTTAAAGGAAGCCGGACAGGTGGCTTGGGTGGCTTGTAGTGTTACCGGCCCCAGTCGCAGTGCGGTGTATTGTACAAGGGACCATGTGTTGGCACAGATGGGTTGAATGCAAGATGTGAAGTGTAGTGGTGCGCTTGAAACCCACATGTTTGTTCGGTTGCGAAAAAGTGCATAAATCTAAAAGAGAAAGACACTTTGGTAGCCTGAATAGCAGCTAAAGATTTCACGATGTAAACATTTCTCATAGAGGTCCTTCCGGTAAGTACCACAAATTAATTTTATACATTTTTTTTCTTTTTTCAATTATTTGAAAATGTATAATCTCCAGATATTTTTAACTTTTGCAGGATACACACTTGTCTTCCTTCTTGCTCTAGAACACTCTTTTCTACATGTAGTAAATGTTTTAGATGTGTTGAGTAAAGCTTATACATGCCCCTTTAAGGACCTATAAAAAAGCCTTTAAGCGTCTTCTAAATTGATGACAAAATGTATTTATTGACATGTGTCTTAGTGGAAAAAGCGGTCCTTAAAGGGTTTGCTCAAAGCAGGCAGTATTTGCATTAATGTATTTAACATAGCACTTTCACTTGAAGAGTGAAACCTGTTTGAAAACCTACATATTGTTCTCAGTGTTAAAAACAGTCATGAAGAGCTGAACTGCAGACTCCAAACATTGCACAAGGTTGCATTCAGCTTCTACCAAATTGATTTAAAATGCTGCCCCGTGATTTTGATGCTCATACTATTGAAGCTATGTATCACATGAAGCAGTTGAAAGTCTTTTATGATGCTGTGGCAATGTTTAACTATAAAAAAAAAAAAACACAAGTTCTAATGTTAAATAACTGATCTTCTATTTATTTGTGAGATTGTTTCCACCTTGATAATAAAGAAGCAAAGCCTTAGTAATTTTTAAAACGTTTAAGTAGCAGCTAGTCTAGATTTTAGGACTCATTATTTTAATAGTAACCCCTGACCTGTTTTTCATAATGTCAGATGTGATAGGAGTGGCCAGTTATGCTCTATATGCCTTATAGCTCACATGTGTATCCCTAACTTAGCAGAACTGATGAAGTTGCTGCAGTAAATTTGTAATTGATGAGATTTGTATCCTTTTTAACACAGTCCAAAGACAGAAACTCTCAGGTTTATAGGAGCAACCACCCATGACCACATGTCATGGGTGGCCTCAAGGCTCAGTCCATTTCACAGTGGGCAGACTACATCTAACTCACTTCCCTCATGATTAAACCAGCTTAGTTCCTTGA
Organism: Solea solea; assembly: GCF_958295425.1. NCBI lineage: Eukaryota > Metazoa > Chordata > Actinopteri > Pleuronectiformes > Soleidae > Solea > Solea solea. The sequence goes on from NC_081135.1 coordinate 31,598,270, forward strand.
AACAAGTTGATGTCTTGCAATAAATTCCAGTTATTTTCCATGTACACCAATAATTATATCCTGCCACTTTACATAAATGCAACTTGTATTGTTATGCCTATAGTGATGTTACATTATAGGACCAAGTCTAATGTAACACGATCAAATTATGGCCTTTTGCAACCAGTGCCACCAGTAAATTAAACCTGTCTGCTCCTTCTTGTGTTTTTTTCTCTTTTCTCCACATATGGGACCAATTGTGACCTCACCTGGCCTCAACTAATTCACTTCCATTCATATACTCGCATAAATTACACACACTCATCACTCACACATTCACTCACACACTATGCAGTCTACACCTTACAACCTTCTGCCTCCAGCACAAGCCCACGGTCATCTCTTGTGTTTGCATCCATCTGGCATGCAAATGGTCCAACTGGGAGATCCCAGTTTCCACTGATGGGAAACACTGGTGGGAGTATGTGGACACCTCGGTCACCCTTGAGCTGCTTGATGGTGAGATGGAATACATGTTTTACTTCCCTGATTTATTACAGCTAATAAATGTAACTTGCAGCAGCATCTAATACTGTGTGTACCTCAAATTGGCATAGTACATTTTCCTAATATTTGCAAGTCTTGCAAGTGTTAAGTTTGTGGCATCATACGTGTTCAATAACAGTGTTCATGTCTTGTACTTCCAGAGTTGACCCATGAGTTTCTGCAGATTTTGGAGAAGACCCCCAGCCGGTTAAAGCGGATACGCAACTGGAGGGTACAACACATTTTTGTACATTTAATTTTTTTTTTTTTAAACCAGCCTTGACAAAGTTCCTAAATGCAGTTCTGAAAATGGCTAAAACACATTGAAACAATCAAATCTCTCTCTGCCCTCCTAGGCAACGCAAGCTGCCAAAAAGCCTAAGACTGACGGCAGCCAGCTGATGGACAACTCTTTCCCTGGGCCTTCCATTCTCCAAGACCAACATGATTCCATACTTCCTGGAGTTTCCTCCAACTCATGTTTTTCTAAAACTGGCACCACCTTCACCATGTCCATGCCTGGCCAGTCCAGAGATGCAGCCCTGACTCTGGACACCATGGCTGGCATATACAATCCTGCTAGCCACAGTGAATGGCCCCTGGGCAAGCAGAGCCAAGCAGGGTACCTTTCCACCTGTATAAAACAGGAACCCCTCAACATCCCGCTAGATCACGCACTGTCTTTGCAGACCTCCACCTCCTCTTTGCTTCAAAATCCACCCACATTCAAGACTGAGAAAATAGTAGACTTCAACCCTATCAAACAGGAACTGAAGGGAGCTGGAATGAGTAAGAATCAACCACCACCTCAGTCTGCATACCCCCCATCAGCTCAGCCATCACCTGCTCAGAGGCTGTCACTGGACAAATACAGAGAGAAACATGCTATTGAAATGTCTGTCTCAGGGCAGAAACGCCGTCAGGAACAGCACGGAGGAGCATTGGACTGTGACGTGAGGGGAGAAATGTCTTCCTCTTCTACCTATGCACCATCCTCAGTGAGCCACGCAGACCATAGAAAACATTTGCAGCCCAACCAACTGTCCTTTGGTGGGGCTGGCACCACTACTGTGTCCCCAGTGAAAATTAAAGTCCCTTCCTCAAGTTTAGTGCAAGACAGATGTCATCACAGTGACAAACGGGACAAAAGCATGCCTAAACTGCGTCTGGCTTTGCCTGGGGGCTCACAGCTGGACAAAGGCGGGCAACTCGGCAAAGACGAGCTTAAGATGAAGATAAAGGTTTCATCATCGGAGTGCCACAGCTCATCGGATGAAGGCATGGCGGCGACCAACAACAGCAAGAGTAAAAGTTCAAGCTTGCTTGTCGGTAAAGAGAAACACCGAGGAGTGGAACACCACCTCCATCGCCACCACAAGCACACTCATCCTCACACACACAGTGGCAATGGGCGAGGTGGCCCAGAGAGCCAAGGTGGAGGGGGAGGCCTTCTACGGGGCACCCCAGGATTGGTCAGTATGGAGGGTTCGATGCATGCTCATCCTGGATCCACCTCTTTGTCTTCATCCACATCGCGCAAGAGGCAATACCCGGAGGTCAGCCACAACCACCACCCTCCCTCATCCTCAACTACCTGCTCCAAAGTGAGCAAAACCTCCAAGGGTGGCACTGGTGCTGCAGGTATTTCGTCTCTTTCTTCCTCCTCGTTTCCCCCTTGCTCCTCTCCTGTTCTGCAGTGTATCTCATCTGGCTTGCAGCTCTTTGGCTAATCTCCCTCCCTCTGTCCTCCTTCTCTTTATTCTTGTTTCTTCTCCTCCCCTCCTGTCACACCCAGGTGGGCTGCGGACCTCTCAGCAGTACCCTCCTAGTGAATCGCCACATGAAGTGGGTGAGCAGAGACACTGAGTCCACCACTCTGCGGCTATGGCTTCAAACTACCCACAGTTGAGACTTTGAGAACTACACCCCACCTTCTTTTCAAGTGCCCTAGAAAAACAACTTAATCTAATGATGAAGCCTTTATTGCAAGGCAGAAAACATCTCTCCAAAAACAGCATTTATGAAAAAAACAAATAATTATGCTTCCCGACTGACACATCTCTGAGCTGTGATGCTCGGTCCTGTTTTTCTGTTAGTGTGTTAAATTGCTGCTTGGTTATCTTTCCTCCTCAAATGGGTCTAGGAATGTGCAATGTGTGAATGTGAGGGTTTCCATCAGGAGAACCCCATATGGGAAAACTAAAGTATTGCAAGTACTGTAAGTAATTTAAATGAATCAATTTTCTGCAGTTGTATGGAAGGAAGCCAGTGGCCAACTGGAGATGATTTCAAGTTTTGTTTGCTGGCATTCCATTTAGTACTATTGATGGATGCATATATTTTTTTTAGGTGTAAAATTCATCTCCTTAATTACTTTCTTGTCTTGATTTCTTTTTCTAGTTAAGGACTGTGCGTATGATTTGCATGTTTCAATCTTCAAAGGGATATAGAAGAGGAGAGCACTTACTGTTTACAGGAAGTGGGAGATAAATGTACATACGTTTTTTGTATGTTTAATGAAAAAAAAAATTAATCTATACCGTGACTACTCAGGTTTGGAGCTGCTTGTAAGTATAACAAGAATATTATGATACCTATAAAAGACTTATTTTGTTGATCTACTGTTTGGGCATCAGTGTGAATGATTCCAGCATTCCAGTAGTGTGTGTGTGTGTGTGTACTTCTTATAGCCTTCCTGCAGAGGGTGCTGCACTGTGCTTTTCCGTCACAGGAAATATCAGTTGCACTCGCCAACACGGGCACATTAAACACACTGCTACATCACATTTGAGTGATGCTATTTGTACCAAAAAATTATTTTTTTGGACCTTTTAATTAGACCGCAAGATGGATGCCAAAGGTTTTGCCTAAAAAAAGAAAAGAAAAAAAAAGTACAACAGTAGTTTGCCATTAAAGTTTACATAATCTTTTTATTTTGAAGTGCACCAGACTTAATTTCATGACGTGAAGCTGTAGCCCTTTAGATGTCATCCCATATGAGGGATACATGTATTATTCAGTCTGCCATTTACGACGATTGAGGAGGGGAAAAACAAACACTTGTTGATTATTTCCATTCCAGCAACAGCTATGAACACACTGACTATTTGGCCACATGCAAAAACACCAAAACTCAAGCACCTTTAAGTGTGGATGGTGCTTTTCTTTGCAGGTGTCTTCAGCCAATCATTTAGGCTTCTATTTACAGCAATGTATCTGTCAGGACAGGCCTGAAAATCTGTTTTATACATTAAGCACTATATTAAGTGTCGACCCAGTTACCTCTATTTCCGACTCGGATACTCATTTATCTCAACATAACACAGGATAATGCAAGTATAGATCAACATACATACTAAGACTGAGGCTGGAGTGTTTGTACCCTCATTAGGAATTGTACAGTTGGACACTCTTTACATTTTATTTTTCCTTTCAGTGTTGCAAATAAAAGTTGCTGTCATCCTGACACAGTATACAATCTGGTTGATGTTGTTATTTTGTTACACACACACACACACACACACGATCAGAAACTATTTTGTGGATTTTATAAAGAGGTGTGTGAACATTAGCTTATAGTAAATACAGATTGCTCGTTAACTTATCAAAGGAAAGCTAACAGGAAGTGGTGGTAAACAAGATTTAATGAGAATCAGAACGGGTTGCATTGTATTGATGTACGATTGGCACATTTCTTATTGCTGTATAAAAAAAACAAAGTCTATCAAAAAGCATGAGATCTATCTTACAATTCACAGATTTTATTAATATACTAAGTGAAATAATAATAAAAAATTGCTGCTTGTGTTGTTACAATTCAGTAAAATAATGTACAAATGTTTTCCTCAGCTGGTACATAGTGATCCATGGTGTAGGCACTTAAAGGGTCACAAAAGAATACTTTGTTTCTACAATCTATATTAAATCATTAAATGTCCCATCAACTGAAAAATAATTTAGTGTCAGTACAAGTTAACAACAATGTCCCTTTTGGTGACCACAGCATTTGTTTGTGTGTGTTGTGCGAGCACTCGCTCCAGTCTTACTTATGGGGATGAACAAATGCTTAAGGAGCTGATCTGCAGATGGCCGTAGTCTCTGGTCGCTGGAGTTTGAAAGAAGACAAGTGAACATGAGGGAATATACTACAGGCAATAGGCATAGTTTTAAAGGTTAAGTGATCTCCAAAAATATACATATCCCTCCCATTAACCAACAATAGACCCGTTGTCTCACCTTGTGAAGCAGATTTGTACAAAATCTTTGGCGTTGTCCGAGAATCCGTCCGGTAAGAAGGGCATCGACCCCCTTTGAGCGCCAATGTAGAACAACGCAGCCATCTTGTCCATGTGTGCCAGTGGTGGTTTCCCTGTGGCCATCTCAAACACTGTACAACCTATACTCCATATATCTGACTTACTTCCGTATCCTGTATCATTGATGACCTTGGAGATTGAGAGAAGAAGGTCGAAATGGTTTTAAACTATAATTTAAACGCCGGAGGACAAGTTGACGTTCGGTCATTTCTAAACGGAGTCATCCTGAGAGACAAGAGGCACCCAAAAGAGCTCTATATCTACCTCTGGTGCCATCCAGTAAGGTGTGCCATGCACAGACTTCAGCAGGTCTCCACTGCTACTTGCGGTGTGGTTCAGGCAGCTGAGACGCCGCGCACACCCAAAGTCTATGAGCTTGATGACACCAGTGGGCATCAGCATGACATTGTTTCCCTTCAAGTCACGATGAATAACCCTGTTCACGTGAAGGTAGGCCACCCCTTCCAGTATCTGCTGTGTGTACAGAGCCAGGACTCGTTCTGGCAAAGGACCAAATCTGAGGAGCAGTAAAAAAATATTTACAGAGGCCGTCAATGATTACTTTTTATTGAAAGTCCTGTTGTCCTGCTCTGATGTAATCAAATACATTACAACTAGGTTTTTGAAGGGTAGCCAAGTGGTAAATCATATCAATTGAACCTTACCTGTGAAGGATGCTGGCGATGGATCCCCCAGGGATGTACTCCATGAGGATGGAAACCACATGCTGGTATAGAGAAGTTCCCAGGAAGCCCACAATGTTGATGTGTCTGAGGGTTTTCAGCAGCTCCACCTCCCCCTGCAGACGACCATACTCCCTCTTTGCAGCTTCATGGTCAGACGCGTCTAGACTGACCTGCTTGACAGCAACCAGCTGGCCCTGGCTGGTCAGACCACAGTACACCTGATAACAAATCAGCAGTATTAGCTAGTGTTGAGTAAACATCTCGCTGATTAGGCCATTTGTCTATGATTACTTCATAGTCCTGGCCTTAATCAAACAGATATGACCCTTAAAGTCTGTGAAGCACCACACACTCACTGTTCCATAGGCTCCCCTGCCGAGCACTTCACCCTTTGTCCATGTGATGGTGTCCTCTAAAGCCACTGCAGAGCCAGGCAGAGCTACACTATCTGTTGAGACAACCTGGAATCCAGAAATGTTTGCGAAAACGTCATTTAGCAATGAGTACACAAGCAGGGTACACATGGATCGTCAACTAATAAACATGAATTTGCAGTGCATTTGTACAACAACAAAAACCCACTAACATCCTGTCTCAACACCAGCGAGAACAGACAAACAAAAGACACAGACTCAGATCCCTTTTATAGATCTGCTATTTTATATACTTATCTTAGGTTAAATATGCTTTGTATGTTAAAAAAAAGACACACAAACCACATGAAATACACAATAAAATGATCACATTAAACAAAAAGTTTACCTCCGGAAATGTATTTTTTGTAGTTACAGTGTTTTCCCTCTCGGACTCCTCCTTGCTCGGTTCCGGGTTTTCTGGACTGGAGCCGACGGACGCGTCCCTCTCTTCCAGTGAGATCAGCTCCTCAGCCAGACACTGCAGCAGGTCATCTGTGAGTGGACCATCTCCCACTTCATCTAGAAACTTCTGGTATATTGGTGACATGGTGGCGTGGCTGCTGCTGTTGCTAGAAAATGACCATGTGTTGGTCCTGAGCTGGTAGCTTTGAGGTAACACCGGCTCAGGAAGCGGTCTGCTTTGGTTTCCTGGGGTTGTAATAATGTCTTGCATATTCAGGGGCATATGCCGTGAAGCTGTTTGTGCAGTCAGTGTTTTGTCTTCAGATCCATATTGTGAAAGAGCCTCTGCTATGGTGGACAGATGATCATCTACAGCCTTTTCTTGAGCACTTTTGTGACAAATCTCCTCATTCTTAGAGAAAACTAACTCAGCCTCCGGCTTATGTGCATGATTTTTCTTTGATAAATATGTGAGTTGAGTTTTGGCTCTGGCAGATGCGAGTCTGGTTTTGCTTTTAGTCGAGACCACCATCATCTCTCCTGGGGTTCTCCTCAACTTACACTGCGGTTGTTTCAATGGTCTATGTTTGGTTTTGTAGGACCGAGAGGGCGCAGACTGCACCTGTCTGTCCTTTGTTTTTTCACAGGAGCTGGAAACCCTGAGGTTCTCATAGATAGGACCGGCAAACATCTCATAAATGGCCGGCCCTCCATCCCCACTCTGTATCTGCTGAAACATGTCACTGTAGGTGAGGAAGTCTACAGCGGACTTGGACCTTTGTGTCCCTGCTACACAGAGTCTCTTCAGCTGCTGAGCGCTCTTCATGTCCCTCACGAGGAGTTGAGCTTTGCTGCTGTTTGACTTGTTTGAATTTGCTCTTTTGCTTTGTGGATGATCACCTGTCCTTCGTAGCGAGTAGGTGTCAGTGCTACGATGAGCACCCTTTCCAGACTTGGATTTTACTTTGACTGTGGCCTCTCCTTTAACAATTAGTTCAGTGCTTTTCTTTGATAGAAAGGAGCACTTCAGATTGGTTTTAGACTTAGTCCGACTGACAGTACTTTGTCCTTCATGTGCTTGAATTTTGAGGTTAGTGTGATCATTTGACCTTGGTTGACTCTGGTTCACACTGGTTGTCGTCTTTCTATTGTGACTGGGGTGTGAGGCTTTTAACTTTCTCTTATCTGCCATGAGATCCTCATTTAGCAGTGGAAGATTTACCCTCGCAGTAAGGAGCTGAGTTCTCCCTGCAGCAGTGCTGGCATTCAACTCCGTCATTTCTGTCTGTTGTATTTCATTTATATCGGAACCTTTCCTTTCATTGTTCACAGTGTCTCTTAAATGGCTTCTAAAGTCACATTGTTTTGCATCGTTAGATTTTGTAGAAGAATTGCTGTTAACAGGCACTTTTGAATTATTTGTAGTGGCGGTTTTGCCTTCACAGTGAGAGGTTATCGTTCTTTCAGTGCAGAAGAAGGACTCTTTATCCAGGTTATGTGTTGATTTGTGGATCGGCGGGATGTGACTGATCCTTGACTGAACATTGAAATGCTGCCGTGTCTCCTCCACCATATCGGCCTGAGTGGAGCTCATGTCCTTTGAATGCTGCAACGGTCTGTCGTCGACAATCTCCCGCATCTCTCGCTCCTCGTCCTCCAGGTCGATTGAGCTCTGGCTGCTGCTGGAGCCACTCTCCTCACTGCCACCCTTAGCAGTCGTCACAGGGCCGGTTCTTTGGCTGCCACGGGACAGCCTCTCTCTCCTCAACCGGGACCTGGAGCAGAGGGGGCTGCGGCTGATGGGCTTCAGGGGAACGTGATGCGTTAGCACTGGGTGAGCTGCAATGTCTCTGGGCCTGCTGTTCAGTGGGGCCAACTGCTTGGGTGTTCGGGGAGGCAGGACCAGCATGGGCCCCTGTGAGATGAAGAAGGACATTGATTTAATGGATAAAAATGGCAAGAAAAAAAGAGGTGAAACCTTTCTTTTACTTTAACTAACCTTTTGTTCATGATCATGAGAACCCAGTCCTGCAAAATGGAAGATTAATAAAGTATCATCAGCAAAATAACATACTTTGATTTGTTAAATGTATCCTACATTCATAGGTAGAAAAAAACACTGTCACATTTAATTGACAGTCTGGGGTTTATGTATATACGTACGGCTCTGGATATGTGCCCTGGCCTGCATCATGGTGTGGGAACACAGCAGTGGTTCCATGATGCTGGGGGCTGACTGGCTCAGATGGCTGGACTCAGCCACAGACAGCAGGCAGGTGGAAGAAGGCGATGCAACAACCACACTTCTTGTCCTCGGCCTGTGTGGAATTAGTATTTTGTAAGCACTTAACATTTGTATTAAAGCCGGCATAGACAGGATTGACAAACAAATAGTGGATTGTTGAATCTCATTTAATTAACTCTTTATCCAACTCTCCTTTAGACCTTTTTTTAGTTTGCTTCAGTTGCTGCCAATCCTGGAACAGTGGAAAACATTGCTATGAGAAACATGGAGAGCATTGTGTGGAGCTGACGCTCAGTTGACAATAGTTTGAATGTAACAGACATTCATCTTCGTCCTCCTTTTATGAAATGGTGAAAATCAAGGGTAAGGAACTGTTCAATTGATGGGTCTTTCTAAATAAATGCAAAATGCCATTAATAATGTGTCGAGCTGCAGCACGTACCTGCGTATAGGTGGTATTGGGATACAGGGAGTCCTCGTGTTGAGCAGACCACACGAGGGGACGGGATCCACGCGGCCCCAGCCTCTGCCGCTGCTGCTGTTCAGGCTCGGCAGAGACAACTCTGCTCTGCTGAAGAGAAGAGAGCAAAACGCAATCTAATCATTGAGATACTAATAATGAATAAACTAATAGAGACTTTTTTTCCCCTTGTGCTGAACTGAACTTTGAGGAAAACACTTTCCTTTTCCTTTCATCTGACCTTATCTCTGGACATTGTGACTATGAAATTAGAAACCAGCCGAAAGTCCTTTATTCGTCTGGAAGAGCTTGAACTTGTTTCTGTGGTGAGTCGGACAATGGACTGATTCACCAGACACCCCCTGCCCTCCTCCTCCTCCTGCCTCTCTCTGCTTCTAACCTGTTTGGGTAGAACAGGTTGTCCTCTGGACACAGCGACAGGTGCCTGCGTCGACTCTGCGCGTGTAACCGGAGAGGACACTGTTCTTCTGTTGCTGTTAGAGGCAGTTGTTGACGAGCTCAAGGAGACTGTGTGTGTGTGTGTGTGTGTGTGTGTGTTGGGCATGGTGGAGTGTTAACTGTATACATATGCCTGTGTGTTTGTGTTTACGTATGAACAGATGTTGATGTGTAAGCAGATCATCATCAGCAAAGACATCAGTGGTTCTTCACAGCTTATATACATTTAAAAAGAGGCCCACCTGCTCTCCCTCTTTGAGTCGTGGTAGGCTTGCCTGATGTCTCTCAGTGTTTCCATGGCGTTTTGGAAACAGAGCGGGATTCCCTTATCTGCAAACACAGGGACCACACAGTTACACCCAACAGTCCTGAGTCCATTGTATGTCAGTGTCGGCAGTTTACATACTAATGTGAAACTCTGTTATGTATACTAGAAGTGGGGAGGTCAGCATTCCCATTATTTTGCCACATTTAGCTTCAAACAGTGTTTGTTTTTCTACATTTACACCAATATTTGTTAACTTATACATAATATTAAATTGTTTACACCTAATTGTTAAATATTAAATCTAAATATTTAATTTAAATCTAAATGCCAAAAGTAATTTTTTTGTTATTGTCAGCTTGAGCCACTTGACAAATGCCACCTCGTATGAAATGATGTCAAATATCAAACATCAGTTTGCTGTTATCCAGGCATCATTTGTGGGGATTCTCACAGTCTCACATTTAAAACAAACAAACCTGATATTATAGCATATTTTTGGTCGGAGTGGGGCCACTTTCATAGTTTCTGCCAAAGAAGAATATTACTATTCATGTGAGTTCTTTCTAGATTTCAAAGCCACTTCCTGACACTACAATGAACCAGTGAATGACAGCACACCTGACAGGAAAACTCTAGTCTTTTAAATATACAAGCCAAATTAATACTCAGTGTATAGAAGAAAATGATGACATTACCTGTTTGTGGTCTCCCCTGCTCCCATTCTGAATAATGTAATCCCTGTGCCTGTTTTGTGACTGACTGCTTGTTCATAAGTCTGTGGGTGTCTCTGTATTCTTCTCTACATGTCCGTGCCTCCTTGTCGGACACGTTGTTTTATCCTCTCTAAGTGTTGGCCATGCTGCTGTGGTTGAGGTAAGAGTCACAGGCAAGCTCAGCTGAGAGGTCGTATTGTATGTGAGACCCCTCCCATCCTGTCACGCCTCCCTCACTGCTCTCCCTGTAAGAGGGGAAATCGAGCTTACAGCATATTTGGCACGATGCTGACCTTTTGGTTAAAATTAAACTTTTATCTTTTTAATTAGTTAGAGGGCCTTTCAAGATGCTTATTTATTATCATGTTGTGTTTTCTCCAAATTAGGACAAATTGTCTTCCTCTCATAAACCCACAAAGACAAAAAAGTCTCATATTCATATACACATTATAGTACATTAAAACTACTTTAATCTCCAGAGGCCGGTGAGAGAGTTCTTACCATGGCTGAGGTCTTTGTGATGCTCAGACAGAGATGGACACCCTGCAGACTCCAGCACTTCCTGGAAGAAACAAAGGTAGGTCATTTGTTAATTACATGTGTCCCAGTTAGATATTTTCGATAGATTTGAATAGTTTTTCGTTTAGTGAATCCTTGAAATAAAGTGATTTATTTGTTACAATGAACAACACACTGCTTCCATCCTGCTGACCAGCTGCCCCGCTTATTTGCTCCTTCTGTCAGAACAGCTTCAGTAAGTGAGCATGGCATCTAAGTGGTAGCTACACAGCTCACCCCTCCTCCACACACACACACACACACACACACACACACACACACACTAACAGCCAATTACGGCTGCCACATATTTGTTTTCTGGTGACCACTCATAGTCTGTCTGTGATTACAGCTACTTGTCAGACTCTGTGGAGTATTCATGTGTGCGTGTTTCTTACAAGAATAAATAATTCCAATTAAGTTTTCTAATTCTAATTGTTGAAGCGAATTAGACTAAATTAAAGGCCCAGTGTGTAACATTTAGGAGGGCTTGTTGTCAGGAATTGAATGCACGATCCATAAATATGTTTGTATGAGTGCATCACTTTTTTGCAGCTTTAGAACAAAAGTGGGTAACACTTTATATTAAGGTACACACAGTCACCATTAACTAGGTGCTTACTAATTAATAATTACTATTAAAGGGCTAGTATGCTACTTATATGCATGTTAGTAAAGCACCTAGTTAATGTGAATATGTGTACCTTAATATAAAGTGTTAACCCAAACGTTTATATGATAAGAATATAAGGATGATAAACATAAACCTGATAAATAAACCAACAAAGTAGGAGGAGGAGACAGAAGAGAGAGTGTCCTTTCTGGTACACAAAGGCCACCGTAGTTCCCTGCCATGCTTAAGAAAGAGAGGGGTGCAGTCTCACCATTACATGTCACTAAATTATTATTGTAAATGTAGAATGTAAAATTATAAACTGAATACTCTCCCCTTTGCTTAGAAGAGGAATAACAGATTAACATATGCTGTATGCTGTATGTTCATCACTTACCCCGGTGTCACTGTGCAGTAGGAATCGCTGATGATGGGTGTGTGTGTGTGCAGGGGAACCAGCTGTCGACCTGTCAGGATGAAGGCTCTCAATGTCCAGCTCTATGTCAGAATCGTCAAAGTCTGAGGCCAAATCCTGGCACGAGGTCACAGGTGACACGGCGTCAGCATCTGAACAGGAATGGAAATACACGTACTATTGTAAAACTGTTTCTTTTTGTGGACTCCTGAACAAGGAGAAATCAAAACAGTTTCTTCCTGTTGAAGCAGCCATGAACGTAACAGAAAACAGAACAAAACAACATGTATGCTTGTAATTTGCACATTTTCCTTTACACATTGTGAAAGTAATTGTCAACCAATCTGTAATAAAACAGTGTTATGTTCACTTTGTCAGGTTTTATCTTTTATTTGAATGGTTACTATAATAACATGTTGCTTGTGAATGGCGCTAGGAAGTACATATCCATTTTAGTCTTAAAAATGTTTTGTTTATGGTATAATTCTAATCTGATTATAACGATGATTGGTCACGAGTATGTGCAGTACAATCAGAAAGATGTTGGAATTTAGGTCCGATATTTAATACATACATCATACATAATACACTCATAATACATAAAATACACATTAACTATGTGTATTTATTCAAACACAAACAAAAATATATACAAATGGAAATGTGGACATTTTGGGAAAGTGGGGGCATTTTCAAGGGCTCTTTCTGGGGTTTAGACCTAGTTTTAGGGTTGAACTTAGAATTAGGTTTATGTCATGGTTAGGTTAACACTCAGGCCTCTTAATTCAAAATGGACAAAAATGTCCATTTGTGTGTGTGTGTGTGTGTGTGTGTGTGCATGTGTACCTGTGTGACTTAGGTCTTCAAACATCAAATGAATGATGTCCTCCTTCATGGGACTGTTGATGCTTGCAGCATAGTGGAGTGCAGAGCAGCCACTGTGGTCTCGCATCTGCAGATCGCTGTTGAAGAAGTTTAAAGACAGATGTTTTATTGCATACTGTACATAATATATATACTAGATTCCTGTTTAGCTGTGTCATACACACAATCAGCAGTAGGCAGAAGTTGGAGGCATGACCAAGGAAAAGTTTGCTTGTTTGCATGTTTGCTTACGCAGAGAGTCCTAGCAGTGCCTTGACCACCTCAACAGGTCTGTGAGCCCAGGGCAATGATGTCACCAAGCTCTGAAACAGGTCAATGTCCCGGACAGCGAGCATCACAGCTGTTACACCATCACTGTTTGGAACGTTCACATCCAAACCCTCTTCCTGGGCCTGAAACGCGTGGACAGACACAAAATACAGCAATTTATTTCTAAAAGTTGTATGAACCTGCAAAAATGGCTTTTTTTTTTTTTTTTTGTTTAATAGTGTTCAGAAAGAAATAATTGCTCTTATTTAATAAGAGCAAGTTACAGTGATTTGGTTTTCAAAGTCAAAATCTAAGAAAACTCTCAGACAAAATGGTTAAATAGACCAAATGCAATGAAGTACACTAAATGCAGGTATGCATACACATGTATTTCAGTAGGTATTTTTTAGAATGGTTTACAATTTGAAATCTAATTTACTTTTAGAGAGAAAAAAAACTGTCGTTTGCCAATATGAAGACAGATTAATTCAAATTGTGCTGGATAATTAGACTCAAAAAAGCATGCTGTATCAGGTTTTCAGTTACACAAAGTCACTCAAGGACACACAATAGGATTATTGCTGGTATGACTGTATGATACAGGAATGCATGTCAGTTTATTGTCTACCTGCAATCCAGTCTGTTACATCACTGTCTTGTTTTTGAGTTGTGTTAATATTAATGTTTTCATGTGTGTATTTGTTTCTGCCACGTGTACAGAAAACAAGTTCCTCCATTAATGCATTCATGAGCTGCTGAGCTATTAATAAACGTTCAGAATATACCCTGTAGTATATTTCTAACAGGAAAATTGCTGTTGCTCTTTAGCTCATCTGGGAAAACCCCCAAACACAGAGTGGGTGTGTGCATGTGTGGGAGCTCTACCAGCAGGTGTTGTAAGGTGTGCATGTCTCCCTGCCAGCAGGCCTGCAGCAGCTGGGCCTGAGGAGGCAGGTGAGGCCTTGACATCCACCCAAGCATCTTTCCCTGGAGCTCAGGCCGGCTTACGTGCAGCGCCGTCTCCTGGCTGCAGTCGCACAGAGTCACATCGGCCCCGGAGCTCAGCAGCCGATGCGCCACCTTTTGAAAACACCACGAGAAAATGGAAAAGACTGAGTCAAAGACAGCTTTGAGCAATAAGCATATGAGCATTGTAGTGTGTCTGTGCTACATGACTGTGTGCACCAGTCGTTTAACCCTTGGTGCTCACGTGGCATGGATCCGTGCCGCAGGTGCACCCATGGTAATTTGCAGTGGGAATATTACACAACTCCTTATGTGGACATCCTGGGTGTGTGTGTGTGTTTATTAGGTCACATATTCAGGCTTTAAAAAATGCGTTGTTTTTTTTGTCTGCTGTTGAGCCAAAGTTATGATTCATATATCATTTTTATATCACATTTTGATATAAAGTAGCAATAGTTGTGCAGAAGTCATAAAATAGACAGTTTTTCTTTTCTTTTTGTTCATAAAAACGACCCAAGTGAACTTTGAACTGTGACATATTTCCAAATTTCACAAATTCAATCATCCGATTTTAAACATTTTGTGTACTTTTTGCTCAGGTGTGTTAATATAGTTGGTAAAAATTAATTATTTTTTATCAGATTGCCTATAGGTTGTGCTGAAAAAAAATATAAGACCCATATATTGGACATTCTTATACCCTCTGTATATACTGTATGTTTAAACATAGTAATTAGAAAAAAGCAGCCAAAATGCTGTGTTCTAAGCGTTAATAATAAAGTATGGAATGAGATACCTCTCCACAACATTTAGGCCTCTTCATTGACTGTTTTTTAAATATCTTTTATGTGTTTAACATCTTTAGATGGTTCATTATCTTATATTCATGTACAGCACTACTGTGTTTGTTTGTTTTTATAAATAAAATAAAGTTCTGCTTCAGCGGTTGATGACGTCACATCATGAGGAGTGTCCTCTCCGTCATGGTTGTTTTGAACACTGCTCCCCCAAGAGGACGCACCGACGCCCACTTACTCTTGGTCACATGGACCTCAGGTGTACATCAACACTCTCTCTTTGTGAGACAATGGAAAAATACAAATCACGTGCTCCCCACCACCCTTCCACCCAAAGTGCTCAACCCTCGAACAAGCTCACCTGTAGGAAGGAATTTTGGTGCAAACAATGAATGTACTGATATTGGATATGCTTCATAATATAACAACAAAAGCTTAACTGTGATTACACACCATTGTCTCGTCAACATGAACACACACATTACCTCACTCATGCCTTTACGACAAGCAGCAATAAGGGGAGGACATCCACGCTCCTCCTCCTCATCCTCGCTGTCCAAGACCACAGGCTCCTCGGGGTCAGCCACCTCTAGTCCAAGACTCCCCACCAAGTCCTCCTCGACTAACTCCTGCTTCTCGTTCTTCTGCATCACATCACCAGCCCGCCGTCTCTTCTCCGCCCTCTCACTTCTCTTCATTCTCCACAGGCTTTTGCCTTCAAAAGTGTGTGTGCGTGTGAGGCCTTCCTTGTTATTATGGGAAACGTTAGATGTGAGGAGTGGGAAAAGATGTGAAGAAGGCACTGACGAGTCATTGAGCTCTGTGTCGACAGTCAACTGTGCGCCCGCGTGATCACCGCTGTGATGTTTTTGTTGTGATGTAATTCTCCGATGATCCGGCGGTCCCTGTAGAGTCGACACAGAGGATTCAACACAGGATTCACCGCCTCACATCATACAAACACATTGTTCTTTCTTAAAGATTGTTTACATGGGAGGGAGCATGTGTACTCTGATGTCTGCGCATGGGATTATTTTCCTTGAAATGGTGTAAAAATGGCACTTTGGGTTTCCCAGATCAAAAAAAATACAAATGTTTTTTTTGTCTGCAAACCAATGTTCAATTACTTCTCATAGAAGAGCAAAAAAACTAAAAAATATTAAAATTCATCAGGTATTTATTAGTAATTATTGACTTTTACAATAGTTATTCAGTTCATTGCTGTTGCCCTCTGTGTGTGCAACGGAGCTTAACTTCCTCTGGTTTAATGTTTGACAGCACCAACGCAGCAACACTCAAGATGGCTGAAGTGTCTAAAATATCAACACACACTGTGTGATCGACAGTACAAATACATAATAAAGGTGCATTTTTAGAAGACTGAGTTGACCATTCAGGACATAGGTGTTCAGTCTACACCCCAGTGGTTATTTTCACAGACCAACAATCACAAATCACAGTAAAAACTCTGAAATGAACTAATATTTGCTTACAGTGGAGATGTCGTTTCATTCCCGTCTCTTCCTCTTCCTCACATTCATCCATCCATGCGTCTCTCTTGACCTTCTGAGGACATTTGACCAGAAAACCTTTGGTCCTTTTCTAACAGACTCTCCAATCCAGTGTCTCCTGTCCCTTTTTTTTTTCCCTGCACGCCTCCTGCTGTACGTTTACACTCTGTTGCCGTGGAGATGGTCAGCCAGACAGACAGGCAGGCAGGGGTTCCAAATGCCTGTCTGACATGTTAAGACAAAGTGAGAGCTGTATTGCACATTTAAGTTCTGCCAACCGTTGAAGAATAAGCAGCTTTTTCATACTTTCACCAGCTCAGAGGGAGGTTTTCATCATGTGGCTATTTCAGGCAGGTGGTTTAATGTTTGCACACAACTGGATTTCGCTATAAAGCTATTTATTCAAGTTTGATGTTTATTCAAGACATGCTTGAGTATTACATACACACGTTTCTGCGTGTGAGTAAATTCTTCACCCTGGATTTTGCTGTGATCTGACTCACATACTTCCTTAATCCCTTTCAGACAGAGATAATGAAATCTTCTTTATTTCCGTCTTTGTTTCGCGCTTCACATTTTCATTAAAGTTGTGCTGAGACGACTACTAAATAAGGAGAATGTGTTTGGTGTTTGAAGGCGATCAGTGTTATTCCACCTGGTGTTTGGAATATGCTATCTTTTTTTTGGCCCGTTGAATGATTTTTTGTGTGACACGGAGCAATCACTCTTTGAGTCAGTTGTTTTCATTCAACAGTTTTGTTGCCGTGTCGAAATCAATCTTTTCACCTTTTTTTTTTACTTTACCATCAACTGACTCTCAATATCTGGAGGTGGAAAATTGCTTTTTTTCCCTCAACTCCTGACAGTTTTCCATTCATCCATTTTATTGTCTGAGTAGTCTGTGAGTTTCCCTGATGTAGCAGAGTGACAGAAAGTTACGCACACTGCCAGTGAAAAGCACAAAACAGCAAAAGTTCAGCTGCCACAACAGTCTCCAACCCACGTCCACAAGTCATAGACCATTTAATACAAATAAATGTGGCTTTTTTTCCACATGGGTTTAAAACTACAGCCAAAGAAAGACACAAGAAACTTGTGAAATGTTTCTATCTTGAATAAAAAATACTCACTCATTGATTGTCTACTGCTTTACCCTCCACATGAGGGGCAATTGAGTGTCCAGTTAACCTAAGATAACATGTTTCTGAACTGTGGGACGAACTCCACACAGAAAATCCCTAAGTCAAACACCAGGATTCTAACCAGTGACCTTGTCACTGTGAGGCAACAATGCTAACCACTGAACTGCTGTATAATACATATAATACATAGGCAACGCATGATCACATTTAGATGCTTTGCTGCAGTGAAATATAGTTCAAATGTATGTTTTCCCTGTCAGATAACCACCTTATTTTTGTAAAACTGTTAAAGTGACTCTGTTTTTTCCCTAGTAAATTAAAAATGATCTAGATTATAACCAACATATGATATCACTCCATTTCCTCTCCAAGGTTTAGGAAACAAAAGCTGCCACATTGGTTAAAAGTATTGGTTCTGCAGCATTAAACTTGACATATAGAGGCTGGATGAAACTGTGTGGTATATGTAAAAACACATCAAGTGTCTCGACTTCATTCTGTGTAACTGGACTCATTTGAATGAACTTGCAGTGTAAAGCTCTTCACAACCACTAGATGTCAGTGTCGTACAACTATGATTCCTCAAATCCTGAACCGGAGCACAAACCCCCCTAGTTGTGTCCCAATCCAGGGGTTGGGTCCACTGTCGACCGCGTCCTTCCAAGGACCCAGCCCCACACTGTACATCCTGCACCTGTCTCTGTCTCCATCTCCATACGCACACCGCAGCTGGGGCCCACGAAACCATCCAGTCTCAATATTGCGTTGACCCTACACACAGGAAATTAAGTTTCACTTCACGCTGTCATCTTTCATACCACGATAATAAAAATACATAAAATTGAAATATAACAAAGAATGTGAAGTTTGGTATGCATCCAATTTAAACCCAGCTTTTAAAAAGAAAAACACCTCAGTCTCCTTCATCCAAATCACCCTCACACACTTCCTGCACTATAATCTCTACGTGGGTCTGTCCCGCGTCCACGGCGCTCACCCACAGGCGTGTCTTCGCAGTGATAAAGACAGTGGACCATTTCCTCCCACCGGTCCCAGGCCGGCGCCTCCCGTTGCGCACAGCACAGCGCGGCGCAGCGCAGTTGCCAACACTTCGCCAAGCGCACTTAGGATTTTTTTTTTTTCACCAAGCCACAGATCATCTGCGTGGACAAGCAGCTCCAGTTTCATGGATGACAGTGTTTCAGTGCAGTTGAGGTACAGCAGGAGGAAGAGGGACGAGTCTTGCGCAGTTTTACGCAAGGTGTGAAGCAGCTGCAGATGAGCTGACAGTCACTAACATCCGGACAGCTGCATTACGTGGATTTCTTCAGCAGCTGTCACTCATGGTGTCCTTACCTTTTCCACTTTGAGCCGCAGTAAGTTTCTCTCCAGCTTCGCGTTCCTCCCCAAACTTCGGTCAGCGGATCATTTTTGACAGGATGGGATCTCAGCCCGGGGCATCTCTCTACAAACAGACGCTTCTGTGGTTCATTGTAGGTGAGTCCTGGTTACACACTCTCAAGTGTCTTCTGTGAGGAAAAGAGATAAACCCCTGCAAAGTCACTTCAAACTAATTAGAAACAAAAAACCTGTTCACGGTGGCTTAATGAAATTGGAACACTTACAAGTGCATTACTGCTCCAGAGAAGCGTGTGATTGAGGAAATCAGATGATTACAATCATATACATACACTTTATCCTCTCTTAGTTTATCATTATAATTTTAGTTTAGTATTATTTGTCAGTGAATTTATCAGTTTTTTTTCACACACATTTGGAAAGTGATGTGTTTTCAGGGTGGAAGTGTTTACAACCAGGGAAGCTGAGAGAGAGAGAGAGAAAAGCTACTGTTGACACAGGTTTTCTGCCCAATCTGTGTAGATTAGAAGAAGCTTTGAGTTAATTTTACACCAGTGAATGACACTGGAAGTTCTCCTCTTTTATTTCTGTTTTATTATTATTATCTCCACAACTGTCTTGTCCTCAGATTGTATACGACTGCATTCCTTTCTGTTTGGGAAATAGGAAAATAAACTGTTAAACTGAATCTCCCTGCATGTTTAATTACAATTAACAATGCAATTTACAATTTTCTAGTCACACAAGGAAGTTCTGAGTATTTATATCCAGTTGAGCAGTTGAAATACACATTATACAAACAACAAACCTCAGTATAGTATATATACTACAGTACACGCACAGATATGACGTGATGCACAGGAATGCTTCCTGTGCTCGTTGCTGGCTCCGTGTACAGAGAGAGAAAGTTATGACTCATCACAGCAGCAACAGGTCGCCTCATTACTGTTTTGCCACATTGTCATTATAACATCGAGGCAGTAAATGCATCCGTCTAGGACACTTTTCTGGTTTTACACTGAGCATGAGACAAGTAGATGAACATCTGAGCTGTTTTGTTGTTGTTGTTGTTGTTCATGGCAGAAGTCTATTTTTAATTCTCTCTGGTAATGTTTTGGCCAGTGAGTTATGAATGGATGAAGTGACTTTATAGGGAGATTGGCACAGGAGAGACTCTGTAATCCTCCTCTCCTGACACGATCGTCTTTCATTCTACGGCTTGGTATTCAATTTGAATCCATTTGGAGTATTTCAGGCATGTTACTTACTCCACTGTGGTGAAATGACAAAATTGAAAGGGGGGAAAAAAATGTTGAGGAATGACTCAGGGGAAAACATCTGGCAGCAATGACAGTTTGACTGGATGACTGAATATCGCATAAGCAATCAAAATGGCTGATGCGGTGCACTCCAGCTAAAATGTGAGGCTCACAGTGGGTCATGGGATGTCGTCGGCTCAGTCCCGACATTACAAGAGTGGGTGGGCTGTAACTGTGATAAAGCCGTGAGTGTCGGGACTTTGTTACAGGCTTTTAATCATCAAGTCTTCATTCAGAGCCTCAGAAACGTTATTGAAAGAAAAGCTCAAGTTAATTAACTTTGGTTGGAGGGCTTCGTTTCAGAGTCAAACAGGCTTTTCTAAAATCCTTCTGATTTAAAGGGTCATTTCAGAGTCTTTCAAGTCTGGCTTTGTAACATACTCACATGCTTTATGTAGATGGAGACTTACCGGTCATTCTTCTCCTTGTGCTCACTCCCGACAAATTGATTCCTATAGCTGAAGCTGATATGGGACTGCAGGCTTAATGAGCAAACATTTTTGACAATGCTTTGACATTAGTTTTAATTACAAACTACATGCTTAGAATTCCTCTAAAGGTTTGTTTCAAAAACCTTCATAGATGTCCCTTAAAACATCCCTGAACAAACCTACATGTGAACACTGAGGTGTATCCCTCACCCTGGTTAAACAGCGGGGGGGAAAATAGTCCAGGGAACCACAACAATTTTTGTACAATAAGGGCTGAACATACAGAGGATATGCTCTGGATTTGGCTTCACTCTGACTCCCAAGGCTATTTAATTTGGGGCAAAATGAATATAGCAGGGATTCTGTTCAATCACAGTCTTTGAGTCTTTGAGACTTTGAAATTCAGTACAATTTTATTTGTACGGCGCCAAATCACAACATACATTATCTATCAAGGCACTGTACGTAGTTAAGCATAAACCACTAGGCATCAGTGGAGAGAAAAACCAGAAATCTCTGTCAGAACCAGACTCAAAAATGTGCAGCCACCTGCCTCGACCGGTTGTGGTGAAAGGAAAAATGGGGGACGGAGGAAGGGGAGACAAGAGGACAAGAATGTAACATCAAATGACTTGTTTACTAATTCAAAATGGTATCAGGTGTTACAGATAAGGCTGCAAATGAGTCACATTGTACACATTTTTGTTTGTGTTACAAACCCAGGTCTTCTTGCTGTTTTTACTGCAGTAATCTAGAGAATATGCATGCTTGGACTTGGAAGTACCGGTTTCTGACTATGTCCCTTCTGCTTTGACTACGAAGCATGTTTTCATGGTGTGAAGGTCTCGAGGGAGAAGCTCCATAAATGAGTGTAGAGAGAGAGTCATTCTAACAAGCGAGAGAGAGATAATTAAGGTAGGTGGGGCAGAATAGTGAAGATTTTAATAAAGGCTATATATCTGTGTCTATTGCACAGTTTGTGTGTCCATGTGGGTTTCTGTGTGTGTCCTTCAAGACAGACTCACTTACTAATTAGATAGATGAGGAATAAGGAATGAAACTGGTTTTGATATTAGATAACTTCCTTCGTACACTTCCTCTCCCTAGTGACTCTTCCTTCCTCCCTTCCTGCTGTGAGAGTTCCTCTGGGGGAGGAGTGAATACAGGAACATTGTAATAACGCCGTTAATGCTTAAATGAGGTACTTTCCACAAGCCAGACCCACTAAATACAGGGAATTGAACTAATGACCTGTGGGCGGGGTCATGCTTATGAACTGCAGCAAAGGTTGTAGCTTTTGAAATCGGCCTGTGGTGCAGTTAGCTGCAACAAAAGAAGTATTGGCGACTGATGTCCAATCAATGTGTGCTCGCCAGTGGAAGAATCACTTCCAGCTTTGCTTTAAAGATCATATTTCATGCTCCTTTGAAAGCATTAGTGAGCCGTTGGGAGGAGAGAGGGGTTTAAGTAAGGTCTGCTGAGTGTCTGGCCTCGTCCATTCTAATCCAGACTGGGAGCAAGTCTTTCAAATTAGTTGTAGATCATTGGTAATGCTCGGGGACATCATCCACTGCCTGTCTTGTCACAATTACTTTGGTAATGGACAAACCACCCATTGTGTGTGAGCGTGTGTTTCATGAGAGGCAGCGAGTTAATACTGCATAAACCTCAATTTCTGCAATCCTTTCACCGCAGAATACTGATACTGAATCTGTATTACCGGTACATCTCCATTACCAACATCTCTTCCAGTGGTTAACTGTCCAAAAAAACCATTAGGATAAGGTTAAGATTGAGCAATTGAAACATGTGATTAGGGAAATTAACTTTGTCATTATTAGAGTGGAATTATAATAATTGGTTATTTGTCCTCTTGGGGCACAACGCTGAGAAATATCTGACTCTTCTGCTGCTAAATGCTGCACTTGTGTTCGCCAACTATTCACTCTCACATTTACAGACAATTTAAAGCATACAATTCAACTCTGCATATCTTTTGGACTGAGGGAGGAAACGAGAACCCAGAAAAAAAAACCCACTCGGGTTCGTGAACTCGGTTCTTCTTGCTGCAAACCACTACACCAACTGTGTGGCTCCTACATCTTTACTACCATTTTTTTTTTTAAATGAAATCACCGCATAAACTCAAACATGGGCTTGTATGAAGTATATAAATAGTCTTGGAGATACATGTGTGATGTGTCATATTTTGTCAGTGAGGAGTTAAGTTGAAAGATTTTATTGAAGGCAGCTCAGATCAGAGGAGAACGGAGACAATGCCTGACATCTGAGCAGTGAGACGTCGTCACAGATTCTCGTGAGCAGCGTGCCAGGTCTGATACATATAGTTAGTAAGCCTTCAGATAGTGTATCAGGTCCAGATGCCTGGCGCCTTGGTAACTATAGAGGGAACCTTGAAAGGTGCCTAGTTTGTGTCTTATTATATGTTCTGGCTGCTAATATTGTACACCAGATGTGGTTATAAGAAGTTGTGACTGATTAAACTTAAAGTTTAAATGTTCTCTCACAATATTTAGCCTCATTTCTGTTTCTAATTTGATGTTTGTGGCTCATGCATGGAATATTGCTTACGTTCTGTAATTTGATGGTGGTCTGAGTCTGTGTTATTGGTTCTTTGTCATAGATAAAGTGGGAGATTGACAGAGATGCAGAGATGACTACAGTGAGTTAGGAAGAATGAACTGGTGTCCGAGGGCAATTTTGGAACTATTAACTTTGTTTTCATATGTTTTTAGATTTTAGATTTTTGATATTTTTGATATGAGCATGTCAAGAGAGCTCTTGACGCTCCACATCCTTGTGTGAAGTCTCAGGGAAGAACTTGGGAGGAGTGAAACTGTCAGTCACCCAGAGAGATGTTAGCGAGTTATAGGTTGAGAAATAAGGAAATATGTCAATTAATGAATTAAACAGAACACGCTCACAGAATTTGAGAGTCTCCTAGTGACCCTGAAACCACAGAGCCCCTGAGAGTGTATCAGTTGTACTGTACAGCATTTATTTATTTATATTTTAATATTAAAAATGGCCTCAGAAACCATCAACATACACCCGTCCTGCTGCAAATCTAAGACATCAGCTCATTCTCAGATTTGCAGCGCATTTATCTGGGCTGTTGCTCTCATACATTACATTTAACCTTACATAATGAGCCTGTTGCACTGGTTTATTCAACCAGGTTTTCTTTTCTCTTTTCTTGGCATTTCTGCCTCACGGAACATACATGACATGTCTAAGAGGTTGTGTGTGTAGGATCAAAGCCCACGACATCAAGAGCTCAGGGTATTAAGCTATATCCAAATGCCTAACAGGCTTTCTTTTTTCACCAGACTGATTAAAATAGTAACACACTGATATTTATAGCAGTGACCTGCAGGGATGAGTGACTGAGGCACAGAAACATACAGTATGTTTCTTCTTTTTAGTCAGGAAATGTCTCCCACTGTTACCACTCAACATAAGATTATAAGGCTGTCTAATGTTACAGAGATAATAGATAGAAATGATGTCTTTAAATTGTTTAAATCATTGTTGCGGCAAAATTTAAAGGAGCTGTATGTAAGAAATTAAAACATAAAAAAGTCACAACATTACCATGATATATCATCAGAGATTAAGGAAACATGTTGAATTAAAAATACTGGCTTTACTGAGAACAACGTTACAGCCAGTTTATTTGCAATTTAAAATGTGATTTACAGCCAGCAGATTTTGTTTTTGTTGTGGGAAAAAAAGTATAATTGCAACTTCATAGATTTGTCCTTTGGGTCGTGCACAGTGGCGGTCGCAGGTCTTTGAAACAGGGGAAGCTCATTTCAGGCCCAGTTATTTATACATAAATTCTACAAACTAACAGCGAGAACAAGCAAACGCCATAATTATGTAAAACTGAGATGCTATAATAGTGTTTTTATTTACACAAACGACCAGCTATTTGTCTGCAGACTTCCCTCGCAAAATCCACACAGACAGGACTGACGCAGAAAAGGCTCCGCTGTCCTGTATGTTTCAGCAACACTGTCAATCAAAAACACTCAAAAATCCACTGCTCCATAGACTCCGATTGAAGCTGAGCTTCTTCGGAAGTGATGTTATTGCCTGAGTTGAGTTCACCTTCACAGACATTTAATCTTCTTAACTAATCGCAGACCACAATCTCATTTCCAGCATTTTATATCAATTTTACAGAACTAATATGTAACACCCTCATCACCGGTCACTCATTAATTGTGCGTTCACAACAATAAGACTCCAGATCACAAGACATTACAAGAATTTACCTACAGTATATGCTGTATGTTGTACACGTACTGGATCAGGCGTATAAACCGAAAGTTAATCTCTCGCAGTGTATCAAGGTATGTGCTTAAACAGCTCGTTCAAATTCCCTCCAGCTTAATACACATTAAATAATAAATATAGCATTGTAGGCTAAGGATTTCTTCTTCTTCTGCACAGATCATTTTGAGGTCATGGCTTTGAACTACTGACCTTTTACTCCTCCGCTCTGTTTGTGACATTTGCTTCCGATTCCCAAGACCGTGCACCATTTTGCACCGTGATCCCGCTGCGAGCTCCGCGGAGTGGATTTCACAGCGTGTTTATCTGAAATACTCCTCTCTTATAAGTTGCATTTTAAAAACAGCCCATGGAGGAAATTTATATAGGCTCCTGTGTATAGGTAGCATCTGATAAATGGCAATTGCAGCATGAATTACATGCTGGGGCTCAAGTGAATATGCCTTCCATCAGCGTTTTGTATTTATTTACTTATTTATGTTGTTGCTGTGCTCCGTGATGTGTGAAGAGAGAAATGCTGTACTTTGTGTACACTGACATTTGAAATAAAAACATGCATTTGCCAATCATGGATTCGTACATAAAAATCTGCCGTGGAGCGGAGAAAACCTCAACAAAGTGTTGTTAAGATGAAGGGTGATTACACACACTGTCGTTGTGGCTCATTTGTCTGCATCATACTGTGTGTTTGACAGTTAAATCCACTTTTCAAAAGGGAAGACAGATTTGAGAGGCAGTTTCCAGGAAAAAAAACACATTTCTATTGCTGTGAAGGCTCTTAATTCTCTCCCCCCTATTATTATAATCATGATACAGTATCCCCTGTTTTATAGCTGGTCATGACCAGTCTGCATGTTTTTGTTTTTGCTTGTACATGCATGTGCAATGCTGTAACCCAGTTTTCGCAGTCACGCCTCAGCAGCTAATGAGCAGCAGTGGGGCACTGCTAGTTAGTGAAGCATGTGTGAATATGCATGTGTATATTGTGTGTGTGTGTGTGTGTGTGTGTGTGTGTGTTCTGCTGATCGTGGCATAGCCATTAGCAATTATCCAGGCGCCTTTGAGACAACAAGGATTTCAGGACCTGGGTTGTGGACATCACACTATGCGACACACATACACACACACACATTATCATATGCTGTTGTATACTTGGCAGCCACTCTCAGACAATTGGAGTGTCACACACACACACACACACACACACAGATACACACAATACAAAAGCAGCCTCACACATTGCACCCCTGTATGTGTGAACACAATTATGAGGAGCGTCACTGTGAGTCACACATGCTCTCCTGTGTCACTGCAGTGCCCTTGAGGCAAGACACCCAGCGCTCGGTTGATGTCAAGGGTGTCAAAAGAGGCTGTAGTTGTGTATAAGCACACACTAGTGTAATTAAAGGCAGTAACCTGAGTGGCATGTATACAATTGTGATATGTGAACTAATCCTGTGGCTGTGTTTTGCTTAATGCAGCTTTACGCAAAGGTGAAATACTGTAGAAGCTGCAGCTCCCGCTGCCCCAGACAGCTCCGCCCCTGACGGAAAGTGAATACTAAATGACGCGGTATCGTAACATAAGTTCATATGTTTTTCAACATGTCCAGTCCCAGATGGAGTCTGTGTCTATTATTGCTGTCGGAGCTTCCTACGAAGCCATAAACACTAAAGAGCCCCACAGGAAACGTGTGAAAGTTGTCCAAATAAAACTTTAAACTGACCATAAATGGACATTTAAGTACGTGTGCGTCCAGTGCCCTCACCCAAACTGACTGAAGGTGCATAAATACATTCATGAGTGCACATTTAAATAAGATAAGTGGATAAATGTCACATGAAGCGAAAAAAATATGCAGCACTAAAGAAAAACACCAGTGAATCTTTTTTTTTTTTTACCACAACCAAATTCACATCTGGTTTATACATCCGTCCATAATCTATACTACTTAATCCTGGGTCACAGTGGGAGCTGCAGTCAATCCCTGCTGACAACGGGTGAGAGACGAGTTTCCAAGACGACATACAGAGACAAACAACTGTTTACAGTGACACTGTATCTCAAGTCTGCATGGGTTTGGACTAAGAGAACCAACAGGAAACAAAGCACACATGTGGAGAACATGCAGCCACACTGTAGTGGGGGAAATGCATGTAGAATTAAGCATCAGTTCAGTTTATTTTTCATCATTTCATTTTCTATGGAGACATGAAAGCAGATACAAATCTGTACTCTGTCTCGATAAAAGGCGAATGACAGGGATTAATTATCTAACAAACATTTATGCTCCAGTAACAACACAGCACACCCTCCTGACTAAAGCAGCAGGATAAGCGTCATAGCAGCCTAGATACTGTTCAAAGTAATTAAAGAAAGACAACACTTTTAATTTTCTTTCTTGTCAATTTAGTTGTTCGACACTCACACGAATGTGAAATGCCGGGAAAACTGTGAGGAAATGTCTTCAAATTTGGTGGAATGATTCACTTTGGTGACGGTGTTTTCTAGTCTCGTACTTGGCATTTTAAAAACTATTGTTCATGTTTGACTGCAGTACATGAACATTCTACAGACATGGAAATACATTACATCACAGATGGAGTTAAGTTTCCTGTTAAAAGGATCAGACATATTAATCTGTTCAGTTATCTCGTGTCAGTCAACTGAAACTCCTACAAATTTAAACGACCATTTTGCGAGCATGTAATCTGAAGCGTGTCAGTCCTGTATGAACAGATTACAGGCGGAAACCTGATCGTCTGATTAAAATTTTAGGTCTTGACCTTTGCGGATGAATGTGAGGAGGACGAAAGAGAACGACTGATTGGAGGACCTCCAGAGTGCTGGTTGGGGGAGAGACTTAGGGCCACAGATAGGAAAGCATCATCACATGACAGAGGCACACAGTGTGAGGTTATACATGACAGGTCTTTATTTCTGCAATTATGCATTATGCATTCATTAATAACGTGTCATGCTGTCGTCTTTCAAGCTCTATTCACACTGCAGTGTTCAATTAAATTATACTTTCTAATAATTTAATACCCCACCACACGTCTGCTCTCTTTCCTACCCCTCTTCACTTTTTGACAAATAGTATCACACTGGTTTTGTATGGAAGAGTATTAGGGCCACATGTAAAAAAAAAAAATAAAAACAGCATGAATTCTGAGATTTAAGTCCCAATTCTGAGAAAGAAGTCAGAATTCTGGGATTAAAGGCAGAATTCTGAGATTAAAGAAAAAGTCAGAATTCTGGGATTCAAGCCAGAATTCTGAGAAAGAAGTCAGAATTATGAGAAAAAAGTCAGAATGAGAAAAAAGTCAGATTTATGAGATTAAAGAAAAAATCATAATTCTGAGATTAAAGAAAAAATCATAATTCTGAGATTAAAGAAAAAATCATAATTCTGAGATTAAAGAATAAATCAGAAGAGATTAAAGTCAGAATTCTGAGATGAAAGGAAAAAATCAGAATTATGACTTTAATCACAGTAAATTTCTTTCATCTTTTTTTCATAAGAATTTTGCAAGTGTGGCTACTGAGCCATGCCATGCAGACATCCAACACTTATTCTCTGTCTCTCTCATCCTACTGTTCTGTGGTCATGTCAAGTGAGACAGACAGAGAGACAGACAGAGAGACGGACAGAGAGACAGAGATCTCAGCTTGTGTGTGGCAGTGGCTTTGCTGGCTATGAAGTGCCACTGGCAGAGCGGCAGAGCTGGCTCGGTATCATTGCTCTGATGGGATAACGAGACAAAGACAGAGCAACAAGCAGCTTTTGTGTTTCCACTGTGGAATTAAAAGATTGGAGCCCGGGATCTTTGCTCACATTAAAACCAAACCGATCTGAAAATCCACTCTTACCGTCACTGTGATGTAATCATTCATGAGACGGACTGTTTGCTGTGAGTAAGTTAAACCTGAGGCTCCTTTGTAGGAATGTGACTCTACAGAACCTCCTTCATGTCCTCGGGGTCTCAGCTGTTGAAACAAACAACAATGGGCAGAGGAGGATTTATGCCGTCTTTTTGGTTTTAAGGCAGAATACAAGAACACTGGATTCATCTGAGCTGTTTCTCTTGAGTTGACATAATGTATACCTCTATTTTTTTATGGCCTCTGTAGACACCAAGTGCACAGCAGGGAGCTTACATGGGAATCAGTACAGAGGTTTGCTATTTAAACTGCTCTTTAAAACCCAATTAAAACTAATTAGCAATAAAGCAGCCTTGTTGGAGAAAGTTATGTCTAATATTAGATGTGTTGCAGTGTGAAATGGCTGTTGGCATCAAAATAAATATTTTCAAACAATGAGTTTGAGATGTGAGGAATTAATTCAAACACATTAGTCAGAAGATAATGAAGTGATATACACACGGCAGCAGCAACAGCAGGGGCAGCGGCAGCAGCTCTGTGATTCCACTCGTACTTTGGCCACTTAATAAGTCCTCCACTGCACCATTGGAGTGGATGAGTGGTTCAGTTATAGCAGCTGCAGGCTGTGCTGTGACATGGGGCGAGACAACCATCAGGCCCTCGGACTCACTCCCACCCGAAACATTTTTAATCAGCCCATGAACTGAGTGAACATGGCAGTTTTCCATCAGCGAAAGTAAAGCTCTCTAATCCCCAAACTACTGCTGATTCAGAGAGCAGCCAAGATCATACTGTATTGTCCCAAAGGAAGACTTTGACAGGGATATACTCAGTGACCTTGAGCATCCTGGTAGTTTTTCTTATTAAAATGCAATTTCTTTACGAGAAATGTTGACGTGGGAGTGATCCTGCTTGCCGTGTGTCCTCCAGGTGTCCTCTTAACCAGATGCTGTCATGTACCACCAGTGCCAACTCAAAAAAGTCATGTTATAGACAATAACAAACTTGAAAGAGACTGACCATGCTGAGGATAAGTTTCAGAGTTAGCTTTAGCTGCCAATTCTTTTGTACCATTTGAATCCCCGAGTAACGAAGGACAGATCGTTATTGACACAATCTATCCCAAGATTCAGTGAATATTAAGAGATGGACTTTTGAAAGGTGAAAAAACACTTTCTCTCACTCAGTCATTGTTTACTTCTTTATTGTCCACATGAGGGTCGCGGGGGATGCTGGGGTCAATCCCAGCTGACATAGGACAAAAGGTGGGTTACACCCTGGACAGATCATCGCACAGTCAGGGACACTCATCATCATTAAACTATTTCTATTTGTGTGTTCAACATGGTGCGGTATTGTTTGGAATGGTAAAGTCCTGGGTCAGGCTTGCGTTTCATGTAGCGTGACATTGTACCTGTGCGACAACAGCGAATAATGACATCACAGACAATACAACAATGCAATGGACAACAATGGAGGACATCCAGCAAAGACGTCAAGCTTTGTATGAGAATAGACTGCGGGCGTTTGCCTCGAGTTCCATAGGACATTTACACCGATCACAAGGGAGTGATGCCAGCCTATCAGCTGACTGTCGCTGGTGCAGCCGTTCTAACTGTAACGTACCATTTTACTCTGGTACCCCAAGGGAATGATACCAAAGAATGGATCGGTTGGGGCCCGGTTATTTTGGTACAATTCCGAATGGAAATATGAAAAAATATGTACCGTACTGTGCCAAACTGAACCGAACCGTTACACTCGGTGGAAACATGGCATTAGATGGCTCTGTCCCTAGGATGCTCCCTGGATTAGCCACTAGCCACTCTGATCTAGAAAGGTCAAGGCTGAGGAGGTGCAAGAGGCAGCGATGTGAGGCAGCATTGGTGAGGCAAGAAATTGAGTGAGGTATTGTTATTTAAATTAACTGCCTTGTTGTGACAGTGGCTGCGTTTGGAGCGCGACTAATAGATTGCGATCAGCTGGTTGTCAGCTGGGTGTATGACTATCGTGTCCTGCATGAACTAACGCAAAGCTCCATCTTACAGGCAAAAAAGCCTTAAAACTAAATTTTGTTCAGCTAGTTAGGGGTTCTGTGACTTGCGGTTTGTGATCTGTACCTTGTCCTGCCGTGGCTCTGTTGCTAGGCGACTGTGGTAATGGGGTAGGGAAATTCCCCAAGGAGCCTGAATGGTACCTGCCTTCACATGTCAGGTCGACTGTGTCCTCTGAAGGATGCAGCCCATAAATTGGGATAAGTGACCCAGCCAAGTTGAACTGTTTGACAGGTATATTGTGAAGAGGAAATGTGGATTTTGACAGATGAAGAGATTGTGGGTAGAAATTCTGTTATCACAGCAACAAATCTAAAGTCACCTTTTAGCTTATGCAGGGAGTGAGGCGGTGTTAATGAACAGGAGATTGCGGTGCTACATTAAAATTAATGCTGGTCACATTTGGGCAACTTTCTGACGTAAGTGTGGTTCAGCTGAATCCTCTTGTTCTCATCTCTCCTCCCTCATAATAAGCAGATTCAGCCACACCAACTTATCATCTGCTGCATTAAGGTTAAAAAGCAGAATACTGGCTAAGCACATTCTCAGTTTGTGTCTCTTACACTGAATTTTTTTTGAATATGAATCAGAGTGTAAATTTGTTTGCATGGGGCCCATTGGAAACGTGATGATTTGGGCTCTTAGAGCCACTTTGGACACAAGCATCTTTCAAATGAGAAAATGTGATGCAAATCTAAGTCTTCACATTATTATAGGGCTGAGAAGCAACACACACACACACACACACACACTGCAGAGCGTTTCAGAGGAGAGCTGCTTGCTCTGTTACAGTCCATCTACTCACTTTCATAGGAACATAATGTGCTTCTAATGACTGTCAAAGCTCAAATAGACTCCCCGTCCTCCCAGCAGAGTGAGTGAAAGTCAGACAGCAGCTTTCCATGGCTGGTTAACTCTGACTCTACCTGTGACCTAAATCTCCCCCTGGCTGTAACCTTAACAACATAACCCACTTCAGGAAAACGTGTGGGGAAAAAATGGACTTGAATCCAGATTCCGAGCAGACCAATGCCACCAAAAATAGGGTCATTATAGTCTGTGGCATCACCTTGACATTATAGGGAGGAAGTATAGCATGTAATTCAAGTCCGTCTCTCTCTCTCTCTCTCCTTCCGTCTAAATTACCCTGACAGGGCTATAGCCATTTGCCTCGCCTCAGTGGCTTCACCAGCCTCTGTACTCACCTCTAATCAAACCTCCCTTGATACTCACTCACAGCATTCATGGACGCAAGTGTACTATGCATTCCCTGAGATTGTGTGTGTGTGTGTGTGTGTGCGTGTGTGTGTGTGTGTACACTAATTGACTCAGCTGCCTCATGTCTACTCTCCTCTGCTGGCTGTTACAAATTCTCTCCCTTTGTCTGTCTATTCTCTCAGGGACCAAAGTGGACGTACTGCGCACTCTCACACATCCTTTATACTGTATATGATGCAGGTGTTTGCTGAACTATACACACACACACATCAAATCTGTAACTCTTTTCATTTGTGTCCGCTCTCCAGCTGTTTTCCTCAGACTGCGAGCACACGCAAACAAGACACGTTGCTTCGTCAAATTCAGCGACGCCATTCCTCTCGAGGTTCCAAACATCAATATACACTCATGACTGTTCCCTCCCTCCCTCGCTCTGAGTCCTTGTCCGGAGTTTATAAATCAGTCCCCGTGTGCCTCTCACACGCTGCCTTGCTCACTGATCGTCCAGTGCTTGTCCCCAAGTGTGTCCTAATTTACAGTATTTGCATTGTCTGAGTTTAGACATCTTCAGCATCACTATCGTCACGAGGACCTTTACCAGCTTTGGTTTGCCTCTTCCGTCAGTGACCAGTTCACACAACGGCCATGTTGACTGGACACAGTCGGAAGACGGCAGGTGAAAATAATCAGTTGAGCTCCATTTAAGCTTCCTCGGCTTCAGCGTCGGACTACACGGTTGGTGTAGTGGTTAGCGCTTCTTGCTCTCCCCCGTGTGAGCGTTGTCGGTTGTCGCTCAGGACACGACGTGTTCTAGTGATATCTAGTGTCTTCTCCAGGCGGATTTTTATTTACTTGTCATTGACAGCAGTTGGCAACAGTGCCAAACAATCTCCAAAGACAAGAGTATGATGATGACAACGATGAGGACAGGGACCGTGAATGTCAGCGCATGAGAGAGAGAGAGAGAGGTGGGACTTTGACAGCGTCATTTTCCCAAAGTAGTGAATTCTTTGTCTATACGAGATTTCAGGTCGGTGTGGACGAAACATCAATACAATAAAATAAAATTTAAAAAAAATAAAAACATAAAAAATATAAAAAATATTGGAGCGCACAGAGACTTGAGGTTACCAATTCTGCTCAAAACAATAGACAAATCTATGAGGAGCTACAATTCTTCTATAAACAGAATTTGCAGGATGTAAATGAACATTTTAATTGTGAATATATGAGCCATACTGTTGTTATCAGTGAAGCCAGTAATTCAATGCATGCCTTAATCTTGGATGACGTATCATGGTCATTTTTGACCGGATATAATACTTAATTTCTTATAGACAGTTATTTCCTTTACGTATAGACAACTGCGTTCATTATTTAATTTGCCTGTGTGTGTATGTGCTTATAGGGAAACATCTGATCCAACCACTGCTGTCGTTTTTTCAAACGAGTTACATGCGATAAATCAGTGGTCGAGTAATACATAATACGCTTTTTTCAGCCTGAGACCGATTGTTTCCTCGGACTTAAAAGAACTATTTAATGATATGATTTATTTCTTGAGGCTAATTGATTGGATGTAAATGCAGGTTGTGTAATATAATCAAATTTAACCGAGGCAATTGACGGGAATGTCTTCCTTGAACATCGGCGGAAAAGAGTCACATCGCGTTAGCATATGTTAACGCTCCTTATCTCGCTCCCTCTGGTCTTTGCAGATAACGTGCGCCACAGTGAGGTTGCAGCTCGCCCTGTTGTTGTGTGGCTTTTTATCTACATTAATTGTATGCTATTATTACCAGAGAGACAGTCAGGGCAGACCTCGGGCTTCACTGAAAGCTCTGCCTGCTTTAATGATTAGCTGGTGATAGATGAGGCTCAACTTGTCAGAGATATGCAACACCTATTCAGCGATTGTCACAATGCACAGTGGTTATGTGCAGGGGTGGCAAGGCATGTGGGGGGGGGGGGGGGGGGGGGGGATGTTGACTTGCCAAGTTTGTTTGCAGTGCACAAAGGAAGCGAGAGATGAGTCATTATTCTATCAATAAGGAGTTGTGGGGAACATGTTTTGAAACCCTGTTGTTCAGTGTGCTTATTAAACCAAGAGAATGAATGGACTTTAAACATATGCAGCGTTGTTTTTAAAAATATACAGCGTACAATGTGCAAAACTGGCAAAGACCTATACTTCTTTTTTTGTATTTCCATTATGTCTTTCTTGCAAACAACAATAAAACATTAAGATGATTGAAATAAAATAAAGACACCTTCTGAAACCTTTAATACCGAGTGTATCGCAGATGACACTTTGCATTACTGTAATTACGCGACGGTTATTACATTCACGCTGTTGCAGGAAGCCCGCCAAACAGTGCCTTTGGTGCCAGAAAGGGGAAAACGTCCACATTTCAATAAAAATTTTAAATTGTTAATACACTATTTTAACATGCAGTAAATTGTAAATAACTACCAGATTTTGAAAGTTATTCTGGAAAAATGGGCAAAAGCACTTACTCAGAGGATAATTTCTGGCCCTTTTATGGTTAAAATAAGCAAAAAAGGGTTAAAAGGTTCATTTGGATTGCAGCAGCCATTTGAAACTCTGCTTGCATATATCCCCTTCAAGGGTAGGAATGTGTTTTAAATTTGTATTTTGTATGCTATCTTTATTTTCCAAAGTTTGATTTCAGCCCCGTATTTCAACACATAGTATATTTGAATGAGAATAAGTGTACATCAGTTGGGTAAACATGGAGTGGGTGCCAGTTCCTGTGTTTGAGCCTGAAGCTGCTGCTTCAGATGTACCATGACAGATAAGAAACACCTGCAGCAGGTCGTCAAATAAGTCAATTTTCTGGAATTGGAGAGACATCGACTCAAAAATCTCTCCACAACATTGAGGGAGACCCACTCGCTGGACACGACAACACTCTGTTCACCACCACCTTCTCCTTAAGAAGTCCAACAGGCTGAAAAACAACCTTTACCCCGAGCTACGGACAAACTGCTGAACCGATAAATAAGTCAGTGCCACCTATACTGTCACAACAGCTGCAGGGAAGTTGATGTACTCTATGTGACTAAATGTGTGACTTCTGAACTTACACTGGCCGTTGGTTATACAACATATAAGTTTGTCCTGGATCTGCCACAGTAGCAGTGTGGATGCAGGGTATTCACACATCCTGCTGTTTCATGTAAGAAGAGATAAGCTGTAGATTCACTAGTTTATCAATTGGAAAAAACAATACACGTGCCTTCGACTGATGTGTAAGACACTCTTTTCTCACTATCCCGCTCTCTCTCCCTCTGCCTTTTAAAGTGACATGTGCATGGAAGTCATTATACGCGTCTTAATGCCTTGTAATGAGTTTTCTGCCGAGCTTAATGTACCGTGTTTCTTCTTCGAATGCAGCAAGCTGTGCCGCCACTCTATGTACACCAGAGACGGTCCATCATGTGCTCTACTGAGCACTCCATGAAAAAATTTACTTCTGGTCATCATTTTATGAAAACATGGCGATTCACTTCTGTAGATTGGCTAGTTAGGGCATCAATTTAATATCTATTTTTTAAATAATTAATTATATCACATTCAAAGCCATTTGTTTACTGTTGTTTATCTCGGCTCATCCATGCAGGTTAATTCTTACCTTCCTTGTAACAAAGCTAGCTATTTGCAGAGCTGTAATGGCCTCAGTGCGGAGAGTTACAGACGACTGAGGGACTACTGTGTGCAGCAGTCACTGGCAATTGTTAACATCAAAGCAGAAGTGAACACAGCACAAAAAAAAATTAAGCATAATTGTATGAAGAATGAAAAACTGAGGCATTTTTAAAACCTAAGGTAGTTACACTTTAGTCATGTAACATTAAATTGATGAAGTCTTTGCAATTCCACGTCTGGCACAATAATAGTCACCCCCCCCCCACAATTTATTATTAATGTTTAAATTGATCTGTTTTTCCACCCCAGTCGCCAGGATCATTCCTACAAACCACCGACGTGTGTGTGTGTGTGAGTGTGTGAGCTCCTGTTTTCAAACCAAAATGACATGCATTATTGAAATAGTCTATTGACATGCATATCAACATGATGATATGTTGATGTCCATTTAAAGTGCTCATGGCACCTTTGATGTACAGTTAATGAGGAATTGATGATGATTTCCTGGCTTTTAAATCACAGAGAGTCTTTTTTTTTTTTAAGTTTAGGGAACAAACACTTATAGGGAAAATATATCACATACCTGCATTACATTTTTAATTTCAGTTCTGAGCTTATCATTTTTTTTCCTTAAATGAACTTTATGGCATGTTTATTACTGATTTCTGTGTGTTATAAAATGCACTCACTTCTCGTGGCCTTGCTGTGAGTGAATCTCTTTGTATCCCCTCTTATGTTGAGCCCACCTGGGTAGCGACAGGCTTTATTCTCGCTCAATGGCTTTACGTTGTTGTCTTTCAAGTCACACATTGTTGACTTAATAATAACATGTTTCCACGAGCGAAGGTTAAGCTTCAAGGTCATCAAGGTCATGTTTTTTTTAGTAATATATTAATTTTGCTTTATAAAAATGTTTTGATTGTGAAGTATTTATCTATGTTACAGAAGAGTATCAGGGCCATATGTAGAAAAAAAAACAATAAAACAGCATGAATTCTGAGATTAAAGTTAGAATTCATGGAGAAAAAAAGGTTGTTTTTTTTCTCAGAATTAATATTAATTTTTTCTTTCTTTCAATTCTTTTATTACATGTGGCCCGAATACTCTTCCGTACCATGTCCATATCAACACAGACACTTTTATTTTGAAATTCTGCGAAAACCACCACTCCCAAACAGTTGCTTTCCCCCCTAAAACCTGCCACACTCGATACTCACTGGCCCCCAGGTCATTTGAGTTTGAGAGCGCTGCTTTAAGGGATGTTGTTCGCTGTGATCTGTGCGATCTGCACAAACACGGGCAGCAGAGGTGAAAGAGGAAATCATTAATTTGCGTTTGTGTGTGATTGTGAGTGACAGCGCTGGAGGCAAAGCTGTAATTCGGGGCATCGCGACTGTCATTCCTCTCCTCTGATTCATCCCAGACATACGGCACTCGCTGAGGATGACTCATTTTAGTCCAACTGAATTTATTCACATGTGATAAACAGCAATTTCTGACATATTTAATATCTTTTGTCTCACGTAGCACTGTCGGTAAAATCGGTGGGTATAATCATTTACCTCATTTAGTGAGAGAAGCAGCAGCCCTTTGGAGTTGGCATTATTAATTTCCACATCACTGACTCTCATAAATCCAAAAAAAGGAGTCTGACATTTCAGTGTTGCTTGTTGTCACAGGATTATAGTCCAACAAGTTCTCCTGACATCAGCTTTTCATGCATTTCAGCTCAGAGAGAGAGACAGAGAGAAAGCTGCAGCTATCGATTTAAATTCTGTGCGAGTCTCATCAGATGTTAACATTCATTCCACAAAGGTGAGGGTGCAATAACTCTTCAGATCAGGGGTCAGTTACCAGGAGGTGGCAGTCTAATCATCACGGAGAAAAAAAAAGAAAAAAAGACAATTGCCAAACAGCCTGCCCTGGTGATTTGTGCCATTTTCTGTGCTGAAATAATAAATGAAGAGGTGCTGATGCATCTGAATGCAAAGATGACTGAGCGAGACAAAGACAGTACATCGTTGTCAACAGCTGAGTGGAATCCTGACATCGGTAGACCAAACATTTCTCATGTATTAAAAAATGCATCCAACCATATGATGGCGGCAGCTCGGCAGCATTGATTGATCACACCGCTTCACTGCCCCGTGAAGCTGAAAAATTCAAAGTCTGCTCAAAAACGGAGTTCAAATCCGAGTTTGGGTGATTCCTGTCGCATGTGAAGAGAAAGCTGCAGTTACAGCAGGTGCATTAACCATAAACACACAGTACTGTGCTTGGCGACACACAATTATATCATGAAATTACAACATTCCCTCATTTTCTTTGTGTAACGTACAAGTGGAAAATGATGGAATTAGATTTGTGTCAATATTTTCAAACAACATTTTTTGAAACGCAAATAAAATATCGATTTAATTATTCAAAAATATTGTATTTTATTGTTTGAAAATACACACTGAGTTTTGCAGCGACAGCTCAATGAATGCAGTCAGGGGCTTGGAGTGGCTGTCTGTTTGGAATTCGTTCCCCAAGTTTTCCCCGTGGACATCCGACAAAATAAATGCAAGTCTGTGACTATTTCCGGTCCAAAACTCAGTAGCCAATCAGCAGGCAGCTTCCTAAGGCACGCCCCATGTTTAGAATCGCAAACCAAAAAAACCCACGTTGTGAAGAGCAGATCAAGGAGCGTATTTTCACACAATAAAATGCAATATTTTTGAATGATTAAATCGATATTTTATTTGCAATGATGGTAGAGGTTTCCAAGGTGTGGGAGAGTTTGTGTAGCTTTCTAAAATATTCATTAAAAACCTGTGTAGCTTTAGAGGATTTAAACTGTGCGGCAAGAGAGACGAGAAGAGCCACAGCTCTCTTTTTCAACTATCCACTCCAGGAATTAAGATGATTTATGGCTAAAAAAGAAAAGGGAAAAGTGTTTTAAAGTCAAAGAAGTGGGTGTTTTGATGTTAGGCTGGGTGTTGGGTTTGCGGCAGGCAAAAATACTTCAGATCAAAAGCCAAACACGAAGACTTCCTTCTCCATGAGAATGATGTCAGTGTCAGAGAGAGAGGGAGGGAGACAGAACAGTGGCAGAGAGCAGGATGCAGGTCTCATTTTGCAAATATCAGATCTGATTGCCAAATTAGTCTTAACCTCTGACAGAAAACAGCTGCCTGCCTCTGTTGGCTGGCTGTCACTTTGCAGAGTGTGAGTGTCAACAGTCTGACTCTGACTCTTTGGATCTGATGCCAGAGAAGCACAATGCACAGCAGAGAATTCATTATTTGTGAGGCACTTTATTCGTTTGAAAGTGCATTTACCCCCGACATTTACTGCATGCGTTTAGTGTATGGGTTAATTAATGTGTCAGGTCTGATTTTAATGTCTATCTGTTAAACGTCGATGAAAACCGGGACTACAGTCCTCCAGGGTTACAAGGTAACGCTAAGGTTTTCAAACTCTTGAGTCAGTGAGACATTTTGAATTCAATTAAATGATTAATCCAAGTGCTGAACTTGATCAATTCCAAAAAATATCTGTATTTTACTAGAATTTACATCCAGAACCCCTCTGAGAGACATTAGTGACCGCCACACTGGGAAGAAAATGGAGTGTTATTATTTTGTTTTCCATAATGTGCGTGCGGCTGGAGAACAGATGGGACTGGAACATATTTCATCTTTCAGATGTCATCATCTTTGCTGCACTTAGATACAGAGAGAAGTATAATATTTTGTTTTGTTTTAAAACAGAGCTACTATATCTTATATATAAAGTGTGGTCTTTGTCATTAGTCGTGCCTAAAATCTTTGTGAGAAGAGGAGTGGGCTTTGAAGTGAAAGTGACAGGATTGACAATTATTAATTATTCTAGACTGCGCAAAAAAGAGAGACTAATGTTTCCTCCTCTGTAGCAAAAATCCTCACAATCTGCTTCATCGTGGCGTCATTAAACAGAACTCTGTGATTTGCATTTTTCTCTGAGGACAGCATTTAGTAGTCGACCCCCTGCTGAGTTTCTGCATTACTGTGAGATTCTAGCCCGTGTTCAGACTAAAGAGAAGAGCACTGAAGACTGAACACAAATCTATTTTTACTCCCAATTCTCTGTCACTGTTGTCGGTTTCTGTTTTGAATTGTAATTTTCCAGCTAAATTTGACCACGTGTCCCGTCCTAATTTTAACATTCCCAGCTGAGCCCAGAGCTCTTCAATATTTTGCTTGGAATTACAGAGAAAAAAAAAAACCACGTTTTACATAATAATTAATCATCGCTGTATTATTCACATTGTTCCTCTGACAGTGGTCATTTTTTCCCTTTACTTTTTTTTGCTGAGCCCCACGTTTTACCTCATTCGAGTGCTTCTGTTGAAAGAAAATCTCATTTAATTTCAAAAGAGGGAAAAACTTCTACGAATTTAGAAAAGAAAAGAAGTGTTAAATTAAGTCGTGCAACTATGACCGATCATGAATCGTCACTGAGAGCCATGTGTTCAGAAAGGAGTCAAAAGAAGCTGTGAAGTCTCATTCGTTTCCCCCCGCTTCATCCATATTCAGACCTTGATTTTTATCTGACTTGAATCTCGTTATCCGCTGCACGCCTGCTGCATTCTGCTCTCAATAATCACTTTAAATTTGCAGTTTCTAAACTTAAAACTTTAATTTGTGTCTCATCTTAACCTATTTGCTTTTATACTGTACTCAATCATGCAGAGTTTCGTCTGTTCAAGGAAAAAAAAAAACTTACAGTTCAAACACAAGTGAGAAAAATGAAATTTTTTTGGGCCAAAACCATTTTTTCCCATTTGCTACATTTAATTTGAGCATAAAATTAAAAGTATAAGTTGTTTTTGTTTCTTCTATTGAGACTGGGAAACAAACGATGACATAATGAACCTTTCTTTTTTCATTTTCCCATTCTTGATTCTCAATTGAACATTGAAAGAATGAACGATACAATAAAGAAATAACAATAGAGTTATTTGCCCCTCCCACGTCCAATATTGGACGCACATTCAAGAAACCACTTTCAGACGTAAATTTACACCAGGTCTGGTGCAGTCACAAAAATCTGTGAGTTTTTGGGGCATGGAAAAGCCCTCAATCAACTAACTTTAATTTGGCGGAAAAAATTCAGCTCACACCGTCTCGCTCTCCCTCTCTCTGACAACAGGAAGTGAACAGGTGAACATATTAACTTGATATCCCCGTACTCAGTATGACCACATAATAAATGACATCCTAACCAAAACAAACACCACCAAAGAACAACAATCAATATCCCTTCACCTTCTTACCAATAGAAAATCAACACCTACTAATTGATTCCTGGCTCCTACAATTCATGTTCATGCCATCCATCCATCTACCACCATATACCATTTATCCCTCGAGGGTTGTGGGGATGCTGAGCTGAACCATTCCTCGCTGACACAGCTGAAGAGGTATAGAGTTCACTCTGGTCACCACATCACCCTCTGTTTGACCTTCTTTGTTATGAAGCTAAACCTAAATGTGATGAGATTGGCTGTGAACGATGCTAAACACTGCTGCGGCTTTGGAAACAATACAATAATTCTGATCTTCTGCCTCATGCAATACAAGCAAAGTGGTGGAACAAACCTCCCCAATGCAGCTCGGTAATGTAAAGTGAATGAGAAGCATTTCATTTGATGCCTCCGCCACATACTAAATGGTCTGTTAAGAGGGCAATGTAGTGTAAATAGAGAGTGAGTTGTGTGAAACGGTTGTAACACACATATTTCTACACACTCACAGACATTAAAAACACACATTTGTGTTGTTGGCACAAAGAAACAAATAGATAATTTCTTTTTCATCCCGCTTTCTATCAGGGTTTGGTGTCTTATGACGATGATTAGAAAGAAAAACAGCAACTCTTTCAAACAGAATCCCACACACATAAACACAGCATGAAAACAGCCCCCTGAAGCTATCTGTGCAGTGCATTGTGGGAGAGGCCCCCACAGAGGAGAGCAGAGAGAGGAGAGGAGACGAGGGCAGCATGTGCAAGGTTGAAGGTCGCCCACTATCTTCTTCCAGGAATAAGCATGCATTATACCTGCACAAGTATGCATTCATGTATTTACATCTTATTGAATCCGACACTTATTGAATTGACTGTGAGCGTTCACAGCAGGAACCTCGGTGCATGGATCAAGTCAGGTCAAGTTGAGTCAAGTTCATGAGCCCAGTGTGATGTACAGCATCACAGTGGGCTTCACTGTAATGCATAACACGGACAAACTTCACAAAAAACAGCCTTTAGACCAAAAAGTCACGTAATTTTAGAGCTAAGATTTATTTTATGTAACGGATGACTGAAATCAGTCGTAAATTTTACTGTAATTTTACTTTTTTGTACTTCACTACATTTTAAATCACATCCGTTACTTTATGACGACAGGTGAATTGGTGCTAATTAAGGTGAGAAAGTTGTGACCTTTGACCCATTTTGACTGATACATTATGTGTTAACATGTTTTATTTTGTCAGATTTGCCTTTAATTAAAAACAATTCATGTGAGATGTGTCCCCTTGTGCTTTTTGCACGACACAAGAAAGAACCTTTACTCAAGCTAAGCACAGATTTCAGCATTAGTGTCTTTGCGAGTAAATTTGCAGACTATGTTATGGGTCAGATGTAATGATTGTAATTATATTTAAAACGCAATCTCGACTCTGAAACAACAAATGCAAGGAATCAAAAGAGAGGATTTTATGTAACAAGGTACTTTCTTTAAATTGCAATAATTCTGTAATTGAATAAGTCACCTTTTAAAGTAAATTGGAGCAGACACAAATCAGACAGCCCTAGAGTGCATGTCAGTATACCCCGACATGCATGTGCAGCATCACTCAGATTAAAAAAAAAGTGGCTTCACTACATAATCCTCAGCTTCATCTACAAATCGATATACAGCCTACAGGAGGTAATGGGAAAATGTTCAGTCAGTCCAAAGCTTTTTTCTCCAGAATCACTGCCTCACTGTGTGCAGAGGGAGTGTGGAATACAAAATTGATGAGGACAAAGTGAATCATTTTTTAGATTTTCTGTCTGGGATGTTTCACTGAAATTCAGTTAAAAGACGGAAGGAAATATTGAGACTTTTAAAATACATTTTAAACTAGTTAGTGCAAAAGAAATAGACACTAAATCAAATTTCTCAAAGTCCAAATAACACTTTGCCGGAATACATTGGGGAGTTGAGGTACTACTGCATGTACACCTTCTGTGGAGGAGCACAACAGAGGCAGAAATCATGCTCCGTCAGCTTAAAGAATTATTTAAGTTAATGGATGGTAGGAAGGGGCCACACGGTTGGTGTAGTAGTCTTCTTGTCTTTGCAGCAAGAAGAACTGGGTTCGAGACCTGGTCAGAAACAAGGGCCTTTCAGCATGGAGTTTGTATGTTCTCCCCGTGTGTGTGTGTGTGTGTGTGTGTGTGTTTTCTCCCGGTTCTCCAGTTTCATCCCACAGTCCAAACTCTAAATTGGACACACTAACTTGACCCTAGGAGTGGATGGTTGTTTGTCTCTATATGTGGCCCTGCACTGGACTGGCAAATGGTGTCTATGGTGTACCCCGCCTATCACCCTGTCATCAGCTGAGATTGAGATCTATGTGGTAGAACATAGATGAATGGATGGTAGGAAGATTCAGAATGACACTCCAATACTAACAAACTGAAAGGGGGGCGTGTCAGCGTCTAGTGTAGCACGGGTGGAGACATTTCAGTCAATAAATGGATTCCCCCACGACTGTTTGCATATACTGGTACAAGAACAATGTTCCGAGTGAACATCAGAGTTGAGCGACAACCGCTCGACTGAACTGTGCATAGAAACGTACGTAGAGCTCAATGACTCAATGACTCAGATCATTTACATTGAATTGTTCAAAAATAGAAATTGGCAAAATCAAATACAAACAACTTAGTTCTGTTTTTAAATCTATGATCATCAGATATAGACTTTTATTCCCGGTGCAGTATTGATACATTGACGTACATATGACGAGTGTTGTCATCATTATGTAATTC
Organism: Solea solea; assembly: GCF_958295425.1. Taxonomy (NCBI): domain Eukaryota; kingdom Metazoa; phylum Chordata; class Actinopteri; order Pleuronectiformes; family Soleidae; genus Solea; species Solea solea. The sequence goes on from NC_081135.1 coordinate 31,642,216, forward strand.
CTTCAGGACAAATCCACATGCATGCAATCAAGCCATCATTAGTGTAGTTCATTTAGCCCTCTCACATGGGATGGATGTATTGTGTGAATATGCAGCCTGAGGCACCTGTAGCCAAGGATCTGGGTTATCTTTTTTGCATTTTTATATCCACATTTTTCTTTGTAACATTAAACATGCTATTATCATCAGAAATGCACTGCTGGAAATACCATTTACCTCAGTGAATGTTTGAAACGGCTGCTTCTAACTCTGGCCATTTAAACATTACAATGATTGTTGTGTCTTACATGCTTAGTTCATTGTTAAAGAGCCTCTGTAGCTTCCTGGCATGTGCTCAAGACATCCAAAAACGCAGAGTGTGATTTACTGTAAGATGAAGACAGTCTTATATAACCAGAGTTCCCATTGAGAGTCTATAACGCGTGACTTTTAATTGCTATTTTCACAGAAACCCAACATTAGTAAACTACTAAACTGATGTGTGTATTATTGTATCACTTATCTTCATCACAGCTGAAACAGACTACCTTTCTTGTCTCTATGATGGGAAGTGGTTGTAAATGAATAATAACTCCATCAGTATTAATAATGGTTATCCGTGAATCTTGCTCTGTTCTTTTTGGCAACCGTGACACAGTGAGGACACAAAGGAAATCTGTTAATGATGGAAACAGTGTGACCCAGCCCCACCTGTTTTTTCCACACAGACGTGCTTCTTAACACAACACCAGTTCTGAGGAAGAGATGCAATGTTTCGTCCCTGCTTATTTTGGGTCTTAAAATAAAGTAAAACTGTTCCTTAAAGTCTTTGTCTGTCTTCTCTGAAGACAAAATGCTGCTAAAAAGAAACAAATCATGTAGAGTGTGTTTTTGTTTATCTTATAGTGGCTGTCTGGACCGAAATCATCGGCTGTTCACAAAAGTATTTATTTCCCAAAACGAGAAGAAAATCTGATCTGAAGGAAAACCATGCAAGCGTTATACTCCACATTTCCTCATGTTTGCTTTCTGCGATTGTATCCGTGTCTCTAAATCTCTTATCACAAACACATACATGCACTTGATCCTAATCTTTGATTCGAGTCTTTCAGCCGTGTGGGGATAAACCTTTTCATCTGCTCCGCTCACAGCAGGAGGAAGATTTTTCCGCAGGAGTAGAAGCTACTGGTGCAAATTTGCAATCTTCCATCTTATGGTTTTTTTTCTTTTTCCCTCCCACATCTTGAAATGGAGCTGATTGTCTCGTGTCTGTTTCTATTCCTCCTCCAGTCAACCGTCTAATGGCGTGCACATGTACAGTTCTCTGTGTGTTTTATGGCTTGTATAAAGTACGGACAGTAGATTATGTAATGAAGACACAGGGAAATATCTTTGCTTTGACCCAGAAAGACATTTACATTCAGTCATCTCACGTGTTATCTCTTATCTTCATTCCTAAGTAGCCTATAATGTCTATGACATGCTCACTGACTGTGTATGACACACATAAGGTCAACATTTTTCAATTGTTAGAACTCACTTAAGGCTCGACTCTGACTTTGCACCTAACGTCTGTCTTTCTCTTTCTCTCAGCAGTGTCTCAGTGTGTGCTGACACTGGGATGTGGACCCCACTATGAATACGCCATCGAGGAGTTCTGTCTGGCCAAGTTCAGGCTGGACATGCAGGAGCTAGATCAGAGACGCTGGTGTAATTGGGAGGACACAGTGGAGTAAGTAGGACACACACACACTTTGCCTCTTAAATTTGCATATGGCAAATTTGAATTGTCCTTGCTCTTTGTGAGCTTTGAATCAACAACAACATTCAACACGTGTAGTAGTATTGTTGTAACCTTTAAGCCACTTATCACCTCACACCAAACAAAAATGGTATTGTTATTCTTTAAGTTTGGTTTAAGATTTATTTTTTGTAGCTGGAGAGAAGGGTGAGAGAAAGAGAGTAGAAAAAGACTTTAAGTACGTTTACATGCACAGTTTCACCCTCTTATGACCATCAACATAATGAGGCTGCCTGGATTTATATTGATTTTATCGCTGTAGAATTGTCAAAAAATGTTTGGTGAGTGAGTGCTTCTGCCCCGTTCTGCGCCTTTTTCCAAGATAACTTTGTCTTTCCATATCTGGCAGTTAGGAATAAGCCGACGTCTGTGACTCACACTGGTTAATCTTATCTGTGATTGGACGGTTATTAGGCCGAAGTCCTGAGGTTCTACCGTAATGACAAGCATAAGTCGTCTCCTTTTACTTCCGGGTCAAAGACCAGGGAGGAAATCGTCAAGTCCGACTAAGCATACATGCAGGAATAATCGGACTATGAATCGCATTATTCAGGTATGTTAGTCCGACTACAACTAGCTCGATTTTAGTCGGACTAACGTGTTTACATGACATTAAGAAAACCCGATTATTGTCTTAGTCCGACTAAAATCAGACTTGGGTAGTGAGGGTGGAAAAGTGCAGCAGGTTGAGAGAGACGCAGAAATGGTTAAGAACAGCCTTTATGTACAAATACTTTCTCTCGGTGTCAAGACTCGTCTTTAACCTGGAACCAAAGGTTTATAAATTCTGAGTAGAGTCAGTTATTAACACCCATTAGCACAATTTAATAATGACATAATACATTCTGCCTGTCTGCTATTACTCTTAAAGACTCACATTGAGAGAGGAAACTCAATCAGGTCTTCAACATCTCTGTGCATCCCAGAAGTCTCAGCTGTTGTTTTTGTAAATCTTTTTAATACTGTATAAGTTAAGGTGACAATAGATATTCTGATTACAGACATACAGCTACTCCCCACTCCTCCTGCAGAGAAGCAAACACAAACACAAGTTGTGGTAGTTTTTTAGTTGTGCCGTCTCCCTTTGTGTTCGCTTTAAATAACTTCCTTGTCATTTTAAGAGCTGACCGTCCGACCTCCCAAAATGGCACATACTGTATGCCATCAGTTACTTTAAATAGCAGGATCCCATAGTCATTTGGCCCCTGAGCCAGTGCCCAGTAGACCCCGACAGTCATCTATCAATGGCCTGAGCCAACAATGTCAGAGTTGGTTTGGGGAAAAAAAAGGAGCGTCAGCCTTAATGTGGGTAAAGGAGCATCGTTTTCTGGCTCATGCAAAGGCTTGTGACGATCATCAGCCAGTATTTTGAGCTTTGAAGTCTGAATATAAATAGTTTTATTACTTCTCCCGAGAGGATAACATCATATTTCACAGAGTATGCCTGTTTTGTTTGGATTAATAATGATGTCAAAAAATCACAAGGACACCAGACGCTCCTTTTGAGGAATCTGCTTTTTGAAGCGCTTTTTAAAACTTCCATCCACGTGGAAATGTAAATGTAAACAGACGTCGTGGTGTTTTATGCTCCTGTGGCAGATACTGAAGCAGAAGAGGATGAAGATAAACAGTTAGTGCAGTATTTACTGTATGTCACGCTGTCTGTTCAGATGCCTGCACGGACGGACAGAGAATCTATCTGTTGTATTAATGCGATTAAAAGTGAGTGCCAGGTTATCAGACCAACACAAGTGTGATTGTGGTAAGTTATCAATCATCTATGCATCAAGTTACCGAGGAGAAGGGGGCATTAAAACCCATGGATTTCCTTCAGCTGGATGTTTTTGCCGCTACTGCATGGCTCATTACTCCCTGCGTCTATTGCTAGATTGAAATGGAATTTGGATTTATGAATTCAGGTACAAGACATCATGAGCTCAAAATCTTTAGAACATTAAGAGTTAACAGGTCATGAATATGATGGGAATTTTTTTTTTAATGATTACGGTAAACATGCAGCCTCATTTGAATATTTGTATACAGGGTCGGGTTTTTCTGAAGGAAGCAGACCGGCAACCAAAACAGAGGCATGATAACATCACACAGAAGGAGTGTGCCGTCACCATCTAACATGTACCTTATTTACATAGGTGATATTTGTCTCCTGACATCTTTTAAGGCCGATTTCTTTTTCTTATACTAAATTAATCCCTTAGGGAAATTCTTTCTCTGCATTTAACCCATCCTCCAGTAGAAACCTTGCTAGAATAAGGAAGGTTACAGCCTTCCTTATTCTAGAAAGAAGACGGGAAGCAATGGGGGTTAGGTACCTTGCTCAGGGGTTACCCCAGCCCTTTGACCTGATGGGGACTCGAACATGAAAGACAAGCCTCTCGTTACAAGCCAAGTTCCCTTTCCACTTGGCCATGGCTGTCACATGTCGCTCCTTTTAAAGGCAGAATTCATAATCTAAGTGTAGCCAAAACTGAAGTCTGAACCTGATATCACACTTATATTGAGAGAAATTAATAATTTAATGGATGCAAGGTTGGCAACTGTATAATTATGTCGCAATATAATGTGTATTGTTTCACATTATATTGATTTATGTTTCACCCTAAATCAAAATAAGTGTGAAATCATCTGATATTTCTAACTATAAATGTTCATACAACTTCTGACAGTATCACCCAGCCCTACATGCGTATATTTACAGCCGTAAAAAAGAAAAGAAAAGAAAAGAAAAGAAAAGAAAAGATTTACTTTGCAACTCCCTGTCCCAGATCCCAGTAATTGAGTAGATAAACAAAAATAGAATTAGCCTTAAAAATAATCACAACACCTAATTCCTCTGGATGCATGACTGGTGTGAAATAAAGCCGCAGGCATATTGAAAACCTGCGGTGGTTTCACACAAGTGACATAATCCTCAAAACCAACTGGGCTTTAAAAGCTGCCGAGAAAATGAGGACGATGTTATCGACGGACGCTATGCATGAATAAATGAATGTTGAGGGTTCTGACAGCCTCGTCTTTTAATCCCATTTCTGTCTGGCGCATAAATGAACTCCCAGCTCTGCTCAAGAGCTTCACGTAAAGGTCAGCTTAAGGAGGATTTCTACATTTTCTCTCCTTGAGTCCATTAGATAATGGAATGCTCTTCCCCTTTTGTAGATGTCTTCATGAAATACTGCAAATTGAACATGGGAATAGCTGCTTTATTATATATTCTGTACCTGCTGTAGTGTTTTGTCTATCTGTTGGTAGAAGCTGGATTTGCTTTAAAGCTCCTTCTCTTATTGTTGCCCCAGAGTGAGGTTGTTTGTACACGCTCCCCGACTACAAATAGGATTTAGACAATATTGTGGCCTGTGTTGAGGGGGAAAAGTGAACTTTACTTCTGCAATATTTCAGAGTTTTTCAAAGTCAGACTTTGTTCTGTCGCAGGCCAACGAGACAGTGGTTGTATTTGTAAAAGACACCATAAGAAGTGAGAAGTTTCATTCCCTTAAGTTTAAATAAGCGCACCAACACACCAAAAAAGGCAGGAAATGGCTCCTAATAAAACCATCAAACACTTGAAAATTAAAGATTAAAATGTTTAAAAAACTGCCCAGCTGTGTATAAAAGGTCAAGTACAGTATCAGGACAGTTGCTCCCCTCTTGAGGAAAAGTTGCATTCTTGCAAAGAATCCACTGGGGATTTCTATCTAGTATGTGTGAGTGCGTCTCTCACTGTGTGCGTGTGTTTGGTCATGTCTCCATGACTTCACATTGACTTACAACTGCTAATTCCCCAACCTTAAAACTTAGCCTGACCTTAAAAAGGTCCAGTGTGTAAGAATTAGTGACAACTAAGGGTGAGACAGATTCCATCAAGACTGCATCAAGCAAAACCCTTTAACATATAAAAGGCTTTTTCTAAGTCTACGGAAACAATTTTCATTTTAAAGCTGCAATAAACATACAGACCTTTAGCCTGTGAATGAATTAATATTTATTTCTTACATCATAACAAAAACACATAAAATAACCAGTATTGCTCAAACAAGAGTAGGATGAAGCTTTATCAAAGCACAGTACTGGACCAAACTCTAGAAAATATTATATTTTTAAGCATTTTATTAAACTGTTAATAGTTATAGGTCAAATATAACCTTGCATTTCTTTAATTTATATTTTCCTCTTAAGTTATACCCATCTTCTCTGTCAGTTAATCCATTCTGAATGTCACCAGGTAGTAAATGACTCTTTGCTTTGTACACTATTTGAGCAGTTCTTAACCAAATCCATAAACTTAAGAGAATTAACCTTCAGAAATAGTGCGTTTGTGTGGTCCCTATACCCAACATGATGTGCACATTTGTGGAGTATACATAATGGTTGCAAAGTTGTTTTATAGGCATCAAATATGACAGTAAGAGTAAGCAATATAGAATGTACAACACTCTTTCTTCTCGGGGTCCATATTGAATCCCAGGATGCAATCAGAAAAAGGCAACATGGAGCTGCACTGGACAGGCAACTACACTATTACTCCCCACTCATAAGCCTTTTACTGCCATTCACGAGTGATAGTGAAGTTTGGCGACATACATAAACCGATATGGAAATGAACATGCACACCTCTCTAACATGCAGGTAAAAGCAATAACCACTGAAATTTCTGTGGAGAATCTCATTAATCCAGGTCATAGTTTTCCAACTACTAGTCTGTACGTCCAATTACTACTGATTCAATGTTTTTTTGGATAGAAATAACTACTTAATTGTTCCTGCTAATTTCACAATATTCTAAATCTAACGAACATGAAAGAGAGCCTTAAAAAAGGACCATACCGTGTGTTTCTCTCATTATTTAAATGTTTTTTTGGCAGTTTCTTGACCCCACATTGCAGATGTATTGTTTTCTCTCTTCTGCGCGGCCCCATTTTCCATTTACATCTTAAAAGGCACGATAATTTGCAGACTTTTCATTTGTGTTTATACAGTCAACGTGAACATCAAAGTCTGCGCAGTTTATTTATTCTTTTGTCAGTCTCATGCTAATGTGTCATGGTTGGGAAACTGAAGTGCTGATTGACATGAAAGGTTTGCAGCTGCAGGCACGATGTGTGATTGAATGCGATTGCACCCCTCGAGCCGTTTTCAAGAGCCTGCCCATAGATTTTCATTATGGTATGGAAAGCAATAGCTGCGTGCAGGGCAGGAGAAAACACACCAGATGAGCAGCAAATAGACTGAAACGTGCTAAAGTTTTTAGTACGATGTTTCAAGTTATGGGAAACGTATCTCCAGCTTGCTACTTGCATGCATTCACAAGCAAGCGTCAGTGTACGTCCGCTGCATACTAAGCCCTGTTTAAATGTTTACCACTGCAGCTCGCTGAATCAATATCACATGTACCATCAGGCTCAGTCTAATTACTTCCAGCCACACTGGCCAGGGTGGTGACATGGCAACGCAAATGGCACAGTGTCACCTCACCGCGAGTGAGAGAGAGAGGCTGACGGAAAATCGTTTGTTGTCAGTTTAGATGCTGCAAACTGAATAGAGAAATAGCTGCAGCTCACAGTCTTTGTAAAAAGACAGCGCTAATTATTTAGAAAATGCAAGACACTCGGCTCGGAAGAAACTCATTTATTTTTATTAGCTTCACGATCTACAGTCAATCTGTGGATTCTGTTTAATTGACACTAATTGGTCTCTGCTGAGAAAAAAAACGCGGGGTTTGCTCATGAACAATTCGGATGCACGTGTCTGATTTGTAAAGTAAAGTTTCAATTTAATTCAGAATTAAGACCGAAATTTAATCACTTTGCTGCTGCTGCTATAGCACTCAGGTAAACACGACGAGACATCATGAGCAGGCGTTGGCTGACGCAGACTGGAAGCAGCTGGGGAGATGTTGACATCCAGCTGGAGAGAGGAATGATAACATGTCACCATCTAGGTTCAGTTTGAGCAGTTCCCACTATGTTGTTGGCACTGGTTAATAAATAAAAGCTTCAAGGTTCAGACTTTTCTGCCACGAGTCTCCAAAAACACATGATTGGTGCATTAAAAAGAAAAAAATCGAAATGTGATTTATAAACATAGAGTAAGAAACGTCATATTATTTTTGAAATAAGTAGACTTTAGTTGACAGAAAACAAGCCTGGACCTTGTTAGTCTTGACACACACAGTTCCTGACAGCACGAGCAAGCCCTCACTACAATCTTATCCATAAACCCTAGGGTGTTGGGCAACTTGGTACACTGTAAGGATTTTACTGGCTTTACAAAATACATCATTAACCTGTGATAATTCACAATAAAATACCATATTTTTATGTTTTATTTATTGTAAAATTACCACACTCGTGTAAAGTGTTATATATTGACAGTGTTTTTTTTTTTTTCAATTCAATGTTTTATAAATGTGCTCTATGAGCGCTTGAATTGCCCCCTGGGGACAAATAAAGTCCTTAGAATTGAATTGAATTGAATTGAATTACTGTGAAGTTACAGTAAACAGATGTCAATTTACAGTAATTTGCAATAAAATGATACAGTAACTCGCACAGCAAGAAGATCCGGGCCTTTCTGTGTGTGCGAGGGTTTTCTCCGGTTTCCTATCACATGTCCAAAAAACATGCAGAGGTTAATTGAACACTCTTACACCTCCGCCTTTTGACCCTCATGTGGAGGATAAAGCAGTAGACGATGAATGAATATCAGTGTCTAGGACAAAGTTCACCTCATCCACGTCATTCTCGCTTGTCCCATCTTTGAAGTGGACTTGGGTAGCTTTAAACGACGCTATTCTAAATCAATATTGTTATTATTAATGCAGCAGGGATTTTCTTCTTCTTTTATGTCTGTTGTGCCGTTTTCGGATTCAGACATTTAACGCTCTCGCTAAAGTTTTCACAGCAATCGAGACCAGGGAGCAGCTACATCAGGTTCAGAGGAGCAAAGCCTTCTCCATAATGCATATAATAGCACCCAGGTCACTGCCTACACCAGGAGGATGTGCAGGCATTTAGTCTATATCTCCAGAGCTGAAGAAAGCTCACAACACAGAAATAGGAAATGAACTGAAATATCACTCGTTCTGTCTACTGGCTGCAACGTTATAATTCAAAGAGAGGACAATTATAAAAGAGCTGCAGAGGAATATAGTGAATAATAAAGGGTTTGGTTCTCAGCTGTCACCACGTCCACTTTACTTGGTGCTGGCGAACAAAGAAACCACTGATGTTCGAGACAGTGTTTTTTTTTTTTCCTTTCTTCCTGCAGACGGTTTAACAGGAAAATAAATCTGCTGACAAATTACAACTTGATATTTATCCTCATAAAAAAACATTAGCGGAGCATCAAATTAATGTCTGACTGCCATCACAGTGCAGTCAATCCTTTTTTTGCAGGTCAGTACTGTCAGAGTTTGTTTACCCGCTCGTTCCATGAGTCAAGGTGCAACACAAGATATGGCTCGCGTCCACGTTTTTGGATAAATAAATCTCAGCCGCAGTTAAAGGTTTGTCTACAATGAGAACAGTGACATTGTTTCTCTGTCCATCTTGTACAAAACAAAAGGTGGAGGGAGTTAGATAACTTTATTACAGTGCCCCTGGCATTACATGGGGAAAAAAACTTTAAAACATGAATTAGTGTTAGTTCCTACGAAATAGGTATACTGTGTGCACAAAGTTATTATTAATAATTGATAATTATAATAATACTCAACCTCAGTGTATCCCAATAATCTGTGAAATGTCAAACAAAATAGAGAAAGTGACACTGAGGAAATAAATAATTATAAGAATTTAGACATAAGAAGAATAAACACAGGCTAGTCACAGCTCGGGGGCACTTCATCGCTGCAGCGTTACAGTAAATCTCGGTCTCAAAATATTTAACAACTTGAGATAATCCGCTGCTCATAAATATTAACTGTTAATTCATCTGCCAACTGCAGGAGGGAAAAAGCCCCAGTTGGCCGCATCAGCTCCTCCTTGCACTCTGTTGCGTTAGTTGTCTAATTGTAGCAAATTATGACAACATGGCAGGCAGCTGTCAATCCCTGATTTCATCTGTTGTCATTCTTTTAACTGTGTTTCATATTTTACGCTGTGTACAAAGTGTTACACTCATACCGTTAAGCACAAAAAATGTGCCATTGAAACCCTTTTTGATCACACCTCTTCTCACACTGCTTTTGAAGTGATGACTTTCACTGCTCTCCACCAGATGGCGTTGTTTTTGGTCGTATTTGAGAAAAAAAACATGTTATTTCACTAGATTTACTTTGCATGTAGTGTATTGAACATTTCATCCGAAAACATGGCGGCATCATGACAAAAACCTGGCATTCAAAGGGTTAAAATATTTAATATTAAATTAGAATTTGATATCAATAATTAGGTTAGACATGTGAAAAAAAGCTCAGCTCAGTGAAAGTTGAATATATTATTATAATAATAATAATAATAATAATAATAATGTGTAATATTTTTATAGTTTTCTTCAAAAATCAAATTTTTTTGTGCTTAGCATTGTTTTTACAGTCTTAATTTGTATTTATTTTATTCAAATATCTTTCACATGTTCCGTTTTTATTTCCAGAAAGAGAGAGAGACAAAAATGTTGATTTTGTAGAACCTGTGATCTTTTTGCTCGTTGTAAATACAGACTGATCAGAGTAGAATAGGTTTTCCTCTATAAAGCCAATATTATCTTTTTAAATGATCCTAATCAAGCTCCAATTCTCTCCATTTGTGCCTGTCTCTGTTTTTCATACCGCATGCTGTTAGATTAAGATGGGATTCTTTCTTTTTTTCCCCCCCTTGTGTAGTTGTTGGAGGGTATTTTGGTTGGTCAGTCATGCATGCCTGTCAGCCATCTGTAATAATTTAAAAACCCCTTTGTGGGTGAGCTCACAGTGGGCTTTTGCGCAAACTCGGGCCAGTCAAATCCAGTGAGCTCAGTAGTGTGGAAAGCCAAGTGAAGTTCCCGTTCTGTGGACCCATGTGATTAAATGGCTGATTAGTCTGTGATTAGAAATGGATTGTCGTGTGGTTTTTACAGCTCTAATGATTGGACGACGTCCAGCGTTGCCTGGATTGCCCCACAACTAAAGCTTGTTATACAATGCATATTAAATACCAGCGGACAATGATCTGAATATTTGCTTTGATGAAGTTTTTTTCATTTGTATTAACCTGACAGGTCATGGCAGGACACAGACAGTGAGTCATAATAGAGCAGAACGCGGTTCGTCCGTTTTCAGGATATTAGTCATCATTTATCCCCTATACCTCAAATATTCTCCTATATCTTATTTGACAGTCTTTTATAAATAAAAAGATCCACTTCTCTCCCCACAAGAGACAAAATATGTATTTAAAACTTTTTTTGCTACTGCATAGGTGAAGGTTTGTTGCTTAAATTGATATATATTCTCCCTTAAACGTGTCATTGTGAGGTTTAAAGTGATTGCACAGTGTTGTAGTGATAGAGGAGATGACACGGATTGCATTTGTATTGAATGAATAATGATGTGGTGAGGAGTTGCAGCCAGAGGCCCCCCAAATTTCATTCATTCATGCATTCATTCATCTTCTACCGCTTTATCCTCCACATGAGGGTACGTGGGGGGCACTGGAGCTGACACAGGGCGAGAGACCGGGTACACCCTGTCTAGGCTCATTTGCTACTAGAAAGAATAAATCTCCGGTCAGTTACTCTCACTGTTTGTTGTAGTGGCACCTGCACACGACACCATCTTTGAGAATACCTTGTATCCGATTGATTGATCGGAGTGTCTGTACACAGGAGGAACACAGAACAAAAGGTGTTTACCCTGCTTTAATTGAGCTAATCTTCTTGTTCTAAGTCTTTGCATCAATACTGCAAACATTCACTGACTAGTGATCTTTGGGTCCCATTGGGTTTGTACTGGAGCAGGAGAAGGAATCTGAGAGGAAGGAAGGAGGATAAAGGGATTGGATAAAGGGATTAGATCGTATTGGAGGTTTTTAAATCTGTCATTTTGTAGATTTATACTTTTACACTATAGTTTTATGCTTTTCTCATGCATTATTTGAAAACTATGTGATACTTTCTATATTCTTATTCATCTACTAATGCACATTTGTTGTTAAGCTTGTTAAGCATTCTGAGCTGCATTTTATCTATGAAAGTATATAAATGAAATTATTATTATTATATGGTCATTTCGTATAAGTAACATTGTAATATCTTATTTCTCGAGTAAGCTATAAGCCATAACTTATAAGCCTAACAATGGAAAAAGTGAATGTATTCCACTCATGGTAGTTTATAGTACTTAAAACCTGGATATTACTTTGGAAAACACATCTCATTTTACCTTGGTTGAATTTGAATTAGATATAGATGATATTACCATATCATTACTATATTGTTACTACATTGTGATGCCAATTGTTACCAAGTTTCTACCACATACTGCAATACATGTTTCACTGCAGGCAAACTTATGACTAAATGTATATTTTAATGTGTGAATCTTCCTTCCTACAAAAAAATGCTGAGACGTTAAAAAAATGACACGTTACAGCATCAAAGATAGGGCAGGAATGGTAGAGTTTGAGTGAATAAATATCCACTGTGTCCCTGCCTGTATTTCCTTCCTCTAAGTTGCAAGTGTTGTGATTGTCTAAGCTTCCTCCAAACTAATCTTTTATTTTTTAACTTTTGATACCAATAAATATTCAAGAGTGGAGTCATTTTAAAAATATGTGTGGTGGGGATGTTAAAAGTTTGGTTTCTTACATCTCGAGGACATTACGTACACTCCTCCGCTGCCACTTCCAGGCTGTTCCAGTGATTGGCGGGCGGCTAATGCACCAACAGTCAGAGCTCTGTGCTCACAGAAGACAGGGAAAATGATGAGTGGGTGCACAATCAGTCCTGTATTCATTGTTGTGAGGAAAATACAGTGCAGTATTTTTAAGAATAAACACAGATTAAAGTGTATTGAGGAAGCAAAACATACTGTATTGTATTGTTTTTTGGGTTTTATTTAAAAAAAAAAAAGGCAGGATTAGTAAATAGTTTATACTATAATAATGTGTCATTTTTATGTATTTGAGATTTGATTGGTTTGTGCAAATGTAACAGCCTTTATCCTATATCCTAAGTGTCTCTGTATTTGTATTGTAAGGTGCAGAGGTGCAGGGATTTTGGCGGATTATTACTGTCCTGTGGAGAACGATCCTTGTATGAACCCACTTCATCAGTGCCATGAACTGGATCATCCTGCTGTTGAGCTGATGACATTATATGTGCTAATGTGTCGTGGTCCGTAACGGCCTTCATGCTTGTTGGGACTGTGCCTCAGTCTGTGTTTTTGGCTTGATGATCAAAAGTGACCAGACCGTATGTAGTGTGTAGCACTCAGGGACGGCCCAAGCCTTTATGGGGCCCAAGGCTGAATTTGATTTGTGGCTCCCCTCCCACTACCACCTGAGAGTAATCGGTGCTTGACTATTATTGATGCAAATATAACACTATAAAATGCATTAATTATAGTTATTTACACAAAACCAGTGTTAGAGGGCAGTAAAAACCTATTATTACTTTGCATATTCCTATACAACCTGAATTAAACAAGTAAACTAGTTAAATGACTTTGTTTTTTAAAACTTAGAACAGTTGTGCAAATGTGTACAAATAACTTAGGATACACGCTATCTAAATATATTTAATCTCCAACTTTAGCAAGGAAATTTCAAAAACAATCTCAATATTTACCGGGGGCTTACGTTCTGGCGAACGTAAGCCGACCCATTCAGCCGTGTTTCAGTTAATTACTGAACTCATCTTCATAATTAACCGATTCTAATGATTCACTACCACAAAAAGAACTGCTTTGCTCGTCACTAGTCTGTGTCGCATATAAAACAACGTCACATCAAAGCAATTTCCTGCAACTGTGCTATGACGACCCTGCCCACGTTGAGGAGGTACTATAGTAGTTGAAATCTACATGCCTGATACCAAACCGAGAAGATTTGAGCCAAGTCGTAAGAGAACTGTATAGTGGAAAAGCTCCATTAGTTCGCTTATGCCTTACACCGGCTCTGGAAGTACTGATTCAGCATACACACACAAATGCATGCACATAGTGATTTTGACTCATCTGCTCACACCAAACTGTATAAACAGACACAAAAGCAAAGTATACAGTACATGCAGCTATTTACACTATGTGTTTACATAGTGGTATTGACTGATTTTCAACATACAGAAGAGGGAAAAACAAAAATGTTTGTTGTTGTGTGTATGTGTGTATTTTCACATTGGTTCACAGTTTTGGAAAATACACATGTGCATGTTTTTCACTTCGCAAAGATATTTAATCACTTAAGAAAAACACACACACACACACACACACACACAAACAGACAGTGCACAGACTCAGATGTTCAGTCTCCCCCCCAGAGGATAAAGGATGCGGGAGGTTAGTAGAATAACAAAGCAGAGAGAAGAAGAAGAAGAACATTTTGTCTGATGTGCTCAGTAGTGACAGAGTGGCCTGCTTTGTTGTTTTGTCCCCCTTCCGTTTCAGATACAGGAATCTCTCCTGGAAGGCATGACAGAAACTTTCTTAACAAAAAAGATGCAAGTGCTGAGGAAGCCAAAAATACACAGCACTTATATAAGATCTAGGTGTTGACTCATGGGTCAACATCATGCGACAACAGAGATTAGCAGTTCCACCCCATCATGTTTAGTAACCGTAACTGAAGCATAGATGTGTATCCGTGTCATAAAAAAAAGAATCTTCCATTTGCCCCTCGTTTGGTTCTACTAGAACTCTTTGATGCACACATTTCCATCGTTATCTTATCAGATGTTTCCCCGCAGCTATGACGAATAAAAGTATAATGACTTTTCACTGCTGATCAAAACTGTTTGCTGCTTTAGGCCAGAACTCTGCTGTCGTTTGATCTGCAGAGCGACGGCATCTTTGTTACTTAGCAACGCTGTATCTTAGCCTGTGCGGTTGAGTGTTACCCAAGAAACTCGGGAGGAAATGGATGAACCGTAGCTTGACATTGGACATTTGAAAACTTAGTTGGCGCTGCTGACTTGAAATGTGTCACAACCCCATGATGACACAGTAATCCTTTATGGTTTTGATGTTAAAACCAGGAGATTTCGTTTTTGAAGCCAAGGGCAAAATGATGAGACCTGACTCTGATGTCCCTGATAGTGTAGGCATCTCTGGATAGTACAGAGCCAAGCCGTGATGTAACAAAATCACAATTTTCTGAAGACCTTTAGGTGCTTGCAAGCCTGATTAATACCCGACTGCATGTCAGTCTCATTTCTGATTGAGCCCAAGTCTAGAAAGGGTGAAGTCACCTTCCACTTTCAAGAGGCGCGACCAATGAACATAGATCAAAACGCCTCTGTATCTGATCCGGATGACGTATGCAGAACAGAAAACATGTCAATAATTTTGAGGTTATTCATTTAGGGGTGATGGCTATCTAGTAATGGCAACAGCTGAATTGAAAGACAGCTGCTCTTCTCGGGCTTTCAGAGATTCTGAAGTTGGCCAAAACAGCATCCTCACCAGAGTGAAATCAAATCGCTGGCAGACTCCACCGGGTTCACCCAGGCCAGGTGTTTGCTTACAAAGGAATTCAAACTTTCAGGGCAGAGGTATTTCCTTACATGAATAGATCAGGCTTTTCTGAAATATGGTTGTACATGTAGGTATGGACACATACTACACCTTAGTGTGCTGTCGTTACCTTGAACCTCCTTGGGAGCTGAACACTGGCTCTCACTTTCCTAATAAAGTCTATTCCTGCCTATGTCAACGATATCTGAAGAAATCAATCAGCTCTTTCCAACTTTAAACAGAAGTCTCACTCACTCTCATGCATCAAAGTGTGTTGAGAAAATCAGCATTTTTAGCTTGCAGTGACACAGGGGATGCTGTGTAATTAAAATACTTGTTACGCACAATTGTTGGTATTACTTGACCATTTAAATTGTCCTTACGTCAGTAATAACATCCACTATTTCTATGATGTATTGGGCAGAAACCTCTCGCACGAGAAACAACTCTATTGGTACATAGGTTCACTCTATACTTGTGCAGAGAAAACATTTTTGTTTTGGATGTTGTGTGACGCAATATGAAAGTTTGGTAATTTTACACCAATCTATCCACCTCCCTTATCTGGTGTACTCCAGAATTGAACAGGTTGAATAGTTTACCTTTCAGAGACTCTGTTGCATTGCAAAGAATACAAAACTATAGTCTATCAAAACGATCATCACATGCAATCCAATTGCCGTTTTTTAAATCTTTTAATGGAGCTGTCTGCACCAGCACACCCTGCAGTGCCTACACACTGTCTCAGCTGGTTTCCCATGTAGCCCTCAAAGCACAGTGTGCACACAGATCACAAAGAGAGATTCACTGCTGCTTGTCCTAAATATAATACAAAATAAAATAAGACAATGAAACAAAAAAAAGGAACCCCTTTGTGTCTCAAATGACAGCTTATTTTTTTCAGGCTTTTGCAAAAATCTGCCATGACGGAGTGATAAAATAGAAGGTGAAAGCAACAGTAGGCCATTTAGAGAAAAACGTCATTTGAGGGAGCGCTAAAGGTTTCGTTCCCTTCAGCTATAGCTTGTGTGAGGCTGAGAGGAGATTTCATCGTCCTAAAAGTCAAATCATGGATCTATTGATCCATTTACAGTGAATAAGACCTCAGTGTTGCAGATAATGTGCACCAATATGTATCACAAATGTGTATAATTCCTTTCAAACACTGCTGAATAAATAACTTGTGTCAGTCAGTGGAATTAAGGAGCAGCACTGAGGTACTTCTGAAGTTACTGGAGCGCTTGTGTCCTGTGTGTCTATTTTATTTATTCATTGGCCAGGTTTTACTTATTCACACTGCGCTCAGCAGTCAACAGATCACACAACATAAGATGGCATACTCCTCTCTGCCTGAGTCTGTTATCTTCCACATGTAGGACAGTTTTTATGCTAAACTTTGTTAAAGAGCAGCGGAGTTTCAAGAATTTCCGTGGGTCCAAAGGCAAAAAAAAACAACCTACTGAGTTTGTTTACTGGCAAACTGGCTAAATGAATTGCCACTTGTTCTTTTCAATCACCTCTTGCCGTCACTTTCTCTTGTTTAACTATGTGAAGCATCATGACCGACAAGTTGACACTGAAGCTTTTGGCACAGACTCTCATCACATGTGATATAATCACATGCTTGTTTTCCACATGGTTACAAAAAACGTAACGTACAACCGAGCAAGAGGCTCCTTTTCACGAGCCATTGCACAACCTTCATCTCCCACTCACAAAATTACTGACTGACTAAAATAGACAAAACAAACAAACACAAAACACACTTGAGATGAGAGTTGACTCACAGTCACAGAGATCTGACCGTGCACTCTTGTGCATTTGCTGTTGTGTACAATCTGGCAAATTGATGTGCAGTATATAGTTTAAACTAAAATCTCATGAGTCAGTGATAAGACACTCATGAGTCATCATGTGTCTTAACATGTTTTTTCTTTTAAAATGTAACCACAATTTTAACAAATTTCACTTTGCCTATACGGTTTCTGCAGTGTCTAAACATTAGAGTGGATTCACCAAATATCTGTATAAGACTTTTCTTCAAAATAGAAAACAGGTGCATAACTGATACGGCCTGAAGTCATTTAGACTGATTCAGTGTGTTCTTCATTCAGTAAGACAAGATGATTAAAGAGGAGATACCAAGAGAAATCACACATTCAGCAGCTCAGTGAATTATATTATGTGGACACACACACAGGATACAAAGAGGATACTACACTGACCTGCATTCATTTGTGCAGCATTATCCCCAACCTTAATCACAACCAGTTAATGGCTAACCCTAACCTTAACCTAACCACAATTTAAATCTTAGCCTTAAACGTTAGCAGCTTCTCAGAAAAGAGGTTCTGCCTCATTAGGACCAAGTCTTCTGGTCTGGTCTCGATACAGACTACTATAAAATGTCCTACAGAAGAAGCAAATATGAGTACACACACACACATGACGGTTTTGCATTCTTTGTGTGGACACTCAGACAATGCATTCCCAGCCAAAATGTCCTAACACATTTAAAAGGTCCTCACAAAGACAGGTTTCCTTGAAAATTGGTCCACACAGCCTACTAAAGACAAGTCTCACTGGACCTCAGAGACATGAGGTGAACTTTTAACTGCCTCTCTCTCCGTTCACCTCCGTTGCCTTGACCTCTGCTGTGACTCATAAACAACATCCCCAGAAACATCTGCGCTCGTTCGAACAACAGCCGGACCAGGACAAAGAATTCTTTTGCGTCTTCCACAGCTCATTTGCAAAAACTTCAAGGAAAAGAAAGCAGAATAAACACAACCACACAGAGACATTGCCACACAGAGCAACTCTGCAGCACTCTGCAGCACTGGTCCCATGCCAACCAACCCTGTTTACATCCACTAAACTTCCACCAGACCTCGTGTTGGGGTGCAGCATCAAAAGCTGTTGGAATATTAAACGTATTAAATGTGAGCAGTGCAGACCAGAGGGAAATTACGCAGCATATATTCTTTACCAGAGACAATCTTTGGGCTTCAAAGCTGCGCCATCTGACACTTTAGTATGAACATTGGGACAAGTCTCGTCTGGTTTGGAGAGCATGTGCCCCATTCAGGTTTTACTCTTCATTTAGTCTCATGGCTCTCATTAATGAAACCTCCAGCAGCAGCAGCAGCAGCAGCTGTTTTCCACAGAAAAGGCTCTGCAAACTCCACTCTCTGCTCCCACCAAGCAACCAAATGACAGACAATCAAAGTTAGCTACTCGCTGCCAAACACAATGCAGCCTGGAGTGGCTGAGGATGTTTCCCCCAGGAGCTGGTGGAGCATAAGCTGAAGCTCAAAGGAGAGGGTATATTGGATTTAATTTAGTCAGGGTGCCAGAAACCTGACCCTAAGTGGATTCTAATGGTACTCTGTACCTGCTGGATGTGCAAAATGGAGACAGTTTTCATCCTGCGATTGTCAAAACAGTTGTGGAGCTTTACTGTCCTCTGTTTGCCAGAAATATCAAACCTGAAATGTTATGTAAGAATTAGTTTGATTGTAAATTCAAATGAGTCTGCATTTTTTTTCTTCTTGACACAATCAAATCAATATATAGATTGTACATGATAGTTTTTTCAATTTCAGGCGATAATAAATAAATATATTACAGCATAATTTTGAATATAGTATTAAATCTCTGTTGATAAATTGTAAATTCTACACACTGGACCTTTAATGACTGTACGGTATATTTTAATGCAACTTAAAGATACAAATTACTTTCAACATGCATGTATTTTCTTTTTTGTATTTATGCAAAACATAGAACTAATCAATTTTGGAGCAATTACCACATTGCAACCTTTACAATTTCCTAATTGCATCATTTCAAATTGCAGATTAAGATTTTTCTATGAATGAGCATAATCTGCGTGTCTTTTCCAACAAACTCAATGAGCCTTAGAATATAATTAGTCAATTTTAACAGGAAACATTTGCGGGTCAGTCTGGTTATGAACCTCAATCAATAACACGCCACAGAGCCTGTGTGTGTGTGTGCCTGAGCTTTATGTACTGCTGATGTGGTGCACGTTCACACATAATCATGGGTCATTTTCTTAATTAGCATGGAGCAGCAACAACACACACACACACCGTACACCCTAGATTAAGGCAGGGATACACTTCTTCCTGATAAGCAACATCTTTACGTCGACAACCTAACACTGAGTGAGTGTCGTGAGTGCAGTTGTTTACATCCTTGGAAAAACTGTGCTCAGAGTGTATGGAAAATATTGAGCTCTTACATAAACATAAAACATTTTTTGATAATTACCAATGCTGTAAATTTAGGGCAGCTGTGACTAATAAATGTGTTTTTTTTTAACAGGTCTTTTTTTTTTTTTTAAACATAAAAACACACACAAAATATAAACTTTGAACCAGAAAGAATAGAAAAAAAAAAAGAAAGTTTCACTGTTTCTTTACTTTTGTGTCAACAACATCCAGGCTCTACGGTGACCTGACAAACTGCACGTACCTGGTGGCGTTGAAGATGGAGTGCTTCTGGCCCAACCAACTGGTGGACGAGTTCTTCATCCAGGTCCACAAACACTACTTCCATGACTGCTCGCTCTCTGGAAGGCTCCTCAGGGACCCGCCGAACCGCATCCTGGGGCCCTTCATCGCCGTGCCCGTCCTGGTCACTCTTCTCATGACGGCTCTGGTGGTGTGGAGGAGCAAACGCAGCGAGGGGATTATGTAGTCAACAGAATGTCGGTGGGATTTTTGGGGATTGTTCGCAAGACTCATGCGACTGAAGTGAAGAGGAACATTTTTGTCCCTAATGTTGCACCACTCTCATCTTCAGTAACCAAAGGATGTTTGTGACATATGGAACAGGTGTCAATCAAAACCAGAATCTCTACATTACTACGGACCTGGAGTCACAGCTGAATGAGATATATAGGTCAATACAAAGCTACTGCAGCTTTGTCTCACATGGACTGAAATCATTTCACTTTTTACCAAACAAACAGGTGCTCTACTTCTCACCTGAACTCAATCAGTACCAGAACAGGGACTGGTGGAAAAGTTATTGCAAACATAGAATTTGCTCCATCAGGAGAAAGTGCTTCAAAAGAATTTTGGATGTAATGGTGCCACTATTACATTTGGACAGCATGAAAATAACCCTCACATATTTAAGCAAACATCTCCACAGTGCAGAACTTTACAAGGAGATCTGTTTTTACACTCCAACAAGGATACAATGGAACACTTACGCTGACCTCTTTTTAAGAAACCCAGGGACATCAGATTGTGTAGATACAGTACATATACTGTGCAAAGGTCTGACACCACTATGTGATTTGTTTTGTTGATCGTATATACTTAGTCTCTTTATGATAATACAACCACAAAATGCAGGAGATATGTTTGTAGGTTTTAAAAAAAGAAAGATTATCAGGGGAAAAAAAACAGCTTCTACAGGATAAGGTGTCAAGTTCTGTGTTGCATCTCGCATACTTTACGCTGCACTGACTGTACAAATGTAAATATAAATCAGCAAAAACAGTTGGAGAATTTTGTCTTTGAAATGACTCAGCACAAATGTGCTTCATAGTTCATGAACGGTCTAAAATGACTGTATCAGAACGATATTGGTATCGGTATGGTTCATTATCAGTTAAACTGGACTGTCGGCGGCGTCAGTTAATAGCTGTTGTGTGTGTGCGTGCAATGTTTTGTGCTGAGAAAGGCAAAAAACTGGACATGGTTGTGGGTGAGAAGACGGAATCAACTCGGCTTGTACAAGTTATGGTTGGAAACAAAAGTATGCATCATCTTTTTTTCCCAGTCAAATCACACTCAAGGTTCTGCTCACACCCCAATCGCTGTTCAGTCATAAATATCAAACATGTTTAATACTTACAATTTGAAATCAGGAAGACTCGGATGCGTCCAATGACGTTTAACTCGCAGTATCACTAAACGCAGTGTTGTCTTAATCCTGCTCCTGGATTTGGACCCTCCGCTCTGTATGTTTCAGGAGTTTCCCCGCTCCAACACAGCTGATTCACATCAATGGGTCGTTATTTGCAGCACTTGATGACGAGCTGATCATTTGAATCAGGTGTGTTGGAGGAAGGAGGGGGCGTCATCATGCAGGGCAGTCCCAGAGGACCAGGATTGAGAAACACTGATTTAAGACATGCCTGAGCATTATATACACATTGTGTGAGCTGAACTCATTGGACGTTCGCTAATATATAAAGGCCAACAAACTGTAAACTGAAAATGTGGTATTTCTTCTGCAAAGTGTCAGTCATCATCTACCGCTTTATCCTCTGCCAGAGGGTCGCGGGGGGTGCTGTGCCAATCTCAGCTACATCGGGCGATAGGCGGGGTACACCCTAGACAGTTCGCCAGTCCATCGCAGGGCCACACACACAGCTAGAGACAAACAACCATTCACTCTCACACTCATGGTCAATTTAGAGTGTCCAATTTACCTAATCCCCACATTGCATGTTTTTGGACTGTGGGAGGAAGCCGGAGAACCCTGGGAGAACCCACGCACACACGGGGAGAACATGCAAACTCCATGCAGAAAGGCCCTTGTTCCAATCGGGGCTCGAACCCGGGTCTTCTCGCTGCAAGGCGAGAGTGCTAACCACTACACCACCGTGTGACCCTCTGCAAAGTGTAATGCATTGAAATTATAATCTGAGAGAAACAGTTAGCAGTCATGGACTAAAGCACAAGTTTAATTAAGAAAATTCAAAAGTCCAAATTAAGTTATGTTAAGATATAGACAAGGGAGGTCACGCTACGGACTCGTAATTTTGTTCTTATTAATTTATTTAAATTTACATATTTTCAGTATTTCCTAGTTGGATCTTGGCCCTTAGAACACTCTTTTTTTTTTTTCAATGACTATGTTAAAACGTACAGTATATACAGAGGCTATAAGAATGTGCAATATAGAGTGTCTTATATACTTTTTTCAGCACAACCTAGGCAAAAAAAAAATGCAATTTTCACCAACTATATAAACACACCTGAGCATAAAGTACTCCAATTTAAAATTAGTTCACTTTCTGTTCATTTTTATGAACAAAAAGAGGAAAAGGGATTTGTTATTTTGTGACTTCTGCACAATTATTACTACTTTATATCACTACAAAAATTAATAAAGAGACCAGGGAAAATAAGTATGGATGGCCATTAAAACAAAGCGGTGGCCTGACTTTTGCACAGTAGTGTCTTCAGTATGCACAAGATGACATGAATCAGCCAGTGGGTTCTCACAAATGTCTTTGTAACACAACCAAGATGACAAACCACTAAATTAATGTCTGTTGCTGATTTTAACAGATGTGTGTTAAAAGAATATTCTTAATGCAGATGGTTCATTGTCAGGCTGTCATCGTGGGAGTGTAATTAGTTTAAATTTTCTCTCTTTGTGTTACATACCTGCAGCTCAGTCTTGCTACTGGCTTCCATGGCACGCCGAGCAAAAAGTGCAGAAGAAACCACCGTCACAGACCGAAGATTGGCACATGTGCTGTACAGGAGAGAGATGCACAGACAGACAGGTCACTGTGTGTGGGTCCAGGCTCCAATTAGGATCAACTGTGATGATTGTGTTCTGCAGCTTCCATCCCCCATCACCAAGGAAACTAGAATGAAGAAAATGCCACATAATTATAATACGGATAAAAGTTAGGGACTGCAGAGAGATAACATTCAGAAAAAAAGTATCCCATATATTCCCATATTTATTTGAATGACAATGTGATGAAAGAATTAGTACAAACAGCAGAAAAATTACTTTTTTGACCTAAGAAAGAACACGACATTGCACATTACTGTTGAATGTTGCCATAGCTTAAAGCAGTGTGTGCGTGTGTGTGTGTGTATCATAGTCCTGAAGTTGTTTTTATTGATTTATGATCTCCCTGTGTGGTAATGCGTGCTGTGTGAACTGCTTCCCCATTGATATTTTTGAACGCTTCCTTTCCTTCATAGATTTAATGACCTGTAACCCGCGCCTGTCAGCAAAAACACACTTTAAAAACACACACCCACACTTCATGATTTTGTACTTTGTGCCAAAATAGAGTTCACAGAGTGTTTGCTCTGAAGTTGTCTTTCTGTTGGTGTGGTGTGTGACGTGATCATGAAAGAAAAAAGTCCAATAAATACATCTGACACTTCCAGGCATTTCTGTGTCTTATGAAATGAGGGTGAGGCAAAGGAAATGTAGTTACTTTACGTGTGGTTGAGTGTACAGCAGTGCATTATTGTCCTGTAAATAAAGCACAGGTCAGATAATAGTATCAAGAATGTTGCATACATTACAAACTATCCTGTTTGTACGACACGTCAACACTAGAGGTGAAAATGTTCCTTTTTCAAGTGACAAAATATAAGACGCAGGTCACCCGAATGCAAAGTCACTTGAGTTAAGTGTAAGTCAAGTAGAGTGTAAAGTGATTGGAGAGATGTGTCCTCTCAATTGAGACAAGTGCAAGTTGAGTCTGGAGACACTTAAGAATAGTCCAGGACATTTGAGACGAGTCTAATTCAAGTCTCAGGTCAATCAAAGTCGTTCACATGAGAATTGAGTGGTAAAGTAACATAACAAATCCAGGTCAATTGTTCAATTTGAGTTTGAATTTGAATCTTTAAATTGAGGTTTTTTTCTCTCCAGAAATGCTGAAATAAAACCTAGAACCAGATAAGAGAAATCAATGTGTGAAGAAGACATTCACTCCCATTGTCCTCATTGCTGAATTCTCTGTGAAAAAAAAGCAAATAAAGTCTACTGAACAGTACTTTCAGAACTTTAAGACAATGTTAGTGATGAACCAGTGAAGAAAGCAGTGCATTTAGCAAACTTATTAAACTGAGCTGAGAGTAAATATTGCATCAACACTCACAGAGGGAACTCTTATACTGTAAACGGTCAAAACACGTCATTAGACTAGCTTATATTCCAAGTGGCCCAAAGAAAACATCAGCAATAACTCTGTTTAACATGTTTCATGTTGTCACACAGTCTTTCTTAATGGTCCAGTCAGTGTGTAACATAAAGAAGGGCAGTGTACATCAGCCGACATTGGATATACAACCCATTTGTATGTTTGTATTGTTAATGTGTACTTGGGTACTTAAGACAAGGGTCTCATTTTACACAGGCTGCCATCTCGTGATGTCTTGTAAAGTCACATTGGAGCTTTAATATTACCAATTCTGCATAATATATATAATCTGTGCCAGATCTTTCCGTCATGTATTTTATAATCAGTGGCATTCTACACCTAAAACATCCTCTGAACCATTTGTCCTTCCATCTGAAAGCTCACCAGGTAGTCGTTGGTCAGTTTTATTACACTAGACCTGCAACTAATGATTATTTTTTATTATTTTCTCGATTAATCGTGTACTTGTTTGCTCCATAAAATGCTGAAAAATGCTGATTGGCGTTTCCCAAACCTGGAAATTATGATGTTCTCACAAAACCAAAATCTTTCACTTTTAATGATTTCTTTGTCAAATGGAGCAATGCAACCAGAAAATATTCACATTTAAACTTGTTATAATTATTAAATAATCTCTAAAACCGAATAATCAAACTTATTTGGCTTATTTGGCTGTTGACTATCACAAATGAAGTCTCTTTACGGGAACATGATCTACTGGTTGGAAGAAAAAAAAAATGACCTTAAAACTAATCATTAACACTTAAATGTGTCTGAGGTTTGCTGCAAACTGACGTGTTCCACCGACATGATCTCACTTTAATAAAGCACTGATTCTCCCCCATGAATAAATTATGGAGGAAAGCGGCAACCTGAGGAGATTCAGAGGCTGAAGCCTCATGTGTGAGAGGGCGGATACTGTAGCAATACCAATTATGCAGTGATAATGATGATAATGACGATAATAACGACAGTGAGTGGGTTGAGGTCGAAGAGGTCGGGGTCAAGAATACAAACAGGTCTCAAGTATTTGGTTTGTTAAGCAGTTACACATTTAGTTTAACAATGCTATATAATTACAAATGATTGGCTTATCTAAATAAGTTCTAAAATTACTATTTCCATAATTTATTAAACAGTTGATAATTGCTTCTTCAATAAAAATGTCAGAAAATAGTGTCAAATATTGATCAAAGTTTCCCAAACCTCAAAATGATGACATTGAATGCGAATTTGGATCAATTTAAGAACTGAAATCACAAGACTTTGTTATATTAATGTATGAAAAGTAACACTAATAATCCAAAAATTTAAATGTGACTTATGACAAGATTCTTATTATTAAATTATAAATTACTGTATTAACACTCTCTTAGGTTGTGTATAGCCCTATAGGATACAGGATTAAGTTGTAAGGGTAATAAATGAATTACTAAAAAATGTAAGAAATACATAGTGATATAACTGGCAAAATCCATATATTTAACTTTTTAGTCTTCATCGACTTCAAATAAGCCACTGACTCTATCTGCAATATTTCCTTGAGGAGAATGATCCAGAGTCTCTGTGTTCTTATTTCAAAGGCTTTATTCCCCCTTTGTCTTTATATAAGAGCTGAGACCAAAATGTAGGGCTTCTCCCCGAGGATCTCAAAGTGTGAATATCTTCATGTGGGGATAAAAGCTCTGAACAGTTCCTGAGGACCATGTCATCCATTAAAAGTGATGCTTCAGCAAACTGGAAGCCAGGTGAAGAGGCAAAAACTGAACTGTGGTAATGTTTTCAAACTTGTTTAGATCTTTAGCAGGAGTGGAGTTGTGTTTTACTATCCATCCATGCATGTGCACAAGGAAGAGATGAGTAATTGCAGGCATGGTGAGATAAAAGCATGTTAAATAGTTTTTATATCTTTGGGCAGTGCTTCCAAGTTTGAAAAAGTGCTGGTTAAAGTGATTAATGCATTCACACAGCTGTCCAGTAGGTGGCACAATACAAACGTTTGCATTGCCATAATCAGTAATAAGAAATTCTTTAATTTGTTAATTTGATTAAAAGCCTTTAGATTAAGAGGACGTTTAAGGTTAAGGTCAAGGAAAGGTAAAAGTTAAAGGAGGCGGAAATGTGACTTTACAAAAGCAAACTGCCGTTAAACACAAAAGAAGAAGAATTCTTTAGACATCAAGTGTCTTACATAAACGTGGCACCATTAAAGAGAGTGATATAAAGCAACATAAAGCGTTGAGGCACAACTGTGACATGATTAATTGTAAGATGGATTAACAGTTATTGAGGCATTATTGCGTAAATCACGTAGAATCGTTCAATCTATCCACGAAACTGATGACGTTTGGACCAAAACACTTTTACAGATTGCATATTATTTGTTGCTGAGGGAGGGTTTATCACAACCTGGCAACCTGCAAAGTATTGTATGTAACTGAAAGGCATAATAAACCTACATAAATGGATCCTTATCAAACACAAAAGTCGAAATAATGTAATGTCCGTATCTGCTTTTCCCCAGTTATCATTTTCAGCAATCATTTTCTCAAGTGCTGCCGAGGAGCTGCAGGCGTAATACGTACCTTTTTTTTTTTTTTAGATAAAATTAGAGCTCAGCTCTGACCCGTCAAGTATTACTTTGCATCCAAAGAATGCTTGAGGGAAATGTGACTTTTGCTTGATATATTTTCAAAGCGCGTGCATCTGCAGCACCGTCACATTTTTACCACAGAAAGGCTCACATCTTGTCTACCACACGAGAATTATGACCCAAATATAGCCTCTAATCAGCCAATCACATGGCAGCGACTCAACGCACTTAGTCATGCACATACACCTTTTATAGCACAATCTAAATCAGTGATGATAGAAGAAGTATGCAGCATGATTTATGAGTGTCCACTCCAACTTTTCTGAGTTCATACCGTTTATGCTCATTTCAACAGGAGAAGTACTTGAGTTGAACAGCTAATTTTTGGTATTTTCGTCTAACAGAAATGAATGTGCTACAATCTTCAGTTCAACACCGAGCTGCTTTTCACCACACAGAGAGATTATAGATTTAGCCACCAGAAATCATTCGTTTCCATTGTACACTTTTGGAAAAAAACAAAAAAAAACATGCATGTAAGCTCATGTTTCTTAACTAAAATACTGTTTTTACTCCTTGAGGTGCTGAAATGAGATTAGAATTAGAATATAGTTTTGCTTTTTAACCCTTGATCCTTAAAAAAATCAAGAAAAATGGGTTAAAAAAACAGTGGTTTATTAAAAGCACAGCCCTTCAAACTGAGAGAATATGAATAACAATAAATAAAAAAAGTGCGGGTGAAATGATTGGAGCCATTTGTTGGTTATGATTATGGTGAGGTTCAGGGATCTCTTTTATTTCCCTCATAGCATCGACCTCCACTCAATAAAACACAGTAATGCATGCTGGATATCTACTGTCAGATGGGTGTCTTACTCACTGTGTTACAATGCACTGCCAGCTGCTCCACTGTACTTTCTGTACAGACTGTACAAATGCAACGTTTCCCACGGTCTGCAGAAAAGCAAAATGATAGTTTTCTGCAGAAGACAAGGCTGAATCTCATCCACATTTATTCTGTCTTGTGTCAAGTGTGTCCCACACTGGAGGATTTCCAAATCCTGACTTGATTTTAAAAAACGTGGGAGACCACAGACAAACAGATTTGTAACAGATTGTCAATTGTTTCAATCCTGAGAGAGCACAGAATGGACG
Organism: Solea solea; assembly: GCF_958295425.1. Lineage (NCBI taxonomy): Eukaryota > Metazoa > Chordata > Actinopteri > Pleuronectiformes > Soleidae > Solea > Solea solea. Next base: position 31,670,354 of record NC_081135.1, read on the forward strand.
GTCCAGTCAGGACGCATGCAGGAACATAATTAATTCAACAATTTCAGGGAGGAGATTCCTGGGATTGGTTTTGTCAGACAGCATGACGTCCTGTTGAGGACAGCATCCCGGTTGGTGGGCCCGTTTCTGGATCTCAATGGCCTCCCTGATCCACTGGTGGTCTTTGTTACTTTCAGAGTGGATGACTTTGGCCTTCCCCCAGTCCATGATGTGATTTTCACTTTTACAGTGATGAGGGACCCGACGCCCTTTCACACACCTGGGATTCTGTGCTCAACAGGACGTCACAGCAGGGGGCGTAGTCATCACCTGTATAAAACAGGAAGCAAGATACGTCACATGTAACATCGCGTAACCCTTCTGAGGCGGACCACAGGAAGTGGTCGAAACACGTCAAGGTAACCAAAACAACCTCATTTTTCTATCTGACCGAACAAAACTTAAGCGCAAGTATTTTACCAAGAAGACAGCATGAATATTTTTGGACTGATCATCAAAAAACATTCTGAATTGGGGTTTCATGTGTAATATATGTTATAGAAGTATATCACTTTAACACAACGCTGTGTCTCCAAGTGTAGTGGTGTTTAAATTTCATGTTGCCCGGTGACATTCAAAGTGATTCGTTGTTGATAGTAAAGCGAGACGGCAATTTAACGTGGTAAACTCCTACCATGGGAGCTGTTACACTGAAGGCTATAGTTAGACATAATCTCCCTTTTTCTGAGCATCAGAGAAGTGCTGTTATTATACTGTGTGTCACTGATAAAAATGGCTAATAAAGTCTTAGGACCAAAATCTAGGTGGCGATAAAGCCTAGAAGTTCATTCACATACATATACTTTCTCAGCACTATAGGTTTATATTTTTAGAAGCTGGTCATTTATCAAACAGCAGGAATTGTTGGCTTATATATTTCAAGTATCCCAGTTAATTCTCTCCTCAAAAACATTATCTCTGCTGATTGTAATTTACTCATCAAGGTTCATAAGTGCAGCACGAGTACGCTGGCAGGCACGAGCTAAACGAGGCTGTTCTGCCTTTTTGAAACTAATTAGCAAGCAAACTACGCTCGAAACCTCTGAAACTGCTCATGAGGTCACCAAGATTGGGACGTACTGTATAGAAAAGGTCAAATCAATTCCATTAATGAAACGAAGGGGAACAAATAACACAGCTAAACGGCTCAGGGGTAAAGTGAAAAAACTTACCCACCGGGGGAGGGGGTGGGGGGGGGGATACGAAGAGAATCAGGCAGAGACAACGAGACGAGACACAGGTGAAGCTAATTAGGGCAGAGCAAGTAATCAAACCGACCAGGGAGTGATTAAGTGACACGAAGTGAGTATCAAAACTAAACAGGATGTGTCAAAATAAAAACAGGAAGTTCACAAAAACGCCAGCGCAGCGACGACCAGATAAAAATAAAACGCAAACCAAAACAGGAAAATAAAAGTGCAAATGAAGACCAACTATATCAAAATTCTTTCTGTACTTAAATATACATTTTAGTTGTTTGTACTTTACTTTCTAATTTCCATTCTGTGATAATTTACTTGTGTATGTAAATGTTTTTTTCTTTGTTTCTATTGTTGTTGTTTTTATCTTCAGAATAATTATAGTTTCACATTTACACTGCCTAGCTGTCCATTATATAATAAATAAAGAACCATTACATAATAAATGTAATAAAATATAAATGTTTTTTGTATAATTACTTTATTTGTAACCTTACTTTACTTTAATAATTACATTATTATTCCCGTTTTTGTGTGAATGTGGAAACTACAACGCATATTAACTACCATGGCTAGAAGCTAGAAGATTTCATTCACTTAGACAAATACTTATAAAACATTCACTGACTAATCAGCATGTAGAAGTAGAATGTTCGCATATAAAATATTGCTGCATCTTAAAGGACCAGTGTTGAGAATTTAGTGGCATTTAGGAGTGATGTTGGATATATGATGGCCATTTGGTCGCATGAAAACACGTAAAGTAGTACGAAAGGAAGTAAACAAAAAAAAAAGATATGTCAGAAGTTATGAAAGGATGACTTATCAGACTGTGATGTAAGAAATTGCTCCCACTCTCTTCCCGCCAATGTCCCCACAGGGTAATAACACACATCACAATGTCATTCACAGATGTCAGCTGTTAACTGTAATTCACGTCGCTTGCAGTGCTCTGTGTGTGCGCGTCGGGATTTAATTCCTTCTGTTCTGTTCCCAAGAGGCACAACGAGGGTATTTCTGTTGTGTTCAGTATTTCCCAACTGAACGCAAAGCAATGTTTCAATCAAGAGGAAGAAGCAAGACTCAGGAGCAAATACTGAGTCTGACTGGGGAATTGTTTTGAAGACTTGTTTTGAATCGTAATAGCCTATGGACAAATTAACTGGTCGAAATGAAAATTATAAACAGTCAAGCGATGAAAATTGGAAAAAGTAAACTTTCTGTAAGATTTATATGAAGATTGTTAGGAAAGTCAGTTTAGACCAGACTGAGGGAGCATTTATGTGTATACACCAGCAGCACAAGGATAAGATGCAGTTTATGTCATCAAACTGCTGGATGACTGTGATTTTTTTGGCTGTATAATTCATTTTTGAAACTACCCGTGGACACTTCTTTGTGTTTGCAGCTGGCTCACTTCACAAGAGCAATGATGCTGTTGCCTCAGTTTGTCTTGACATAAAGCAAATCACTTCCTGCGAGTAGCTTGGGAAACGCAGCGAGGGAGTCGTGTGCGGAGGCTTAATTAGCACTGTGTGAACTCATTTGTTTAGATTTAAAATTGAGGCGCCACAGTTTTCCATGAGTTTCATTTAGTGTAAACTGTGAAAACTCCTCAGATACCTATAGCAACGCAACAACAACAAACCCAATCTGTTGGATGAACGCCATTAAAAAAAATTTAATTGGAAAATAGATAAGAAAAACAAATAGCTTTAATTAGTTCTACAGAGGGAACAACTATCTAATAATTGTAGAGTCCTCCAAAGGAAGGAGAAAAGTAAAAGGATTTTGGTTACAATTAACTGAGGCTCTACTGAGCCTTTTGAAATCAGTTTGCAATCATGCTTGCAATCTATGCTTGAAACCTTAGACGTGACTTATGAGGTCAGGGACCACTTATTAACTTTGTGAAAATGACGTTCCTTGTCCTTTTCTCATTTTTGCACTAAGTGAGCCCTGGGCAGCCGGATCAACGGTGTGATGTGGACGTTTCTATTTATTTACACATGGCCGTAGTCGCTGTTGTTATTTATGAGAAAAGCAATGTGATCTCTCGTGGGACAACACAATAATGGCGTCATCTCACTGCAGACACATGAATCAATACTCTGAAAAATCTGTGTCCTCCTGAAGTGTTTGGTGTGAAAAGCACATATTGGCTCTTTTCAAGTCAAATGTGTTTTTCTGGAAAAACAAAAACGTACGTACAGACACCACTGACTGATGATGCTTTCTTGTGCTTGCCAGTGCTTTTGCATTGAAGCCGGCGTGGACGGCAGCACAATTGGCTTTGTGTATTTGAAGTCATGCGTGTGACTTCACCTAAACTTGGGAGCTGACAGTATTCTGAGGAAGAAGTGATGAGCTGTAGCGTTCTATACAGTGCTGCTCAATGTGCAAAGACATGCAGACTTGTCCCTTTCTCTCTGCCTCAGCACTCATTATGTATTCACCTTTTTGATTATTTAGGATGCTTGACTGTAAAGCCCCGGTTTAATAACCATTTCAAACATTGCGTGATCTGACATTAACGGTGCTGTTATCCAACAAAGAAATAAACACTGGGGACGGAGCTTTATTTAATTACAGCGATGTAGTCATTGTTTGTGCTTCTGTTTAAGTTGGCATGACTAAATGCATTACTGTTTGCAGCCTGCCAAGCTAATCTCACAGCGCAGTGAAGTGCCTCCCACGGCGGCAGCGAGCGTGTGGGCAGCTTTTGAAGCGGAACAAAGGAAACAGAGAGAGGCACTTTTGTCTGTGTGTGGAGCATACGTGGACGTCCATGGGCCTTTGCGATATACGTGTGCTCGTTTGTTGCATTTGCATAGGCTCACCTGGACATGCACAAGCATAATGACTGTGTCTGGTGACACAGTGTATGCTCAGAAGTGCAAGATGTGAGTGTATTCAGTCTTTACTCCACAGCCACTGTTTTCTAACATAATAATAAAAACCAAAGGCAGTAGTGTAGGAGCAGTCGCAGATACTCACGAGTGAAGAAAGCTTAAGGTTTTGCCTCTGGGACTGCACTTACACGCTGCCCTAGACCTGCACGGAGCAGGATGGATGTAAGAAGATTAGCAGCATGACTCAATGCAGGCTCCAAATACTGCCACCACATCTGTACGTTTAAGGGAGACGAATCATTTAAGTGATTTACAGCATTTACAGCACGAACCTGCAACATTTGGTTGAAACACATTTAGCTTCATTATAGCACACATTCACAATCTCATAACATTTATCTTTGTCCACGTTTGCATTCATTTTTCTTGGGCTGCTGCATAAAGTCTTCTCCGGCACATCCCAAAAATACTCAGTGGGGTTAGAAAATTGTGTCTCATGCTTCCTGAACTCTTTTACAATTTGAGCCTGACATTGTCATCTTATACCCCCCAAAACCTAGTCATTCAGTAATAATTAGGTCAGCTGATCTTATTATTTAAGCACCTAATGATATTATCCACATCATAACATGGGATTCACACGATAATTTTATGGTAAGCACAAAGCAAGAAATATTAAGAGTATGTGACATTTTTGTACCACAACATGGAAACAAGTACCCAGTTTCCATGCTGTGGCTGATTTTACACTTCTTGAAGCCATTAAAGTTGAAAATATGAAAAACAGGCCATTATTGATTTATTTTCAGTTCTCTGAAGTCAGTTAAGGCACAACATTTAAACTAGCTGGTAACTGGTTTGTGTGTGCAGACAAAGAATAAATGATACAACATGATAAATGATATTTAGTCCATATCATTGATATTCAGGCTGGTTTATATCAGCTACTTTAACATATCAGTTCTATGATGGAAGCTGAGGTGTAACCTTGACCACAAATTTCCCCACAAAACAAGTTCACTGGTTGCAGCTTTTACCGAGGGAAAACGTTGGTCAGAAAAACCAACGGTCATTTAAAAAGCTGCAGAAATAAGAACGCAGATTGGAAACATCCAGAATCAGCCATGTAGGAGATGAGAGAAGAAAGTCAGAGAGGCAGGAGAGAAACAAGCAGCCGGCACCAAACGCCCACGAGGTCAACACAACAAAACAGACAGACGGATGGAGGAAACTCAAACCCACAGACACACACACACGGAGAATTAAGGAACAAAGATGGACCTCTGACATCTGATCCATCGCTTACTGTTTGGCTTCAGGGCCAACTGACATTACTAATGTTTCATTCCACATACACTATACCGGTACAAAGTAGCTTATAACAGTTCAACCTGTCATTCATATGTTCATGCAACTCTTTCTGTTGTGGATGTATTTTAACAGTGTTCTGTTGTGAAATGATAGCATGCTAGCTGATAGATAGATAGATAGATAGATAGATAGATAGATAGATAGATAGATAGATAGATAGATAGATAACACTTGCTTGCTAGATAGCTAGCGAGCTTGCTAGCTAAAATGATAGCATGCTAGCTGATAGATAGATAGTGAGCTTGCTAGCTAAAATGATAGCATGCTAGCTGATAGATAGATAGATAGATAAAGCTTGATAATTGGTAGATAGATAGCGAGCTTGCTAGCTAAAATGCTACCATGCTAGCTAAAATGCTAGCATGCTAGCTGATAGATAGACAGATAGCGAGCTTGCTAGCTAAAATTATAGCATTCTAGCTGATAGATAGATAGCGAGCTTGCTAGCTAAAATGATAGCATGCTAGCTGATAGATAGATAAAGCTTGCTTGCTAGATAGATAGCGAGCTTGCTAGCTAAAATGATAGCATGCTAGCTGATAGATAGATAGATAAAGCTCGCTTGCTAGCTAAAATGATAGCATGCTAGCAGATAGATAGATAGATAGATATGGTACTTTTCACTCCCTACTTATGTTGACTTTAGTTTGAAACCAGATTTCTCTACAGTTGGGCAGGAGGTGGAATATATACCAACTGTGGACCTGTAAATGTTAGCTTCAGCCAATTTGTGTGACAAATATCCCGTCATTGGAGCCCATTAATCTCTCCGTTAATGTGGGCGGCAGGTGTGCTGTCAGTGGGAAAATCCGTATGGAAACAATTTGTGCAGCGCCTCAATACTTCCTCCCCCTTCTCCCCCCCCAAACAGTAAATGGAAGTAGAAATGTGTTTTGATGAATTTGAGTTAATTGAGGTTCTGGTTAAAGAAGATTCGATACAGAACGTATTTGGCCCCAGCGGGAGCAGAACATCCAGAGAGCGGCATGCGCACGAGATGATTTATTGCATTCAACCGTCTCATTACCTGGCTGTGGCTGTCAGCGGTCACTGCACACACACACACACACACACGCTGCACACACTGCACATCCCATATGGCCTAATGACAGGCTGTGTGGGAGAGTGACAGATGACAGCATTATGTGAGCACCTTTCTCAGCCGGGTAAAAGGTGTGACAGTTCTCAGACGGAAGAAGCAGGTACATATACTGTATCCCCCCCTTACTGCCTGACGACTCCTCATATCTAGGGGTAGAGGAAGCGCAGAGGAACACTGTGATTATATACTGCACAGTTCACTGTATGTATTTTGGCTATAAAGTGCAAGCAGGGAATAATAATAATAAAAAAAACACACAGGCTAAAAGGCAGTGTGTAACTTTTAAATACAAAAAAAAATTTGAAACCATCTGCAAAATGAGTTCACACAAAGCTGATTAAGCTCCACACAGCTGTGTTTCTCAGCATAGAGGGCTTTACATGTCGTGTCACTCTGTGACATTCCAGACAAGAGGCAACAGCTGTTTTTCAAATGAAAGTAAAAGGTACTGACCACATTTCTTCAGACTTTGGCTTTTGGGGACCCCGTGACCATCATGTGGAGGATAAAGCGGTAGAAGATGGATCGATGGATGGGCCTTTGGGGTAATAAGATTTTGGTCATATGAAACCTATGACATTCCATCAGTACATGAAGGTCAGAAGATGCAAAATGAGAATACCAAAAAGACAAATTAATTCTATCCCAACTTGTACATTAGAAATTCATGATTCACCAAAGTGATCAAATTCATCCAAACGTGACCATGAATGTAAGACAAAAACCCCTCACTTGGATCCAGTGGTTCCCATAGTGTGTGGAGCTTGAAGGTACAGCACGTGGGGCCGAGAGATATCATAAGTGAACGGATGTAAATGTAAATATTTAGGATTTACGGACAATTTATGTATCATGTACCATCATCCTTAGTTGCTGTCCCAAATGAACCACTCCTGAACATTCAGTTGAAAAGAAACTCACATGACTGAACAACACACACAATGTTGTGATATTTCTCTTTTAATATATCTTAAAAAAATGGATATACAATCTGAGAAAGAAAAAGACTGAGGAGATTTGAAGACCAACTTGTTAATCTTCTCCCCTGGCCTGAAGACAAGAGCTAACCCGAACACAAGATATTTCCCAGTTACATCCTGGGAAGAATATAACACTGCTGACAGCCAAACTAAAGGACATACAGTAGGTGTCCAATGAGAAGCTAAAGTCAGAGTATTAGTAAGGCTATGACAAAGTACATAGTGTTGGGCTACCGTACCCTAGAGGCAATTAGCTGTCACTGCCATTAAAGTGGATGGCTTCAAATTAAAAGGCAACAGGATTAGCCTTCAGGGTTTGAATGGACCGAAAACATGCAGTAAAACAAAAAAACACCATGGAACGGCCATGTTCACGTCTGCCTGCAACAGACTTTATCATTCTCTCACGTTGTCTGTTTATCTGTTTACTTTCATGAGGAAAACAAAAAAACATGTGAGCTGTTAAACTTGGGGCAAGTATAACGTGAGGAGAGAAGGGGCAGGGGTGGGAGAGACCAGAGCATGCTGACAAGTCACATGGTTTCAACATGGCAACGCTCGCACTCACCCGCTCTATAAGTACATACTGATCATTCTGCACACACACACACACACACACACACTGCACTGAATGGCCAAGAATCGACAATGAAACATTTTGTTTTTAACAGAGTAACCTCACAGCCCTGACACAACCTCAATGTTCACTCCAGTCAAGAAAGCAGTGCAAGTTAAAGTAGCTTTAGGCAAGACTTTTTGGCATCATTGTGTGTGTGTAACTCGTCTGGGCTACTATTACAGCTGTGGGTAAATGCGGCTCATGACACTGACCAATCACAGGGCAGTTCAGAGAGAGAGAGAGAGAGAGAGAGGGGGCGCAGCTATTGGCTGTGTTACTAAGCAGCTGCACATACTCATACCTTTGGGGGAAAGATTGCTATTCCAGCGTCAGCAACAACAAACAAAACGAAGAGCTTTACCGACTGTACGCTAACCTGCCATGGTATCTGGACACCGAGAACTGCTACAACCCCCTGCTGGGTTCACGAAAATGTAAGTTAGGGCCCGAGCACTCACGCAGTGGTGCGAGGGACTGTTGTTCTTAGTCCTAAACGTAGGTGAAAACGGACGGAAATCGGCATGCAAATTAGCAACGGACAAAGCAGGCCAAAATAAAAATTCACGAAACATTGGTGGGAACATGCAACAGCCCAAAACGAACAAAAAAGTCTATCGGGACCATGGCCTCAACTCAACAGGAAGTCGATCTTTTTGAATTTGGCATCCATCTTGGGAGGATTTGTGCGTTTCGTAAAAATCAAAGAACAAAATGTTTTCATCATTATTACAATAAAGAGAAACACGAGATTGACATGTATCAGTGACCGACTTTCTGTTTAAGGGGTGTTCAGTGAAAAACATGGTACTTGTAAGTTCTTAGTTGGTAGTAAGCGGGCATCAGTACTGTTGCATTACCCTTAAATTAAATAACCCCCAAGTTTTAAGACACGGATGGTGAAAATAGACTTTTCTTTATGCACCGTGGTCTGTTTTTGAGAGCGACAAGGTGATCAGCTGATAATTCTTTTTCAGTTTGTTCAGTGTCACGCTGTTCACTTGCTCATTGTCATTTTAATCATTGTTATTATACACATAGCGATTGAGTTGCCTTTCCCCCCCATGCACGACTTCTTTTTTTTTAAACTTTATTTTACTTTCTGTAAGGTTAACTTGCCAGCAGTGGGTGGTGGTGACGGTTGCTTGCCAAGAGCCTCAACAATTGTTGTGTTTTTATAAGACAAAAGGTTATAATACGCCCTCTAAGCATCATTACTTCGGGGCAGAAAGGATGCTACAGTGCCAGAAACAGCCCCTCTTGTCACTTTCAGACAGGTTGTGCCAAGAAGACTCACTTCAGCATAAAGGGAGTAAAACAAGTTAGATAAATACTGTACAAACAAAACAGGAGCCGACGTCCCTGAAGCAAACGTGATGCTGAACTCAAAACAGCTGCTGCCAACATTGGCTATATAGCAATAGCAAAATTAAACAAAATAGGACCGTTAATTCGAAACTAGTATGAGTACATACTAAAAGTATGAGTAAACCTTGGTGGACAAAGACACACATTTGTGTGAGTTTGTAAACACAAAATTTGGCCATTCGCATGCTGTCGAGTGAGGGGAAGAGTGTGTGGATTTTCAAAATTAAATGTATGACGAGTGAAAAGAAACGGGTGTACACGCATTCACATCTTACCACAGGATGCAAAACTGTGTGTGTGTGTGTGTGTGTGCGTTTGTGTTATGCTTGCAAACTCACATGCATTTTCTCTTAAGCAACACAAACATGGCAGGCACTGAATATTGATTAAGAGTCACGTATTCTTTCTCACGATTCTTCAAATTTTAAAAACAGCTAAAAGTATGTGGTTTTCTGTGTATGTGTGTGTATGTGTGTGTTTGCGCACATATGGTTCATCACATCGAACAGTTGCCATCACTCGTTCTTCCATTGGCTCAGGGAAACCTCCGAGAGGCGGCCACATCCAGTGATCTTGCCAAGATAAACAGACATTGTGGTCATTGTAACACTCACACTATAGCATTATTAAAGCATATATTCTTTTATAGGCAAGTCCTTTCTTCAATGTACACATGTTGTTTTTTTTTGTTTTTCTTTAAACTTTCTTCCTGTAAGATGGAGTTTATTGCAAGTGGATGAACAGAGAAGGGGTGCAGTCACGTAGTCAGAGCTACGTTGTCAAGAGGAAGAGGTGAGAGAGTCAGAGTCAGCTGTTGATTCACACACATCAGGGAGTTGGCCATGATAAGCGGCGGCAAGGTAGAGTAGTTTGGTTGATTGGTGCGGGCTGATGTAAGCTGGTTCTATCATCTGGCATAATGCTTGATGTAATCTTGAACCTTATTCCGGAAATCCTCCTGCACAGAAGAGAAAGAGAAAGAGTGTTTCATTATAATAACACAGAATGTTTTATTAGGTATAGAGCTTAGTGTTCTTTGCATCTGCCTTACGTTAGAGTTTCTTTTTCTTGGAGACTATGTTACATTGTTGATGAATGTTGAATTTTCTTGCTCATACCATCTCTGGCCATGCACGCCCTCTCCTCCCATGGCCATGTTTTTTTTTTCCTTTTAGTCAATTATGCCCCTTCTGAAGGTGCTTTGTCTTTTCACCACCCCCCTCCCCCCCATCCTCCATCCATCCATCATCCATTTTATAACCTCCTCTTTGTGGTGTCTTTGACTCATCCCTCATAGTTATATATCTGGCCTGACTGCTTTCTCTCCCTGTGTGTGTGTATGTGTGACCTCATTCCTCCTCTTGTCACCCTCTTGTCTCTTTCTTTCTACCAATTATACTGTAAACCATGCACTATTGTTCCAGAAGCAGCAGCTCACCTTTTTGGTGAAAAGATTTCCTTTTACAATCTATACTAGAAAGCACACAGCCTGCAGCTGGAAGACACGTTGTAAATAACAGAGACTGTGGTAATTGCTGCAACTGATCATACACTATTACAGCAAAAAATGTCTATGGACAAAAATAGCTTTAGTAGTTCATTAGGCTTCTGAACAAACTTTGACTGTGTTTATTCAGGGTTTTAATGAATCCCAACTTTGTTTTTCTTCTGTTTCAGAACATGGTGTGAGATTTATCCACTATAGTTACCCCCAAAAACTGATCTATCACCTTAGAGGTCTGGACCATTATATATTATAATTTCCTCTGCGCCCCCGCAGTTGAACATGACATTTCCACATACACAAGTCTCCCACACTGTCATAAGTTAAATGATTTATGCTGCAGCTTCAGTGGTCATTTAGTCACGTACACACAGCTGGGGCGTGTGTGTGTGTGTGGCCACAGCAAAAACATGAGCCAGGGGAAAGAGATAGAGAGGAAAAAGAGTGAGGATATGATGAGGAAGAGACCGCAATGCTGAAATGCTGCCAGATATAGAAAAAAAAACCCACTTTAGGTTGTGTCCACACAGTGCTATGGTTGATGAGCTCCACTGCTGCTTTTGAAGAATCTTCTACCCTCTACCCTCTATTTTTTTAAGGTGAGGTTTAAGATGCAACAATTACTTCAAAGTGGTGCCGCGGGATGCAGATTGTGTATTTTAAGTGGGTCTGCCATGTTGGTTCATTTACACAGTGGCACGATGTGATACAACAGCTAAATGGAGTGGGATTATAGATTGGAGGGTGTGGGGGATTATTCAATATTTACACACCCACTGCAATGGCTCTCAGCACTGACGTGGCTGAGCCAATCACTGTGTGTTTTAATTAGACTAATAATCACCCTCTTGAAGCTCAGTGACGCTCTCTCAAAATCGTATTCCCTGCAGTTTAGCCGAGTTTGGTGGAAATGGCATCGGTTTTCAGTTGTTAGCAGATCAAAGTTTGGAAGATTCTTCCTTAGGAAATTTAATATTTCATGGCAATCTTCCAAAAGACCACCTGAAATAGCCTCTGACTGAGCAATAAACACACACACACACACGCACACAAAAACACATCTTACTTTTAATTATTTTAAATTTTGTCCCTCTGTGGCCCTGCCTTAAGTACGATAACTTGCATGCACCCACCATATTCTGTGGAAATCTTTGAACAGCATTTCCATTTTAGAAACGCGACACCTTCACGGTAAGTATTTAACTGAATGTTTCCTAATTAATTTATGCATTGGAAACAGTGCAGGTTCAGGACTGGCAGCAAGTTGTGCTGTGGAAAATGAGCATCACTTGCAAAGCTGAGATATTTGTTTATCTGTCGCTCGTCCTTATCCGCCCACCTGTCTTCCTACCAACTCTTGGCTAACCATCTGTCTTTGAAAGTTGCGAGAAGTCTTTGTGGGGGAAAAAATGCTCGACAAAGTAAGACAGGCACAAATACATACTGTGTGCCATATGCTACAATGAAAAGAAAAAGAAGGTTTGCAGGGTTCAGAGATCACGCAGGAAGTGAAGTTAAACAGAGACAGTGGGGGTGTGTGAAAAAGATGTGCAGCTCCAGCTTGGCCTAATTAAGGCACCTCATATAAACCTGGAGGACAAAGAAAATACACTGATATTAAACACACTAAATGTAGATTTCAAAATAAAATAAACAATCCCTGAAAAATACAACCTATTAAAAAGGTCTCGCGCATGAATCCGAAGCAGACAACTCCATTAATGTTATCTCACAAAAAAATCTTATGGGGAAAATGTACATGTACTTGCATTTCTCTCTTACAGCAGAAAAGTGGCTGACGCTGCAACACTTCCATTAGTTTAAGAGACTTTCTTATACTAAGGATTCCTCTCTTTTAGGCCCCATTACATCCACTGAAGGCAATTAACTCTCCCCCAGCAATCTCTACAGGTAGTCAAAATATGTGCCACCATCAGAGGGAAGGAGATGCAAATTAAACCCTGTGGGCACCAACAGTTCCACACACACACACACACACACACACAAATGAAAACTAAGCACCAAGGAAAGCCCAAGGATGTAATAGTAACCAGTAAACAGACAGGAAAATAGAAGAAGAGAGGGGACGTGTGACAGGGAAGCAGAGGTGTGGAGGGAAGCCATAATTAAACATCTCAGGGTTTATTTGACCTGACAAAAATATTCTTATAAGAATTCTGTAATGTTTAGTAGAAATCCTAGACAGTTGATTTTTAGACAAGAAGGAGCAAAGATATTCTTGGCAAACTCAACAGCTGTCGTGAGGCTGCATCGTCATTTGTGCTAGATGTTTCCGAAACATGGTCTAGGCTACACCCACACTACATTTTCATTTGAGAGTTTTAAGACACCTGAATATCTGCATCGTGTGACTATTCAGGAACACTGGACATGGACATGGACAGGGAGCCCCTTGTTTGATTCATTTCGGGAAATACTGTTGAGAAATAACGCTAAAAAGTAAGGACAGGGATTTCTGTTACAACCCCAGCCGGAAAACTTTGAAGTAGTGTGAACAGCGGGCATATAATTTTAAAATGAAAATAGAGTAGCGTGGATGTAGCCTGAGACCTGAGAACAGGGAAACATCATGGTAAGGTGACTGAAGCCAAACTTTACGATTTATCTTTTGCTTGTGCTACTATTTTACAGTTTTACCATTAGCACAACAAGATTAAAAATAACCATGCATCTTTACAGACTGAAGGACTCAAACAGTGACCTTCCCCATGTGCATGTAATCATAACACCTGAGTAACAAAGCTAAATTCACTACTTAATACTACAGAAAGCTAACTAGCCTTACAAAAACCGGCAAGCACTAATTCATTGCAAATGTAAAAGGCACCAGTTCTAATAAATAAATACAAAATAAAAATATAAGCTGAATACACAATAAGTGAATGCAGTTGCTGTTATTTTTAGTGTACAACAACCTTGATGTCTCTTCTACCTCCAGAGCTACAGTGTTCACTGGCAGGAAGCCGATAAGGTGAACAGAAGCAAGATAAGGAGACGGTGAGCGGTGTGTCTGTTTGACACGGTTGACTATCGATGGAGGAGGCTAAACTGTTCCAGATAATTGAGTGAGTAAGAGCAAGAGAGTTTGTATGTAAGAGGTAAAGAGGATTTCTCAAGTTGATAACTCACAATCCACTCTGGAGCTTAATTCATTAAAAACTTTCCTAAGTTTCACTCTGTCACTCCGTGTGCTTTGAGAGAGCAGGTCGTCCACATCACAGAAATCTCCAGTTACACACAGCACTGACATTTCATTTTCAGTTCAAACTCCGAGTTACACTGCATGAGCTCTTCAGAACACATCACTGCTCCTCTGCTTGCTGTCAGTTTGAACCGCTTGCCATTTTATGGACATGTGACATTTAAATAATAACAAGTGTTGCATGCCGCTGGCTGGCCTGTGAAAGGGTACAATGCACTTTGGTGCACCCTATTTTGCCAATGCTGCCGTCTAAGGAAACTAACTATACCATGATGACTTCACTAAATGTTCAGGACTTTGTATACTACTAATTATTTCCATATTAGTAGAATATCTCTTTCCCTGGTTCAGTTTTACATATTATAAGTCAGGCACTGAGGATGACAGATGGGATACGCTGATACCTGCAATACCTAACATTAGCCTGCATCTTATTTTAACATCGTTTGGTGGTGAAAAGTGAAAATTCAACACGTTAACTCACTGTCGTTAGCATTATACCAACAGTCATGTATTTTCAACTTTTCTTCTGTACATCGGTGTCATCCTTAAGCTCTTGGTGTCTGCGTGCACACGCAACAAAATCCTCTCACAACAGTATAATACCACGCTCCCCAAAAATATCCACACACACACACACACACACACACACACACTCTCTCTGAATAGCCTATGATAGTGCTTCCTTTCAGCCACTTTATCCAGCAAATATGTTCAGTGAGCAGCCACAGGAGTTCCACTCGCCAAACGCCTCGACACACTCAAGCACACACACATCTACATCGACACGCATGTGTGCCGCCGACACTCCAACTCCCACATCTCCACCCACTTAGTGCCAACGTTGATTACAGCACGCTGTGACTCAGTCGGAGTGGGTCACGGTTCAATGACGCTGTGGTTTTTTTTCCACTTGCGACTCCAGAGAACTATGACAGCATATTAAAGCAGAACCAAAAAAAAACCAAAAAAAACTTCCAGAAAGTACATTTGTATGATGTGGGATGTTAAAAAAACAGAAGAAAAAAAGATCATATTTGATCGGTTAAGTTAACTTATAACTGTTTTCCTCTCCATGAATCACTCATTTATACTTAAGATTTATTATTCAATGTCTAATAACCTAGTCTAACAGCCTGAATAATAAAATCCCGACTTTTCTACTGCTCATCCATAAGACGTTTAATTCTTGCTTTCCTGTGCACACCTGAAAATGTACCTCACCCTTGATTTGGCAGATTCATTTTTTGAGCCTCATTATAATCTTCCACACTTCTGAAATTGACTGACAACTCCACTTCAATCAAAGAGTAATCACCCTCTTAGGCTGGAGATTTACAGTTTTTCACACAGTAAACACAGTGATGCACATGCACTGCTTCATTTAGTGGAAAATTGTGAATGGTGGACTGGTAATTGACGAGTGAGCAAAACACAACAACCCCACTTGGTTCTTTTTTAAGCATCTTCCAACACACATGTACATGTCAACGTGTGCATGTTGACTTCTAAAGTAGCGCCACCCGCCATCTTGACAAAGATATCTGTCACTGTGCTGCTGCATCATTCAGATGTCATACAGATTTGATGTCTAAGCTTGTCTTCAAAACCTACACTGCTGTTTAAAGCATCTTGCCGTGTAATAGCATGATTTAATTCATGAGTGCATGCGGCAACCGTCACCATGCACAAGTGTGTGTTAGTGTTTCAGTTTCTGCGTAAAGGCTCACAAAAATGGACCCAATCAAAGGTGTTTATCCAAAAATTTACCGTGGCACATGAATACTTGTTTATGACTGGGAAACGATGAATGTTTTGTATTTACTTCATAAAAGGCTCCCACTGACACTCTCCTCCTACACACCTGGGACAAGTGACTCATTCAAACAATCACAACCCCTGCCACAAACAGGCAATCATTTCCTTGCACACTCACTCTCTTCCCGTTACAAAAACACAAACAAACTCTTTCACATCTAATGGGGGTCACATGTCCTGCCATTATCCTGCAATACTGGGCGTACCCCACTGCATCATGGGTAAGGGTATGTGCAAAGTGCCACCGGTCAAGTATTGTGCTTTAAAATGCTTTCAGCACAACTTAACTCCACAACAAAACATTTTTTCCCCAAACCATTTCTGCAGATTGGTGGGCAATCTAAGAAAGTAATTACTGTATGCAAATAACAGAACGAATGATAAACGGATAAGTCACTGAATGAAAGAGAGCTGATGCACCAGATAGAAATTCATCAGAGAGGGGAAATGAGGAGAAATAATCGTGGCTATGCTTTTAAAAAAAACTTAAACTTAAAAACGAGGCTTAGAAACACCTTGAATATATAATTTGCTACGAAGAAAGCTCCCATTCACCAACTCCCACACCAGCTCGGCAAGTCCCCGTTTTTAGTAAATACTAGATAAATTAAAGTCGGGACTCAGGCTTGCACGTGTGTAAAAATACTCGCACAAGAGAAGAGCAGTGAAGGGATGTGGGAATTGAGGGGAGCTGTTTTGGGTGCTGATTTGACTTACAAATTGCGAAGCCGCCTGCATGCTGCAGAGCCACTGAATTAAGTTGTTGTAAAAAAAGAAGAGGTACCTTTTTTTTAAAAAGAGAAGCATTCCATGTGCATTACTGTTCAATGTAATTTCTTGTCAATGCCGTTCTCTGCTTTGAATGACAGCTCTATTCTCTTTGTCTTCAGCACTTTCAGCTAATTACCACATGACTACATGTACAAAGCCAATTAATGCACATGGAGTAAAAAAAGTAGCAGCAGCAGATGCACATCCTGTCAAAAAATAGGATGATGGACGCAATAAGCAAGTCTGAGATGCTTTGAAGGGAGGCGGGTCATTCGACTGTAAAAGAATAAGGTCACTGTTGTCTGATGTTTGACGATAAAAAGAGAATTAAAGCGTTAGATTCAGCTCGACTGTGTCTCACCTTGTCCCTCAGATGATGCTCTGCTGCATCGATGTTCAGTGGGTCATCGAAGTTTAACAGGTCCTGCAGCAGAGGCAAAGACAGGGGGAAAAACACTGAACCACAGTGTAAAAATGAGCCGGGAAACATCAGCATCAACATCACTGATCATGGCTAGAATATCTTAAAAGTTTAGTCTGTTCAAAGTTCAATACTTCTATCAATTATGGTAATTTTCCCAATTAAAAACAGAGCTACAGAGGGAGCTATTGCCCATTTCAGCAGTATTAACAGGCTGCAATGTCACCCTGGATTCTGCACGGTAACGAAACAAAACAAAGCAGCATAATTACACCGTTGCCTTAGAGACACGTGCAACATGTGAGGCAAACAGTGTGTTATTTCAGATAAAAAGGAGGATGGCCTGAGAGGTTATTTCTTGATTAGGAGGCAAGATGTGGGGCATTACACCGCATCAGTGCAGATTGTCATCACCGTTATCTTTGTGGACAGTGCTGACCTCAGGGTAATTGTGAATATTTGTAATTAATCAATGATAAATGAATGTAAGCTTGCATTGAGATAATGTGAGTATTTTGAATTTCTGATTAATGATTCACTTCAACTCCATCAAATGTTTGCAGCAGAATGAACCACTTTTTTTTAGCCTCCTTTATTTTGAAAATGTGTCTTGAATTACATATTTTCCAAGACAAAACCCTAAATCAGATTATTATTTTATTTTATTATGTATATATATTTTTAAAAATTAAAGTTAATTAAATTCTGAATAGACATGCATAATGAAGGAATAAAGCAGAACAGTACTTACAGTAAATAAGGAGTTCAGTCCCCAGACCACATCCTAGAAAAAGGAGATGGAAAAGAATTTGTTTAGTATTTCATAACATATTAAAACTGCCCATTATCACAATACATGATATTGAGTGTAACAGTGTTTTGTTTTTAATCATTTTAATTAAATTCTGCTGAAGATAACTTGGAGGGATAGCGAGTCAAGTGATGAAACCAGATGAAACCAGTTACTTGAAAACACTTCCCCCGGATGTTCATTTAAACGTGCACAAACCCAATTAGAACACAGAAGTTATTCAATTTTGATAAGAACCCAGAGTTGAATAAAATATAAATTTGATTCAAACATGGGAAAAGCAACACAACAATGAATTATTACACTTTACAGATTTCAGTGTCTTAGATTGTCACCGCTACGTGCAGTAACTAGATCCCTCTGCAGTAAGCTCCCTGAGAATTGCTGAATTTCCACATGTCCCATGACGCAAAGCAACAGCACAGTAATAAAACAAAAGGTTGAAGTTCAAAATGTATCCACACGTCGAACCCGTGAATCTGCTCTGCATGGGACTCTTTAACGAATCACTGGAGGACAGAGAGGACGGCTCTATAGTGGGTTTGTAACAGGTAGAGTCCAGTGCGGGGAAAACATCAGAATTTCCTTTTAATCGCTGTAAGGACTCTGCTTATCCTCTGTTTCTTTGTTTACAGATTTAGCCTGTTGAAATCCAATCAAGGAGAGCAGTGACGAAGCGACAGAATATAATAGAGTTCGGACAGACGTCAAAAAAAGATAAGCTGCAAATTGCCGTTTGCTGAACCGCTGGTTGGCACTTTCAAATACATGCTTTCAGGGCTTCCATTCAATTACCTTTTCATTCATACCACACACACAAAAGCGGAGCATATTCAGACGGCTTCACTTTCTTCTTCTGTTTTTTTTTTATAAACACTTTGTTGTTTCTGTAAATACAGCTTCAAGCCATGCTCTACCCACGTGATTTTAAACAGTTAATTCCTCTCAATAGATTCTTTCTCTCGGACAAGACGAAGCGGTGAGTGTTTGTTCGCCACAGTCCTCAGGTCTCTCCACAGTATTATGTCAGGACAATGGCTCGTCTACTCAAGGACAGTTAGAGACTTGTCTCAAAGCCACTCTAGCGTGGCGATGTTGGGATTGTTCTATTTGTTCCTAAAGGGTCCATTTGATGTCTCAATTAAGAACCACTTCTCACCAGTGTGACCTCCAATTTTATCTATTTAAACTAAATGTTTACAAAGAAGTAAAAGGCTATGTCCAAGATGTAGTTATTACACCACGACAACAGTGACGTGTGTTCCTGGTCTCCAGGGTTAAATACCTATTTTTAAGTCTGTACGGCTCAACAAAGAAAGGAAAACATCCCCAGAGTGCACAGAGAATGACGTGACGCATACACTCGAAAAACACAAGTTTCATATGATTATTTTTGCACTCTGTGTTCCCCAATCTGTACATAGTTGTAAAATTACCATCTGAGCATAGTTTGGATGCTATTTTTTGGTGTGTGTGTGTGTGTGTGTGTGTGTGTGTGTGTGTGTGTGTGTGTGTGTGTGTGTGTATGTCCTGTGTGTGTGTGTGTGTGTGTGTGTGCTCAAGCATGGTAACCATTAAGGAAGGAAAGCATCACCCACACATTTTAGTGCACTCTTGATCACACACAAACCAATACCCAACCACTCTCACACCTGGATTTAAGTAAAAAGTGACAGGCGTCATATCAACTTGCCTTGGGGCCACAAAATCAAACAAACAAATAAAATCTGTCAGGGTTGCTCGGGAAATAGAAAGATAGCAACCCGGGTTACTGAGCAACATTAAAAGTCAGATTTCCGATTTGTTGTCCTTTAAACAAAGAAACCACGGAAAACAAGTGAAACTATAAAATTAGATTCAACTTCAACATGAAGTGTATGTATGAATAATCTGTTCAAGGTGCAGAACTAAGTGACAGAGGAGATTAAAATACATCCAGAAATGCATCTTGTTACACAAAGCCACTGCCATAATACACTGTGCATACTGCGAGAACTATTTGAAAACCAGCATTTGTCATACATGTGTAAATCCGAGTGGCTTGAAAAAAAAAAAAAATGAAAGCACACAATACTTTGCATAGGCACCGAAGCGGTTTACCCCAATTCTGCAACTGCTGTTGCCTATCACAGTTTTTATACTAAGCTGATACAGCCGCTTAAATTCACATATAAGGGAAGTGAAATGCTGCACGGATGCATTCATACCAGTTACATAAAGGACACAATGCTAAAGAGTGTGTTTCCGAAGCCCGACTGTGTGCTCACGAGTTATCATCACTATTGTGAACCCAAATACATGCCAAGATAAACAGCCACGATGTGTGCAAAGCTGCTTTGCTTGCTGCGCTTTCCTAGAAGCCCGGAAGAGAAGCATTCCAAACAATGATAATATACAGTGCAAGAGGTTGTTTGAAAAATAACATGGCATTAGAGTATTGTCATCCCTTAAATCTTCAGTATGTAACATTCTGTAATTTTTTTTATCACTGTCATTATTCTGCCTCTGTTTGGTCTTAGTGAAAAGAAGCGATGTAACATAATCTGTACACTGTGTCCTTCTGTGAGAAACAGGCTCTGTCAAGCAATACTATCAGACAGGACTGAGAAAGCGTTGTGTTTTTTTGGGGAGGGCAGGAGTAAGAAGTGTTTATCCCATCAAACTATTTGGTTTTATTTCTGAAACATTTGGGCACTTCTTTGTGTTTTATGTCTTACTAGCGCAGTGTTGCTTTAGTCTCGGTCTGTCTTGAGATAAACCAGGTGACACAAGATCTTAATACCTCCATGCTGAGAAATACAGAGAGTCGTGTGAACTAATTTCACGATGATTTAATTAAATTATATGAACAAAGGTGTTTGGCTAAATCCTTTAAGTATTGAATTCAGGTGTTTAAGGCTTTGGGGCAACAGAATTCTAGTGTTGGTTCTTTCACTCATAAATGCTCTACAGAATGCATTAGGCACAAATTTTCATAGAAACACTTCAAACTCTTGAGGAAAGTCTTCCAAGAAGTGTGAAAGCTGTTATAGCTGCAAAAGGGGGGCCGACTCCATATTAAAGTACTGCATTTGAATACTTCATTACCGTCCCTGTTGTTGTAATGGTCAGGCGTCCAAATACTTTTTGTCCATGTAGTGCATAATAGACAGCATTACACAATACAAAGACCCTAACCCACTATTATTTGAGACTGTGTAGAGTTTACATCAGGAAATTAAATTGTATTTGTTCAATGAAATGTATGAATGTGTGGGCATGTATTTCTATGTACACCACCATTTCTACCCACTTCAAAAGAAATAAATAAATCACAGTTTAGTCACTGAGGAGCAGATTAAATAGCGTCAATAAACCCGTGAGAAACCTTGACCATAATGGCTGTGTGAGGTGCACTTGCAATACAAGAAGATCCTCTCCTTTTTTTCTAGTAAAGAAACAACTGAAAACACATTCACATCACATGAAATTAACTTTTATATTGCTTCGCATCTCCTTGTCTTTTAATTTTATGGGGTGTATATACTCTCAACATCATCTGTAATAAGAAGGTGTCTGACATGAGCAGGATCTTTTGCTTGAGTTGTTAATTTAGCGGAGCTGCAAGCGTGAAATTATCTTTCATATTAAGAAGGAATATGTGTAACATAGACTCTGAGTAGCTAAACCTAAAATGAATGGTAACACATTTTTCTGTCCAATCTTTTAGGCCAATGTAAAGGCTTTCGTGTAAAGACGACTCACTTCTGATCAATAGCACATGAGTTACATGTCAATATTAACCTAAGTTGAACTCTACATGGAACATGAAACAGGATTCATTTTGCCTCCTTAAACAGGTAATCTAACGAAAGCAGCTCCACTGGACATGATTAACCTTGCTGTGAAGTTTTGGCATTTTAAACCTGGTGTGACCAAACCTTAATCCAATAATCCTGTCTTTTCATTTTAACAACAATGTTAATGCAGCGTAAAATCAGAGGTTATGATGAGATTACTCAAACACGTTCATTTTTACAACACACTAAATGCATCGCTGCACATACCAATTATAATCCGAAGTAAGTAAACGATATAAGTACTTTTTTTTTTTCCTGACATTGACTGAAAATTTAAATTTAAAAACCTTAAGTCAGTAACACACACACACACACTCTCACACACTCTCTCTCTCACACACACACACACACACACAAACACACAAACAAACAAACAAACCATATGATTTATTGCTAATATTTTAGACTAAGTAATAAGTGCAAGTGCAAGACAAATAGTTCAGCAACATCAATCACTCTGACTGGTTAGGAACAAATTGAGTCCGACCATATAGACAGAATCCAATCCCACTGCAGCCAGATTGTGCTTTGTGTCAAAATGTATAGATATGGCAGCAGAAAATGGCTTCCCCGAGGGTAGGTGAAGAAGCACACTAATGCAATGTAACATAGCAAACAGTAGACCTATGCAGGAAGAAGGGGGGGGTAGCCTGGATAGACACAAACGTATCAAACCTTTAAAACTCCTCTAAAGGGTAAGACAATCTCTGCCAAAACGATGCCAGGAACTTGTTCCTCCAAAGGCGACTGTATATATTTGCATAATTTCATAATTACAAGAGCATCCCTGTGCAGTGATTGAGAGGGATGTTGATTTGGCCTTGAATTCTTGCCAACAAGCACCGATGTGCCTCTCATTGGATCGAGAGTCAAAACTTAATATGGAAAGCAGAGCACTGCCATAGTTAGTTTCACACTGTAGCCACTTTCAAAAACTATTTAAGTCTAATCTTGACAGGGGCTTGCAGACCATGTCCTTTGGCTGTTTCAGAACAGAAGGCAATTAGTGCTTAACTGAGCGAAGGGTAAAGCATAGGTAGTCAGGGTTTTGTCTTACATGGGACTGGAAATCCTCTTACTTTTTACATATATACATTTTAACAGACACAATCAACACACAGTATAGAGACCACAGTTAATACAATATCTATCCACACATAAGCTCTCAACTCCTCAAAGATACAAGCTCAATTCGGCATTATTAGGGCTCTGTTATTGCATATAATATACTGTATATGATCTTTAGGGGGTTCATTCAAAAACATGTATATCATGGTACTTCGATTTCATTATTTGAAAAAACTATTTAGTCAGTCACATCTGAGATTAGTAAATACATTTTCCCATTTATTTTAGCTTCACAGTCTCTAATTCTGAGCACTTTACATATTTGGCTAGTGATTGGGTGGTGGGGTGTTAAAAAACATGTGTCAACCTATTAAACAAATAATACATCTCCACTGGACCATGTCTTGCTTTCAACA
This sequence comes from Solea solea, assembly GCF_958295425.1. Classification (NCBI taxonomy): domain Eukaryota; kingdom Metazoa; phylum Chordata; class Actinopteri; order Pleuronectiformes; family Soleidae; genus Solea; species Solea solea. The sequence continues at coordinate 31,693,752 of NC_081135.1, forward strand.
AATCAAAGCTGAACCAGAATTTGAATCCCTCTTCCCAGTGTGATTGTAGTTTTTGACCCGCTTCTGTATATGCTTATGTTAATTATTATTAAAGTTAACTGTGCACTGACTATGAAATGTTTCAAATAACTTCTTGGGCAGAATAGGTTTTCTTGATAAAGTGACACTATTTTCCAAAAATGCAATATTACCTTTAATGTTCTAGTGGGGGCCCAGCCTGTGCCATCAATCGAGTGTTCCCGTAGTAAGCTGCAGAAAAACAAAACAAAAAAGAAAAGTTAATTTATCATGGCAACGGTTTCAAAGTGTGTACTGAAAACACAAAGCAGAATGGTTGTGTTTTTATAAAAAGAATCGAGAAGACGCTCCAGAGGTACAGAAGGGTCATTAAGGAAAAGTATGCTACATTACCTCAAACAAATCTCTCCATTCTCCGTGATGTTCGGATGCCATATTCTGGTCAGACATCGCACTTTAGGAGGCTGAAGTTAAAAAAAATTAACTATTACTAAACAAATTACGCAACATAAATAGTTTTACACTTTACAAAACAAACAAGTATGGGTTTATGTACTGTAGATTACTGGGCAAACACAAACTTCATCAATTTAAATTGTGTAATCTTCAAAACATTTACTTGTGCAAAAGGGTCGAAATACATCCTGAATCCTTGTCTCTTATGCAATACACCTTCAAAATTAAAAATGGAATGCATCTAGGTTTTGTGAGGAGCCCATTTAAAAGGAACAAGGAGGATTATGAGCAAACAACTCATTAAAAAGAAATCTGTCAAGTCCGTCTAGTTTAATACGTTTGAACTGCAGCACTGATAAGTCCCTAATGTCTACATCTGTTGTCGTAAGCCTCAAATACAATCAGAGAGAAAGGATTGGAGTTTTTGCTCTTCAAATGATAGGGCTGCATAATATGTTTGCGACTTGCGTATTTGTGTGAATGCCTGCTGTGTCTAATTTTGAATGTAGATTAAATATTCTTCTTTCCAAAGTCTTTAACGGCCCCCTCCTCAAATGTGTTAGTAGCAAAAACATATTTCCATATTTCTGCACACTTTTTTCCCCTCACTCGCTTAAATCTCTCCTCATGTCTACAGAGAGACCACATAAATGAAGAAAACATGAAGGCACTTCAGGCGGCTGAGACGTATTATTAACCCCTGGTATTATTATAACAACAAAGCCTCATTTCCAATACGGACACAGAGCGGTTAAGAACAATGGACTCTGATCTGACTTGGAATGGATTTGGAATTGGACTGCGTGGAATACATGAATTACGAAGTTATTTATACACAAATGGCATAACATTAAACCAGCGCGACACAGTGACGCTCACCAATAAACAAAGAGGAACAATGGTAGACAGCAAGCATATTCCACGTTCTTTCTTATTGGCATGTGGCTGTATGTCACAAAGATGACAAAGAGGCGACTGCAGGCTGCACAGAACAACTTGGCCTCAGAAGCCTGTTTGGGACCTGTTGGAAAACTCGAAAGCCTGACCACAAATGACAAATGAAAGGCGCCAAAACTAAACAAAGGGAATCTTCCATGGACTCCACATCCTATGGGGGTCTTGCAGATTTCACACCTAGGTGTGAAATTCAGCAGAGCTGGACCTCCAGCTGCCACTTGCCTTACGTCTGCTTGATGCAAGACAATCATTCTCTTTGTGTTGGTGGTTTCACCTTTCCCATTTAAGCCCACAAGGTAGCTCAGCTCAACCTGAGAACTTGTAAGAGCGCCATCAAGAGTCGAGGTAGTTTCTGCCGATAGGAACTTGTATGTGACGCGAGTGCTATTTGTTGTAGTTAAATGATAACGAAATGAACTGGACCACTTGGTGGAAACGGGGCTAAAGGGGACAGGATCCTTCTAAAGCAGCAATGCTCAGCCAACCATGAGAATTGGTTTTCAACCTAAAGGCATAGAATTTTGAAAAAATGTCTAACCAGACAAACCTTGGTTTAACAGATTACAGTACAGAGGTGAAAACTGTGTGTGCTGGAACAATTTTCCCTCTAAATCCAGGAAAATCAAACGGTAAAGTGTACCTGACACAATCCACCAATCATGTCATTAGTGAACCACAATCAAACATTATCTTTTGTTTTTGTTTTAGTGTTAAGGAAATAGCTTTACAAAATGACTTTTCCTTTAGCCATTTTATTAATGTTTTTCAATGAACATTTTTGTGATAGCAATGACAACAATAAAACAAATGCATCGCATTCTCTCATCCTCAGTGTTTTGATAATTTTTCTGATTGTGACTTCTCCACTAAGGTAAAACCAGTTTGGTATCTGGGTATCTAATAAAATCCAAATAAGGTCTTTTTTTGAAATAAGAACTTGGCTGATGACAAAAAGTCAGCAAACAGAAAGATAGTCAAACATCAATGTTTGCTCCGTCTGGCTCAGATGAAGTTTAACGGATAAGCAAATAAGACACTGTAGACTTAAAATATTGCATCAGAACTGGGGCTCAAAGGAAATGATCTATTTTGACCTCATATAGATGTAGATGTATAGATATATAGATATAGATATACATATAGAGGGAGAAAGAGTCTGACATACAGAGAAGGACTGGACGACTTGAACACTCACCACCATGTTATAGGCTTCGGGAACATCTATTTCAAACTGAAACCTTCCACTTTGGTAGTAACCCTCATCTGAAAGAAAACAGAGACAACCATGAATACACAAGAATAAACAGTGCGTGTCAGTCATGTCTGAGAAACAAGGCCTTGACTCATCTTATCACAGACCGTAGATCAGGATGTAGAAATGTTAAGGGTTAATGGTCTGCGTTAAAAGTGCTTTTACATTACACTTTTTACATTCAACCGCACACATTTACAAGACAACATATGACATTCACATTCGTACAGTGAGTTGGACTTTTATTCGTGTTGTTTTACTAATTTTGTGGGTGTTCTCATTTTTGTGTTGTTTCATTTGTATGTTTTTATGTCTATGTACGTACAGATTTTAGACTGTACAGCACTTTGGTGCAACTGTGTTGTTTTAAATGTGTGCTTTATAAATAAAGTCGGCCTCGATTGGATTGGATTCATACACGGTCAGTACAGCTGTTTGTCTCATGACTTGCTCGTGTAAACACCGACGTGTGGCCTCAACAACCAACCCCCAATTAGTGGTTGAGCTGCTAAACTCCTTTAACAAAGACTGTGTGAAGTAAATGCTTTTTGCATTCAAGACGGCAAAAAAGAGTAAGAGAGAAAATCATTGACAAGCTTAGCCAAGCTCAATCAGTCTGTGTCGGGATAATAGATGTTCAACTGGGCGAACTGAATGTAAATCTCAAGAGCCATCTCAGGGGAGAAGAAGTGAGAGGTGTGACCTTTCAGTGTGACCACGTCCTGTAGGTCAAACATGAGCCTACCTTAATTAAAGCTTTTCGTCTTGCATTCACACACACAAGCTCACTCATATGCCAGATGTAATGAAATACTCACAGTGGACGGCCAATGTCCACTTGACTGGCATCATTATGTTGGTACAGGGAAACATTGTGATGGATGACAAATGATGGAAAACATTGTTTACTGTCACTTAACATAATTGGCTGCTGCTTTGTCGGGGGGGGGGGGGGGGGGGGGGTATGTTTTGCATCGTGTGGCTTCACATCGCGTACAACTTTTTATACATTTTGTAATTTTAATCTGTGTGCATGTTAATGCTGCAGTAGCGCTGTCAGTGGTAGTCAACTGAAAAGGTGTGGAGCAGATTGACAGCGAATATTAACACGATGGCGACTCCCTCAGCAAGGGATAATGAAATCATTCATCAGCCCAACTGCTTTTCTTCTACCTTTGTTGTTCTTTGTCTATTTATATAACTATACTGTCTTTCTCCATTTCTCCCAGTATGTAACCTTCATAGCCAAGTAAAGATGTGTTTCTATTTTTAAAAGGTGGGTCTTTAATTAGTTGAATGACATTTCAATTTCACCTGCGATCTACTTTTTCGAATGGGATGAGAAAAAAAAGACAGGCAGGAAGAAACTACAGCACCTTCGAAGATCAGAGATGGTGGACAGAAGACTAATAAATGACTGCCTATAGACCTTGTTAAAGCTCATACAGATGAACTGAAGTATTTTAGAGAAAGGAAGTATCGGTAATGACCAGCAGTAATACTATATTACAATAATATTACAACAACCACATTATCTAAACCTAATTACCTAAAATATCTAAACGAAAACTTTAAAAATTATTATCACAATAATAAATGAAACAGAAAATGATATTAAATCTGAAATAGTATCAACAAAATATATTCAATTAGTGTCCTGTCTTGTCTAGTCAAGGCCTTTGTAATAGGGCAATCTAAATCAAACCCATTTCTGTTCTCTTATGTGTAACAAAGACAAGTACAATTTACTTGGACCAAACAAACAAACATTATCTCCTGTATTATTAATGAGGGAAAGAGACAGCGTGAGATAGAGAGATACATACATTTTAAACAGGTTTCAAGTGGAAAGAAAGAAAAAACAATGGCATTGAGAGAAGGGACAAGATGACAAAAGAGAAAAGAGCAGCAAATTAAAAGAGGGACAGAAAAGGGGAAGACGAGAGCGTATACCGGCTAACCGCAGCAGTGCAAGGTCATAAATAATTCATGGGGTCTCCACTGCACTGGAACAATTGGCGTTTATGGTCACAAGACACTGAGCTTGAAAACAGACACACAACTAAACATACACTAAACTCGGGAGTTTGGCTCTATGACAACAGTTTGCTGCAATATTTTACTTTCTCTACTTTTACTACTATTTCTACGACTAAGAACTGCAAAAGTAGCAGCAGAGCAGCTTGTGGTTGGTTTGCTGCAGACAGACCTGATATTGGCGCTACTCTATTGATTTGATTTAAAGTCTCTTTGTCTTTCTGTGATCCCATCTGAGGGAGGTATAGCGCCATGATGAAACAGTAGGAGTCCGCTTACCACTGTGAGTCACATCAATCCTATAAACTGTGGTGGGTCCACAGAGAGCGTGATTATTTGCGTCACTGATGTCATTACTCAAGGTAACTCACGCAGGGAGCTCCTGTATTTTTACTTTTACTTCATGGACATTGTTATAACTTGAGCTCTTTTGTTAACAGTATAATGTCAGTCACAGTCAGATTTATTCATAGATTAAGTTGCATTTTCCCTCGTAAGAACAGGGTGCTGCAAAGTGACAGATACAAGGCAAGACAGGTGGCATATGATTACTGTCTGACAGAGCTTTAAAAGAGAAAGATTGTCTGAAAACCAACCAGCAAATATAACAAAATGATCATGAAATAGTTCGACTTGCTTTACAGCATAATTTTTCTACATGTCTTTTACATGTTATTATAATATAAATGTACCTGTACTCTCACAATGTGACATAACGCAACAACTTCTTTTCCCAAGTATTAACTATTGTCTTCCCACAAATATACACTGTATTGTAAGTGAGGCATGAAGCTGTACATACTCAGGAGGAGGTGAACTTCTGATGACCGTGTACCCTCCAGAGCTTCGTCTTGGCTGTTAACCAACATGAAACATTTAGTTGTTTACGGCAAAACAGCAATCCCGACTGCTGTTAGTCCGGTCCTTTGTTTACCATGTTTATCTGTTTTGAGCAAGCACAAACACAAATGGCCAACTAACCAAATAGGTATTTCTCACTCTCTGTCTCTCTCATAGTTAAGACTGGCCTAGTTACAATGAATTGGGACTGACCGTCCTTCCACCGTGTTTGATTGTTGAACATTGTTGCCGTCACTATTATCCTGCTGAAAAAACAAACTAACCAACAACAGTGCAGAGATAATCTCCTTGGCTTTGATTTATTAATTCTCAACATAATAAAGCCGAATAAAATGATTGTGACAAACATCGGTTTAGGTTTTTGGTATATTTGACAACCCGCATCCTGAGGAAAGTTCCCTTTTAACTTTCTATTACCCTTTTTGACCACCAAAAACCTTCCCTGCAGTTCAAATTCTGTGTGGATGCTACTACTGGAACTACCGTACGTCTATTTATTCACATTATACATCTTACACAGTGCACACCTCAGTGTGTTTTATTGTTACCATTACTACTTTCTTTTCTGAAAAGAAAAATAAGGAAAATAGTGCAGATGCCAGATAAGTGTTTTTAGAAACTTGTCCCCAGGAGCTGGAGGAAAACCTTCCGTGTACATTTTTATCTCACACAAGGTTTTATGACAATGCACTTGTTGGACCTGCAGCAAACATACTGTACAAGTTTTCAAAAAAGTATGTTGTGACAGGTGCTACAGTATATTACAATTGCTGACTTGATACATAATTGGCACAACTCAGCAGTGTTGCTTCTTAACTGTCATTCTTGACTTTAATTGTGCAGCCCTACTCTGGAGTAGCGCCGTTCTTGTTTAAAAGCACCTGAAGACCTGTGCACAAACTTGACTTAACTTAAAACGGAGGCAGGCGAGAACAATAAAGCAAAGGAAAAGGAACAGAGAAATGAGAACATGCAAAATGTAGTGAAAGAGAAGAATGTGAATATGTGCGCTCAGGGATGTCTGGTGGTGTTAAAGTAGGGGAGACAAAGCCTTTAAATAATTGAGCAAGTCTTTCCCTGGGAACTCAATCTCCTCGTCAACTCCTTTTAACGAACAGGACACCAACCTTTACTCTAATTGCTGATCTTTGCCTTTCTCTTCAGATTTTGCTGACAATGGAGGAAACCTGAGCTGAATCCGGCTGGCCCAGAGACAGATGAATCACAGACATGTCCGAGAAAACAGCTAAGGAATGAATCTGATGAATTCATTACTGATAAATCATTAAAATATGTATAAAAAAAAAATCCATCACCACAAATCTTCCCAAATTAAGCAAGCACTGGAAGACACATACGATGTAAGACCTGACTGACAGAATACTTGGGCCAAAAACCTAATCTTTGGAAGAACTATCATTTAGAATTTGTCGCTTGGCAGCTTTATTAGCCTTATAAGCTTATTCAAAAGGATTTAGAGCCAAAGACAAAGCCAAACACTATAAACTGTTCATTATTATTATCCAACTCTGTTTACAGGCAGGCTGTATGTGTGTGCTATGAGGAATCAACAGGATTAAGAACTTTGTTAAGTCGTCTTGTTTGAGTATGCAAGTATGATTTTACTGTGATGATGTTGTCATGTTCCCAGAGGTTGATTGTTTTAGACACTGGTCAGACCTGGCATTTTCACACATCTCAGGTGACCTGTTCACATGTGGACAGCTCCAAGTAGAGGTGTGAATGCACTCAAGACACACTGGGGTTGCATTTAAGCAGATCTGATCACTTGTGTGTTCAGGATGTACTACCTAAATTAAAGATAAGATAAGTTACTTGAAATGAATTGATAAACCAATCGGGATACATTTTCGATAAGAAAACTAATGCTGATTGGCTTACATGTGGCCGCATACTTTAAGGTGTGTGGGAATGTAATGTGTCGACTGAAGGACACACTACTCTAACCCACTACAGTTCCATCATGAAACGAGATATTTTTCCATCTCTCATTGTTACTCGGTGTGTAAATGAGGGACATGAGAGTGGGGCACGGAGCTTAAGGGGCGGCGAGGAAACCATGTGTATGACAGACAGAGACGAGGGAGTAAAGGAGTTTGGGGTAAGAGAGCCCCAAGGGACTGGACTAATTCCACACCAGTGTGTTCGATTTGTGCAATATTTGACAGGTAGCCCACTTAGCTTGGAGTAGTGCTGAGCAAGCAAATTGGATTTAAGGGAATAATGATGGTGCAGCAAGGCTATCAAAAAACTGAGAAAGCTGTGGTGCAATTGAAAGATAATAGAAGAAAAAAAACAGAGGTAGAAACACATTACTAACATTTGCAGGGACCAGGCTCCATACTCCATCGGACACACCAAAACACCAAACCACAAATTTACAAAATAATAACTTATAACTCAGGTGTTTAACTACAGGGATGATTAATTGCCAGGCATTGTTGCAACAGACCTCTTTCTCCACAATGTGCACACACCCATACATATTGTTGAGAAGTAAGAAGGTGCGGAACAAAAAAGCACAGGATGTGACTGCCTGTGTTTTAGAGAGCACTCCAAAATCTGTTCAACATTCAGCTGGCAATTTCACATGTTCTGTAAGTGATTTCGCAATTATTCTCTTCTTGATCTTCTTCTTCTTCTTCTCCTTCTCAAGCCCTATTGCATAGGGCTGTGCTTTTTCAATAGTCTGACGATTCCATTATGATCGTCATATAACTGATTCAGTACGATGTAGCGATGCCTCCCACATGGCTACCTTTTCGTCAATCCAGCAGTCAGAAAAGCATGAACTTGAATACGAATTCAAACATTTCTTTACAAAAGAATATGACTTGTGCAATCCCCAAAAACAAAACGAGAAACTGGAAAATCAACAAATAATGTTACACGGCTATAAACGATTATGTGCCACCACTGCACCGAAGCAGAATCGCCAGTGACCCCCGACACAATGCATCTTAGAATCATTCTAACTATTAACTGTTCTTCGCCAACATTTCAACTCTTACCAGGAGACACTGCCAGCTGAAAATGATGCAGCTTGTCCTCATCTGGGAAACTGGCTTTGCACGTACCTGGACAGGAACATATAGGAGGAGGGGAGTTATTAGTTATTAAAAAATAAAAAGGTCAAAGCCAAAAGGTGTGTATGAGGTTAGGCTAGAAATCATATTGTATTTTCATCACATGCTTTCCTCAGTTCATACTATCTACACAGACAGCAGCATTTACTTTCTCATTTGTATACAACATGCCTGTGGGTGTCCCCTGTGATACCACATTCCCCCCTGGTGTCCAAAGACATTTACTGCACTCAAGTGCCACAGCTTCACTACAGGCACTTTTTTGAATATAAAAAGGTCTTTATTTTTGTTTTCCTCATTAAAAAACAAACAAACAAAAAAATGAAAGTGAACATGGAAGTCAAATGGAGTCAAATACAACAGTGCAAATCACAATTATCTGATAAGTTACTATGAGCGGCACGTTAAATATACATGTAGCACAAATAATTGATGAACATCTTATCATGGATCTGAAAGCTAATTTGTATTTTCCCCAAACATACTCCACCAAGCTCATAGATCATTTATGCCAACTTTGGCTGATAACTGCAGCCTCTATATCATGGCTTTTAGATGGTTTTCAACACTGCACACTAGCATTCAATACTTCATTTGTGTATAATTTGCCTGAAGTTTGCCTTTTATTTCCCTGTCCATTTGTAGTTTTACTAGGTTCTTGCTTATGTTCAACTGATGACTAATACCGAGCTGTCTTACTGAAGTATGACCCGAATTTCTAACTATATATCTGTATACAAACCATATCTACTGTGTACATCTAATAAGCCATAAAAATGTAAGCTTAATGCAACAATATGTATGTGTTGAAAGTGTGTTTTCTGGATAAAAATTTGAATCTGGTGTGATGGCTGGTGAAATACACACTTTTGACTGATTATATTCATTCATATTTACCACATTTACTGTAAAAAATAAATAAATAAATATATAAATATATATATATATATATCTATATATATATATATCTATATATATATATATATATATATATATATATATATATATATATATATATATATATATATATATATATATCTTATCTATTCTGGACAAACAGCTTCATGTTTTTACATATGACCTATAGCAGGACACTACACAGCAAATATATATGGGGCCGAACATGTGCTATTATAAGCATGCGGAGGAGGAGAAAGAGCAATAAACCCTCATATAGGAGTCGGACTTGACCGGGTGTGTGATTGCAGTCTGTAGAGGTGTGTGGTGTACTTACTGGGGAGATTGGTTTCAAGTTCTGCAACTTCTGTCGAGAGAAAAAAAAATCACAACAATGACTCAGCAGCGATTTTAAAAACAGGTATGACACAGTACCTGCTCAGTCACTCTGAAAGGTTTATAATTTATAATGTGTTAGCAGCTTTTTCAAAAACATAGGAGAAAAAAATGCACAACAACACAACTTCATAGTCTTCATAATTATTACTGTTTTGGCTAGCATGTTGCTAGATCTTCTGTAAATATAAAAGCTGCAATTTTGAACTTACACAAAACCTACCTATACTAAAGCCTTTTACTTAAATTTTAAGACAAGTCAGATCACAATGAATTGAACAAACCTTTATGTCAATTTCACTGGTCATGATAATCCGTTAATATTGGGGAAACAACAATTAAAAGGTGATGCCAGGTAGAACAAGACCAACGTAAGCAATGACAACGACAAGGGCAACTCGCAGGGACTTAAAAGAGAGAGTGAGGTGTCATGACGTTGTCTCTCAGGGTAATGAGCATAAACTATAAATAAAAAGCTAAGCAGCAAGAGGCAAGGACGAGGACAGCGAGAAAAAGATAAAAGAGGAATAAAGGACTGCAGCAACAGAGGCATGAAAAACCGAAAGAATGGCCTAAACGACGTCCATGGAGGAAGAGGAACCTGAAGAATTCATGCAGAATTCAAACACATCTGCCAAAGTTATGTTCCTATGAACTTTATTCAATTAAACCCAAATGAATAGAGCATACAATAGTACCAAAATACTGTACCATATATACACTATGTATGTATGCATATATATACACACACATATATATATGTGTATGTATGCATATATATACACACACATATATATATATACACACACACACACATATATATATATATATATATATATATATACTGTATATATATATATATATATATATATATACTGTATATATATATATATATATATATATATATATATATATATATATATATATATATATATATATATAAAAATAAACTGTACCATTATGAGTTAGTTCACTAGTAATGACTGTACTGTTTGAAACATGTCACTTCTTATCTCCCACATCAACTCTGTCTTAAAATTCACAAACTGAAGCAGGCCTCCGTAGAAGAGAAAGTTTAACAGAGACCCACAGACCCAGGTACCTTTGGTAAGGAGGCGGTCCCTGATGGACACTCTGTGGGTGGAGTCGGAGGCTCCTGAGGCCCGGCCAGTCCTTCCTCCATCATCCCTCTTCAGTTTGCTGGCCAATGTAAGCATAGCTCCGGTGCTGTGACCTGCCTCGGTCTGCCCCACGCTGCTACACTGCACCACACCACTGCTCAGATGGCTGAGGATAAAACAGAGCATGAAGAATTCATTTACATTTTTATCATATTGCACAGTCAAGAAAAAAATTCTCACGGAATTGGGTCGAGGCTTTTTTCTGTTATGAAATACTTTTTCTGCATAAAATCAATATTTAGTAACTTTAATTTGTAGTGCGACTACAGCAACAACAACAAAACAACCCTGGTTTGCGTATTCTTCTTCTTCCATAAGTTCTGGTAGGCTATACACTAAGAGGTACAATGATGTTCTCCAAAACTTAATGCCAGTGGTATTTAATTTATATTAACTGTGATTGATGTAACATATTTTTAATTCAATGCCTCGTTTTGATCACTGTCTGTTCAACTTGTTCCATCACACACAAACACACATGCTTATGGGGATGCAGTGGGTGCTGTGACTCAGTGTTTGTACAAATATAAATATTAGGGATGCATAAATTTGGAGTTTTTGCTGATATCTGATATATCGGGAGTGCTTGGGCTGATAACAGTCTGGAATATTATTGATTTTACTGACAGTGACCATGTTTTAAAAATGTTGTACTGTGTGAATTAATAAATATCCATGCATATATCAGGACTCTGCATCACAAGATAATAACCAATAAAAAGATCTGATTGTTAATTGTGCCAATTAAACTGATCGGGACACCCCTATTGCTAATTAATGGATAGGAGTACATTGTGCATGCTGAGGAGACTGCATTCTTGTCCTAATGACCCCTCGCAAAGCACTTGACATTCATGTGTGCAATCACACAGTGCTTCTATATATAACACATGTCCAGAGCCACAACACTTAGGGGCAATTTGTGTTTCAGTGTCTTGCAAAAGCAAACTTTTGGTTTGGTTTCGATAAACTTGGGTAAAATTCACCAACTTCAAAAGGCTGTATGTGAGAACACAAATATCAAAAATTAATCTGAGTATATTCCCTATTTTCTCCTGCCAGCTCCTTGTTGTCAAATTTTCACATAATGCCCGAGTGAGCCATTCCGAGAATGAGAACGACCCGTAATTCCTGAGAATAAATTTGAGCACCCCGAGGTGCTGTCACAGCTTCCCATATACACCACAAACGTCACAGTTTTCATTACTGAATGAAATAATAATTTCATAACTTAACAATTGAATGACTGTTACTTCATTAACAGTGCTGCTAGTGTAATAATATATAGCCCTCACAATAGAAGGATGGAAAACAACGTAGTTAAACCACAAAACTGAAAGCGCACAGATTTCCTGAGCACACACAGCTGAGATGCGAGTATTCGGTGCACAGTCCCTACCAAAACAGGGGTTTGCTTGTTATCTGCAGAAAGAGGAGTCTCCCTCATGCACTGTAAACTTTGCAGCTCCAAAATCCTGCCACTGCTGCGGCTGCTGCAGCTTAACACCATCATTATGATATGGAGACCTTACCTGTGCCCTCTGCTGGATTATAAGGGGTACTTCAATTGGCACTTATGAGCATGCATTTTCCAGCAGGTCATTTCAGTTCCGAACATGAACTTCACATTCCACATGCCAAATAATATCAAGTTTGGAATAATGAGTGACAGCCCTTCTATACTTTATGCTAAAGCCGGATGCAACCCAACACCTGAATGTTCTAGACATGTTCCTGCTGTTGTGAAAGCTTCTGATCAAGACAATATCCCGCTGCATTCGTCATTATGTAAATAGAAAACTCCAGAGAAGGTCAACACCCACTTTTTCCACGGTTCATATCTTAAAAAACACTTTAGATATTCAGACAGGATGAGCTAGAGATCAAACCAACAACCTTATTAGTGGAAAATCCACTCATACTCCAAAAATGGCAGCTGACCTTTTTGATCTGGCAATTTTTGTAAAAGTTGTAAAAGTCACCAACAGTGAAATTTCATGTTGGTATGGAGGCCTTTCACCTCTCTCTATGGGAAGACTTCAACGGTGTCTCTGTGATACATGCATCCAGTCTGACCCCTGCCTGGACTCATTTGGGGTGCAGCAGTGGCAGAGAGGGTAGGTATCAGGTAACAAATATGTCTCAGTGAGACACACTAAACGTCCATCTGCTTGAGCTGTCAATCACTGCAGCCTGGCGCTGCTCACTGACCCAGACAACCTGGATATGAGTGAGATAGCTGCAATGGCAGGGGAGCGCAGTAAAGGCAGTCAACAGAGGGATAAAACATGTCTCATAAAAACATGTTAACAATGTGTAATTATAACTGATGTACGTCATCAACGGGACATTTTTTTTAGCAACAAGCAGCTGAAGAATTGGAAGACAATGAACAACTTAGCATTGGAATGTGCATTCTGCATCACACAAGGCTTGAACTCACAAACTCAAGACACCCAAGCCAAGTCACTATCCCAACTATGTTTTTGGACTGTGGGAGAATGCCGGAGTACCCAGGGAGAACATGCAAACTCCACACAGAAAGGCCCTTGATCAACCCAGGAATCAAACTGCAGACTTTCTTGTTCTGAGGCAACAATTTGAGCCACTGCTCTACTGTGTGGACTGGATGGATATTATCTATATCTATTTTGTGAAAATGAAGCCTGAGACACTATAACACAAAACATAGACAGTGAAATTTAGCCTGTACAAACACAAGCGAGTGAGTAACTCACTGGGCACGACCACTGTTGTACTGAAGCCAGGATACACGAACTACAGCTTCATGACTGCAGATCAAAGGTCTCAAACTTGTGGCTCACATTCATTTGAATGCAGCCCAACCTTTTATATCAAGTTTTAATGAGAACTGGCCCACAACCTCCTCCACGTTGCTAAATTATAAACAGTATTTAATACTAAACATGATTAGCTATTCATGTCATGAACAGTGGGCAATACTTTTATAATAACAATACTTAAGGTTACATGAATCACACATTATCACAAAATGATGTATGTATATATGATCAACTTTAGTGTTTTTATTAAAGTTCAATTTGCATAATAAATGTCCCTTTTTTACTGTGCATCGTGATTCTGTGAAATATCATCATGTATATTGTCATTGTATTGGAATACTGATACGTTTTTAGCTAATTTCACACTTAGTTGAACTTTGTTTCACATGACCGGCCCCCTCATGATCAGTCTGATGAGGACACTCACTGGCCCCCAGGTCGTTTGAGTTTGAGACCCCCTTAACTAACGAAAGTATCAATATGTTTCATATACTTTATGTGCTATCCTCGGTGATGGTTTATAATTGTATTTTGCATGTATACATTTAAATCCCTGCACCCTCTGCACTGTTCGGCTGGTGAACTCACTGTAATAACAAGCCGCTAACACTGCTAATCACAGTTAGCTAGATATAATATCTAACCTTAAAACCCGTGTCAGCTCAGAAGTTCGTTCCTCCCACGCGTGACTGAGCCGTTTCCAAAGGGTGAAAATGTATCTTTAAGTGTGTGTGCCAGCAAAATGTTAGCAGTCCTATCTTAGTGTTGTTTTTAGATTTTTACCTGCTGTCACAAAGCTAGCGCTCCGTGCTACACCATAATCAACCAGACAGCCTCCTCTGCTGTTCAAGCCGCCGTCTGCAACTCCAGCCGCAGACTGTTGCAGGCACAGCCGACTCCTGAGTCCTGTCCACGCAGGGGATTTGAGGACTGTGAGTGGATATACCCTCACAGAAAAATCAGCTGTCACAACTTCGCTCCGGCGTCATGAGCAACGGAAGTGCGGTGATTGCCTTTCGTTATTGTTGTCCGGGTCCAAACGGGAGTGATAAACAGTTCCGCTCTCGAGTTCCGGTTAGTTGGCGTTTTAAATGCTGCTAATGTGCAGTTGCGGTTATTATATTATATGATATGATATTATATGATATTACATTATATTATATTATATTATATTATAGTACAACATTTTCTACAATCAAAAGAGCTGAGGGAAGGACTATCCCAGAAATCTATCAAAAGTTCAAACTGCTATACCTGATTGTGTTCCTGTTGTCAGCATCTGTACAACAAACTCATCATCATGTTCTGAGACACGTAAAAGTAACAGAAGAGTCACCTAGGAAAACAAGGCAATAATTCAAGAGTTACCTTGGCTTTGATTTCACGGAAGCGCAGGACAGTTTTTATCCATATTGAGTGTGAAAATAGGAACAAAAACCTATATTATTTGTCAAAAATTGAAATTCACTCAACCATTCATTACAAACCAACCAAAGAGCATGATAACTGACACTGTGGTCACTGTGCGACACTGGTGAGATGACTTTAAAAAAAGTAAGCGAAAGAGAGTGAGTGATGAGATTATTTTGGAGCTGGTATTTATTTTGTATTATTATATTTATGTATATTTTGTGTTGGCCATCAGGCTTTCTATGATGCTCATAGAGCAAATAGACAATGAAGCCTATTTAAAAGTAAAGATGAAGAAAATCAAAGGGCACGAATCCCAAAATGTCCAGACAGCATAGGACATCATGTACTTGAGACAACTTTTCCAGTTCTCCTCAAATTAACCAAAAATAACACTAAAAAAATGAGAGGATACACTTCAAAATGAAACATTTCTGTCACTTGTGGGTCTTCAGGCTCAACATCTGTGTGGAGAGACAGGATTAAAAAAATAAATAAATAATGTGATGCTTTTCTGGCCAAAGGGAGGAATTAACTGATGTACCTCAAGTCATTTTAAAAGTCTGTTTATCTCCTCAGCAACTTTTCTTTTTTGAAGAAATGCCATATTTAATTAGCTCGTGTCAACTTTGATGTATACAGCCCAACAGTGACTTGGAAAATGTTGACCTAGAGTCAAAAACCCATCTGCAGTCTGTATGTTGGAGGCAAAAAATATTAGGATTTATCATGACATTGAGTCCAGAGTTGGGGATTTCTTAAAGGCTGTAAATCTGTCTTCACTTTCATTTCCATCTCCCATGACTGAGGGACACTGGGGGAAAAGGTAACACATCATTATAATTATTTTTAGTTGTAGTTGTTTTTGTAGTAGTGATTTAATAAACATTTTCAACTCTAAAACCTTACATTTAGATTTTTTTCTGAACATTTTCCCACAATTTACGACACAATAACTGTAAAACATTTGACCCATGAATAAATCTCAGCGAGGCAGCGATGGCAGACTTGAAAGGTTGTGGGAGATGTCGCTATTAGAAACATAAGTGGGAAGACAGTTTAAACATCCAACTTTCCAAATGTTTGTCTAAGATGTAAAGGAAGAATTTACCCAAATCATATCTAAATACTTGTGAAGTATACCATGAGGTGCCCATTAAAAAGTTTCAGAGGTGGATCCTACTGCTAACAATCTGTCAAAACCAATTTTCCTTTCGTTTTGATGTTGTTTATTAGTCCCTTTTCTAAAAAGTAATTAAAAAAATACCCAAAGACTTTCCACCGTCCTGTCTTTACTTCTTTTTTTGATGCTTGATACTTTCCAGGCAGGATTTCAACAACACCACTGATCTGCTGCTATGTTATGAACTGCTGAGACTTTTTAGATCATCTGTGACATCTCTGCTTCCTTCCTATACCTCTAAACAAACATCTTCTCTTCAAAGTTTTTTTGTTTACTTGACTTTTTCTCATAAACCAAATCACTGGACTGAATTTTGGGGATGACTCATCAACTGGGAGACAACACACCGGTTTATTTCAACCTGAAATGAAGGATTAGGTAACTTTCATGAAATAATTTGAATAATACTTCCCCACAGCACAACTTAAATGTACATTTCCTTTCATAATGCTTTGCCACCAATTAATCTGAGTGCACCACAGTCATATCTGGCTGTCAGCTCAGATCAAACAGTGACTATGACTCAGCAGCAACAGTGAGAGCAGCCACAGTAGAAATAACCAGGGGCTTTGCTCCTTCTGCTGGACCCCATGACCCAGATGTGACTAATTTGCTTACGAGAGATAAAACTTCTCTGCAAGAGCAGGATTAATGCACATGTCATAGGAAAACTAATCTTGTTTTTACTCAGTGTTTGCTTTACTTCTTCACTGTGGTGAAGGGTGAAGAGTCACAAATAAGGGTGGTTAGAGGTAGATGTGTGCTGTATGTATTAGGGATGGGAATCGGTATCGGTACGATACTGGTCAAAATCACTGGATCATATATTATTGGACAGATAAAAATGTAAAATCTGATACAATCCAAAAATCCTATCCATCACATGCTTCACTATGCACAGACTATAAAAAAAAAATAGAAATAGAACATTTTAGCTGAGTCATGTTTTGTCTGTTTATTATACTGTATGTGTTACACAGTTGGAGAATAATGTCGTTGAAAACTCAGCACAAATGTCTGGTTGACAGCTTCATAGTTTTATAAATGGTCTAAAATGACTACATCGGACTGATATCGGTATATCAGACAATGAAAAGTGGTATCGTCCCATCCCTAGTATACTGTATATACGTGTTTGTGTATACTAGCAGGTAACGCATTCTGCTGACCTACTAGGTCATCAAACTTGACCTAATAAAACAAATAGGCTGTGTTTTTATAATAAATGTGTGGTGCCGACATTTTATCATACTCTCGTCATTCATGTGTGAAGCTGGTGTGATGTGCAATGACTTCACGTATCGGGAGAAGTCTATATCATCATGTATCAGCGACATCATGTATATGTGATCCGATGTTTTGTGACAAGGATATCACACTCACAATATGGAACATTTCAGTTGTCAGGCTCTAGCACATAATAACCTGTGAGTGGTGTCAGAAGCCTGCACAGAGGAGATGGATACATCCTGTACACCAGACACTGTTTGACAGAACGCCTCACCGGGAATGAAGTTGCTCCACACTCACTGCAGAATTTGAACGGGCCGAGACAACACACTCGGAAAGTTATTCAGTTGAAAAGTTCAAAACTCTTGGCATTACACAGTTTTGCACAATAAATCATACTTTTAATAGTCCATTTAAAACAACCACTGTGGTACTCAGTGAGGGACTAGCTAAGCAGAACATTGTCAACAATAACCCAGGTCTTCTTTCTCCTTGGTTGCGTTTATGGACATCTGGAAACAGTCAGGGTTCCTCTGGTTTGCAGGCCAACACGTAGTAATACCTTATTCCCACCATCAGCTCGGTCTCAGCTGAGGTCACCTTCATTATGGACATCAGCCTGGTGAGAGAGAGAGAAGGGGGGGAGTGTGAGGGCATTATCACCAAGGCTGCCACTACACATTTTGGGCTATATATATAATAATGCAACGCGTACCTTTCACACATGTCCTTGGAGAGATTGGCGGCCCTCTGTGGGTCTTCTCTCAGCAGAGCCTGATACGTTGAGAACGTCTCCAACAGCCCGATGAAGCTGTACAGGGGCATGGATCTTCTCACCCACATATTCTTCTGCCTACACACACAATAAAACCTTCATTTATAGGCTTTTATTTGCACAGATTACTATCAAAACAGTGCAGAGATAAAACAGACAGTGCACTGTTCCTAAATGATTATTTCTAAGACATTGTACGCGTTCATTATGAGCTGTGATTGAGTTAATTTAAACATGTGCCAATATAGCAAAAACTTTTGATCAAATGCCTCCCTCTAGTGGTTTTTTTGGAACCTCACAACCTCAATTTTACTCATTCATTCATTCATTCATCGTTTACTACTTTATCCCCCACATAAGGAGGATAAGCCGAGTCCCAGCTGACATAGGGTGAAAGGCGGGGGTGCACTCTTATCAGGTCACCAGTCCAACACAGAGGCAAACAAGCATCCACTCTCACACCTACAGTCAATTTTGAGCGTCCAATTTGCCTGTTTCCCGAATATGCATGTTTTGGACTGTAGGAGGAAAACAGAGAACCCCCCAAAAAAACAACCAGGTCGCGATCCCCCAGTCCAGAATAAACCCAGGGTTAAAGCGGCCTAGGCTAGATAATACCTCGGGTATATTATGGCCTAAGCCGCATTAACCCCGGAGTATGGGCCAGAATATACTCCTCTTGTGTAAGGAGGTTTTGATTGTATTTAGACAAGAATGGGTTAATTGTTCAACCTTTTATTGGGGATTCAGCTGTGTCATGTAAATTAAGTGAGAAAGCTAACTGAGGTCAATCTTGAAATAAGACCCTAACCCTGAAAATGTGAAATGTCAAACAAATGTTTGTTAGCAATTAGAGACTTGTTTTGGATAAATATATGAAACTTACTTAAGTAGTAGATGACTTCTATATCCTACATTTTGTTAGGTTGCTGATGAGAAAACCGAATTTCAATAACACATTTTATTATTTTTGGTTAAAATATAGATTATTCCAGGGTAAGTACATGCTCGCGTTCCTGTTTATAAATATCAGTAAATACAATCAACACTTCTTTACCACAAGAGGTGTATACTCTGGCATAGAGGTTTTATTCTGGGCAGGGGTTCATTTGGTCTGTTACACCGAGTCTTCTTGCTGCATGGTCAACAGAGGCTGCATGAAGGTAAGTTTAAACATTTATTTAACACATGTTTCCTTATTACAGTTCAATAAATGTTTGTTAAAAAAAAAAAAAAAAAAAAGATTCAGAAATCTTCTGAAAACGAAACATTTTGGTCTCTCACCACTTCTTGACTGGGTAAGGGATGGATTCATATGCCGCCCGGTACAAAACATCTGTTCTGGCACCAAGACAAGGATTGCGGTAAGGTTTCAAGGCTTCATAATACTAAAAGTGAAAAGAGGACAAGAACATTACAAAATGGAGTCATGAGATTGTTTCCTTCACACAAAGCCCTGTATAATAACAGAATACAGTATGTTTTGCTGTATAAAAACAAAATCATAACATCTCGGAGACAGATATTCAATAAAATGAAGCCAACTGAGGACAACTCCATTAAAAGAAATATCACCACCAGATGGTGGTGTTGTTTAATTCGATTTGATAGTGTCAAACAAGCATTTGTAATTCATTTTAAACATATTCATTCTTCAGACATGTTTTAATGAAGTTGGGGTTGTATTTTAACAGGTTGTTCAACACCTACTTTTACCTGCAGAAGTAAAAGTGTGTATCAGTACTCCCTGCACGTACCTCTTTGCACACTTGGTTGAGTGTGTGCAAGCAGCAGTCCCGGTAGCTGATCTCCATGTCCATGGTGTAGCTGAGCAGGGCTAAGCAGCCACGGGGCTTCAGGACTCTGTGGGCCTCCTGGAGAAAGTGTGGCCTGTCAAACCAGTGGAAAGCAGTCATGGCTGTCACCAGGTCCACTGAGCTGTCAGCAAATGGCAGCTCCTCAGCCAAACACTCCCTAAAGATGGAACAGTAGCAACTTTAAAACTTCTGACACTACTGGGGAAAAAAGGACATTTGGGGTAATCCGTTATTTAACTCAAACATGCACCAAGTGTGACACAGCATTGCTAATAGTTGCACTGCCTTTATTAATTCAGTGATGTATTCATTTTTCAGTCACACCATATTAAAAATTGACTTTGCCTGTGGTTTATTGCTTATGTTCTTCTTATACTTTGTTCAAAAGATAAACCAATCAATGTACGAGTTTCAATTAAGACATTTAAAACACTGTTAAGTTAATGTAGCACCAGTTCAGTGACTGAATAACTCATGGGTTTGAAAACCAAGCTGTGGGGTTGTTGTGACAGGAATGTAAAACATAAACCCTGGGTCTAACATTCACGCTCCTAAACTATGAGCTGATTCTCAGCATCGGTCCGATACTGATCAAAATCACTAGATCGGATGTAAGACAGATAAAAATGTTAAATCCGATACGATCACTATGAAGAGGCTGTACAAACAACAGTAACAGAATTTTAACTGAGTCTATGACCCTATACATAAATTTATATTTCTTTAATGTGTGCTATAACAAAACAATATATAAGGATTAAACCTTATGATAACTCTTTGTTATTATTCTTAGACATGTAGTAGTCATTTTGGTACAGTTTCTAAACAAGGCAATCAGAGATGGCCCTATATATAAGGGCCACATTGTTCTTTCTTTGGCCAAGGTTCAACAAAGCTCCTTGTTGGATTGTCAGATTTGAACAGATCATATGATTTTAATTTTCTAAAATCACTATTTCAATAGGCAATTTTGATTATAGTTTTTGAAAAAAGTTATAAGCTGTCACAGAATGTTCAATTCACTTTGCTACTGTGCCATGTAAAAAGTGACTCTTGAATAGTCCATGCTTACCTATATGTGACGTTTTCCTCTTTAGCATGCTGCAAAGCCAGTTCCAGCTGGGCAGGACTCACATCTGTCCCCACCACCGAATCAAAGTGTTTCGCCAGCAGCAAAGTGCCCTGCCCTGAGCCACAACCCACATCCACTGCCAACTCAAATGGAGGACCTTTCTGCCAAATCAGTCATCAGGTTAACAGGTTGTTATGGCACGATGCAGTCATAATAAGACCAGAAACATAATTTCAAAACATGATCCTTCCTCTGTTGGCACTTACGTGTTTTTTCAGGAATTGAAGCACCAGTTGTACCAACTCGTCTGAAGGAGGGACCCTGTGCTTCCAGTAGGACGCAGCATGTGCCAGGCCATTAAAGAAACGGTTGGCCATTGCTGTAGCTGACGCCTCTCTGAACTGCTAATCTAGCATTAATTCAAGGGTCTGTTGTTTTTACTGGCTAGGAGAAACCACACTGTCTGTAGGCACACGTTTAAGTAAAATATAACTTGCATGGAGCAGCAGGGAGGCCTGGGAAATGGGAGGTTCCTTTCATGCCAACAGTTGAACTTGTTGAGCGTGTTTAAAGAATATATTATAGAAAATATTTTCACATGATGTGATTCAACTCGCTTGTTGCACAACCTTTGCTCCTGTAAAACACTGCCAATATACAAGTTACAATATACAGTTAGGCCCAGAAATATTTATATATATATAACACAAGTTTTGTTATTTTAGCTGTTTACGAAAACATATTCAGGATACAAATATATAACATATGGGCTTAAAGTGCAGACTCTCAGCTGTAATTTGAGACTATTCACATCCAAATCGGAGCAAGGGTTTAGGAATTACAGCTCTTTAATACGTAGCCACCTCTTTTTCAAGGGACCAAAAGTAATTGGACAATTGACTCAGAAGGCTGCAAAAAAAAATAACATGGCTGCATGGGCTATTCCATTGTTAACCTGTCATCAATTAAGCGGTTAAAAGGTCTGGAGTTGATTCCAGGTGTGGCGTTTGCATTTGGAAGCTGTTGCTGTGAACACACAACATGCGGTCAAAGGAGCGCTTAATGGAGGTGAAACAGACCATCCTGAGGCTGAAAAAAAAGAAGAAATCCATCAGAGAGATAGCAGAAATGTTAGGAGTGGCCAAATCAACAGTTTGGTACATTCTGAGAAAAAAAGAGTGCACTGGTGAGCTTGGGAACTCAAAAAGGCCTGGACGTCCACAGAAGACAACAGTGGTCGATGATCGCAGAATCGTTTCCATGGTGAAGAAAAACCCCTTCACAACATCCACTCAAGTGAAGAACACTCTCCAGGAAGTAGGTGTATCAGTATCTAAGCCGACCATAAAGAGAAGACTTCATGAGAGTAAATACAAAGGATTCACCACAAGGTGCAAACCATTAATCAGCCTCAAAAATAGAAAGGCCAGAATTGACTTTGCCAAAAAACACCTGAAGTTCTGGAACAGCATTCTTTGGACAGATGAGACTAAGATCAACCTGTACCAGAATGATGGGAAGAAGAAAGTTTGGAGAAGAATTGGAACAGCCAACAGTTCAACTTGTTGAGCGTGTTTAAAGAGGCAGCTCGACAAATATTTTCACATGATGTGTTTCAACTCGCTTGTTGCACAACCTTTGCTCCTGTAAAACACTGCCAATATAAATGAATGTAATAATGAATGGAAATCCACATAAAGCTCAAAGGTCCATGTGATAGTGGGTTAATTAATGTTGGTACTCTTTCACCAAAGAGTCAGCAGAATTGAACTTAGACTGTTTCCTGTTGCAAACAATAAACACAAATACATTCCAACACTAGCACCATGGTATTATTCTATTCTAACTATTGCCTCGTCACGTTTTACCTCTTGCAGGCAAAGAAATGCTGCAAAAGCACATTTGCTATTGTAAATCTGTGTAACACTTTTTCTGTGTGTGTGTAATGAGAAAACCTCCATCCATTGGTCCAGTATAGGACATGAAATATCTTGAAATTATTTTGAACGTTTGGTGGGGGGGATGGTCGTCTTTCAACTCAAAGGTTGCTCGTCTACATACTACCGACATGTCCTCGGGTGACATGTGACAGCTGTGCCGGCAGTGTGTGCAGGTGACGAGTGATAGAAAATGCACTGCACATACAGTAAACGCACCGTATAAAAGTGTGAGTGAATGGGTGAAAAACTGTAGTGTAAAGCAGCTTTGAGTGATCTTTAAGATAAATACAAACCATTTGCATAAAAAATGTTGGTAGAACAGTCAGGGATAACCTTAATACGTAGATCACATCGTATACTTTGTATTTCGACATCCGGACAGCGGAAAGCTAAGACAACAAAATAAAAAAAAATAAAAAATAAAAAACTTGCTTATACATCACACTTATGTCTCTTATGACTCTATAGTTTGGCTTACTTGAAGCTCTTACTTACTTCTAGCTCTTATTTGTACCCAAATGTTTAAATGCACTTATTGTAAGTCGCTTTGGATAAAAGCGTCTGCTAAGTGACATGTAATGTAATATGATAGAGTCCAGTATTGGTGTCAGTAGTGAGTTTTAATTAAAAAAATATCATCTTTCCAGTGGTGAACTGATACTTAAACACATTTAGCACCGAAAGTAAAGAAATGTGTTGATCGATTATTTCTCTGTTGTAACAATGCTTCGTGGCAATAAGTCTTATACTGTTGGAAAGTCTGATTATTTCCCTTTTAAATGGAGCCACTTTTATTGTGGGTTTAAGACTTGCTTAAACAGCCTATTCTGCTATGGACACTTGTTTGGTGTCATAGTCTGAAGAAGAAAGACATATTGGCAATTTAACAATTTCAACAATTTATTATTTGGAAGAACCCCACACCACCACAACAGCCTGGCACCTCCTCTTCCTCCTCTTCAGTGCAAAATGTAAAACACGTTTAAGAAAACTTGTAAAATACAAATATACACTTCAAAGTGCAAGATGGGGCACTTCCCCTCCTGTGACAATTACAATCATTAAGAAAAAAAAGGGGTAAGAAGACAAAGAAAATAGACAAGAATGTCCACATTTAATACGTTCTCTTCTTAAAGGTCCAGTATGTAAGATTTAAAAATAGGACAATCGGCTGCAAGGTGTAGCTGCAATAAATGTTGCCACATTTTACACTGTACCTTGAATGCATCACATGTTTTAAATGTTAAAAAGTGCTACAGTGTAGCTTATTGTGGTTACGATGCCAGGACGCAGTAATATTCCAGCTCCCACTTTAATTCTGTGTCAAGAGACGTGACAGCCATCGCAGCCAGAAACCTGTGAAGCAGTGCAGAGAGTGATTATGTGGCATCACAGCTCAGTACAGCGCCACACACACGTAAATGAGGTTGTTAAGATGTTTGGGGTGTGGTGGGGTTACCTGTCCTGAGTGTTGAGCAGCAGGTCTCGAGCAGACTTGGGGTCTTTCTTTTTGTACGTTTGAAAAGCGGACCAGGTCTCAATGAATCCTATCAGGTTTCTCAATGAGATTAATTGGTTTGCTTCGATATATTCAACCCTGTGTGTATATCAATGCAGTACAATATCCATGTGTTATTTCACAGAAGAAAAAAAAAAAAGATAAAGAATTAAAATAGCAAATATACAGAAGAGAATCAGATTTTTTTTTCTGATTTCTGAGAATAAAGTGAGAATTCTGAGAATTTAATCTCAGAATTCTGACTTTTTCCTCAGAATTTATTTTTTCTACATGTGGCCCCAATACTTGTAACACAATAAATGGAAAGCAGATTTTAGCTCTGGTGTAATTGTGTGCTTTTAAACTTTACCAGCAAGGACAATCACCGGGATTGGGGTAGGTTGATACTGTACAATAGACAGTACCAGAATCTCTTAATTGGACTATTGTGAGCACAAACACTTTTATTTATGTTTCGGTTAGAGGTCCAATTCATTGTTATGGCCCAAAGTAATAATTTCTCAGGCTGCACTAGATGATGTTCATGTTCTGAGTTTGTTTCTACTGTCTAGAGTATCAATGTTAATTGTTTAAAAAAAAAAAAAAAAAAAATTACAATTTGATACCTCTCTTTGTCTGGAAAAGTGATGGCAGCGTAAAGATCCTCCAGCTTGTTCTCACATACAGCTACTCGGTTGTTTGTGTGTGGCATTAGCGTCTGCTTCATCTGGGAATTGATTACATTATAACAAATACATTTCAGCAGTTATTGCATTGTGTGGAGCAGTGGTTTAAATGACATTGTGTGTGTGTGTGTGTGTTGTCTGTCTGCAAAAATTAAAAATGTTGTATCAGCTTTCACAAATGCATTTGTATGTGTTTGTGTATTAATAATAGTATGGAAATACCTATTGATGAGGGACTTTTATTGTATAAAAGATACTGGTGTGACTCAGTCAAAGTGCACTCACTTCTTTAAAGATATGGGTGAGTTGTTCTCCACAGTTCTTGTAGTGAAGTTTACTGCTCATATCAGAGTAGCCCAGCAGAGCCATACAGCCCCGGGGTTTCAGAACCCTACTTGCTTCAGCCAGGAACCTGTCCTGATCAAACCAGTGAGCTGCTGATGCTGCTGTCAGCAAGTCTACCGAGTTATGTGAAAATGGAAGCTCCTCTGCTGTCCCTTTCCTGCAGATGAAACAGGGAAATCAACCAGTCAGAACATGTGAATACCAAATACTGGACACAGAGACAACAGTGGCTTTTTATTGTGACAGACATGATCATCTTTGTGGCATTTTTGTGAAGGGTAAATCCAAAACGTATGAACAAATAGCTGGAACAGTATGAGCTCTGCAGCAGCAGCAGCAGCAGCGTGCAGTGTGATTCAGCCACCATGTGTTCCACATTCATCCACGAGGCCTTAGCCTGAGGCAAACCTGGCCTGTTGAGCACAGTGGCTGCATAACAGGTGCAGGGACATGCGGCTAAACCGCAGCGTCACATACGGCCATGTCCTGTCAAATGGTGGCACAGCACGGTTAACTTGCGTATCCACTAGCGTAGCACCAGGTACTTTTTTTTTAGTACCTGCTCTGGCGAGGTTCCGTTTCTATTGCTGGTGGAATGTCAGTATCACAAAACATTAAAAAGAACATTAGCTCATAGTTCTCCTAAGGTTAGTTAGACACTAACCAATAATTAAGCCTTAGAGAGCAGATTTGTATATCACTATAAAACTACAATTGGATCAATTACTCTTTTTTCCTCTAAATAGTCTGTTTACAGTTACAACCAGAGTTTGACGGATGAATCCTTACGTTCTGTTTACGCTGATTTACTCATGTAGAAATGAACCTTGTTGTATACAAGAGTTGAATTTTGTGTTACATGGACACACAAATTTAAAGCTGTCAGTCATTGCAATTAATGGTTGGTTAATTCAAACAGGCTAGTGATGAAATAAAATAATTTATCTTTTATCTATGCAAACGTGAAGTTTAAAAAACAACAACAGTGTGGAATGCTGGGAAGTTTTGGGAATAATTACCTGTATGTGATGTTGGGGCAACTTTGCACCGCTCTGGCTTCGTCCAGCTGACACTCACTGACGTCCATTCCCACGACTTCTTTGAAGTGTGGCGCGAATAGTTGACAATTCTGACCCGTTCCACATCCTAGATCGACTGCCAGCTCGTGTGGTTGTCCCTTCTGGGAACAGATATGCAGTATTTAGCACGTGTGATTGTTTGAGATGCACTCACCTGCCACTGCATTAGGTACACCAAACATTAGGTACACCAAATGTTCAACTGCTTGTCAACACACGTGTAGTCGCCAAGTCCCATTTTCAGCCGCTACTGATTGCTAATTGATAGTTCAGAGAAACTGATACTGAAACATTTTAGGAAAATAAAAATTACACCTGTTCCTAAAAATCAGCTCCAGCCTCGGCCTTTAACCATTGCGCCCCCTGATGTTCAGGAGGAATAAACCCAGAAAATACAAATGAATGTATGGCTCCTACAACAAATATCTAATCTGCCAATCACGTGGTAGCAATGTTGATCGGAATCAGAATCAACTTCATTTGCCAAGTTTGTGCATTCAAACAAGGAGTGTGTGTTGGTTCCGCTTTGCTCTCTAATACGAACAAACAAAATAAATATAAAACAGGAGAAGAGAATTTCTTTTTTTGAGCAGAAGATATAAATATAAAAAAAAGTATATATTTATACTTTTTAACATCTGGTCAGCAAACTCCAAACTGTGATAAAACAGTGTATTGTTCACTCAAAGCACATTTGGTGGTACCATACCTTGTTATCCAAGTATTGAAGAATAATATTTCTGAGCCCATCAGGAGGCGGAAAGCGATATGTTTGGTAGATGGAGGCATGTTCCTTCCCCTCAAAGAAGCGGTGAGTCATGACGGTGCGTCTTTTTGTCTCCTTGTTCCAATCTGAAGTAAACTCTTTGACTCTTTTATTGAGCAAAGCTTTCTCTTTAGTTACCTTTAGTCTCTTGTCGGCCCACCTTTAGATTCTACACAGCTCCTGTCTTATCTTGTAAGTACTTAACTTTTTGGTAAATCTCCACATACATACACACATACATACACAAAACACCCAACTCCTGTAGGGCACAGGTTATGTTCATCGGTCACAGACAAGAAAATAATCTCTAACTTATACAGAGTTAAGTTAATGAGTAAACCAAACTGCAGTCTCAAACACCGGAGCGGTGCAGAAAAGAACTTTTCAGTTATACTTTATTTGCACAAATGTTTTTATTTCGTTGCTTTTAACATGAGTAATCCTGCTAAAGAAGACGAGACGTGTTTGACATCAGGTGGGAGAGCAGAAGCTCAGTGCACACGGAATGTAATCAGTTAGATATTTACTGTTAAATATTTCACTGCAGTGTTTCTTTCAATCAGACTTTGGTTTTTGACCAGTGTCAAGCTGAGCTGCGGACTTTATCCTTTCATAGCCAAATTAATTCTACACTTCTTAGCTGCATACTGACGCCAGTGTTAATTATACTCTATACATTTACAGTACATGAGTTTGTTGACGCCACAATATGCATATCTGCAGAAGAGGAGACGCACAGGATTATTCGGGATATGGTGGACAGTTAAGGTGCTCAAGCAGGTGCGCAAACTTGAGCATAAAATAAACAGGTAGCATGTAACATGGATTACCGGTTGCGCCGGAGGTGTTGTTGTGGTCCGCAGTCTGGCCGCGTCTGTCCGGCAGCGAAAAGGAGCCGGACCAGAAACGTGAACATTTATTTGGTTCCGGGCCTAATTGGCTTAGTCCACAGTAATTATGACCATGGGGATGACAGAGGTGGGTCTTGATCAAACCCCCTCTGTGATGTGTCCTTTTTCATGGGCAAGAGAGTGGACTGTTTGTATTTATTTTGTAAAATTTTGACATCTAAGAACATGTACTTTGGGGTGGAGTGGCTCAGTGGTTAAGACCCTACCCTGTGTGCGAAAGACATTATGGTCGCAAGTTCGATCCCACCCCTGGCTGATTGTACTCAATTCCGTTGTAAGTTGCTTTGGATAAAAGCGTCTGCTAAATGACATGTAATGTAATGTACTTTGGTTTAGAGTCTGTCTTGTTATTTGTGTATTCATTACTTGTTATATGTTCCCCCTTAAGTGTAAATGGTGCTGGCCACCTGCTATATGTTTGTGCGTCCAGTCTATGTCAGTTAGTCTTGACGATGTTGTGTGATTGCACTGTGACTCTCGGAGTATTTGGTTGATGAGAGGATTTGGAATTTCGCTATAATTTTTGCTGACCTTTGACTTTGTGCCGAATTTTGATTTATTTTTGTTCCTTTTTAATTTTATTGATTTATTTGAATTTTGCGCATGGACACTTAATGCTTGATTTGTTTCTCCCTCAAGCCTGAATAAACCTTTATGTCCATATTTTCACTCTGCCTCTGATTTATCCTGGCCAAACCCACACCCACTCGATAGCGCACCCTCGGCTACCATTACAGTGTCAGATCCTTTTAGTCTGTCACTGCTTTTATGATACAGTTTGGCTTGGTTAGCTGAATTATATGCATTTCTGTTCTGTTAAAAGACTTTTTCATGCACACATTCAGATGCTTAAACTCAATGGCCACATTATTAGGTACACAAGACACAGAAGTGGCACTTGGCGCAGGTTACCATGCTACAGCACGGATGTTAATGATTTACTTTTAGTTGATTAACTGCTATTAATAATTGAACTGACTGAGACAGATTTCATCAACTAACAGACAACAGCTGTTGCTATTCATCTGTGTGTCATTTGTCAGGGCTTCAGATATGGTGTAGTTATGACTTATACCAGCAGAGGGCGAACATCACTCGAAGCACTAATGTAATTAGCAGGAGAAGAAGTCAAAGTGAAGCGAGTTGATGTGACCTCTGAGCTGCACGTTGGCCGTGACATAGCGCCACGACTCAGGGCCAAAGTTAACAGAAACGTCCCCTGTGGAAAAACTCTGCCCTATTGGATTTAAAACCCTGTTTTACTGGTGAAAAAAGCAAATACGCCATGTTTCACAGTTCGTCAGGCTGTATCTGTGTGTCCCACAAACATCCAAGTCAGCAGAGCGAGTGTTTCCCCTGACGTTGGTCTTTGAGCTCCGGATCCCTGGCCGTATCGGGCTTTGAGTGAGCCTGATTAGCCTTCCCTTCAGATCTTCAAGAATGCAGCATTGTTTTATTAGCCTCACATAAGTTACAGTACGTTCTGCTAATGTGCACTGTTTTAAATTTAAATAAATAAAGAAAAAGACATCCAATAACCCAAGTATTGGTTAAGGAAAATGCACAACATTTGAAACCATAATGCCCCCCCCATAATGTTTTGGTTTGGTTACCTGGGATGGCCCTCTGGGGTAGCACATTGTGTTTAATTGCTCTTGAGGGACGATGGAGATAATGACCTGTTGACCATTTGTAACTTAGTCACGCTCCATATTGAAAAATGTGCAGTATTCTGCCCCCTTGGGTTCTCATTACAGCTTTGACATCCAAGTCATCATCTAAGTGGAGTTGGGCCAAACCCATGTTTAGTCATTCAGAACTGTTTTGTTTGTTTTGTCTTTCATTACAACGTATTTCACATTAACACTGAGTAACGCTAATTGCCCCTGTCTGGTGTTGTAGCACCCACAAGGAATTTCATGGCAGTGATGGGCATTAAGGTGGGCTGTGGGACTATTTCAAGTTATTACACTAACCTTACATCACATAATGTAATTATGCGTTAAAATTAATCACAGACTTTGGAGTTTATCGGCTATGTTAATCATGGTATTAAAGTCATTTTGAGCTGTTTGCATTGCTAGATCTACTTGAAGAGTCTCTTTATTGGTGGTCAGTTTGTTAACAATATCTAAAAAAAGGGGTGTTACTTTTATTTTTAAATGAGATTAAACTTAACTTCCAAAATTGTACTTGAACACAAACCCGTTTTAGTTTTTCAATTTTTAGTGGAAATTGTGTCTTAAACAAAACTTGCTTGTGTTTTTTTGTTTTCTAATCACTGAAATATTTTACGTGTCAACAATAGAGTAGAATTAATTGTAAAATCTGGCAAAAACAATAACATGCTGTAAATAATATACATACAATGCACATACAGTAGACTTTATTATATACATGGGAACAAAAGAAAACATGAAAGAAGGCTTTAAAATAAGGTATTGTGATTTTATGCATATCAATTAAAGAAATGAACTCATTGGACTATACCCAGAAAATCAGAATAATTAGATATAATAATAATTATATCTAGTGATGGGAAGTTCGACTCTTCTTACTGACTCGGATCTTTTACTCTCGGACAGTAAATTGAACTAATCTTTATTTGAGTCATTTCGTTCATTTCGTTCATTTTTACAGCGAGTGGCGCTCTATCCCTCTTGTGGGCGTTGTAAAAAAGACCGCGGTTCTCAAACACTTAACACTGTAGGCAACATCGTTTGCTTCAGCTGCCAAAGTATAATAAACAAAATGCCACAAGCAATTCAAACCATATGAAACCCTAGGAAAGCAAATACCCACCTCAATAAAGTGACAAGTGACTTGTGTCCTGTATCCTCTCTGCCATTGTTGTTTAACAGCACGACGGTGACTAGGTAGCTGTCACGTGACCTGAGGACGGGTTGTTATCTGTAAAGGTTGTTACAGATGCCATCGTGCGCCATATGTTCTTGTGACCTCTCCATGGTGGTGACCCTGTACACATGGGTCAAGGATATTCCTCTGATTATCTGATTGTGTGTGAACTTCTATGAAAAGTGTACTGTGGTATAACTCCAAGTACGACAAAGTAACACATTAACACCTTTTTTCACTGATCATGAAGGTCTTTCACAGTATAGAGAAATGTGCAAATGTGCAGAGATTCATTTTTCATTTAAGAGACAGCTTGGGGGAAGAAACTGTCTCTGTAGCGCAGGGGCCTTCAAACTCAAAATGACCTGGGGACCAGTGAACTTCTAGTTTGGTCAGGAGGGGACCGGAAAAAAAGCCCAGCAGTTTCGGAAAAATTGGCACTGATTAGAAATTAAAGTTACATCTTGACAATCCATCCATCCATCCACTTTCTACCGCTTTATCCTCCACAGGAGGATGCTGTGCCAATCTCAGCTGACATAGGGCAATAGGGACGGGTACAAACTGGACAGTTCACCAGTCCATCGCAGGGCCATATAGAGACAAACAACCATCCTTTTTCACTTTCACACCAATGGTCAATTTAGAGTGTCCAATTGACCTAATCCCCATATTGCATATGTTTGGACTGTGGGAGGAAGCCGGAGAACCTGGACAAAACCCACGCACACACGAGGAGAACATGCAAACTCCATGCAGAAAGGCCCTTGATCCAACCGGGGCTTAAACCCGGGTCCCCTTGCTGCAAAGGCAAGAGTTCTGACCACTACACTGACCGTGTATCTTGACAATCGATTGCACATCATTTCAAAGGAAAAGTGTTATTTGGTTGTTTTTATTTAAAGTGTCTGACTTTTAAATGTTGCACATTATTAGACATGAAGTCAAAACACTGCCTCCAGAAATGCACAAGTTCCCTTTACTATCATGGATATTACATAAAAGTGCAACAGAATTAAAGCACTACGACCAATATTCTCTTGACCATTTGCTAAACTGGAAAACATTTTTTGTTTTGGTTTGGTTACCTGGGATGGCCCTCTGGGGTGGCCCTCTGGGGTAGCACAGTGTGTTTAATTGCTCTTGGGGGGATGATGGAGATAATGACCTGTTGACCATTTGTAACTTAGTCACTCTCCATATTGAAAAACATGCAGTAATCTGCCCCTCGGGTTCTCATTACAGCTTTGACATCCAAGTGGAGTTGAGCCAAACACACTTTTCATTTGTGTGAATCTATCAATGAATATTGTGAGTTGATGAAGAACTTGCGTCCTAAAATGCAACCGATAAAATGGTTGAACTCTTTTTTTTTTTTTTTTACATATTCAAGGCAGAGTGGGAGTGTGAGTGGGAGTATCTGTATAACAATGACTTGAGTGAATCTCAGTGTCTTTTCCACCTAGATCCAGTAAAGAATTTTAGATTTGGATCGAGCCAATAGAGCACATTTGGAATGTAATAGAAGAGGAAATTGACAGCAGACCGGGCTGGCACAAACTTTCCTGGGGCCCTGATCAAATTAGCAACATTTGATTTTGGGGCCCTTTATCAACGCCAATGATAAAGCAGTAAATTACATGATGATTCCGGGGGAAATCTGCACAGTTGTAGCTGTGTTGCTTATGTCAGCCTGGCATGTTCTTAGTAAGGCTAAGAACATGCCAGGCTTGAATCTAAAATGATTGTGCTTAAATTGTGTTGATTTTCACTTTTCGTGAATGGTGAAGAAGAAACAAAATAAAACAACAGACAATGCATTTTTGTAACCATGACAAAGGCTTTACTTGTTTAGTTTTAAAAATTGCAAACGTGCAACAACAATTAAAGAGTGTCAAAATAAACTATTAAAAATAATTATGATATCATTAAATATGAATCGTTGATTCACAAATTAGCGCAAATGCCCAAAAGACAGTATTAAATAAAAATAAAATAATAAAAATAAATAAAACAAATAATCAAATAAGTAAAAGAGATGGAACTGTAACAAGATAAAATGGTTAAAGAACAAGATTAGGGCTGCAACTAACTATCGATTAATCTGTCGATGAGTTTCTCAAAATGTTGAAAAATAGTGTTGACCAAACCTGGAGATGATGATGTTTTCGATTGTCTTGTTTTGTCCACAAACCAAAATGATTCAGTTTTAATTATTTCTTTGTTACATGGAGCAAATAAACCAGAAAATATCCAAGCTGACAAATCAGCAAACCTGTCAATGATCAAAATAGTTGACGATTCATTCAGGAATTGATTAATAATCAAATAATCCTTGGAGCCCTATACAACATTATATGTATATGTATAGTTTGTATTTTGACGTTGTTGATCATGGTGTTACTTCGAGAGTTCAGTATTTTCTCAGGTGGTACTTATGTATAAAAACTTTGAGAACCACTGATCTAGGTCGCCTGAGTTTAATTTCCATTTTCACTGCTTTGCACATGACACCCAGCTGTACCTGTGCCCCAAACCTCCATCTTACCACCCACCTCCCTCTCTGATTGCCTACAGGAAATGAAATCATGGTTCTCCTGGAACCAAAGAAGTCATAGTGTTTGGTCACCCTGATCGTGTGGATGTGAGTGCACTGGGTCCTCCGGCCCCAAGAATCCACACCTCTGTTAAAAACCTTGACTCATCGCCAAGGTGAAGGCCTCTGACCCTCTCACGGTCTTAAGGCCCTGGTATACTTCCACACACAGCGCATCATGTGCATGACGTGAATTGCGCCATCTACACGCAAGCTGCACGTGCAGCCCAGATTTTGTACCGCCACACAATGGTGAAGTGGGATACTACAGGACCCTGAGTATATGTGACGTGTGCGCGGAGGTATTATTATAAATTTGTATTTTGTGCTCACATTAAACCTATTTGTGTATACGAAAAACTTATTTGTGGCCACTGTTTAGTATTTGTCACGTCTGGGGCTCTGTAGGTAACAGAGGTGATGCAGCCATCAAGCAGAATTTGAAGAGAAAGTTTGTGTGGCATTAATGCCGCAAACAATTTATACATTTTTAATAGCAGAATAAGGAACTACTAGTATTAATATGGTTTTCCTAGTGCCTATAAATCCTATAAATATCCTTTTCCAGGTTTTGGTCATTGCTTATCATTAAGCATGTTAAATTAACCATGAGTTAAGGTGTTTGGAAAAGTGTGTAGATGTGTGCAAAAGACTAATTGACTGAGTGTTAAGAGTTTTTTTTTTTTTCACCAGAGTCACGTTTAATGTATATGCAAATCAATAGTGAAAACTCCCCTTTTGTGACGATGTAATTAAAGTTTGTGCGACATGTTAAAAACACTGGTGGTTGCCCGCTATGCTGCAGAGGACACAGGGACACGATAAGGAGCATTTGGGAATGGTGAGATGAGTAAAGGAAAAACATTAAACATTAAAACAATAAGCACAAAAGTTACTTTCTCAGTTCCTTTTGATGTCAGAGGTTATTACAAATGCAAATTTCCTGCATAGCTGTCTCGTTTCATTTTGTCACTGTGGAAGTGTTTTTTCTTCTGTTCAACAGACAACTGCCTCAGGTAAAGGAAAAAGGAACCAGTGAGGAGCAGGAGAAGGTGCTCTACTGTGTTTTGTTTATTCATCAAACCCTCTTCTGAATTGTTTATGGAGTGAATGGAAAATAATAATAGTTATCCTCCTTATTTTAACCTCACCATGTTTATGAACTTAGGCAGTTACCGCTACCCAGCCTTTGCCCTGTGTTTCCTGTTGTATGCTTCTATGGTCTCAGCTAATCTTGTCATAATATTTGTAATAGTGAGGCAGAAAAATTTGCACGAGCCCATGTATATTTTTGTTATGTGCCTCTCGATTAACTCTTTTTACGGCTCTACTGGCTTCTTCATCAGATTTCTCCGAGACCTTGTGTTTGATACTCATCTGATCTCAAGGTGGGCGTGTTTTACTCAGATCTATGTCATTTACACCTATGCATCCTATGAGCTCACCATTTTAGGCGTCATGGCTTATGATCGGTATGTTGCTGTGTGTCAACCTTTACATTACCACAACAAAATGACCTTGAAGATGGTATCAAAGCTGATAGCCTTAGCGTGGATCTGTCCAGTCCTCATTGTGTTTGCCTGCCTTTATCTTGCCTCCAGACTTCCTCTGTGTGGAAATAAGATACCAAAAGTATTCTGTGCAAACTGGCCTGTTGTAAAACTGTCATGTGTGTCTACTGCCCTCAATAATGTCATGGGTATGCTTGCGACCATAAGCACTGTCTTTCTGCCCTTGGCTTTTGTGCTGTATACATATGTACGGATTTTTCTGGTGTGTCGAAAACGCTCTTCTGAGTTTAAGAGCAAAGTCATACAAAGCTGTCTGCCACACATTGTTACTTTCGTCAATTACTCCATCACTTTCTTTTGTGACATTGCCCTCAGCAGGATTAATGTTGAGGAGCTGAATCCATTTCTGGGTGTAATTCTGTCACTGGAGTTTGTTGTGATTCCTCCCATTCTCAACCCTCTTGTGTACGGTCTGAAGTTACCTGAAATTAGAAAACAAATCTTAAGAATGTTGTCATGCTGCTGCATGTGTGCTCACACAGTAAACGTCAGAAATAAGAGAAACACAGTCTCCCCGTCCTGATGTGAATTATCGTTGACTGAGGCCTTTTAATAGAAACACTCTTACAAGCATAACAGATGCAATAATGTCATGATACACAGTGTAACTATATGAATACTTGCTCTGTAAATTAAATCATTTTAAGGTGTGTGTTTTTTATGTCAATTGATTTGAATAAAAATGTAACCAAAGGTAACAAAAACATTCTCTTGTGAGTGTTTGAATTGTGATAAGTAAATATATTTTATGTTATTGTGAAAAGAACCAAGATAAGATTTTCTTTGCTTATTTTTGATATTCTTTTCCTTAAGGTATATGTTATCCCTTTGTCCTACAAGTTTTGTATATGTGGCTCATCTGATGTATGTCTTATACAGAGGTTGCGCTAGACTTTTTCGTTGTCTGTCATTTTGACTGACAGGGTCAAAAAAATCCCGTCATAATCAATTTTTACGGTCACTTTAAATGATAATAATGACATATTCAATTGCATTGTTCATATTGCAGTGGAATATGAACAGTTCACCTGTGGCCTAAACGCACAGTCTCACACCTTCCTCCTGGTCCACATGGACTTAAATCGCGTGACTGCTTGCGCGTAGTTGCGCGTGGTATGAAATCCCGCAACATGCGCTCCTTCTGCACTAGTGGATCAGCTGCACCGGTCACAGACGCGCTCCAAAGCCTCCTGTCCATAGCTCTTTAACACACTGTCAGCACTACAAGGATAGCGAGATGCATTGAGTACGGTGTCCAGGTCAGAAATTATGCTCAGATTCTCCGATGGGAATCTTTATTTTGTCGCACAACATTTTTCTATCCTCCCTCCTCAGCCAGGAGAACTCCCGCTCCCACTGAACTCGCCTAACCTCCTTACTGCCGCTTCCTCGCTCCGCTGAGGCCAAGGGCTGAGTTTGTCCTTCATCTGCATCTATCCCTCTTTTTTCACCTCTTTTATCAACATAGTTTTTAGGGGTGTGAATTGCAATCTGTCAAAATGACGGATGGCTCTCAGATTTTTTCCGTCACCGTTTTAAAAAAACGGTCAATGACGGAAAATATTCGGTTAACGCGACCCCTGGTCTTATACGACATTAATTAGTATCTAATATTTTGGGTGTCACTTTGTTTTTAATAGTCTATTGTTGACCCTCTGCTTGTCATCAATAGATATTCAGTATCATGTCAACAGATAATCGGTACTATGATCAGAATTTAACAACAGGCACTTTTTGTATAGGTTTAGGGTTATAATCTATCGAGCACAATTTATTTATCCACTGGCAGTTGTTATTTGTTGACATGATACTGAATAACGGTTGATTTTCGACAATCAAAAAGTGTTACATTATAAGGGGAAAACATATACAGTAATAGAGAGCTTGCTAGCTAGCTAGCTAGAGAGCTTGCTAGCTAAAATGGTAGCATGCTAGCTGATAGATAGATAGATAGATAGATAGATAGATAGATAGATAGATAGACAGACAGACAGACAGACAGACAGATATGTAATTTGATGCACTTTATCTCTTTAGTCCTTTACAGGAACCCACAGGTGACCAAAGTGCTTTCCAAAATAAAAGCATTACAGACACACAGCATTAAAAACACATAGTATAAAAACTAATTCATAAAACATAAACCAAAGCATGAAAATACCAATTAAAACCACCAAAGAATGAAAAAAAATAACAATGGTATTACAAGCCATTCTCAATGTGTTTTAAGTTTTGATTTAAAGAGGTTGAGGTCACTGATTACATACGTGTGTGTGTGTGTGTGTGGGGGGGGTCTTATTCCAGAGCCTGAGGGCAGCAAGTGAATAAGCTGGGTCATTCCATTTTTTACCTCTTGACCTAGACAACCACAAATCTCTGCCATGCTTGTGAACAGTTATTTTAGTTAAATAGGTTGGCGCAAGGCTGTTTAGGCCTTCAAATCAAAAACAAACATTAGTTTAAAATCAATTCGAAAACACACTGGAGAGAGAAAAGGATTGGAGTGACATGCCCCCGTCTAGTTGCGTTTGTTGAAAGGTGAGCTACTGCACTTTGCAGTAAATGAAGGCGGCTCAGAGAAGACTGACAATAATCCTGTCTTAAACTAATGACGGCGTGTATGGCTGCCTCGAGGTTGTGGCGAGTTAGAAACGGCTTTGATTTGGCCAGCATACGCAATTTAAAACGATAAAAACCTGTCTTGAGCACATTGTCTATTTGTTTGATTAAAAATTCAAATTACTGTCAAGGAAAACAGTCGAGATGAACTAGACAGACACCAAACTTCCCTCCATCCTACCACCCACCTCCCTCTCTCTCTCACTATGATTGCCTACATGAAATCATGGTTCTCCTACAACTTTCACAAACTTAAGTGATAAAACAAAGGTTCTCCTCATTGGCAGGAAATGTGCCACAACAATATATAACAGCTTTTTTGTTTGGATAACTGTCCAGTGACTCCAGCTAGTCCAGAACGCTGCCAATCGCTTTTTAACAGAAAAAAATGCAACAAGACCACATCACACCTGTGTTGCGCTGCCTCCACTGGCTCCCTATTCATTTTAATATTGATTTAAAATGTTATTGTTGGTTTTTAAAGCTCTTAATGGTTTGGCACCATCTTACCTCTCAGAACTCGGTCTTCTTCACACACCATCCCGAGCTCTGAGGTCTGATAACAGGCTGCTTTTAGATGTGTCAACATCCTGATAATAAACCTAAGGCAATTGGACCTTTTCTGTAGCTGCCCCCAAATTTTGGAACAAATTACCCATGGAAATTAAATCTGCCTCCACCATTGAACAATGACCCACCTCTTCTACCTGGCCTTCATTTCAGGATAAAAAAAAGTCAACCCAGATACCTCTACGTAGTTTTTACAATTTGTCACTACTTTACTGTTTTACTTCTATGTTTTATTGATTTTATGTTTATACCTTTTATGTTGCTGTGCCTTTAACTCTGTAAAGCACTTCGGTCAACATTGGTCGTTTTTCAAATGTGCTCTAGAAATAAAGTTGTTTTGACTTGACTTGACTATGCAGCATTAATCACCTTCACCGTTCCCTATAGACATATTTTGAATCCTAGTGATGTAGAACGTGAGCATGATGCGAACTGTGTCATCAACGCACAATGCGCAGGCTGTGAGTTCAGCCCAGATTTTGGAACCGCAGATTAATAGCAATAGAATTAATAGCAGAGTAAAGAACTACCAATTACTAATATGGTGTTCCTAGTGTGCTCAGTGTACCTTCGGCCCTTCGGATGTGCCTTTAAATATCCTTTTCCAGGTTTAGGCCATTGCTTATCACTTTAACCAACTCTGAGTAATGTGTTTGGAAATGTGTGTAGACGCTAAAGACTAAGTGACTGAGTGTTAAAAGTTTTTTTTTTTTTTCACCAGAGTCACGTTTAGTATATATGCAAATCAATACTGAAAACTCCCCTTTTGTGATGATGTCATTGCAGTTTGTTTGACATGTTAAAAACACTGGTGGTTGCCCGCTATGCTACAGAGGACACAGGGACATGATAACGAGCATCTGGGAACGGTGAGATGAATAAAAAAACATTGATTTAAAACAATAAATACAACTGAGGCTTTGTGTTTTAAGATACTTTCTTAGTTCCTTTTGATGTCAGAGGTTATTACAAATGCAAATTTCCTGCACAGCTGTCTTGTTCATTTTGTCACTGCGGAAGTGTTTTTTCTTCTGTTCAACAGACAACTGCCTCAGGTAAAGGAAAAAGGAACCAGTGAGGAGCAGGAGAAGGTGCTCTATTGTGTTTTGTTTATTCATCAAACCCTCTTCTGAATAATTTATGGAGTAAATGGAAAATAATAATAGTTATCCCCTTTATTTTAACCTCACCATGTTTATGAACTTAGGCAGTTACCGCTACCCAGCATTTGCCCTGTGTCTCCTGTTGTATGCTTCTATGGTCTCAGCTAATCTTGTCATAATATTTGTAATAGTGAGGCAGAAAAATTTGCACGAGCCCATGTATATTTTTGTTATGAGCCTCTCGATTAACTCTTTTTACGGCTCTACTGGCTTCTTCATCAGATTTCTCCGAGACCTTGTGTTTGATACTCATCTGATCTCAAGGTGGGCGTGTTTTACTCAGATCTATGTCATTTACACCTATGCATCCTATGAGCTCACCATTTTAGGCATCATGGCTTATGATCGGTATGTTGCTGTGTGTCAACCTTTACATTACCACAACAAAATGACCTTGAAGATGGTATCAAAGCTGATAGCCTTAGCGTGGATCTATCCATCCCTCTCTGTGTTCGCTTGTGTTTATCTCGCCTCCAGACTTCCTCTGTGTGGAAATGCGATACCAAAAGTATTCTGTGCAAACTGGCCTGTTGTAAAACTGTCATGTGTGTCTACTGCGCTCAATAATCTCATTGGTATGCTTGTGTCCATCACCACTGTCTTTCTGCCCTTGGCTTTTGTGCTGTATACATATGTACGGATTTTTCTGGTGTGTCGAAAACGCTCTTCTGAGTTTAAGAGCAAAGTCATACAAAGCTGTCTGCCACACATTGTTACTTTCGTCAATTACTCCATCACTGTGTTTTGTGACGTTGCCCTCAGCAGGATTAATGTTGAGGAGCTGAATCCATTTCTGGGTGTAATTCTGTCACTGGAGTTTGTTGTGATTCCTCCCATTCTCAACCCTCTTGTGTACGGTCTGAAGTTACCTGAAATTAGAAAACAAATCTTAAGAATGTTGTCATGCTGTTGCATGTGTGCTCACACAGTAAACATCAGAAAAAAGAGAAACACAGTCTCCCCGTCCTGATGTGAATTATTGTTGACTGAGGCCTTTTAATAGAAACACTCATAACAGATGCAATAATGTCATGATACACAGCGGAAATACTTTTTTGATCTGTGAATGAAATCATTTGAAGGTGTTTTGATGTTGACTGAAATAAAAATGTAACCAAATGGAACAAAAACATTCTCTTGATGGACAATGTTAAAGAGTATTTAAATTGTGACAAGTAAACATGTTTTACATACATATGTGTGTGTGTGTGTGTGTGTGTGTGTGTTATTGTGAAAAGAACCAAGATAAGATTTTCTTTGTTTATTTTTGATATTCTTTTCCTTAAGGTATGTGATATTGAATCCCTTTGTTTTACAAGTTTTGTTTTGCTCACCTGATGTGTTCATTTCATGCCTTATAAGACATTAATTAATTATCTAATATTTTGGGTTTCGCTTTATTTTTATAGCCTATTGTTGACCCTCTGCTTGTCATCAATAGATATTCAGTTTCTATCTATTCAGATAGATAGATAGAAAGATAGATAGATAGATAGAAAGATAGATAGATAGATAGATAGACATATCCATTTTTTTTACATGACACAAACACACAACCTAGTGATTTGTAAAGCAGTTGTTTTAAGTGTACTGAATCATTAGAATCAGTTCATTTAAATGATTTGCTCATAGAATTGTTCAGTACTTCCTGCATGACCGGATCGAGCACAGACTCCGTCTGACACAGTCACTGAACTGAAATATCTTAATCTAATCTTAATCTAACTTCACTATACCATATACTGGAGTAGATGTAAGGATAATGAGAGAGAACATGGTCTTATTGGGAATACATCTGCCTCCTTTGAAAAGTCTGCAGCTGACTTTGCTTGACCTATTCACGCCGCTGTATTTTAACGTGCCGATTGTTATGCTTTTAGAGACGAGACTGGAGGACTCAAATGCATGACTCATAGTCAATGTAATGTTTAACAACAAGTTTACTTAATAAGAATGTTGAGACCTTGATGTGAATGTTATCATTTAAGTTTACATTTTAATATATTTTAATAATTCAGAGGCCAGTGACGTTGCTTGAGCTTTATTTTCATTTCGCTTGTATTAAATATCTTTTTGAACTGCGGTTGGTTTTGGTATGATGTCATCAGCCAGCGCCAGAGGAGTATTGTTGTTGTTTTGCTGATGCATGTGCCGCGAAACTGTGTACGGTTGTAAAAAGACAAGACGGATTCAGAACCGGGAAAATAATAAAGTTGCCAAACTGTGAGACGGAGTCCCGTCTATTTAAGAGTGCAACAAGAATAAACAAAAAGGACCAAAAACATTAACAAAAGCTCATCAGTAGGATTAAATAAATCTCAACATGAGTAAACTAAACCAGGGAAACATGAATTACTTTTTAGGAATAAACTTGACGACATAACTCATGGACCAAACAAGACCAACTGGCAACATGACAGGGGAAGACCAGGACTATTTAAGCAGGAAGTAAGTGGTAACAGGTGAAAGCAATCAGGGGCGGGGCAGACAATCACAGTGGCGGGAAATCACACAATGGGAGGAAGTCAGGTTCTGAAAAGAGAGGGAAAGGTGAATACAAAATAAAACAGGAAGTGCATATGAAAACAAGACGTGAGTGACTAAACTCAACAAACTTGACGTGATATTACACTGATAATGTTTTTTTGTCACGGATGAGTTAAATTGAAAGATTGTATTGAAGACAGCTCAGATATGACGAGAACTGAGACAATGCCTGACATCTGAAAAGTAAGGCATCATCGCAGATTTTGGCAAGCAGCGTGCCATGTCTGATACTTATAGTTAGTAAGCCTTGAGATAGTGTATCCGTCCAGATGCCTGGTGCCTTGGTATTTAGTGAGGGAACCTTGAAAGGTGCCTAGTTTGTGTCTTATCCTAAGTTATGGCTGTTAACATTGTACACAGGTCTGGTTATAAGAATGTGTGAGTAATTAAACTTAAAGATGGCTGAAGATTAGAATTTTTGCTCACAGTTTTTATTTTGAGAGCTCAATATTTTCTCAGGTGATTCTTGGTATAAAAAAGTTTGAGAACCACTGTGTTTAAGACGTCTATCATAAGGGAAGGAGGAGGAGCAAACCCTATCATGTGAACCAACCAATCACACGTTGTTATTATTGCACGCACACACGCACGCTTCAATGATTGGCTTGTCTGTTTGTCAGAAAAGGGTTTTTACTGGAGTCATTTGAGCCTGGCCTTGACTTGCACGGTCTGACAGAGACTTTCTCCACTGCTGTGCTTAGGTAACAAGAGTGATGTGGTGAAACAGGTAAAGCTGTTGTTTTAAAGATGTTTTAAAAAAAATAATAATAATAACAATTGCAAACTCTTTTTAGGTTGATGGAAAATATTACTGTTGTCACAGAGTTAACTCTTTCTGGTTTGGATTTCCCAATGGAACACAGAATTGTCCTCTTCTTGCTAACTTTACTGTTGTACATCATTATTCTGTTTGGAAATACTACCTTAATTGTTGCCATTATTGTGGATAAAAAGCTCCATGAGCCAATGTATATCTTCTTGTGTAATCTATGTATCAATTCACTCTATGGAACTGTTGGATTTTATCCTAAATTCCTTCTGGATCTTCTGACAACTCACACTATTTCTTATGCTGGATGCATGCTGCAGGGTTTTGTAATACACTCATCAGTCTGCGCTGAGTTTTCTATCTTGGCTCTGATGGCATATGACAGATATGTGGCTATATGTCAGCCTCTCATTTACCATGTCATTATGACCAAACTGAAAATCTCTGCCTTTCTGTTTTTGTCCTGGCTCATACCCTTGTTTTGTATGTTTATGAACACAGCGACGTTGTTAGGATCAAGACTATGTGGCTCACACATACAGAAAGTCTATTGTGTGAACTGGATGATTGTTAATATCGCTTGCTCACCACCTCGAGGACACACTGGAGTGTCATATTTCAATGTCTTGTTTTTCTCTGCACTCTTTGTGTTGATTATATGGTCATACGGATGTCTGATAAGAACATGCCTGACGTCCACAGAAAACCAGAGGAAGTTCATGCAGACGTGTCTGCCACATTTAATCGGTCTTACGAATTTTACAATAAGTACCCTTTTAGATCTGTTCTACATGAGATTTGGGTCTCTGTATATATCGCAACATCTAAATAATTTTATGGCAATGGAATTCCTGCTTGTTCCTCCTGCTGTGAATCCATTCGTTTATGGATTCAGACTGACGGCAATTCGCCGCAAATTTGTGAATTTGGTTTTTATTACAAGGAGGAATGCAAAGTGTGAACCCGTGAACATGCAGATCAAACGTGAGCTCTCAAACGGCAACATTAACCCTGGAAAATGAACTATATATAACATATAAAATGTTTTGTGGCGGGGGTTTTGGGATTGAAAGTAGATTTAATTTTAAACATTCTTCTAGTTTGTTATTGTTATTGATATTAACGTTGTTGTCATTTTCTAGGGATGGGACGATACCACTTTTTGTCTCACGATACAGTAATTTCAGACAGTTTAGGAAACTATGAAGCTGTTAACAACACATTTGTGCTGAGTCCTTTTAAAGACATCATTCTCATAACT
Organism: Solea solea; assembly: GCF_958295425.1. Taxonomy (NCBI): domain Eukaryota; kingdom Metazoa; phylum Chordata; class Actinopteri; order Pleuronectiformes; family Soleidae; genus Solea; species Solea solea. The sequence goes on from NC_081135.1 coordinate 31,738,382, forward strand.
GTTTAACAAATGTTGTTCTCCCAAAAGGAAGACATAAACAGCTCAAACATGACTCAGCTAATATGCTTTTGCTGACTTTCTTTTTGGATTTGACATTTCTATCTGTTCGATATCTGTCTGATAATCCCATCCAGTGATTTCGACCAGTGTGTGTTTCATAAACAAAGCTTTTCTCATGCTATGCTCACTCGTCACAGGATGACAAGTGTGATGCGTGATCCAGATGGTGAGCTGATGTTTTGTGAACATCTGTAATTAACAAATGACTGTAACTTCTCTCACACTGAAAAAAAAGACTGCATGCTCAGCTGTAAACAAATGTTTACTATCTTACAAACACCACTTTATTATTGTTATATACTGTGTAAAAAGCCTAAGCCACCATTTAATTTGTTGTTTTGCTATGCTATGATGAACATACAGTGTACATTGTTTATTTCCACGTTATTGGAACACATCCAGAACTTGTATGCAGTTTTAAAATAAAAGAAAATATTAAAAATAGGGAGGGAGGGAAGTTTCGCCTCCAAAGGCTTTACAGTCTGTACAGCAAGTGACACCTTCTGTCCTTAGAGCCTTGCATCGGGGAACAAAATGGGAGAAACCTCAGGAAGAAACAGCACAAATTGTAACATGAGCTAATAGAAGAAATATCAATATTAGTATTAATGAAGACGGCATGAACACAAGGCTGTGTGTGGTTCACAGTTACAGGTCGTAGGCGGGGGAAAATGGAAAAGGTTTTGCCAGATTTTGGTCACATCTGAAGAACAGACCACAAAGAAAATGAATCCAATTGAATTTAGAAGACTGATGTATATTAAATAATCATAATAGTTAGGTCAAAGAAGAAGGAAAGACCATACCTGGGGAAAAGCAATGTAGTGTAACTGTCTAAGTTTGAGAACTAATTCTCCATCAGACTCTAAATAGCTGATCCTTTATTTACTTGTGCTATTTTTCTTTAAGTTGTTTTATTTAGCAAACTCTGGTTTTCTGCTGTATGCCTTGGAAAACATTCAGGAAAAAATGGGAAACATGCATGCAGTTTTAAATAAAGAAATGAAACATTTTCAGACATAAAAACAGCTCGTACATGTTGAAATACCAAGTGTGAGTGACCTATACCTTCCCACTTGAACAAAAGCACAACCCTGACTCTCTTATTTTTATGTTGACGCAGAGCGAATGAATTACATTTACTCGCGTGACTGTAATTGATTGATTCATTTTCTTTATTTGTAATTTTACTTTTACTGAAGTGTGGTTTTTTGGAAGTACAGTACTTCACTACATTTTAACTCACATCTGTTGCTGAGTAAAAAAAAAGAAGTCTTAATTTCAATAAATTAATGGCGCTAATTAAGGAAAAAGTTAAAGCATTTGTGACCTTTGTCCCATTTTGACTGATACATTATGTGTTTTCTTGTTATATTCTTGTCAGCACTTTAATTTGTAAAGAGGAAAGTGAAAAGTGATTAAAAATAATTCATGTTAGATTTGTGTCCCCTTTGTCTGTTTTGCACTACACAAGAAAGTAACTTTTACTCTACTTACTACTTTTTTTTTTGTTTTACTTTACTTTGAGTATATTTTTAGACCAGTACTTTTTACTTGAGTAGAATATTTCAATACTCTTTCCACCTCTGTGTTTATGTTACATTACATCACATGTCATTTAGAAGACGCTTTTATCCAAAGCGACTTCCAGTAAGTGCACTTCAACATTTGGATCCAAACAAGAGCAAGAAGTAAGTGCTTCAAGTATGCCGAACTATGTCTATTTAATGTTATTGGTAAAACCTGTGTTTGTCCTTTTTCATGTCGAGAAATATCTGATGTGGGAAAAATGTCTAAAGCAGGTTGATTCAAGACATGCTTCAGTTTCACTCATTTGCTATCATTCCATTGCAAATGCAGACACAAAAACGAATATGTATATATATCTATATCTATATATAGATATATATATATGTGTACATATATGTATATATACACATAGATATATACAGTGTTGGGCAGTAACGCGTTATCAGTAACGCCGTTACTTTATTCAGTAACTCATAATGTAACACGTTGTTTTTTTAAATTCAGTAATTCCGTTTCCGTTACCAAACGCTGCGTTACTCGTTCCTTTTGGTGAGGTTTTACAACGGCACACATAACATTTTATCATAACATATTTACTTGGATCAATAAAGTTTAATTGAATTGAAAAACAAAGCACTTGTCGCCCTCTAGCGTCCCACACGTAATCAAACACGCGCCATGAAGAGGACTGGACAGGATCGGGCACGGCATGACGGCGAGCGAGAAGGGGAAGATAAGTTTCTCCTCGTGGAGGTATTCACATTATTTTCAACTGGAGAGCAGAGGGAAAAACAACATTTCGGTAACTTGTAAACTATGTCCCGGTTCAAAAATACTTTCTACGGCGAACAACAGCAACAGCAATCTGCTGAAGCACCTGGAGAAGCGGCATGATTCAACAAAGTTAGCAGCTAAGGTAGCTAACGCCGCATCCGAGAGCGAGAGTCACAGCAGCGAGCACACACCCACTCCACCCAAGCTGCAGCGGTTGGAGTTCGAAAGACGGACCCATAGCCAGGCACAACTTGATAAAACAATAGCACGGTATGTTTAATTGTTTATTTGGATCTCTTTTAGCAATATCAGGCTATTTTTCCAAGAGTCCAATGGCAGATAAAAGCACATGTTTTTTCCCCTGTAGTGGAAAACATCAGTACAGAGTTTTCTCAGTAACGCATTACTTTGTGGTTTAAGTAACTGAGTCACTGAGTTACTTTTTTCCAAAGTAACTAGTTACTATTTTTCAGTAACTAGCACAACACTGTATACATATATGTATATGTATATGTATATGTATATATATATATATATATATATATATATACATATATATATATATATATATATATATATATATATATATATGTGTATGTCAGTGACTTTGGAATGAAGTGATGCGACTTAAAGCTGGTCTTATATATTAGCAAGCTGTCAATGAGTTTAACTCATGCATGCGTATGTGTGTATGTAATGCTCAAGCATGTCTTCAATAAACCTGGCTTAATAGACGAGGCCCTACCAGTCGCCAAAGTGTGGAAAAAGAATACTCAGTCCTTTTTTCGTGGTCCCCCTTAGTCTAAGTATAAGCGATAAAACATGCGATGTTGAATTCCCTGCCATTGTGACGACACAATGCGCATTTCACCACGAATGTTGCCTTCCCACCAGAAAGTTTACTTTGAGAGCTCCATCTTAGCTCCACCTTGTCCCTATAAAATGCGAGAGTGCAGGCGAGGGAGGAAGAGCGGTATTTTTTCAACGCAGAGGGACAAGTGTGCTGTTCGTGGCTGCACAGTGGAGCACAGTGTTTTACGCAAAATTCCAGCCTCAGAGGATTTTATATATGAAGCTAATGTGCCGGATAAAGTCAGCAAACATGTGTTCGTGTGTTTGCACCACTTCGCATCAGACTGTGGCCAGCGGTGGCTGTATTTAGTCAGCGACCGTATTTCACCGACGTACAAACAACGAACGAACCCGGGTCTTCTCGCTGCAAGGCGAGAGTGCTAACCACTATATCACCGTGTGGCCCTTATTATAGTGTAAATTTGTAAAATACATTTCTGTGTAATGTTCAGGTGGATATGTTCATCTGTTGTTGCTCGGTGGACTGCTTGCATTCTTATGTGATAGTGTTTGTCATCGTTTTTTGAAATAGAATAAACAATAAAGCAAGCATATTTGTCCACTCCCATGTTGATAAGACTATTAACAACGTGAAAAATATCACATTAAGGTACATTTAGATCAATTAATTTGTGATTAATCGCAAGATAACTAGATACAATCATGCAATCAGTTTACAGGCCGAGTATAAAGCATCTAGTGCATTCTGTACAAAGCATTAGATGGATTATCACGGAGATATCCGTATATTACTTGATTTCGATTGTGGTGTTAGCATTAATTACAGGTTACAGAAAGTGCAGGAAAAATGTTTAGAAACACAAAAGTATGTTAAACAACAACAAAAAAAGTTGCAGTCGTTCATCATTGTTTAAATCTCGGTAACCGTGTTAAAAAGTTATGCAAACAATGCAACACATAGTTCTTATGTTGTGTTCACACCGGACGCGAATTTATTGCGCAATAACTTTTCACGCAAATTCAACGCACAGACGCGTCATTCGTCACAGCCGGGCTGAGGGACACGATTGTTGCGCAGTGACGCGGCGAAAAAAAACCGCCGAACACAACGTGCCGCGTTTCACCACTAAATTCGGGAGCTCCATGTGGATTAGAGCTGCTTCCAGCGATACTTTTGCATGATGAGCTCCATACGGCGCTCCTGAAGTTAACAGTGAAACTTGTCACAGTGTGCTCAGAGAAACCACACGGGACGACAGTTTATTCTCTGCAGACGTCTCCACAACAGAGAGACGGTAAGGTGAGGGGAGAGACAACATAGACGTAGAGAACACAAGGACAAAGAAAAAAAAACAACTCACAGTATATTAAAGGTTTGGGTTCTGCTCCAGACCACAAACTTTTTTCTAAATGCTGATTGGCTTGTTTAAGGTTCCTCCCACCATTTCGCCATTGTCATTTAGGAACAGTAAGATCAGAAGTCAGACATTGTAAGGGACATACACTATGTAATCTTCACAGGTGAGGGACACAGTTGCTAATAATGATGGACAATGTCTCAGTTGTGACACTATTGATTCTTTCAGGTTTGAATAAGACGCTGAGCCACAAATTTATTCTTTACTTTCTTGCTTTACTGTGTCATTTTGCGATTTTGCTGGTCAATATTTCTCTTGTGTTGTGAGGGGACAGACAACATAGACGTAGACAACACAAGGTCAGAAAAAGAAGGTCAATTTTTCAATCCATGATGGATAATGTCTCTGTAATAACACTATTTTATCTCTCAGGTCTGAATGAAGTGAAGAGCCACAGATTTATTCTTGTCTCTCTCACTTTATTGTGTTATTGTGCAATTCTGCTGGTAAATATTGCTCTTATTGTGACTGTTATCTTGGACAAAAGCCTCCACGAACCAATGTATATTCTGCTCTGCACTTTTTGCATCAACGGGCTTTACGGGACAGCAGGTTTCTATCCCAAATTTCTGTGGGATCTGCTCTCTCCTGTTCATGTCATCTCTTACTCTGGATGCCTCGTTCAAACTCAAGTGATTTACTCTTCTGTGAGCATTGATCTCTCTATTCTTGCAGTCATGGCATATGACAGATATGTGGCTATATGTCGACCTCTAGAGTACCACTCTGTCATGTCCAGGCAAAGACTAATACAGTTAATTTGTTTCTCTTGGTTAACACCGTTCTGTGTTATAGGCACAAACATTTCTCTGACAGCACGGCTGAAGTTATGCAGCCCTTTCATCTCCAGACTCTTTTGTGTGAACTGGATTATTGTCTCCCTCGCTTGTTTCCCAGCTGAAACTCTTGTTAACAACATAGTTGCATACATCTCAATACTCATTTATGTATTTCATGGTGTTTATATCGTTTGGTCCTACATGTACCTCATCAAAACGTGTGTGCACTCGACGGAAAACAGGGCAAAGTTCATGCAGACCTGTGTGCCACATTTGGTCTCCTTAACAACTTTTATTTTTACTGTACTTTTTGATTTGATGAGTACGCGATTTGGAAAACATTTACCTCAAACCCTCAAAAACTTTGTTGCCATTGAATTTCTTGTCATTCCTCCACTCATAAATCCTCTCATATATGGTTTCAAATTGACCAAAATTCGAATCAGAATTCTGGGTCTTATTAGTCTGAAAAACAGTTAACCTTTGTATGTGATGCTTCAGACTAAATAACAGTACCATTGCAGATCCAGCACGTTTGGTATGTTTTGATTTATGTTTTTGTAGAATAAAGTGTGTATTTTTAAATCACATAATTATTTTTCTTTGGTTTTCCAATTCTTCTACTTGTTCTTCTTCTTCTTGTTCCAGTAAGTTCAGACAGGCTGTGAACTAAGAGGTGCAAATACTTCCCTCGTACAGTCTGAAGTCTTTAATTGCCCTTCAATCTCATCCCCATTCTTTCCTCTTTCCTTAATAGAAATTGAAATGTACAGTGACTTTTCAAAGCAGTCAAGGAAACTTTGCCTTTGATTTCAAACTGTGTAACAAATGTTGTTCTCCCAAAAGGAAGAAATAAACAGCTCAAACATGACTCAGCTAATATGCTTTTGCTGACTTTCTTTTTGGATTTGACATTTCTATCTGTTCGATATCTGTCTGATAATCCGATCCAGTGATTTCGACCAGTGTGTGTTTCATAAACAAAGAAGAAGGAAAAACCATACCTGGGGAAAAAGCAATGTAGTGTAACTGTCTAAATTTGAGAACTAATTCGCCATCAGACTCTAAATACCTGATCCTTTGTTTACTTGTGCTATTTTTCTTTAAGTTGTTTTATTTAGCAAACTCTGGTTTTCTGCTGTATGCCTTGGAAAACATTCAGGAAAAAAATGGGAAACATGCATGCATTTTCCGACAAAAACAGCTCGTACAGGTTGAAATGCCAAGTGTGAGTGACCTATACCTTTCCACTTGAACAAAAGCACGACCCTGACTCTTACTTTTATGTTGACGCAGAGCTAATGAATTACATTTACTCGCGTGACTGTAATTGATTCATTCATTTTCTTTATTTGTAATTTTACTTACTTTACTGAAGTGTGTTTTTTTTGGAAGTACTGTACTTTGCTACATTTTAACTCACATTCGTCACTGAGTAAAAAGTCTTAATTTCAATAAATAAACTAGTACCGCAAGCGGTGACTAACTTGTTTGTGCTCGAGGGCAACCTTGTTGCTCGAACCCTAATAAATAAATAAATGGCGCTAATTAAGGAAAAAGTTAAAGCATATGTGACCTTTGTCCCATTTTGACTGATACATTATGTGTTTTCATGTTATATTCTGTCAGCACTTTAATTTGTAAAGAGGAAAGTGAAGTGATTAAAAATAATTCATGTTAGATTTGTGTCCCATTTTTCTGTTTTGCACGACACAAGAAAGTAACTTTTACTCTACTTACTACTTTTTTTTTTTTTTTTACTTTCAGTATATTTTTAGACCAGTAATTTTTACTTGAGTAGAATCGTTCAATACTCTTTCCACCTCTGTGTTTATGTTACATTACATCACATGTCATTTAGCACAGTGTTTCCCAACCCTGGTCCTCAGGAAACACTGCTGTACATGTTTTAGATGTTGCCCTGCTCCAACACACCTGAATCAGATGAACAGCTCGTCATCAGGCTTTTGCAGAGCTTGATAACGAGCTGACCATTAGAATCAGGTGTGTTGGAGCAGGGCAGTGTTCCCTGAGGACCAGGGTTGGGAAACACTGATTTAGCAGTTGCTTTTATCCAAAGTGACTTACAATAAGTGTGTTTCAACACTTGGGTGCAAACGAGCTAGAAATAAGTAAGTGCTTCAAGTATGCCGAACTATGTCTATTTAATGTTATTGGTAAAACCTGTGTTTGTCCTTTTTCGTGTCGAGAAATATCTGCAGTGGGGAAAATGTCTAAAGGCAGGTTGATTCAAGACATGCTTGAGTTAATTCATTTGCTATCATTCCACTGCAAATGCACACACAAAAACAGACATAAAAACAACTATATAAATATATTTGTATATACGTATAAAAACAGAAACAAAGCTGGTGGTGCTTTGAGACTTTTGCATAGTACTGTAAATGGCTGTCTACAGCTCGGAGGCCAATTACAGCTAAAGTATGTAAAACAACAACAAAAAACTACTGCAAAAAGTTGCAGTGGTTCATCATTGTTTAAATCTCGGTAACCGTGTTAAAAAGTTATGCAAACAATGCAACACATAGTTCTTATGCTGTGTTCATGCCGGACGCAAATGTATTGCGCAATAACTTTCCATACAAAGTCAACGTACAGACGCTACTTTCGCGTCAGCTGGGCTGAGGGATTGTTGCGCAGTGACGCGAAAAAATCAGCGCCAAACACACCGTTGTGAAACCACACGGGACGACAGTTTATTACAAAGAAAAAAAAAACCTCACAGTATATTAAAGGTTTGGGTTCTGCTCCAGACCACAAACTTTTTTCTAAATGCTGATTGGCTTGTTTAAGGTTCCACCCACCATTTTGCTATTGTCATTTAGGAACCGTAAGATCAGAAGTCAGACATTGTAAGGGACATACACTATGTAATCTTCACAGGTGAGGGACACAGTTGCTAATAATGATGGACAATGTCTCAGTTGTGACAGTATTCATTCTTTCAGATTTGAATAAGACGCTGAGCCACACATTTATTCTTTTCTTTCTCGCTTTACTGTGTCATTTTGCAATTTTGCTGGTCAATATTTCTCTTGTGTTGTGAGGGGACAGACAACATAGACGTAGACAACACAAGGTCAGAAAAAAAAGGTCAATTTTTCAATCCACGATGGAAAATGTCTCTGAAATAACAATATTTTATCTCTCAGGTCTGAATGAAGTGAAGAGCCACAGATTTCTTCTCTTCTTTCTCATTTTATTGTGTTATTGTGCAATTCTGCTGGTAAATATTGCTCTTATTGTGACTGTCGTCTTGGACAAAAGCCTCCACGAACCAATGTATATTCTGCTCTGCACTTTCTGCATCAACGGACTTTACGGGACAGCAGGTTTCTATCCCAAATTTCTGTGGGATCTGCTCTCTCCTGTTCATGTCATCTCTTACTCTGGATGCCTCGTTCAAACTCAAGTGATTTACTCTTCTGTGAGCATTGATCTCTCTATTCTTGCCGTCATGGCATATGACAGATATGTGGCTATATGTCGACCTCTAGAGTACCACTGTGTCATGTCCAGGCAAAGGGTTTTAAAGTTAGTGTGTTTCTCTTGGTTAACACCGTTCTGTGTTATAGGCACAAACATTTCTCTGACAGCACGGCTGAAGTTGTGCAGCCCTTTCATCTCCAGACTCTTTTGTGTGAACTGGATTATTGTCTCCCTCGCTTGTTTTCCAGCTGAAACTCTTGTTAACAACATAGTTGCATACATCACAATACTCATTTATGTATTTCATGGTGTTTTTATCGTTTGGTCCTACATGTACCTCATCAAAACGTGTGTGCACTCGATGGAAAACAGGGCAAAGTTCATGCAGACCTGTGTGCCACATTTGGTCTCCTTAACAACTTTTCTTTTTACTGTACTTTTTGATTTGATGAGTACGCGGTTTGGAAAACATTTACCTCAAACCCTCAAAAACTTTGTTGCCATTGAATTTCTTGTCATTCCTCCACTCATAAATCCTCTCATTTATGGTTTCAAATTGACCAAAATTCGAATCAGAATTCTGGGTCTTATTAGTCTGAAAAACAGTTAACCTTTGTATGTGATGCTTCAGACTAAATAACAGTACCATTGCAGATCCAGCACGTTTGGTATGTTTTGATTCATGTCTTTATAGAATAAAGTGTGTATTTTTAAAACACATCTTCCAATTTCCAATTCTTCTTCTTCTTCTTCTTGTTCCAGTAAGTTCAGGCAGGCTGTCCACTAAGAGGTGCAAATGCTTCCCTCGCACAGTCTGAAGTCTGCAGTTGCCCTTCAATCTCATCCCCATTCTTTCCTCTTTCCTTAATAGAAATTGAAATGTACAGTGACTTTTCAAAGCAGTCAAGGAAACTTTGCCTTTGATTTCATCTTTCATTGTTGTTGATATCTTGTACGGAGCAATTGTACATACATGGACAAATATTTAAAAGAACGAAAGAACAAATAAATCAACCCTTAGAACACAGAGCATTTAGGCTTTTTACCATTACTATGTTTAAACATACAGTATAATACAGAGGCTATAAGAATGTGTCTCATTTTTCATTTTCACCAACTATATAAACACACCTGAGCAAAAAGTACTCAAAAATGTTCAAAATCGGATTGAATTTGTGAAATTTGTAAACGCATGTCTTTCGCACGCAGGCTACCAGTCTTAACCACTGAGCCACTCCACCCAGAAACCGTCGTCTTGTGTGGTTTCACAACATCATGCGGAGCTAGTTATAAGCTATTTTGCTTATAACCAGAGGCTGGCAGAGTAGTAGAAGTAAAAGTACTCATGAAAATAATTACTCAAATAAGAGAAAAAAAAGTATGCAGTGAAAAGACTACTCAAATACTCATGAGTACAAGTACTGAGTTTCTCCGGATTTATCTTTGAAATATTCAGAGCAACACAAATGGTACAAAATAGACACAACATAATATAAAACAGCAATGTTCAAATAAAGATATGTTAAATAATAATATTTTAAATAAAACATTATATACGGTCTTTATAATAAAATAAATAACCCTTGAACTAAAACAATAATACAAATTATTTGGGAAATTAAATACATCACCCTTTAACTAAAAGTACAATAAATTAGGATTATCCAAGTCAGATAGATTGGCACGGTAAAAGTATTGGTTGGCCGCTCAGCTGAAAGCTGAGAGCTGAAACCCGGCGTCCGGAGTGTACAACAGAAACCCAAAAGACAGGAGACCAGAGACCAGAGACCAGAGCCTCGGTGTCGGACACAGTAAAAAACGAGCTGCTGGTGTGTTTTAAGTCCACTTGGAGCCGAAATCTGCGGCTAACAGCTGTTGCGTTACTACCCACCTCTGCTTATAACCTTCGTACATAACTTATACAAAAATAACCAAAAGTCTTTTCCATTTAAAGATTTTACATTGTGAGATGAGTTCACACAATCAGCTCCACAGACACTCACTGTGTTCCTCACACATCGCGACTTGTGACAGTCCCGTGCTGAAAAGACAGAAGACATACGGAGGCAACGCAGCAACATTGTGCTCGTGACGCGAGATGGCTGCAAACGAAGGCCCGTGAAAATTTTCAAAAGTGGATGCTGTTGTTCCTACACACAAGCGCTCCCTCAATCAGTGATATTTTTGCTTGACGGAGCCTGTTTTCACATCAATAATAATAAAGAATCATCATCAAAAGTTAAGCACCTGCAGCTTTAAGACCAGAGATTACCTGGCAACACAACATGTAAAACTTGTTCTCTAAACTTTGATTGGCTGGTAAAAATCCCACCTCCCGTTGTGCTCTTGCCGTTTAGGATGATAAAAAACAGAGATCAACAAAGGTGAAAGACACAATTGCTAACAGTGATGGATAATGTCTCTGTAATAACAATATTTTATCTCTCAGGTTTAAATGAGACAATTAATCACAGATTTCTTCTCTTCTTTCTCACTTTATTGTGTTATTGTGCAATTCTGCTGGTAAATATTGCTCTTATTGTGACTGTCGTCTTGGACAAAAGCCTCCACGAACCAATGTATATTCTGCTCTGCACTTTTTGCATCAACGGACTTTACGGGACAGCAGGTTTCTATCCCAAATTTCTGTGGGATCTGCTCTCTCCTGTTCATGTCATCTCTTACTCTGGATGCCTCGTTCAAGCTCAAGTGATGTACTCTTTTGCCTGTGGTGATCTCTCTATTCTTGCCGTCATGGCATATGACAGATATGTGGCCATATGTCGACCTCTAGAGTACCACTGTGTCATGTCCAGGCAAAGGGTTTTAAAGTTAGCGTGTTTCTCTTGGTTAACACCGTTCTGTATTATGGGCACAAACGTTTCTCTGACAGCACGGCTGAAGTTGTGCAGCACTTTTATTCCCAGACTCTTTTGTGTGAACTGGATTATTGTCACCCTCGCTTGTTTCCCAGCTGAAGTTGTTGTTAACAACATAGTTGCATACATCACAATACTCATTTATGTATTTCATGGTGTTTTCATTGTTTGGTCCTACATGTACCTCATCAAAACCTGTGTGCATTCTGCAGAAAACAGGGCAAAGTTCATGCAGACGTGTGTGCCACATTTGGTCTCCTTAACAACTTTTCTTTTGACAATTCTCTTTGATGTTATGAATATGCGAATTGCCTCAACAAAATTACCTCAAACCCTCCAAAATCTTCTCGCAATAGAGTTTCTTGTCATTCCTCCGCTCATGAATCCTCTCATCTATGGTTTCAAATTGACCAAAATTCGAAACATAATTCTGGGACATGTTACTTGTAGAGAAAGAGTAAACTTTTAGTTCTGTAGGTGAAGCAAAATCTAAATTCTGCTTCTGAAATTGTTTCTTGTAAATATCTAAACTGTTGGTTGTTTTTCTGAAGTAAGTTGCATGTTAACATTGAGTCAATAATATTTTTGGCGTGCTTTAATAGAGTGATTGTCGACCTGAGGCCTTCACAGGTTTCAGGCGATCATCTCTGGGAGTCAGCAGATGGTTGTGAACAAAAAATAAAAAAATACATGCTGTACATGGCATAAATTGTACCAGTGATAAGATGTTGCTTCAGAATGAGTGTGTTGTGTGGACAATAATAATAAAAAAGACTGAATCTAAAATTGACTTTTTCTGCACCACTGAGAAAACTAACAACCTTTTATTAACTGTGATCTTATTGACTGTGAACATGCTGTTGTGTCAATCGCATATAAAGACACTAAAGTCAAAATTGAATATTGTTCTGTTTGTGAGTCAAGTCTCTTCTGTCGCTGTAGTTTTCATGAGGGATTTTGTAAAACAGGGAGGACCAGAGCAGGTCAGAAAACCTGCAGCTATGTAGAGAATCAGAGGGTTAAACGCAGCACTTTTATTATTCCTGTGTCTTGACATTAAAAATGCTGCAATAATGTCTTTTAAAGAGAGAGAGAGACAACGTTTTACTAAACTGAAACTTATATTAAAGGTTTGGCTTTTGCCCACAGATGAATTGGCAAATCTAAGTATCCCACAGGTGTGAAAAACTAGGCAAACTTTTACAATAGTTGACTGGCTTGTTGACATTTACAGTATATTAAAGGTTTGGGTTCTGCTCCAGACCATGAACTTTTTTCTAAATGCTGATTGGCTTGTTTAAGGTTCCTCCCACCATTTTGCTATTGTCATTTAGGAACAGTAAGATCAGAAGTCAGACATTGTAAAGGATCGTGGAGGCTTTTGTCCAAGACGACAGTCACAACAAGAGCAATATTTACCACCAGAATTGCACAATAACACAATAAAGTGAGAAAGAAGAGAAGAAATCTGTGATTAATTGTCTCATTTAAACCTGAGAGATAAAATATTGTTATTACAGAGACATTATCCATCATAGATTGAAAAATTGAATGTTGTCTGTCCCCTCACAACACAAGAGAAATATTGACCAGCAAAATCGCAAAATGACAGTAAAGCGAGAAAGAAAAGAATAAATGTGTGGCTCAGCGTCTCATTCAAACCTGAAAGAATGGATACTGTCACAACTGAGACATTGTCCATCATTATTAGCAACTGTGTCCCTCACATGTGAAGATTACATAGTGTATGTCCTTTGAACCAATGTATATTCTGCTCTGCACTTTTTGCATCAACGGACTTTACGGGACAGCAGGTTTCTATCCCAAATTTCTGTGGGATCTGCTCTCTCCTGTTCATGTCATCTCTTACTCTGGATGCCTCGTTCAAGCTCAAGTGATGTACTCTTTTGCCTGTGGTGATCTCTCTATTCTTGCCGTCATGGCATATGACAGATATGTGGCCATATGTCGACCTCTAGAGTACCACTGTGTCATGTCCAGGCAAAGGGTTTTAAAGTTAGTGTGTTTCTCTTGGTTAACACCGTTCTGTATTATAGGCACAAACATTTCTCTGACAGCACGGCTGAAGTTGTGCAGCCCTTATATTCCCAGACTCTTTTGTGTGAACTGGATTATTGTCTCCCTTGCTTGTTTCCCAGCCGAAGTTGTTGTTAGCAGTATAGTTGCATACATCACAATACTCATTTATGTATTTCATGGTGTTTTCATTGTTTGGTCCTACATGTACCTCATCAAAACCTGTGTGCATTCTGCAGAAAACAGGGCAAAGTTCATGCAGACGTGTGTGCCACATTTGGTCTCCTTAACAACTTTTCTTTTGACAATTCTCTTTGATGTTATGAATATGCGATTTGCCTCAACAAAATTACCTCAAACTCTCCAAAATGTTCTTGCAATAGAGTTTCTTGTCATTCCTCCGCTCATGAATCCTCTCATCTATGGTTTCAAATTGACCAAAATTCGAAACATAATTCTGGGACATGTTACTCGTAGAAAAAGAGTAAACTTTTAGTTCTGTAGGTGACGCAAAATCTAAATTCTGCTTCTGAAATTGTTTCTTGTAAATATCTAAACTGCTGTTTGTTTTTCTGAAGTACGCTGCATGTTAACATTGAGTATTGAATAATATTTTTGGTGTGCTTTAATAGAGTGATTGTCGACCTAAGGCCTTCACAGGTTTCAGGAGATCATCTCTGGGGGTGTGATGATTATAAAAAAATTATACATACATGAACTGGGAGCTGTTTTGCATAAATTGTACCAGTGATAAGATGTTGCTTCAGAATTAATGTGTTGTTCTGACAATAAAAAAAAGTGAATGTGAAATTGGCTTTTCTGCACCACTGACAAAACTTGAGGTTCTTTACATAACCCCGGTTCTTTGAGTAATATGAACGAGACGTCTCATTATGGGAAGCAAGTCCTGCTGCGACCTCAGAAGCAAGTCCATCCGCTGGACCGCACGTAGGGCCACCTACTACAAATAGTGTGTGTGGCACAACCTCATTCAAGATAAGCAGCCTCTTCTCACCTGTCCAAGCAAGAAGGGTTGTCTAGTGACACGTCTCACTCATATTACTCAAAGTTCTTTTTCATAATATTCGTTTCAATGTCTCACTATGGGATGTGGTAGCTCCCGGATTGCTAGACAAGCTTATCTAGGGTCCACCAACCAGAAAGAGAGAATAACTCTGTTCTATCTAGGACTCCAGAACCACACGTGCCACACACAGGGCTGAGACGTCCAGTCTATAAAAATGGACAAATGTGAGAGGCGAGGACCAACTCGCCACAGCACAAATGTCCCCAACAGACACTGAACAAGGCCCAGGATGCGGCCAGGCCATGAGTCGAGTGCGCACACAGACCCGCAGGAGCCTGCAATCACTGACCAGTGTATGTCACCACAACCGCCTCCACTATCCAGTGGGAGAGGCGCTGTTTCGTGACAGGTTTTCCAGGATTGGGACCAGCTCAGAAAACGAACAACTGATCGCACAGGACATACAGCAAGTGCTCGCTGTTCCCCAGTGGAGGAAGCGAAAGCAGTCAGGTTTATAGGAGAAAAAGAGCCAACCACCTTGGACACAAAGGCTGAAAATGACCCTCTTTTTTTCAATCAGGTTCTGTAAGAATGACAATAGATGTTTATTTTTTGTTTTGGCTTTTTTATAACCTGCGCCCTCGGCCTTTGGCCTGGCTGCGACTGCAGAACATTATATTTCTGAAAAACATGTGTGTGTGCTTTTGGACATGAGAAAGGGGCAACAGTTAAACCCTCTGCTGGCAATGTCCCTTTTCCTCTGGGTATGTCATAGCATGGTCCGTGACGGCTGGAGGCCAGAGGTCTGGAGGGCCCCAGGCAGCACATTTGGAATTCAAACAAGTGGCGCTGGCGTACAGGGAACAGCCAGCTGTTGAAAGAGGGACTGTCAGGCTGCCGTCTTCCTTTTCCTGGCCTGGGTACCGGCAGTGGCGGTGGTCTGAAACGCAGAGTACATTTACTTGAGTACAGTACTTAAGTACAATTATGAGGGATATGTACTTTACTCGAGTATCATTGTTGGGGAGTATCATGACTTTACTTAAGTACATTTGAGAGGCAAATATTGTACTCTTTACTCCACTACATTTCCATCTATAAACATGAGTACCCGTTACTTCTTCTAGAAAAAAGGAAAAAAGAAAAATCTCGGAGACCCTCAATTTGTTGTTTCCCTCTCAAACGTGATTGGATTGTGCAGGCGCCACTGATTGGGACAGCCTATCAGCAATCACCTTCAACTTTCCGTCAAAGTGAACTCTATGGTCAGATAATATAAACATTAACATTTTTCATAACTCCATGTAGGTCATTTCTGTACATAAATGTAAGCACTGTGGCAGTAGTAATGCAATATTTAGAAAATGTACTCTTGTACTCTTGATACTCAAGTACTTTTAAAAACAAGTACTTCAGTACTTTTACTTAAGTAGACATCTGACTGTAGTACTTTTACTTGCACTTGAGTAAAATTTAGCAAGGGGTATCTGTACTTTTACTGAAGTAATGAAGCTGTGTACTCTGTCCGCCTCTGCTGAAACGGCTTCTGACCAGGCTTTTCCTGGACCAACCATGCCCGGCTTTCATTCCTTGCAGTTGGTGTACGGCGAGTTTGGAGAGCTAAGTTAGCTGGTGTGCTAACGCTTGACAACACCTGGGCATAGGAAGCCGAGTCGCAAATAAATAATTACCAAACTGAGGTGGGGTGAGGAAAAACACCAAGTTAGGTCTGGTGTGACCAGAGAAGTAGAAAATGTTAGCTAATGTTAGCTAATGTCAGCTCGCGCTGGGCGACGGAAGCTAGTTTAAGGTCCGTCTATGAGCAGTTAGGCTAACCAAAGTTACAACTGACAAGATATTACTATTTGTAGTTGGTGGCACTATGTGCGGCGGAGCTGATGGACACGTTCACCAGCCAATCAGGATTGGCGCAATGAGATAAGTGCTTCTGAGGTCGCAGCGGGGCTTGCTTTCCATAGTGAGTGATCAAAGCGAATATTATGAAAAAGAACCAACAACCTTTTATTAACTCTGATCTTATTGACTGTGAACATGCTGTTGTGTCAATCGCATATAAAGACACTTAAGTCAAAATTGAATATTGTTCTGTTTGTGAGTCAAGTCTCTTCTGTCGCTGTAGTTTTCATGAGGGATTTTGTAAAACAGGGAGTAACAGAGCCGGTCAGAAAACTTGCAGCTATGTAGAGAATCAGAGGGTTAAACACAGCACTTTTATTATTCCTGTGTCTTGACATTAAAAATGCTGCAATTATGTTTTTTAAAGAGAGAGAGAGAGACAACGTTTTACTAAACTGAAACTTATATTAAAGGTTTGGCTTTTGCCCACAGATGAATTGGCAAATCTAAGTATCCCACAGGTGTGAAAAACTAGGCAAATTTATAGTAAACAATAGACAATAGTTGACTGGCTTGTTGACATTTACAGTATATTAAAGATTATGGTTCTGCTCCAGACCATAAACTTTTTTCTAAATGCTGATTGGCTTGTTTAAGGTTCCTCCCACCATTTTGCTATTGTCATTAAGGCACAGTAAGATCAGAAGTCAGACATTGTAAAGGACATACACTATGTAATCTTCACAGGTGAGGGACACAGTTGCTAATAATGATGGACAATGTCTCAGTTGTGACAGTATCCATTCTTTCAGGTTTGAATGAGACGCTGAGCCACACATTTATTCTTTTCTTTCTCGCTTTACTGTGTCATTTTGCAATTTTGCTGGTCAATATTTCTCTTGTGTTGTGAGGGGACAGACAACATTCAATTTTTACAATCCATGATGGATAATGTCTCTGTAATAACAATGTTTTATCTCTCAGGTTTAAATGAGACAATTAATCACAGATTTCTTCTCTTCTTTCTCACTTTATTGTGTTATTGTGCAATTCTGCTGGTAAATATTGCTCTTGTTGTGACTGTCATCTTGGACAAAAGCCTCCACGAACCAATGTATATTCTGCTCTGCACTTTTTGCATCAACGGACTTTACGGGACAGCAGGTTTCTATCCCAAATTTCTGTGGGATCTGCTCTCTCCTGTTCATGTCATCTCTTACTCTGGATGCCTCGTTCAAGCTCATGTGATGTACACTTACGCCTGTGGTGATCTCTCTATTCTTGCCGTCATGGCATATGACAGATATGTGGCTATATGTCGACCTCTAGAGTACCACTGTGTCATGTCCAGGCAAAGGGTTTTAAAGTTAGTGTGTTTCTCTTGGTTAACACCGTTCTGTGTTATAGGCACAAACATTTCTCTGACAGCACGGCTGAAGTTGTGCAGCCCTTATATCTCCAGACTCTTTTGCGTGAACTGGATTATTGTCTCGCTCGCTTGTTTCCGGGCTGAAACTCTTGTGAACAACATTGTTGCATACATCACAATACTCATTTATGTATTTCATGGTGTTTTCATTGTTTGGTCCTACATGTACCTCATCAAAACGTGTGTACACTCAATGGAAAACAGGGCAAAGTTCATGCAGACATGTGTGCCACATTTGGTCTCCTTAACAACCTTTCTCTTTACTCTACTTTTTGATATCATGACCATACGATACGGCTCAAAAGGGTTTTCTCAAACATTTAAAAACTTTATCGCTATAGAATTTCTTGTCATACCTCCCCTCATGAATCCTCTCATTTACGGTTACAAGTTGACCAAAATTCGGAAAAGGTTTCAAGGTTTTTTCACTGCATGTATGAAATGACTGTTGTCCTAAAAGCTTATTTAGAAAGATTCATTACACCTTTAAATGTCAAATATTAGCGGGTTTTCCTTCTTTATCCATTAGATCTTGAACTCTTTTGAATAATGGTGAATAAGTCTTGTTATTTGAAATATATTTTCATATGTAATCTTTATTTTTTTTCTACTTTCAGTGGATTGTACAGGTAATTGTAAAATTTTAATGTCATATATCAGCTCATCACTTGAAAAAAAATTGTTAACACATACCTTCGTACTACATAAATGCATTTTGTATTGATATTATTTATTTAATTATTGCAAATTAAAGAAAATCAACTTTTCCTCATGATTTCTTCTAATGATTGAAAAAGCAAACCTGTCAAGTAAGACACACATTAAGCATCTGGTGAAGAAAAAGGTCATGAAATTATACAGGTAACTCTTCTTCATTTAGCGGTGCACAAAGAAACTGAGGAAATGCACTTTTTGTTTCCCTTTTTTCTGGATTTTATTTTATTTTTTTCCAATATCACAATTCAAAATTGCATGTTTTTTTTTTTAAGACTTAAAACTTATCTTTTTACTCTAGACTTCAACTAGCTCGATTTTATTCCACCTGTGTTGTGTTTTAATTACATTTTTGGTTTATTCAAAAAGTTATAACAGGGTTTTGTGTCACCTTTCACCTCTCACACACAGAAACTCCACTAGTGAAAAGCTTCACACATAGTCAATGACTACTGTTGTAGCACCACCATGTGGCCATGTCCGAAAAGCATTCTGCAAGTTTATGAGGGGAGTTTGGCTCCCGTCACACCTGTGCAATGGAAGAAGACAACGGCAGCAGCAGATGCCCACAGATACTTTCCCCTGGGAACAACTGATAGTCGTCATGATGATGCAGGACTCATTCAGGCGGATGATACTGAAGAGAGAACTGGTTGTTTTTGGGAATTAAAAAAGTCACGAGACAAAACAAAGTGGCTAATAATTCTCTAATGCTCTTTTTAGGTTTAAAGGTCCAATGTGCAAAATTTAGATGTGGGGGAAACACGTGCAGAAGCAATATTCAACCAATATATATATAATGCAGGAAAGGACAATCGGATTAATAAATAACGCAGGAAAGCAAGAAATAATGTACTTTTAAAAAAAATTAATTTAAAAAATCCAAATGTGCCAGGACAACTTTAAAAAGTATGTAGTATGTGTGCTAGTAAAAACATAACATAACACACAACATGCGACTTTACTAATAAATGCTGCAAAATTTTGACACACTGTACCTTTAAATAAACATTTTTGAGATCTGTTCTGTATTTATGGTTATTAGACTTTTTTATTGTATCATTATCATTTTTGCCGTTATAAAGCAATGACACAAATGTTCTTCAAAACACATTAAATGTATGTAGACCATACAATAAATGGCTGTTTTCAATTACACTATTATCAACAAAACTGCATATGTTGCAATAATGATTAATCCTCTGTTTCATCTTACATACAATGTATCACACCAAAACATGTAAAACCAATAAGAAAAAAGACTAAATTAATATTTTATAGATATATTATATAAGCCTGTAATCCCCATGTTCATTGTGATTTTACTCTTTGATATTTGGTTCAGAGAAATTACACCAAAACCTGAAGAAATAGCAACAGCATTTCTGATGACCCGTTGTTGTAATAAACTTAACATGATTTAATTAAAATATTAATATTTTGTCTCCTAAGTGTCTCCTCTTAAAGCTGCAGACTTGTATATGTCGTTGGTGTCCTGTGAAATATGTATTCATTTGGGTGCAGAATTGTGCTTCACTAAATACCTGAACTTACATTATCTCATAATAATGATTTAGTATCTCATAATTTTGACTTAGTATCTCATAATAATGACTTAGTATGATGATTATGACTTAATAGCTCATGATTATGATGTAGTATGGCATCTCACAATAATGACTTAGTATCTCATAATTATGACTTAGTACCTCATGATTTTGACTTAGTATCTAATGATTATAACAATATCTTAGATCTATGATTTGGAATCTCATTTTTATGTGATTTGACTTAGTAACTCATAATTATGACTTAGTATCTCATAATAATGACTTAGTATGATGATTATGACTTAATAGCTCATGATTATGATGTAGTATGGCATCTCACAATAATGGCTTAGTATCTCATAATTATGACTTAGTACCTCATGATTTTGACTTAGTATCTAATGATTATAACATAATATCTTAGATCTATGATTTAGTATCTCATAATTATGTGATTTGACTTAGTATCTCATAATTATGACTTAGTATCTCATCATTACGACTTAGTACCCCATGATGACTTAGTTTCTCATGATTATAACTTAATATCTTATATCTATGATTCAGTATCTCATAATTATGTGATTTGACTTAGTAGCTCATAATTATGACTTAGTATCTCACAATAATGACTTAGTATCTCATCATTACGACTTAGTACCCCATGATTATGACTTAATATCTTATATCTATGATTCAGTATCTCATAATTATGTGATTTGACTTAGTAGCTCATAATAATGACTTACCATCCCATTATATGATTATGAGATACTGAGAATTATGATTTTGGGCTTCGATAATTTTTCAAAAAAGAAAGAAAAAAAAAAGCCGCGTCCTGACCTGACCGAGCCGCACTGCCTCCACACCACACGGCGGCGGTAGCGCACCGTTGCCTAATACCTCGCCGGAGAAGAAGACAGGGACCGACAGTCAGCAGCAGCAGCAGTAGGCAGTGAACACTGCAGTACATGCGAGCGCACAACAACATTCGCTCTTTCAGTCCGGGCTCCCGTTTTTTCCCCCACAACAGCGACGACACGGAGCAAAACAGACGAAGCGGCGGCGGAGACCATTCCGACGTATCCGGAAATCCTGACTCCACGTTAGCTCGCGGACGGTGAGTGCGTGTGTGTGAACGTGTGTGTGTGTGTGTGTGTGTGTGTGAGTGGCCTTTTCGCGTGTTATTTCTGGGGCTGCGGAGGAGGATGGAGGTAGCGAGGCTGCTGCTGCCTGTGTGATTTTGGCTGTGTTTATGTAATATTAGGCTGCTAATCCTCCAGAGCTCACGGTGGGACTCGCCGGTCAAAAATGACACACACACACACACACACACACGCACAAAATACTATGCAATTTAGCTTTTGTGTGTACAGTCCACGCAGCGTGGATGTGGGATCAGTGGCATCATCCTGCCTCACATTTTGTCTGGTGTACTGCATCTTGTGAAGGTCTAACCGGGTGACCGCATCATCATGTTGCACACACTGATATATGGACGCTATGCTAACTGCTGCAGCACAATCATGCCTTCAGCTCTGGACTCAGCTGTCAACATGTGCTACACAGACACATATGGTTGGAGAGGACAATAAGATTAAATAATAAAACAAGAAATCAACTAGATTATTCCAAAGCTTTACCTGAATCTTGAAGGTGTCCCACATCTCACTATAATCTGTGTCTGGTACCAGCATGAAGTGATAGATAGGGCTTTTTGAAGATTGCCTTTGGACAACTTGTCTTTCAAATGAAATGAATAGATTTACTTGTAGAAAAGCTGCAGAAATGAGACTAGACTAATGTACAGGTTATCTTAAACATAGCACTGGGGCTGAAAGATTCAAATTAAATACAGATACTGTATAGTAACTTCACTCAAGCTTCAGTAAAAATATTTACCAGTTGTTCTCAAACGTTTTATACCAAGTACCACGTGAGAATTTACCGACCTCTTGAAGTAACACCATGATCACCAATGTTAAAATACAGTGGCGTAAATATGTCATCTACAAACTTTTCACAGCAGGCAGATTTATTCCCAATAAGATAATTTTAAATCATCATTTAAGTCATCAACCTCCTCATCCTCACACTTACTTCACAAACTGGTATCGTGAAATTAGATGAAGGTGGAGCGAGAGTCAATGTGTCATTATTATTATTTAATTAACTATAATTTGTTAACTTTATTTGTTTCCTTCTACACAAAATTCCTCAGCTCCAAATCACATACCCTGGTTTATACAGGAGAACAATATATCTGTTTTTCCTACAGTTACCACAAGAAGAAGCTTGTGTACCACTGGTGCTACACAGCCCACAGTTTGAGAACCATGGCTGTAGATTTTAAATGAGAAGTATTAGTCACACATATCTCGTCCACTAATTTTGTACTTGTCAGTAGTTTTCTATTGATGCGTGAAGCTTGAACAGAGGGGGCAGAAAATACAGCTGAGGGGGTTAAGCCCCCTTATGCTCTCCCTTGGCACCGGGCCTGCTCTGCTCCACACTGGAAGAGCAGCCAGACTTATTTGTCATCAGCATATCTCTCGCAGTTATTCTATGAAGCGGTGGTTCATTCTTGGCATAACTCAGTTTTAATTAAATTCTCCTATTAATTGATCGGGGTCGAAATCGATTGAGTGACATATCGTCGCCCTTCCTTTGGCAATACAATAATCTATACGTAATCCTGCACTTTTATCTTTTCACGGACGTTTTGTTTTCCTCAGTGAGACAGAGTCACGTATCACTCACTATATGATTGTCTTCTAATATGTTGATTATCACAGAATCGTTGTATCGTGATATTATTGGTATCGTTAGACCATGTATCGCATTGCCAGATATTCCCACCACTATATTGATTATATTTTGAGATTTTTAAAGACTTTTTTTGTTGACGTAAAGATTTGAAGGATATCCTTTTGAAAAACTAGTGATGCACAATATTTTCCCTCACGACATTGACCAATATCGGCTTTAAAGTATATTATTGGATATTGAAAATCCCTGATATGACTTATGACTGAAGCAGTCGACAGAACAGGCAACTACCTCCTTGACCTTTTATGCTGAGGTAGGTTTCGGTCAGCAGTTAAAAAACATTTTAATAGATACCATGATATACATAAGGACAGACTAGAAGTTTTATTAAAGCTCTAGGCAGATAATGAGAAATTCAGTTTTGTCAGAAACACATAACCGGCATTTTTGTTTGTCAAGCAGCAGATTTATCATTGTAGCTCTGACAAGAACTAAATCTGCAGCGTTCAAAGAGAGCGCGTGTAAAACGTATGATGTTCTTTTCTCTGGTGACCTTTCACTGAGGCTGCTTTCACCTTTGGTCACATGTCAGGGCACTGTAACCTGATGGTGCCAGTACACAAGTCACAAAAAAAAGAAAATCTCTTCTTTGAAAGCTGTTCTGTTTTGAAACACTTACCAAACACATTCTGGTAATGTGGCGAATGTCGATGCTTTTTGACAAAGGGGAAAAAAAAAATGCTTGACCTTAATTACTGCAGTAGTTTGGCCTAATAAGGGTACGCACAATGAGTAAATATGTGGCATAAAAATGTATTTACGTAATGTAACTTTGTCAATAAGCCCCTGGTGTGCGTGCAATCATGTACTCAAACAGGGCAATTTCCTGTAACACACACACACACATTGGCAGCTACAACAAGGCTGAAGTTGTTCCTCTGAAGGCACAGACGCCTGTTAGCCACAGTGTAAATAGGCTTGCACATTTGACAAAAGTCCCACTGTTGATTCATATGTTTGTGCCGGCGACGTTCTTACCATTCATTGTCAACTCCTCATCGTCGTTGGGGGAAATTTGGGATTGTAAAGAGAAATCTCTGGAAATTGTTCTGCTATAAATCTCACCTTCACTGTGGTCATAAAGTTCTTTAGGCTTCATTGAGCTGATTTTATTTTGAAGGCTGCTGTTTGTGCTGGTGCTGCGCAACACTCTGTGTACAGGAGTTTCTGTTATTATTATGTCAAAGAGGGTCGGCTGAGTAACAGGAAAATCTGTGATGGTATCAGCATTTACCCTTGAATCAAGTGCTGTTTCCTTTGGAAGGGTCCTTATCCGAAAACCCTAAATTGCTGCGTGCCGCGTGAGACAAAGAGACACATTTACCATGACGCAACTGTGTTATTTTTGAGGAACAACAATGCAGGTGAAGCTTATCACTGACACACACTTGTTTTCGCGGAATGACTGAATCTATTTGTGACTGCGTGTGTGTGGTGGGTACTAGCAGTTTTGCTGATTTGCCGAGTTAAAGGGAGTAATTGAGGTTTTTGCAGAATCCGGTTGCAGCAGTCAGCTAAAGGAAAATGCTGTTGGGGGCCAACCCTCAGCAAACACTGAGCAAAGCTAAGTCGAAGAGCCTGCTACACAGACTGGACCTCACTGTATTTGCTTAAAAACTGCTGCACCACCGTTCCACTTGCTGAGGTGATGAGTTTAATGGGGTGGTGGTGGGGGGGGGGGGGGGGGGGGGGGGGGGGGTGTCGGGGGACAGCTCGGACCAGATGCTGAGGGTGCTCTCTGTGACTGTACATGTCTGTGCGTGAAGAAAGTTCCCTCAGCTTTGCTGCATTGTGCCTGCTCAGGAAAAGCTGCATGCAGCTGGGATGCTGCACTGGCTTTATGTTTGTGGACTCGTGCAGCAGCTGGGGCTGCTGCTGCTGCTGCTGCTGCTGCTACTGCTACGCATGCAAAGACATTTTTGATGGCTGTCATAGAAGACAGGATCCTGCTGCCTTCCATTTTAGAAATCTCTATGTTTGTGCACACTAAATGATTAAAGGATGGTAACTGCACTACCACTGGAAATACTAGTTAAGTTAAAGGTTCAGTGTAGGGCTGTGACTTGAAAAAATGCAGTCACACTCAGAGATAAGCAATGACTGCGGGCTGCAGCTACTTTGACAGTCGACTAGTCATCGATTATTGAAACGATTAGTCGAGGAATCGGACAGTAAATCACACAATTACTCAATGCCTGTCTTTAGCTTCCAGCTTTTCAATTTACTTGTGCTAAATAATGGCAATAGAAATTGTTCATTCCAAAATATTTCTTTTAATAAACATTGCTGCTGTTTATGCTACCTCTACAAAAGAGAGCGATTAAAAAGGCTTACATTTTTTATTAAAAATTTAAAACCAAGGTCTGGCAAAGTGCTGATATAAGAAATTTTTAAAAGTATATATTTTCTGTAAATCAAGGAAACCTTTTCCTTAATTAAAATAAAATAAAATAAAATAAAATAATTGCCATGAATAGATGGGTAGAAAGCAAGATGTCTCACTCTGTATAAAATTATGCTGCTCAGCTCCCAGCAGAGATAGATAGATCAGAGATAGTCATTGATTAATCACTACAGCCCTACTTCCTAAATGTTACGATCAAGTTAGGTGTAAGGTGGGACAGTTGACAACGTGTGGTTTGACACTTGGTTGTCTACAGGCAGAGCCGGAATAGATTGGCTTTTAAACTCTCGACTGATTCAGCCACATGCACAGACACTAATGAGCTATAGTTGCTGCCATGCTTCACCACCACAGCATGTTAACACGTCGCCGGGTTGATTGTACACAGAGAAGATAAGTATTTGATGAACGACGTCGTTGGCGTTGGTATCAGACACACCTCACATTAACCAATGTTAGCCACTCTCGGAAAGTGTGTGATCTAATTTGCGTCCAAATGTGTACATCTTTCTCAGATTGTCTCACGTTAAAGCGTTAAATGTCTCCTTTAAATTAAAATTTCCATTTATTTGAGCCGGAGATTGAAGTCATACATCCCAAATCAGACGCCGAGCCTCTCTATCTGTTGTCGTCATTGTCACATAGAGTGTTTAAGTGTGTCAGTAATCGTGCCCCAGCATTCCTCTCCAAATTTATCCTAAGATTAGTCAATAATTTAGTAACAAGGTGCACAGTGAATTAAAATACTGCATTGTTGCTCTAGGTTTGGACAAACTGTTTTATTTTTCCATAAAAGAAATTCACTGCCAAATGAAATCAAATAATTTTTTAGGTATGAAATTTGTTATACTTTTTGTATGGTGTATGTGTAGTTGCTTTGTTATATGTGATGTATGTCATTGTGTTGCATTTAGGGATGGGAATCAGTATCGGTCTGATCGGACAGATGAAAATTTTAAATCTGATGCAATCCAAGATTCCTATGTAGTGCATGCTTACCTATGCACGGACTGTAAAAAAAATGTAAGTAAAAATCAGAAAAAGCATTTTAGCTGACTCATGTTTGGGCTGTTTATTTCTTACACAGTTGTAGAATTATGTCTCTGAAAAGACTCGGAACAAATGTGTTGTTAACGGCTTCATATTTCATAAGGGTTCTAAAATGACTGTCATCACACCGATATTGGACGCAAAAAAGTGGTATCGTCCCATCCCTATTTGCATTGTCATGCATTTATTTTAGCTTTCTATCATGTATTTTACATACAGAAGCCCAACTATGGGCTGGAGTTGCAAGTTAGCAATTAACCTTGATGAACTATAATCTCTGAACTAGAAATGTGCAGCACATCAGCTTCATGCTCTGTCTTGGAACTGTGTTAAACTGCATCTTCCCTATTAAATAAATAGATGAAGAAAAAGAAAAACAGTTGTTCAGAAGCTCCCCGTCTTCCATTCACGCGGTTCCATGTAGACAGAGAGCAGCGTCTGTCATAGATCTATATATTCCCTGCCCTGAGGACTTCGTTGTTTGAGCCCTGATGCATACATCATGGGGGTAAGGCTCTATAAAAAGACAATGCATTTCCTCGGGATTTGCAGACAGATGGAGGCTGCTGAACATGAGAACGCACAGTCAAAGAAAAACACACAGGCTCAATGTCAGTCATCATTGTGATTAGCTGCTGGATAAACATCCCATTACTCCGCTATGCCGATTCTGTGGCGCTGTAGCTCAAATTAAATGACATGACTGATGGCTCCAACTGATTACTGACGATAAATGAAAATGGATGTCTTATTTGTCAGCTTGTGTTTTAGGCGTTGACACGCTCAGACATTCCAACATTTGTTGACGTCAACACCTGTCTGACACCAAATCTGGGCAAATTGCTCTTTTGGCGAGAGGAACACCTGCCTAACCGCCCAGTACTTGTTTGCAGGAAAAATATTTGAAAACATCGGTTGTTTGAAGCAAAATTGCTTTGACTGCTCTCACTCTGGATTTCTTCCTCAATATATTTGCTTTTGTGGGCAGGTCATCTGCGGGAAACAGATGTCAACCGGGGCTCATTGTGAGGCTGGTAGGACCAAGTTTAGATAATCTGACTTCCTGCGGCTAAAGGGTGATTATACAACGTGTAGTAGCATAAAGAGAAATGAATGATGGATGGAAACAAGCTGACTGCAAGGAACGAGTGGCTGTTCAGTGTTTTTGGGATTACAAGCAGGGACATTATTCCGCATGTTTTATGTCTAAAAAAACATTGGAAGTGATCGAAAATGAACACGTTGTTGACATTAGTGGAGGAACCCTTTCAGCACTTCCCTTGTTCACCTTATCAGTGGTCATTTTTGGCCAACTACTAGTCACTCTTTGTCCCCTGAGCTTTTCCTGAAACACACCACGCATCCTGTTTTTTCTTTTCTGTCACACTTGAGCTTTCTTCAGTCATGAACTCCCAAAAAAGCTAATCTTTCAGAACATTTCTTGGAGGATTTACAGTGGCACGAAAAAAGTCCGGAACACTAGGACAAAGGGTAGAGCCCGTCTTAAGCATGCAGGAGGCAAGACAGTCGCCTATTGATTAGTGGTAAATAATGCGTGTAGTCGTCTTGCCGTTTTCTCACATGGGACATTTTCCAGAAATTTGACTCGAGAGCTAGCAGAAGTTCCGTTTAATATCTGATCACATACAGCTGCTCAAGACAATTTCAGGAAATTGTCCAGACATGGGCCTGATTCTGGCAGTTTGAGTCCCTGACTATCACACACACTCTGCACAGTATTTCTACACACTCACTAAATTTGCATTGCGCAAGGACAGAGGTTCAGGTGCAGGGTGAAAATGAAAGAGGCTCCATTCTCCCCAACTGCAAGTCAGTGACTTATCAAAAATCATTTTGAAGCTAATATATCAAGGTAAACAAGTTGCCTAGCACTGCTCTAAGGACACGTCAGCTGTTATTTCCTAGTGTTGCATCAACCGCTCCGTCCTGTGTGACACTTGGAAATCTTCCCACCCTCCCGCACTCCCTTCTGTTCTGAACTGCCCCGAAACTAAAATGTGAGCAAAGTTCTTGTTGTTGTCATCAGAGTAAGTGATTGAGAGGAAAGGATTTATACCAGTTGCACCACATTTTATTTGGAAAAGCAACGACTTGCCCGCAACCTGTAATTAGTTAAGTGATTGAAATGCTTTTAGCTGTAAATGACAGACATGACCATACAAGCCAACAGTATATCTGCAGTGGTTGCAGTCCTTGAGTGAAGATTGCTTGGGATTATTGTGTCACACAGTTTTATTCGTGTGTGACACAAAAAAATGTGAAGATTTTAGACGGAGAGCTTACTTGAGATGATATCGAACAACTGTGCTACCTGTTAAATTAAACTTACCACTGCAGAAGAAATTGTAAATCTGTGTTCTCGTGGTTGCTATTGGTCAAATCTTGATGAAATTTATCAACATAGTTTTCTTTACTTGGTTATGAAAATATTAAATATTATATTTTGTGAAATGTTGGTAAATCTGAATGTAGAAATAACGCCCCTTACATTTCTGCTACTAGATAAATATCAGTAATTGTATTTAATGTGGACTTTTAGATGATGGTTATCACGAAACATTGTGTGCATGTTTTGTAAAGCGCTTTGCTTGACTTTAAACGTACAATATAAAGCTTGTGTACAATGCAAACGTGTAGGGCTGAAACAATCACTCAATTATGATTCGATTACTAAATAAATCGCCATAATCGATTTGAGTGTTTTTAAGGAATTAAAATAAGTTTTCTAAACATTTTTTGGGTTCTCTGCTCCATATAACAAAGAAATCATTAATTGATAATCTTTTAATCTTTAATTTTTGGTTTTGGACAAAACAAGACATTTGAGGACATCATCCATGAAACAATGAATGGAGAAAACAATCCACAGATTAGCTGTTAGTTGCAGCCCTACGAACATGTCATGTTTCACATCTTTGAGATAAAATAGTGAGGGCCAAAGATGACCTTGCTGTGACACGTCGCTCCCCACCCGGTTCAAAATAGAATTGAAATTGATTTTTGTTCCCCACTTAATTTCACATGAGTGGCCAGTTTCAATCAATTAATCAGTCTGTGTAAAACAAAGTGTAACTGATGACGCTCACACGAGGCTACTCTTACTAAGTACGAGCGACTGTTCAGTCAGACTGGCGAGAGACGAGAACTATATGACATTAAATGTGTATGTAAATACTGTACGTGTGTTTACACATAAGTCAAACACTCACTCTTGTGTGCACATAGAAGACGTACCAATCATGACGCTTTTAGATTGTTGTTAGACTGTCAGGCGGTCGTGTTGGGCCCTATTAATTTGAATTACAATCTATTTGACTGAACCACTGGAAAGGAAAGGGTCAAGGGTAAGAATTTATTTATGGTGTATTGCACAGATATAATGATCGTTTGAGCAAAGCTTCTCCAAGGCTTGACACTCCCTTGGTGCCGCAGAGCTTCACCGAGAACTGGATGTTGTTTGACGTCTTTTCACACCAATGTGAAAGGATCGTTTTTTTTTTGTTTTGTAAATGTTAAAACCCTTTCTCATGATTTTCTATTTGTTACATTTTCAGTTGAGGATTAATTGGATAATTGAATGTCTGAGACAACAGACTTATTACCTCACGTTATTTGTTCATCACATGGGAATCAGACCATTTGCCAGAAACATGTCGCCACCAAAAACAGTGTAGTCGTAGGGTACAGTGTGCCTTGCATGTGTTTAGTTTCAAGTGTCCCCTTTGTCCACGTGTGTCACACGTTTTCCACTGATTTTTCCAAAGCATTTTAAATGACTGGGCCTGTCGCGACGTGCCACTGTGTGATCAGCTCTTAAGACTCAAACACAAACCATAGAATTAAAGGCCTTAGTTGAGGATTTGGCTCTATCAAATTGTTTGTCCTAGTGATTACCATAGGAGAATAATGTGTGAAGGTGGCGCAGGGTAGGGGACAGGTAAAACGTAATACTCTATTCTCACTGGTATATAATACTGTAATCTTGTTTAAATTGCTGTTGACCAGTGGGAATGTGTTTCCCTCCCAGGCCTGATGACTCTGCAATGGTCTCTGGGTTTTCTTGGCTTTGGCTCTGACTGGCATTAGAGGGAAAGCAAGACCTGGGTGTACCTGCAGATTTAGGCAGGTACACCAATTAGGCAGACAGGGAAGAAATCGCTTATTCCGGCGTCATTTACAACGAGCATTCATCAGCCGACCTTCAGCATAGCTGCACCCAAAGTTTTAATTGCATTTAATGTCATTTTATTTGTGTCTTTAATTTGCCCACTCGCTGGTGAGTTTGAATGAGGGACCGAGGTAAACGATACAAAATAATACGGACTGTAACACATTCCTCCGACTCACTTTGTTTCTGGTGCATGTGTGACGTCCACATTTCACACATGCAATCATGAAAAAAAACACAAATCAGGACAGACCAAATACTGGCAATGGGATTGGTGTTGAATGTCTTTTTTTTATTGGGTTCACCCGGGTTAACCACACTTCAGTTTGCCAGTTAAGCTCATGTGAAATTAGATTGAGATTGATAGATACATGACTGTACGGTTGCGTGAGGATGCAAATGTAAGGGCAGCCTGCACTTCCTTTGTAAAAACTGTATTTTGTAACCTCTTTGTTCGTTCAAATAATACATAGAAGAAAGGGCTAATGCGCATCCCAGGCAAGGTTAGCATCAGAGCGGGAACGAGACAATACTGTCAATGTTGTATAAACACACAAATGTACTGACAAACACTGAAACACACACTTGAACCACAGAATGGTCGACATGCAATGAAGGCTAGCCCACAGGTTATTGTGAGGTTTCAGATGGCCAATTAAATGTTCAGTAGGTCTTTAACATATAGTCTGTTAACTCTGAAAATAAGTTGTGTTGCTGTAAGGGATACTTTGTGGTACAGAATATTTGTCTGTGTGCCGGTAGGTTTTTATGTGTTCAGCTCGTGACACCAAAGTGATGTTTTAACTTCACGCGGAACGATGTTGGAAAGCAGTGCCCCAAAAAAGTCACGGCTTTTAAGAAACATGAGTAAATATTATAGCAAAATGAGCTGGTATGTTGAATGCATCAGGATAATCGGTGTTCCATGTTGCGGAATAATAAGTGCTGGATGAAACTCGTTGGGTTGTAGATGAGGAAGAATGTTTATGTTTGTATTTTAATCTTTGGTGGTCTGGGTACATCTGGCTGAACATTCACGCACTATTTTTTCTCTCTTTACTCTCTCTCTGCTGTTCTTCAAATTCAAATTGTTGCCCTCATTCATCACTGCATTCCTCCCACTTCAGCTTTAATTTTGTAGCCATATAACTGATGTGAGATAAATGCAACCATGAGCTAGTAGGAATTATTGTCAATCATAGTAATGGTTCGTGTTGTTACACAATATCTGAACTTAGAGTTTGAAAGTGCATTGACACCGAATACAGTGTCGTGTTGTGTTGTGTTGCTAGTTTCTAGTTTCACAACACTGGGTCATTAGTGACCCAGTGTCACATGACTCACCCAACATGCAACTACTCACCTGGGGCTAATCGTAGAGCTTAGGACGAGCCAACAACTAGGGATGCACTGATCTGATATTGGCCCCAATGTTGACTAAATAGCCAGATCAGATATTGGATATTGGGTCTGATCTGTGATGCTGATCTATTCACTTCAATGCTACATTTGTGACCCATGCTATGTCATACGTCAGCAGGACACGCAGCACAGCGGTCAACTTGAGTCATAAACACGGAGCAACAACATGGAGCGAGTTAAAAAATTGGGTGTTTGGAAGTATTTTACGCTTGCTACGCCACCTATACCGACACGTACTTGACAGGTTGCAATATCGGCAACGTAAATGTTACGAGAATTGGTGCTAACGCCACAAAACACAACATTGCAAGCATCAAAAGCATCATGCTAAAGAGCGTGCAGAATCTGTAGGAAAAAAACAAAAGGAGACAAGATGGATAAGCAGCTGACTTTGGCGGACGCACTGCAAAGACGGAAAAACTTCACAGCGTGAAACACTAGTGTAGAAAGAGATAGACTGTTTCGCACAGTCTCCAACACTGTGGATGAGAAAAGAAAAATATTAACACCAGAGAGAGAACAGAAAGAACCTGCCATTGATGCTTCAATAAAAATTCTGACAACTGGTCAATGGAGTAGTGTGGGTCTGCACTAAATGTTAACAAATAATTCTAATTCCTGTTTATTTTGAATTCTGGTTCAAGTTGCTGCTGATGCACAATTATTTGTTTCTAAAAAAAACCCAGCAATTCAGTTAATTTATATGTACGTGTTTGTTGATTACATTTAGTTTTATAAAGTTAAGAAAGTAATATTTAAGTCAAGCCTGATGCTTTCAGTCTCTTCCTCCATGGTAAGGTATACAGTTAAGGGATACATGATATTGTACTTGCTGATATCCGAGTGCTTGGGCTGGTATCTGATACCTATATATACATTTTTCCCTGCACCCAACTGCAGAGGTCATTTAGTCTCTTCTGAAGTGAAATTAACATAATATTTTTCATACTCATGTGGCAGCAGGTGTCGATTTTCTTAGAGGGCGCTAGCATAGTAGTCACAAAGAAGTAGCAGGCTGTTTAGCCTAATGTTGTAGTCCTAAGTCATATTGGCATATCCTGTTGTGTTTGCCAATATCCAATAATAAATTTTAAAGCCAATATCTGCCGATAATATCGTGCATCCCTGCTACAGTTTATTAATTCAACAATGGTATCAGATTGGTATCGGGTATTGGCCGTTATGCAAAGCCTAGGTATCGGGATCAGGATTGAAGAAGTCAGATCAGTGCG
The DNA here is from genome assembly GCF_958295425.1 of Solea solea. NCBI lineage: Eukaryota > Metazoa > Chordata > Actinopteri > Pleuronectiformes > Soleidae > Solea > Solea solea. Next base: position 31,771,825 of record NC_081135.1, read on the forward strand.
TCCCTACCTTCACTTTCTGCAAAGCTCTTTACTTTTTCACTCAGTCTTTCTTACTTGTGACCAAATGTTAAGTTAAAACTTGAAAACCCATGAGGGACATTTAAAATCTAGATCATCCAACAGAACTCTCGCTCTGATTTTCCAAATGATCTCCACGTCCTTTCCTCCTCATTTCGTGAATAGCAAATCTAAAGCTTTCCAAGTGGATTAGTGATATATTAGTGAGTTTGAAGTACCTGCTGCCAACAACTCAACTCATCTGAAATTGTTAAATAAAAAGGGGGGAAAAAAATCACATCCGAACAACAACACAGCGTCACGCAGAGCATTTAAAACAAATGTTAAAAAGCGTGCAGGGAGGATCGTCCTTCTCTTTCCGTTCATAAACATGCCTGTACTTGAGACAAACGTGTATCTGTCATTGCCTTTTTGTGCGAGCACTTGGTGGATCTTTGGAATACAGGGAGAAAAAGCCACATCGCCTTAGGCTATGGCTATAGTTGGCCGCCATATCTGTCAGTGTAGCCACTATGTGCTTTTAACACCGTCTCAGGGCAGACTCTGTGAACAGAAAAGGCAATGTCGTAGCATTTCTGTGTGAGTATCACCCCCGAAAACATGGATGTGTCATGATATGGCCGTGCTAGATTCGGTTTAGCCCATCAATAATGCAGGCCAACTGACATAGCTGTGAAAACGCTCTTCTCTAGTTTTTATAAACTCCTCTCCTTGGTCTCCATGTGCTTGTACAGTAGGACAATAAATCCACTGCCATCAAACAACAAATTGAACTTTTGAATGTTTGAGCAGAGTTTGTAGCAGAATACTGTGAATGAATGGAGTTGCACTCTCTTTGCCGTTTGGATATTCATCATTTATCAACCTTCTCTGTTTCCTGCTCTTCCTCCATATTCTAGGGAGCTCTCTCTGCACGGAGCCCTCGGTGATATGGCTATATATAGAATAAAAAGGAGGAGCAAGTTTAAGAAATATAGAGTGGAGCCCTTTGGTGTGTCCTGCTGCTGCTGCTGCTGCTGCTGCCTGAAACGGTTAATGGCGCTCAGATTTAGCTGACTGGTTTTGTCTGTGATGAACTGACTCAGGGTGAAGCGGTTGAGCCTCAGCAGTGTGAGATAAATATCCCCATCTAACTGCTATACCTTTAGGCTAAATGCCCTTATTTGAAAGAACAACCTAATAAACTAGTTTGCTTTTTGGCACCGTTACCTTGAGGGCTCAGAACAAGTTTTTCTTTTCTTTTTCTTTTTTTTTTGCAGAAGTGATCATAGATATTGATGAGGACTTGTTTTTATCGTATTTTGTATTTTTTTTGCTGTGGCTCTAGCTCCCTTCCAAGTCCTTTCACAAAATCAGTTCACCGCTCAATTTAAGTTCTTTGTTCATGTTTATGTGACATAAGAAAAGAATATGAATTATTGTGTTAGTCTGACTAAAACCAGACTTTTACAGAACAGGAAAGTTGTTGTATGTTTAAGTCTTAATGGACGGACTTTCACGTTGTGGTTGGGAGTTTTCTTTTTCGTTTCTTTTCCTTTTTTATGACAGTTTGAGATGCCACTCTGGAATTAAACTTGGTTGGGGGGTTTGTGTGCTGAGTGCAGTGCGTAGCAGGTGCTGTTGGCCCGTTGGGGGCATATTTGTGTACTCTGCCCACTGAGTAGGAACATTTTAATTTGATCCCTTTTGTTTCTTTTAAAACGGGTCAGGATTTGTTCTACCCCTGGGCATTTTTTGTGTCTGTGCGATCGCAATGAAGACGAGTTGCAGCTTCTTGCATTTCCGCGTTTGGTAACCTTGGAGGTTTTCAAGTCTCTATACTTGGTCAGTCATACAGTTGATATCAGACTGAGGTTGCGTAGAAACACTAAAGAAGTGACACCGTGCTGTTGCAAAACAAACCTTGCTTTTGTTGACTAAGAAAATAAACTACGCTCAGTAATTCTGAGGATAACGTTGAGTTGCCTCTACGTTGTATTTGTTGGCACGCAGTCTGCATCTGCCACAGATAATTGGTATTGTTTTTTTTCTTCTTTTTCCACGATAGGAAAATCCATGTACGTCAGAGTGGAATGTTCCCTGGTTTTTGTCTGGGCGTGCCTAAAGTTTGCGGGTCACTCTCTCTCTGCAAAAACAAAATCAACACATCATAATATTTGTTTTTGTTCTTTTTTTGTTATATTTATTTCAAGCAGGATTGATTGTGTGATTTGTGTAACTGTAGATCTATATTAGAAATGTAATTACATTAGAAATGTAAATTAAATGTAGTTTGGTTCAGCTTGTTTCATCCAAACTGAAGCATCTTCATCCCTTTCCTAACCCAAAAATATGATCTAATTTCATCCCTAGCTTGTGTGTGTGTGTGTGTGTGTGTATCTTTTCCTCTGCCGTGACTTAAGCTGCACATCTTTTTTTTGTGTGCCGGCTGCAGAAAGTGAGAATGTATCTGTGTGAGAGCAGTGGCATTGTTTTTCCAGGTTTTGACAGCTTTGGCCCAAGTTTGCTGTGCTGTACGACCACTCTCCTGGCTCGCTCTCATTTGTTTACTGTGGTGTAAAATTGCAGCAGCAGCAGCAGCAGCACCGACAGTAATAAAGCCAGACATACAGTATACACTATACCTCACTATTAGAAAGGTCTTCTCTAATTCATCTTCAGCTATTTCACTGTATGGTTCCTGTTTGGGATGTAGTAAGGCCTCTCTCGGGCTGGGTGATAAAATGGTATTAGTTATTGCAATGTAACAATAGCTCAATTTACTGTATATTGTGGTATTGTGCATTTTTAGGTAACACACATAATAGCTTTGGATGTTTTACCCTATTTTGTTAGTGCTATAAATCAGTCAATCATCATCAAATTGAATTTGTCTTGACAAGTGTTTGTAGTCTTTGCCGTATGATGATGACAATGTCATGTTTATGTCCACAAACAAGAAATATTTTAAGGTTTGTTGATTTCTTTGTAATGCAGAGAAAAGAAAGCAGCAATTATTCACATTTAGGGATCTGAAAAATCTGTTATATTTTATTATTATAACATAAAAAAACGCACTTGAAACTCATGAATAATTAATAATTAATAATCGAATAAAAGATTATTCTTTGCAGCTCTTTTCATATTTGACGCTGCTGAATTAATGATGCCTCATGATAAAAGAAGGATCTTGATAAAGGTGTAATTCCAGTGTAAGACACCCAGGCTGGCCTGAGTGTTGTTAAACAGCTCTGGGTGAGCCCCCGCTTCGTTGTCAGCTCAGCTCTGGCTCTCGGCCTTTGACTGCTCATCGGACAAGTGGGTCTGTAGGATCACATGCGAGTTCATAGCTCGCGGTCAGATGAGACTATTAAACACTGATGGTCCTCTTTATCTCCTGTGTGAGGTGACACTTTTTCCAGCTCAGCTGATCCAGCTGATGCAGTTGATGTTATTCACGAACCACGTGACTGAACAATCCTTTTTTTTTAATTATTATTCTTTGTCAGGAGGCTCCTCTCGTGTCACCTTGGCTCTTTCCCTTTGTCAGTTTTTGTATGCCTGCAAGACATCTCTCCGTGGACGGAACCTCACTCGCACTCGTGCTCACACTCACACACTCCTTGTTATTCCCAGGGTTGAGAGTTTTCCTCTCCAGGCAACACGTACTCACACTCGGATCAAGTGGTGATGAAAGATGTACCTAAATTAGGACATTCTTCTGTACCAGAGGCAGGTGTGAGTTTTGAACACCTCTCCGGAATCTTACACTTCTCACATGTGCGTCGTGTGGTGCATAACTTTTTGTTGGCTTTCATTTCCATCAACGCTTCGACTTGCAGCGTGCGACTGAGCCTTGCCGTACCTTTGTGCGCATTTGCAGATGGCTTTTGATTCTCTTAAGTGCAAATGTGAGTTTCCTGAAGGGTATTGGTGAATATTAAATTAAGCTCTTATCCCAGTGGATAGTATCAGCTCTATACTCATTCATATTGCAAAGTGGAAAGACAGACTGATGGTAAGAAACAATTAAACCTTCAGATTGATTGCACTGTGTATAAATAGATAGGCCTGTGCAAAACATGACAAAGAACATCATCGCTGACAAGGGCTTTATCCTCCATGTGAGGATCGCGGGGGATCCCAGCTGACATAGGGCGAAAGACAAACAACCATCCACTCTGGCACCTATGGTCAATTTAAAGGTGTCCAATTTGCCTGATCCCCAAATCTGCATGTTTTTGGACTTAAAGGGTAAAGTGAATTTACCCTTTAAGATTTTGAAGAGTCCTCTCTTTCTGACTTGTTGTTTTTCATACTATCCCACAGATATTCAGTTGCTTTTCATCTCTTATTTGACAATACCATTACCTGCTTAGGAAAGATCAATATTTGTTGCTAGCCTATTAGTAATTGTATCTCCCAGATCAGGATGATGATATTATTGCTGTATCAGTCATTTACACCCCTGACAGATATCGAATGTCATTGTCTGATGATTTTGAGCCGTCCTATTGATCAAGAAAAGAAAAATCATTGAATGAATGAAAGAAAAGAGAACCAGTGAATATTTCATATTTCACAACGTAACGTTGGAGCCTAAATAACATTGTGCGGTGAGCATGTGACCCTCTGCAGAAAATAATACGTTTACTAGGGTGATTGCTTTTTAATGATGTGAAACGATTGAGCTGCATCGTAACCTCATCACCTAAATAGATACACTGGAGTTGTGTCACTGTCGGGGCTAACAGGATCTAAACAATGACCCCTGCACACACACACACACACACACATATATACAGTTTATACACACATGTTGTGCTGCCTTTAAATGGCAGTGTGAAAGCAGGGGGCGTAATTGAAAGTAAAGGATGAACACATTCACTCTTACTTTGTTTAGGATTAGCTGGGCAGATGGCTGCCCCCTCTGCCCGCTTCCATTTAAAACACATTTTTGGCAGTTTGCTGATCCACTTGTCTGAAGAGACATACACCAAGTACACTATTGAGATAAACAGCCACTACTTAAGTGGGCAGGGGTCAAAGCCACAGCAGAGGATTGCTGTTTCAAATATTCCCCTGTTGCCATCAGGGTTGCATGGTAAATGGATGAGTGGTGGAAAAGAGTTGTTCAGGCTGCAGACTAAAGGAACATCCACCACTTTGTTTTTGGGCAGTCCTGGGTTATTGTGTTGCACTATTATTAGGTCTTTGTTGTGGCGGCTTCCTCTGGTTAACCTCCAATCTCTTTGTCTGGATTTGACGGTCAGTCACTTCACTGCTGTGCCACTATGTCTGCTGACCTTTAATGGAAAGGGTCATTTTAATCTTGAATGTGAGCCATGTTTGGTGATTAGATTAAACATGCTACTAAACCACAGCAAGTCCATTTTGAAAACCATATTGGTTTCTATGTTGTGATAATAATGTTTCATTTGTTTTCTTATTGTATTTCAACTCTTGAATACAATTTTCTGTCAATTTATATGCAAAACCTCAAATGTGTTCACTGAAGGCAAAAAAAAAAGCAGCAGTTCCACTTCCATTAAATATTTCAATCTGCTGTTAAAAGTTAATTGAAAAACTACTTTACCTCATTCTGGAAAGCAAACATCAGATATTGAGTCTTGCTTCATCAAAATAAGTATTAATTATGGTCTTGCAGAGAAAGCTACTGCTTTCAGTTTTATAAAATATATCCTCATACCGCACAAATCGTCTACATATTGATGTATTGAAGCAGAACTTTGCAAATCGGGTCACTTTTTTGCCCTTTCCTCTACAATCTCCCCCGTACAGTTCTGGGGTTACATATTTTTTTACGACACCGCTGTAAATATTCATCCATCCATTCATTGTACCACTACCACTTTACCCTCACTGTTGTAAAAACTTGCTGCTGATACTGCATGTGTCTCCCCATTCAAACAAAGCTGGTCTGATGACCCGTTTCCTCTGCTTCTTTTTCGGTGTCTCTGCTACGATGAACGTCTAAAATAATGCTATCGCTGCCTTGTTCTTATAGCCTGTACCTGGCTAGGGTGTGTGTGTGTGTAGTGCCCTGAAGCAGTTTGTGTTTCTCGCGAGACCCAAGACTCGGCAAGACCTCGAGCTCTGATCTTGCAAGGCTGGTTTTCCGTGAACAGACAGTAGAGGGGAGTGGAGTCAGCCCCCAATCTCCCTGCAACGAGACTTTTAACCATCATAATGACTCCGAAGCTGCTAAATCGGGGGAAAACAAATCCTGCTTTAAGTCGTAGAATGACAGGTTGTACCTTTTGTGAATACATTCCATCACTGTCAAAAGGTTGTTTGGTAGCCGCGGCACCCAACCTGACAGTACACCCGGCATGTGCAGTCAACAGACCTCTTAATATTAATCAAAAACATGTCACATTAAGGCTGGCTGCTGCATTCACTGACCTATATGAAGGAGCTGTTTGTCTCCCAAAGGGGGGCTTTGCAGATTCTGAGTGTTGCAGACTCTGGTGGAATGCGTCAGCAGGCAGACAAGTAGCGCTTGTGGTTTTTGGAAGGAAAATGTAGCAGCCCCATTACTCACCTCTGTAGCAGGGATAGTGCTCTGCTGTGTTGTGCCTCCCAGGGGTTCTGTTCAATCATTGGCGCACACTTTATTACCTTGTTCTATGGAGGTGTGTGTGTGTGTGCGCACTCCGCCTGCAGAGTCCTCTCATCTTAACTTATGTACTGCATAGGGATTTTTCCTGTATTTACAGTAATGTTGGTGCTGTTTGATGTGCCTTCTCGTGTGGAGCAAGTTCTGAAAGTGGTCCTTCGAGTATACTCAACCTTCTGCTCTCCACCTCTGACACCAGTGCGGTAGAGGTGAGGATGCTGCTGCAGATTTCTTGCTCTAGTCACCACAGATGTTGTCCTGATCCCAGCGGACGAAACAGTTTTCTCCCTAATTATAGGAGCAGCACCTGGGAGCAAGGCAGAAATGAGGTGGGGGAAAGCTCTTGTCCTGGAGGGTGGTCGACCGTTATGGAACCACAAATAAGGCGTCCTCTTTTACACAGAAAACACATTAAAATGCGTTTTCTGTGATCGGATTGCAGTCGGATAGAGCTTGACCACTTGTCCGTACAGGTTTAAATACACCCGAGAAGCATTGAGGACAGATTGTTATTCGATCAAGAGGTCGTCAAAGACGCATGGTGACAACATTAAACAGAAGTGTGAATGCAATGAGTCTCTGATGCAACACATTGGTGGCTTTGAGGACAGCTAACGGGAACACGGCGACAGAACTGTATAGTTTCCTCTGCTTTTGTCGGGTTTCCGCTTGTCAAAGACGACTTCTTTGAGGCTGAAATCTGTGCTTATGCTGAAGGAGTTCATACAATAGCGCAACTTCACATGCGGCTAAAATTGTTGATTTGACGCTGTAGTCTGCTGCTGGAAATGTTTGCCGAAGAAGAGGGGGAGGTGACGTAAAGCGGGGATAGCTGTGATTGGATTGCAGTCGGATCTCCATGTGGACACTGGAGACGCATATGTTAATCCTAGGTGTAAATGCACGTTGTGAAGCGCTATCCATTCAGAGAAAACACATTCTAATGCCAGGTGTAGAGGGGGCCCACGACATGCTCAGAGGATATGGGATGCTTGTGCAAGCATGGCAGGTTTGTGTGTGGGAGAGAGGCCATTTCAAGAGTATGCAGCGGGGCAGGGGGGAAGGGAAGAGCTGGAGTGTGCCATATGGATGAGAGAGAAAGACAAAGGGAGAAATGGAAGGGAGGAGAAAAGGGGGAGACTCAGCGGCCCATGTCAACTCACTTAATGCTCCCTGCTTGCCCTAGGGATGCTGACAGCACAGTGTTGTTGATTCATTCCCCCTCTCCCGCTAGTTCCCCTCATCCTCAGTGCTTCTTGCCCTTGTGCTGCTCTTTTTTGCACTGCTCCCCCGATCCATCTCCTCGTCCTCCAGCTTGACCTTGCAGATACAGAGTCTACCCTCTCACACTGGTTGGTCTGCTGATGCATATGCCTGATGCCACACAGTGTCTGAGTTAAAGCTGTGCGCGTTACATAATCCTCCACGTACAGGACAGGAGATAAAGGGTAGAACCAGTTTGCCACAGAGGTGATGGTTGGTATTAAAGACCAAAGTGGTGTAGTTAAGAAAAAAACACACACCAGGTTATATTAAAAAGCACAACTAGAGTTGGTATATCCTTTGGCATTTGGAAGCAGTGGTAGTAGGACTGGGCCATAACTGTTTTTTGAATCAGTTGATAGTGATCACTATAAAATGTCCATTGAATTAAGATCATGTTGTTAAGATGATTCCCAAGTGAAAGCTGAAAAACAGATAGTTGTGTGTTTGCGCTATGAATAAACAAGATTTGCATACACACAAGCAAGGGGTGGGAGTACCGAGGATTGCCTCCTAGAAATTGTCTCATGCTGAAATACAGCCATTTTATTCATACTGCACAACACTATACACGGAATCTATCCATTAGATGATGGTGGCAGCAGAGGAAAATCCCTTCTCAGGGTTACAAAGAGGTATTTGATCCAGATTACAGTTGTTGGATGATGGCGTGCAGAATTAGTTGGTCCCATACCATTGTTTCGTTTTAATCTCTTGTCAGATTACATGTGCTACTTGAATCCAAGCTTCCGAGGATGACTTAAGGCTTTCTCCTTTATGTACGCATGAACCAAAGCACAAACCAATTAATTAAAAGTCAGGTCATTTTTAGAGCTGAGGCATTAAGTCAAGGTTACACTGTCAAAAAAGGTCCTTTACTACTCGCTCCTCCAACCCATTGCCACCCTGGGTCAGCTAATCTGGAGGTTTAACTCCAGCTTTGACATTTTTCCTTCTGAAGCCATTATTTTAACGATAATGTACACATCAACACAAGGATAGTGGATTCACAGGAGAAGGTAGTTAGCAGTCAGTCACTGGATAACACAAAATATGCTGAATGTTTGCATTACATGTGCTTGTTGAGTAGTTACCACCGAACATGAGCAGTCAGGAATCTGTCAGATTCATACGGTGACAAGATTGGCAAGGTTTTGCAATTTTTGGATGATAATCCACAGTTTTTCATTTTGGCTGCAGTTGGCACCAGCTTTCAGTGTCTTTCGGGGATTAAAGAGCAGTGCGTTATGTCTCTGGCTACAAGTAAATCAGAGGTACTTTGGTAATTACACTGCATGAGGCAAAGAAGCACTTGAAATATTTCCAAAACTGATCAGATAATCAGCTTCACTGCATGAAGATACAGAGGAGAGATGAATGGTAGGAACATTATCTTATTGGAGGTCATGTGTGTCTTTAGACTGCCGTTTCAAACTGTCATGAGTTCACTGTGCACTTTAAATCCACAGAGATGAGATTGAGCAATATACTGCAGAATGTTACAGACTAAATATATCTGACCTTTAAAATGCGATAGTAAGGAAACAGCTACTATCTACAACTTTCTGATAAACTTTCCCTCACCCTACTCTGGAGAACACTTACACGTTGCAATAAAAGCATGCAAAATAGACAAGATATTCAAGCTTCTAAACGTTTAATTCTGTACCTGATATATCACTACTCTAGCGGAATCTGTTTCTTGTGGGTTCCCATTAAGCTTGTCTTTTATGCTTGGTTTGAGAAAGTTTTTCACCTCTGCCGTCTCTTGGGATCATAGGTGATCCAGTAAAATTCTCTCCCGTTTGCTTGTCTCTGACTGTTTTGTTTTCAGCTATGTACCATTTAAACTTTTTATGAACACAGCAGGCACAGAGACGAGTTGCCTGACACAGTGCCTGATATTAATGTCGCCTTGTATATTATGTTTATGGATTTGAACAGGATTTGATTCTGACCGTTTCATGATGAGACTGTGTTACTTCAGCTACTGATGCTATATGCAGACATGTGAATATAAAGCTGATATCCACCTCATATCATACAGAGTAGGACTGACAGGGTTCCCGCGGGAAGAAAGAAGTTCAGTTTATATTTAGCTAAATGTCTTCTGCCGCCACCAGCTGTTAAATGCGTAATTTTTTTTTTTTATTACTGGCGGTGTTGTGGACACCATACACTGTCTCTTTTCACCGTTGACGTGAGTTTCCATGCAGTACAATGAGCGAGTAACGTCAAGCAAGCGAGAGCAAATCAAGTGATGCATGGAAAATGAAAAGTCCAAGATCTCTGGTTCACCAAAGAAAATTACAAAGACTGGTTTGCACAAGATCCCAAGAACAATCTCTTGTCCAGATGCAGAGTGTGAGGCAAATCAATAAAAGTGGACACCATGGGCGAAGCTGCCCTCCCATTTTAAGCACATTTGGTCCAAGAATTTAAGGGAATTGGTCCTGGAAAGTCATTAAAAAGTTCTTGAATTTCACCACTAGCAAATTACAAGTGCTGCAATTTATTTGTTCTTTTTTTATTTGCTTTATGCTCTATGCAAATTTCAAGAAATGCAATAATACATTTCAATATATGCAATATACTAATCATTACATTAGTATTTTGTTGGTACTATCTGTGGTAATGCTCCCTCTTTCTTTAAATCTAACACAGTAACTATTGAACAGAAGATCGATAATTAATGAGTTTGTAGTAAATGCTTAGATCAGAAGTCAACATTTGCATTAACTTCAGATTTTTATGGATTATTTAGAATGCTTTAACTGTATGCCCATCTCTAGTTTTAAGTTTAAACATTAAGCAGAAATCGTTCTATATCATATGTTGGGTGCAAAAAGAAAAAGAGAGCAAGTGGAAAATTCTTTAACTCAAATTAAAAAACCCTCCATTGTCCAGAGGCAAGATTGAATTAATGGGATTTTGATACTGTACTTCCAGCCACCAAACCATTTTTTAATCTTCTACCTCTCTTTCTCTATACATGCGGTGCAATCCTTAAAAATAGGTCAAATAAAACAAGTTCTCAGATACATGTACAAGTTGTACAAGTTATAAACAGTGTGCATGTTTAGTTGGAGGCTTTCCACGGCTACTGAAGAACATATTGTCTAAATCCTCCATGATGATAATTATTTTTGATGTTTAAAATTACATATAGAGTTCATTTTTCTGTATTTAAATCCCCATCATCTATTTTCTGATTTTCACTTTTATATATATATTTTTGTGGGAAAATGTAAAAAAAATCACCTGATGGATATGAAAAAACATTTTGCCTGAATGAAGAAAACCACAAAAACTAAAGGAGGAAAAAAGCCATTAAGCAAACAAAAATCTGCAAGCTAATCAAATGGGGCTTTTGCATTGTCAGACACAACTCATGCAAGGCTGTGTCAGCCTTCCTGAAACTGATTTTTTATTCAGTAAGGCTGGGAATTTCTCTTTGAAAAGTCTGGTACCTTCGGTACATCAGTGTAGTGTATCTCCTGCTAAAACGTTAACCCTTATCTGTGCCTTTCGTCTCTGTGTAAGAGAAAGGTTAATCATTGGTTTTGCCTGACAAGCCCAAACACATGTCCCCTCCACTCATTAAATTAGTTTATACTGGAGTTTTCCTTGGTGTTCATCAAGTTTAGGGTTGACTCATTGTCCTGTACAGTCCCTTAGAATTACATTCATCACCCTTGAGGGCTTTGCTATCTCTAGGAGAATGGCATGCTCTAATTCAAATTGTTGTGTCTAGAATTCAGGTTATTTTAGCCACAGTTAAACATTTGTCGTTCATGAACCATCTGAATCATCTGAGACGTTTTTTACATGTAGGATGACTCCTAATATAGATGGCAAGGGCACTGTGTAGTACTGTAGCTCAACCGCTGCCTTTGGCAGACCTTAATCATCTGGCTCTTCCCATCTCTTTCATGTGTCACAGCTTGAATAGTTCAACATCGTGACTTCATGCTGTTCTAGAAAAAAACCCAGACCTAACTGTTAAGCACCACTCCCTACATATTCATAATTATTTCAGATGATGAGGAATTAGTGTCAAACGTTGAGAAAGAATTTCCTCAAAGATGTGCTGTTGTCCACAAATATGAATTTGGCTTTTTGTGGAAATTGGTTGTTGCCTTTGTGGGAAAGTCCAGACATGAGTATAATGTCTGTGCCTTTAAAAGGACATTTAATCATCTTTTCGGTTTGGATGATCGATCATGAGTTGTATCACCAAACAATGAATAGCAATATTAAATTCACTGAAGAATGATCCCTTTTCCTTGTTCTTTTTGAATTGTTTCTAAAAACTAAACAACTGTAAGAAGTAGAGCAGATGATAAATGTAACATATAGTCCACTGAATTGCACTTGTGGTACAACTTGCATTCAGCATAAGCACAGATTTTAGCCTCAAACCTTGACTTGAGCATTTTGTGCAATGAGGGATGACATCACTCTTTGTCACCATCCCCCAAGACGAGTTTCAAGTTGAAAAGGTCATGTCGGCTGCTCTGCTTCTACTGTATGTGACCGTGGCAAGGATAAATTGCTACTGCAACTTTTTTATTCATTTAATTTTAATTACGTATTTTTACGTCATGCTGTAGAAGCGGTTTAAGAAATGAGTAGGGCTAGGTTTTGATTAAAATATGGTATCAATATCGATACCTAGACTTTGATACCGATTGGTAAACAGTACTTTTTCCTATACCAAGTTTATGAAATTCAAAAATTACATGATAAAATTCTTAAGCTGGGCCAATGATCTTCTTGCAGACGGACATAGAACAACTTTCTGCTCTCATGTTTATTCCGTGCAATATCAAGTGTTAAATTGAATTTGTCGTGTCACTTCTTGAAATACCATCATCAATTAAACAAACACCAGCCTATCAAAACACACACACACACACACACACACACACGCACATGCACATCATTCAAACTAGGACCCTCATAAACATAATGCATTCCCTAGCCCCTTACACTAAACTTAACCATCTCCAATTCATAACCCCTAAAAGCTGTGAGGACCAGCCAAAATGTCCCCACTTTCCTAAAATGTCCTCACTCCATATGTTTTATACCTTGGTCCTCACAAAGCAACAAATACAGGAACACACACACACTGAAAGTTGATCCATAGACTTTTTGTATTTGCTCTTTACACCTCTGGCATGTTCATCATTTTTCCAGACCTCTGACACGCAACAGAATGGATCGACGTTCTGCTGTCTCTTTGGAAAGAGCACAAAATATTAATCCCGGTGACAATGGCTGGTGTCCACAGCTCAGTGATGACACTTACAATATTAATTTTCCCTCCACTTGTTGATCGTCTGTGGGCAGCTAACAGGAGCCTGGACAACGATGACAGCTTTTATGATTTATGAGGCCAATGTTTGATCGCTCTGTGGCTGAGATAAATTGGATTGTGGTCTGTCAGTCAATGACTTGGACGGTGTGTGTGTATGTGTGTGTGTGCGTGCGTGCATGTGTGTGGAGGCACATTTCTGTACGAATGCAACCCCCCATTCTTGTTGTCAAACATGACCCGTGCAGTGTAACTATCAAAAACTCCAACAGAAAAGCTTCCTGATTGATTGCTCAGCGACAGTTATATCTCCTCTGTCATCTGTGAGCACTTTTATGTCCACTCTGACGTGTGGCCAAGGGTCTCTGGGCACAATAATGGCAGGATCTTTGTGTCCTTGAAGCAACTTTCAGAGATACCGCAGCTTAATTAAAAATTTGAATTTTGACCACAGCTGCTAAAGCAACAGTACGACCAGAAACATGAAATGTTAGGTGCACAGCTTCAGTGAAAGGTGTGTTTCTGGGGATTATAAAGTGTCCCATAAATAAAGCATCTTACTCATTCAGGACTGAGGACTAGTAAAACCTCCGTATGGGCTAGTTCTGAGTTACCTGGCATCTCATGGGTGTTTTCAGATCTGAAGTGGTAGATGAATTTGAAAACTTATTTTCATCACGGTTCACATTTCTACAGTACACCCATCTAAATGTGCCACCATTTTGTTTTAGTCATTATGGTTAGTGAAATTGTTACATACAGCCACATTAACACTGATAACTCTTGCTTGCGTTGATGCTGAACCATCATCAATTTTAATAGTTTAGTTCTTTTTTTCCTTTGGCTTGAAGATGTAAAAAAAATACACAGACCTGCCCCCGCATTAATCACATACAGTAGTTTTGTTGTTATCCATATTTTTAGATCCATATTTGAGTAAAGCCATTTAAAAACTAATTTTAAAGATTCTGTTTGATTGAATTAAAAACATATTTGTCTTGTCAGCTGCAAGAAGCCTTTTTTACGTTTTTCTAAGTTTTGGACGCGGCTCTTAACTGGACTAGTCACTTATAATGACTCACCAGTAGATGACGCTATAGACAGCTGAGTTTGGGTTCATTCGAGTTGTCGTCGGAGACTCTAATTCGTCCAGACGTAGCCGTTAGACCTGGCTCATCAATCGCTGGCAGCCTAATCCTAACAAGCTTCACTTTATTGATACTGTTCACATGCATGTTATACATGTTCCTCTTAATGGAGGTCAGGGCAGAAATGTTGCTTTGAGGTACACATGGTTGTTCTTCATGAGACTGGCTTCTGGCTGAAGCAGCACAGTGCAATTCACTAATTGATATTAATTGATTTAATTATGTGTTTACACTCGCACTGTGGGATTGTAATGACAATGAAATGGTTGTCCCTGTGTCACAAACCCACACCTGGGGAACAGGCCTTGATTATGTTTGCTTGACATAATATATGATAAATAATGCTTGGCTTTGTCACTTCTGTTTTTTCCTGTAGGTTACCTTATTGTCATTAAAGCAATTTTAAGTCCTCTTGTCCATTTAAAAAAAATTGAATAAACAATATTTCCTTGACATTATCTAATCGATCGTGTTTCAATGACTCCTCTAAAGAACGATGGCTACTTTTTTTTTAACCCCCACTCTGTCGTGGGATTTTCACAATCACACCAATTGGCCGAAGGGTGTTCTTCCCTTTGTTTGTCCATGTGTCACAAGTGATATCTCAGACACGGTTGACTGGACTTGGAAAACACTTGGAGGAATGATGCATTTTATCATCGCATGTTGGGATTTAAAAAAAAAAAAGAGAAGCCTGTGGCCATAACTGGAACAGGGAGACATTCTTATACGTATATGTGCATTCTCTTTCTCAACAACTACCATCTTAGGGATATGCACTTTTTACCTCATAGAAGCACTTGGACAGATTTATTTAAATGCTTCTCCCTAGTGTTTGACTTAAGGTAATCTTAGTATTGATGATTGAACTTTGTGATCTTGAGTTTGCCTGCTCATCTCGAGATGTTAACCAATGCTTACTTGTAACCATGTAAAGGGATGTAAAACAATGTTTACATGCCTTTACAATTTGTCCAACGTTCATGATGTTAATACTTGACCTCACCACTGAAGAGCATGTTTTTATTGCTTTTACAACCTGAATTACCAGGCTCGCTTGTGTTAAATCACACATGTACCATGCCATACACCTATTTTGGCGTCATAAAACAAACACGCAAAAGGAAACTAACTGAGCTCTGTCCAGATCAGCTTTAAAGAAAACAACAACTCCCAGCGCTGCTTTCTAAATGCTTTATTCTCACAAGCATTGAGCACCGATTTTTCATCTCATTATAGCCACACTTTATGATTGGGGTTGAAAATAAGTGCGCATATGGTACATCAACCACGGCGGCGACAATAAACAAAAACACGACAGTGAGGTGATGAATAAAAGCACACGACTCAGGCAGACGGGGCTGTTTTCACAGATTTCCGAGCTCACACTCTGAAGGATGCAAAATTTGGGGTAAATGGTCTAAAAATAAATGCTGCCATGGTGATGGCAAGAGATGCCTGTTTATCTCTGCAGATGCAGTATAGCAAGCAAGTACTTGCTAAGCAGAGTATTATAATAACTTTGTTAGATGCAGTGCAAATAAACTGAAGGATTATCATTTCTTTCAAATATGGTCAAATATGATCTTTAGATTTATCTTTTCCTGAACTGAAACGGGAGTGTGCAACATGAGCATTCAAGGTAGATAGCCCTGACTCCAGTTGGATCTGGCATTTTCTGGAGGGGTTGAGGCAAACACATATTCGTACGAAAAAAAAATGGGTGACATTGCCCTTTAAGCTACTGACTCATCAACACTGCTGAATCACCGAGTTCCCATTCATACAGTGATCCAGAGTATTGCACCACACTTGGTTACAGAATTGTAATTCTCTTAGCAATAGATTAAATGTAGAAACCGTCTCTGAAGTGCGACTCTGACATCAGGCAGCAAATTATAGTTTAAACACGCACACACGCACACGCAGACAGAGGCAAACACTTAAGCACAGTGAACAAGGAGCGCTTTCTCTGCTGTGTGAATGAGGAGCCTCGGCTGAATGGTTGAGTGTGTCCTCTGTCTCTGTGAGGTCGGCAGCCCAGAGATTAGGAGGAACTGATAGCTCGGGAAAACCTGCTGCATGACACTGGCTTTTTTATGGAATTATCTCTGCAGGGTCTGAATAGGAACACAAAGACACGCATACAAAAATCCATACTGAACTGTCTGAAATGCACCAACGTTGGCGAACTTTCCTCTTTGTCATGGTCTCGCATGTTTGGCTTCAACTTTGTGAAAATGACGTTATCTGAGATGAGGCTTGGGCACTAAATCTCAAGCCTTTTTGGCGCCCGATCTGTTTCCATGAGCCGCCGTTTCATCCACATTACCGCGTTCGAGATCACCAAGGTCCACAGACGGCTCTGCGGGCTGTAGCACTCTGGCCTTTGCCAGCTGTCTGTCCACAGGCTTCATTACGGTGCTACCACTGAGTCATGATGGAGGCAAGCTGTGTTTGAAAGGCACTTTCAGGCGTCTTTGTGTGTCTTTGTTTGATCAGAATCCATTCATTTATTATGTGAATTAGTTGTGTACATATACGGTAGTAGAGCCCAGGCTTTGTGCAGTTTGGGAATGTTGCCACAGACAAAGACAATGGCAACAATGGATGTTTGTTCTAATTTAAAATATACACACTACAGTTTTAAGGTGCTAAGATTAGGTATAGGTATTCTTCTATTTTGGAGTTCACATTTGCCTTGCATATTAAAAAAAGTCACTCTTTAATATTGTTGTCATTTGTATTGAACTTAAAAAAAAAATAGCAGTTCAGCAGAAAAAACTTTGGAAAGAAAATGATATCTAACTGTGTCTGCTCGTCCTCTTAGCTGATTTTACAGCCTTTAAGAGCTGTGGTCCAGTGTAATGGGAGACTTTGATCAATCACAGGGTATTTCAGAGCGAGTGAGAACGACATCTACTCTGAATTCAGATCCCTTTGGTGGAAACATCTGTAACTAAGCATCGGCAACAACTGCCTGCACGGTGAAGAAACCTAAAAATAAGGAAATACACGCAAACATGGATAGCCCATGGTCATGCGTTAGGAAATTGGGCTTGGGAGGGTCTTCGAGGGTCGCTGATTCAAATCAAATTCCAGGTCAGTGGCTGGGTTGCCCTTGAGCAAGGTACCCCATCCCCCCCCCCCCCAAATTCCCCCTGGGGGCAGATCAGTGCTGCCCACTAATTGGTGTGTGTGTGTGTGTGTGTGTGCGTGCGCAAATAAAAACAAATTCTAATGTGTCAACATAGGCACACAGCGTTTCAGTGATGAACAGATTGTCTCAGATTATCTCTGTTATGGAAGAAATTAGTGCATCTGTCCTTGCTTCTGTGTATGTATTAAACGCAAAAAAAACTATTTTTGTCGTCCTATTTTGATCCTGCCTATTGGATCTTTAACACCCAGGCCTTTTTTTTTGTCACCTGGCACTTTTTTAGCGTCAGTCACTATAAAGCTGTTAATAGGGACAAAGAGATGCTGTCGACTGGGTGTGGGACCCTGCTCGAGGAAGTCTGTGTCACTAACTGGTGGCCTGTGGCTGGCAAGAAAGGAGAGGGTGGGGTTGAGTTGTAAAGGGAAGCTGTTAAGGAGACTGAAAATAGTCTCCCAGACATGCGTCACTACAACCCGGCAACAACACCGCTCCCCGCTCCCTCTGCCTTGCTGTTTTCCATATGTTCAGTCGGCTCCATGTGGAACAGTGTTACACAGCTCCTCATTTTTCATGGACATGATTAAATTTCCCTTTTAGGGTCTTGAGTATCTGAACATAATGAGAATAATCGGTCGTGTGATTTGTCACAGTTTCAGATGGGAGTTCTTTATCTGATCGAGGTTTTATCATAGTGACCTCAAAGCAAGTAGTTTTCAAATTAACAACACGGAATCATTGCCCAATGATCCGCCTTCTAAATAGCGTTTCACTGCTTTTGAACTCATTTCCTTTTCTTCTTCTTCTTTTTTTTTAAGGCCTACAATCGTTACCTTGACAGAATGTCAGCGTTGCCCTAACAGCACAAAGAAAAAAGAGAACAACTCTTGTGTAAATTGGTAAATAAGCAGATTGTTCAACTGCTTAATACTTATCTGGCAAAAAAAATTGGCTTTTCTTCATCATCTTGTCTTGTACACGCTGTTCTGCCGTCATCGCGATCGCCTTGCAAGGCTCACGGCGCAGTCGTTCTCTGATTGTTTCCAGGAGGGCTCTTCCCCCTCGGTTTTGTAAAAGCCACTAACACACACCAACTGTCGTGTGAGGGAGCGTGGCCTGCTGCTGCTGCTGTTGGTTGTGGAATAATGCATTTTTGGAGGATAGGACTCCAATGATGATAAGACCAGTGTGCGGTTGTGTAATGTCGAAGGATGTGGTTTGCATTAGCTTTACAGAAAGTGTCTGTGACTACACATCTGATTTGTTGGATAACTCGCACTGTGTTAAAAGTAGGGCTTAACTATTTCATAAGATGTATAATTGTGTTTTGTCTGACGGGTGTTGAATTTGATTTGTGACAACTTGTAAACGTCTATGTATTACATTAAATGAGCAGGAAACATACGTTCAAAAATAGAACAGTTGTGTTGCAGTCTTTGGAGCTATTTGGATTTGGAAATCAGTTCTAATTTACTTGCTGTTTGTTCAGTGAAAATGGAGTTGTCAGACGTTTGTCATATTGTCTCTCTGGAGAAAATAAAACAAAGCTCCCGGCTCACCAAAGCTCTCTCTCCTCTGACGTTTGTGCTGACCTATCACTTTAGAAAACAGTTCAATCCAAACTGATGCTGCTGGCATTTGGCAGCAGTGCCAAAGTTCAGCAGAAAAGCCACCGACAATAAAACTAACTCTTGCGCAACTGCAAGGCATTGATGACTTCTGTGTCATGCATGTGGACATGAATGGGAGAAAAATGAGAATACTTTGGCTCATGTTTACAATGATTTAATACCATAATAGATGCTTAAAATAAGATAATAAGAAAGAATTCGTTTTTTTTTTATTATTATTGTTATTCCATGCGTTATCTCTCTGTGACTCTGCACAGAGTTCATCACAGCATGTGGTTTGCCTCTCTTATCCTATCATCTTATCTTTTGTTGTGGCTCTGTCTAAGGTTAGACCACCTGTTTAGCTAAAACTATAAGATTCTCAGCCTGAGGCCCTTGGTCCACTGCAGTCACACTTCATTATAAATACAGTTTTTGACGGGTTGTCATGGTGACGCGAGTAATGTACAGCAGGGCTATGTTACCAGGAGACCGTGATGACACTGTATGAAATGTGTCCAAATGAAGGATCTCAGCCCTTCAGCGTTGAATGTGTTGTCGGCGCAGGAGATTTGAGCACAACTGATTCAAGGGATCCAAACTTTTCTTGCTCAAAGTATGTTATCTTCATATTTTTGTTTTTTGCTCATTATTTTTGTTTATGCTTTTGCTCAAAAACACCATGTCCTGGTTTGAACCTAATCAGTCTGTTTTACTTCTAATTTAGGTCAGGGCCTCATTTGTTTGTGTTTACCCATGTTGCCAGTGCAGGAAGAGCGAGTGCCAAACCCTCCCGGGCCACAGAGGATGTCAGCTAACTGAACTCATCTGTGTATTTTTGCCCCCAAACTTCAAACCTTCACTTGGAGTCTGAAGCAATTTCGGAAAAATAAGTTACAAACTGAATTGCACCTTTTCATCACTACTTATTAACACGGGTAAAAACCCACACGAGCTGAAAGTGACACACTTCTACATTTGTACACACACTCACAGGTACAGCGACACACACTGTTTTTCACATGGTGACACTGTGGGGGTCACAACGTATGTGACAGAGTCAGTCAGACAAACATGTTTGACCTCTTTTAATGCAGCCGCTCTGTTTAGTGCTCTTGTAATGAGTGGTTCTGACTTATAATCGATACTGTGGACTAAAGCCTGAGGGTTAATCAACTGGATGGCATGTCTTTGCATTGGAGTGTGTGCACTTACACCATGTGTACATCATTTTTTTTTCACTTGCCTGGCCCCGCCCCTTACTGGCCAGACTAGATGCTCAGTGACCCCAAGGTTGTTTGAGTTTGAGACTCCTGATTTAGAGTGAAGGGCAGCCATTACCAAACACAAGAAAGTTGCATAGAAATGTTTCTATATAAATAATTTATTTGATGAAGAGCCAGAAAATAACATTGGAACTTTGAATCAGGCCTTTGCTTTTCAAAGGTACACAACAATGACCTCCATAAAGTGTCAAATAAATTGTGAAATCATGATTTTTTTCTGGTTTTAAAACCCTGCACAAACCAGAGGGTGACAACACAGTATGGATTGCTAACACCTAACATCAAGCAGCCTTGACTGTAGGAAGCTTCTTTGAATATTTCCTTATGCTCCTAGATTTAAAAAAAAAAAAAAAAAAAAGCAAGGAAAGAAAATGTACTCAGCGGCAAAACCACATTATATTGGAAAAAAAAGCTAATGCAGCTTCTATTGATTTTATTGATTGAATTTTTCGGTGTCAAATACGCACTCTACTCGGAAAGGTTGTAATGTATCGCTCAGTGTAGTTAGAGCTGTGTTCACGACACTAACCAAAGCAATGAAATCAGGCAAAATTAGCTTAGTCTGGTGTAAACTGATCACTTAAAACAATAATGCATACAGTACGTGTTGTAAACAATTCATATATACCGTCATGTGGTAATGCCTCATCATTTTTTAGTTCTATAACACATAAGGGAAATTGATACAGCAGCATAGTATGACAGTATTTTGCGTGGGGACATTGTATTGATACACGGATGACAGTTGTTTGAATTAAAATGATTAAATTACATTTTCCTCGACATTCTTTAAGCAGCGCTTTCCCTCTCAGCTCCCCCTCGTGTGTGGGCATTGCTTCCCTCAGACACTGACACACACACACACACACACACACACAATGTGTGTGCAATAAATGCTTCTCAAAACTAAAGATGGATGCACGTTCACCCAACATGAACCCTTCAGTCACACTGGTGAACCTGCAAACAGAGCTGCTGCAGCTGAGGCCGCGTCTCTGAACGGCTCTGTTATCCCTGACAGCGCTACGAGGTGTTGCAGCACAGATAACTGCAGGGTGAACACGTATAGACATGTTGTATGTGTAATAAACAAATCTTGGTAAGACAAAGATGGACAATGGTCCACAGCAAAGTTTAAAACCAGGCTAAAAGAAAATTCTCATTTTTTTGAATCAATCACTCAGCCTTTCATACGAAGCATTGCAACTCAAAACTGCTGCACGGAATAACAATAAAAGCAACACCAACCACATAACATTAACACATATTCTCACAATCAGCCAGGGAAACATTGGAGACCAAAATAACAAACAAATACAATTTATTATTTATACATTTATTCGTTTTTGGGGGAGAAAAAAAACTTACACACTATTTGGCAACACAAACAAAATCCACTGTGACCCATCTGTGTATCCTGACCGAGTCTCTGAGCAGTAACTGCCTTCGTAGTAGGGAGGGTTCATGTTTTTCCTTGGATACCACTGAGGAGCATCTGGGTTTAATCCCTTGGAACAGTGGCTGGTGTCAATGATAAGAGGGGGGAGTGCATGTCCTCTCTTTTTTGTGGAAGAATCTGAGTGTAAGTTCCATGTCACTGTTTGTCCTGTTCCCCGTCACTGGAGAAAGTAGCCACTGAGAAGATCATACTGCCTTCTCCGTACCTGCACCAGACCTCCCCAGGATCCACCCACAGTGTGAATTCATAGGGCAGTCCCAGGTCACTGTACTGAACTCCACTCTCTCTGCAGGCACGGAGGATCACTGGATCCTCCTTGTTGAACCTGTTGACTCGGATGCACCTGTATGCCTGTCCTTTGCTGGGGTTTTCGGGGTACCAGTGTCCTGAGAAGGTCTCACGCAGCGCGACGCCTAGCCTGTCGGCAAACAGCTCGACCTTGTGAGATTCCAGCTTCCCGGCCATTTCCAGAAGCCTCTTCAGGTAGACCTGCACCGCTGCTATTTCCTGTCTCATGCCTCCAGTAGGCTCCATTATATTGGAGCAGTCGGTGTTCCAGCATGTGTCCAAAGAGAGAATGGCAATGACACCACGCCTGTGAGGTACAGGACCTTGTGTTATGGTTAGATGAAAGATCTTTAAAGCCATTAAGGATCTTGAAAAACATCAAAGTCATAATAATGAACTGTGCAGTGATTGAGCCCCAAAATCTTCAAAGGCATCACAAACCATTTTTAGAAGAAGAAGGTCTTTGATATGCAATGGATGGCTTTGAACTTCTAGTAGAGGAAGATGATTTAGAAGAAATGTGAACTGTGATTAAGATCTTTGACCTGTGGAGGGCAGCGTTACATCTCACCTCAGTGTACAACCTGCCAACAATCATTAGAAGAAGACATCAGCGTGCACAAAGACGATGCAGTCAAATGTCCCTCACTGGCACAACTATGTTGTCAGTTCTCTTGAGTTTATGGTGTTAGCCCCGCCCATTTTCGTACATTTCCCACCCACTGCTCCGTCTGATTGGACGTCCATGGTGGGTACATGCTCGTCGTTGCTTTTATGGGTTGTGTTTCAGTGCAAACTTCACTTAGAATCAGTTTTGTTGTAGAAGTAGATTCATTATTATTATTTATTATATGAAACATTCAGTTATATGTTATACAAACAAGCTTGCATAGCTGTGCAGGGGTTTGAATTCCGGGTATATATATGTATAATTTGATATCACAATAATACTGTACAGCATTATTGTGGCATGACGCCTCTGGAGATTCCCACCCTTAATAACACAGAGAATATTTAACTTAAACTATATATATAGATATATGCACATATATATCTATATATATGTGTAAGGTATATTGCATATCGCCTCGTCCGACATTCACCCTTTAATCAGCTAAAACCAAACCTCGTGGATATTGGGCTGAAACGTTTCCTTTTGAACTGGCAAGCGCTGTCAAAGGAGAAGGAAGTTTAAGAGCAAGCAAGAAAAACGGATGGGTCAGGAGAAATAAAAAGGATGTGGCTAGACAAAAAAGGAGAAAGAAATTGGATACGCATTGGTAAGTCAACAGGCTACTGATAAACACGCACACACACAGATAATGCTTTAAAAAAAAAAAAGAAGATGCATCAGTGTTTTTAATCTGCACTCACTTTGCTCCCCGCATGGCTCGGCGCTTTGTTGTCAGTGAAGTCTTTTCATTGTCGTTTAAAACCTCACTCGACACATCGCATCTCAAACAGGTGTTGCATCAGTATTGCCTTCATGTCACATTTTGACATAATCACAGCAGCTTTGATCGCCCATGATTCAAAGGATGCAGGCGTTTTATCCTGCTGATAAAGGCGGCAACGGGGGGAACTGAAGCTCAAACAGCAGAAGAGAAAGAATTTTTTTCGCTGGTTAGTCATGGAACGTCACAAGGGTTTCACGTCAAGATGAACCTGACCTAAAAAATTGCGATTCTGAATATTATTGCACTACATGTAAAATTATAGTTTGTACTCTCAAATTGATTCCCTCATTCTTACATTTTGGTAGGGAAGAGATGTTTTTTAATGATAATTTTGAAGCATGTGGGCGAGCTAGACAACAAGTCCACTGGCATGAAATATTAACAATTTTCCCCCCATTCGTGATTATCCCCTTAATGGAAATTCACCACAATCAATTATCATGAGTGCTTTCAATTTGAATGCACCGTAAAATCTTTTAAATCATCCTGTCGCTAAAGTCTAAGCCATAAAGTTGTTAATGTCAGCCCGAATTAACCGGGGAATGTACAATGTATCGATCCTGCAGTCCCCATTATGTCGAAGATGCTGTTTTGTTTTTTTCCCGATGTTGGTCACTGAGAAGTTGCAAAAAAAATATACCTTTTGCGGCAAGCGATTGAGTCACAACATCATGAAGTACTGTATGTGACTCCCATTTTAATCCCTGACTCCAGTTTTCAAAAAAATGAAGTGTTCCTGGCAGCCGGCAAGCTCAAAAAGCAATCAGCTGTCATGCCATCTGCATAATGATGCCGGAGCGGGCTGAAATCTGTCGCCGTCATCCATCACCCTCACTGCATCATCTGGCCTGTCACTTTCACCTGCAATAATATGCAAAGAGAATTTTTAAGATAACAGTGATTTATATTCTTCAAAATACAGTATGAGTGTATACATATATATATATATATATAAATATTTCCATGTGTGCACATTGAATCATAACTTTCAGTGGTGCCGGTAAGAGTTCATGTAAAATTAAAGGGAATTTACGCATGCAGACGCACAGTCATTAATTATTAGGTGGAACCGAAGGCTGCTGCTCGTTTACTCGTACACTCAGTGATTCACTTCCAATAATGCGCCCAAGATTGGATTCCAGTGCTTTAATGGAGGGGCACTGGGGGTGTTTTTCTCCCAGAGTATAATATCTCAAAAGTTATGTATATAAGACGACATCGCTACTTCTGTTGCACGAAAAAAAGTTATTGGATACATATTGGAGAGAGAGAATAAATAGATGGAAGTGCACTGAAGTGTGCCGCCATTGAGAGAGAGAGAGAGAGGAGTGTACCACTAACTGTTTTTTTTATCATTTTGGTTGACCTGTTTGCAATGTTTAATTAATTATTTCAGGAGGACTTCTTATTATATTTTCAGAATTTTATAGGAACAAAAAAAAGGATAAGGTTAGGATAGTCAGAATAGAGAATGAATGTATTTGCTTGCAGACGTGCCCTGAATTCTGGTCTAAGTTTAGGGGGTGGGGAAAAGCCAGTGTGTGAATGCAGAAGAAGTATTTCTGGGAAGTTCATGGTGAGCGGATGAATGTTCTTCCTCCTGCATACTTACACCCCGCAACTGAATGTTCCCGAAATAAAATTTCCCTGCTGTTCTGAATGCGTCTGACCCAAATAATGTAAATGTGCAAAAGGCAAAAAAAAATGTCCAGACCCAATTTTCTGGATATTTTAGGACGTCATGCCTGTGAAACAGCTTATGTATGTAACTGTTCAATGAAATATAACTGCTCCATTAATCTTTGCGACCCATTTTCCCAACAATAACATCATCTCTCCTGAACTAACTGAATGGAATGAGCACAACGGATCATTGACAGATAGATAGTTATTGTCATGGAGTTAGGAAGTGCGACGGAACCTTGTTTGGCAGCAGCACACTTAGAAGCAAATCCTTTTTCTTTCTTTTTTTTTGCTGCATTGAGGACTGTTGAGGATTACGGGGCTACAGCGACAATGCAGATCACCCTCTTTATTTTGTCTTCAAGTTTCACATGTCGCTCTGAGAAGCTAAGTGCTGCGCAAAGCTCATTTGGAAATGAGCAGCCTAAGCGTTTCGCTCCTGATTCCTAAACATGAACTGCTTACCACTTCTTGTCTTTGATTTATGACAATTGACATCTGCCACGGTGATTGCTTGCTGAGGTGAGACTGCAGCAGTTGTTTTTACGGAATCGGGAAACCTGTTTTTAAATAAGTTTTGTGGCCGATGAACGCACAGGGCACATCTGTTGCTGTTACAGAAACACAAATACAACAAACAAACACAAATAATCCCCTCCACTTCAGAGGAATTGTGCTCCTCAAGTGTCTCGTATTGTATATTGAGATTTCAGTTTGTTATAGGGTTGTGTTTTAAACAAGTTCGAGCCTCTGCTGTCACATTAGCCCACAAAATTCCCACAGATGGCTGCTCTTCTACCATATCTGAAGCTTACCTTTTCGGAATTACCTATTTACCATACCATAAACTGTAAAACAGAATTTTGCATGTGTGATGGTTTTTTACCTTTTTTTACCTTAGCATAGATGTTAGTGTTAGGACACATGCTCAATATCATTTATTTCATCAATGGCATCATCTAAACAACTGATTTAAACAGTGATTCAAGTAAATGAGTAAATAATAGCAGAATAGTAATCACTGTAACATTATCAGAGGGCCATGGAGTTGTTGTTGTCCCCCGCCTTCACTCAGGTTTAAAAACCCTGGGTATACCCACTAGTTTTTAGTTTGATAGAGGCTTCAGAGACAGAGGCAGCATGAGTTCCAGGATAGTTACTTCTCTGCTTCCTTTGCCTTTCATTGTCACAAGACACGAGAGGGGAAAAAAAACAAAAACAACAACACACACACACAAGGTGAGTCATAGCAACTCCCTGCTGACTTATGTAACAAATCTTTCACTATATTAAAACCAAGGGGAAAGAAAAACAAACTCTCGCACATTCATCGTCTATAGATGCTCCACGTTCCGTGCCGACTTCTTACTCTTGCTACATTTAGTTCTCGTAAAAGCCGCACAACAGGGGGAAAAAAAGTCTGATTAATACATGAGTTTCAATCAAAACCAACTTTGTGCCGTGTGAGATTAATAAACGTAAGACTGTGTCCTCGTGGACGTTTCTCATTTGTAGGTATTTTGGATTCGCACAAGGTCATTTATCATCGTATCAGGATGTTTTATCTGTGTTACATCACTGCTCGGCCTCAGCAGGCTTAATACACACATTACATCATTGGGAACACGCAGTTTCAGTTAGGGGATGCACAGATTTAGGGATTTCTGGGCCTGTATTCACTTTGATGACCGCCAACGCCATATAGACAATAAAGATGACATTCACAGAAACGGAGCCTGATGTTTATCTGGACTATTACTGAAAGAGGAAGTCATTCAATAAGAGTCTAAATAGGCTGTCAAACTGTTATTGTTTGTGATGGAAGGTTTTTCCATACATTTGTGAATTTATTTCTAGTTCTGTTTCACATTGTGTCGTCGTCCAGTGTATCTGCCTCAAAGCCACACACACAAAAAAAAGGTTTTATTACAGTGTGCATATAAGTGTATTTAATTGTGGGCTTGTATTCAGTAGGCGCGACGGGAAGCTTCTTAAAGTTGTGCTATTTGACTTAATTTCTACGATAAATGTAGTGTAATATAAAAATCTATTGACCTACAAACTTGATTTCATTCTAAACTTGTTTCTGTTTTCACATGAATCCGTCGTGATGTGCACACGTTGCATGCAAAAATATGTAAATGCGAGCCAAGTGCGAGGAAGGTGACTCCTATACGTGAGCTCCTTGTAGCAGGTGTGGTGCACCTTGGTTCATGTCTTGAATATAGATGACACACACACACACACACACACACACACATGTTGCCCATAATATGTCCAAACTGAACACCATGTGGTCTGCATCTCTTACCTCACAAGCTTTTTCACGTTAAAATCACCAAGTTTTGATAATCTGTTCAGAATTTCCTGTGTATCACTTCTTCAGACACACCTGATTAACTGCTAGTTGAAGCCAATGACTAAGCAGGCAATGACGCTCAATGCATTGAAGCACGGAGACGTGGTCTAGTTAGGAGCTGCTGAAGCTCGCGTGGTTGTCGGTGTCACACTGGGCTGCTGATCTATTTCCGAAACTGCTGGTCTGCTGAAATTTTCATGGACAGCCATCTCCGGGGGTTTGCAGAGAATGGTGTGATGGAGAAAAAAATATCCAGTGAGCAGCAGCAGCAGCAGTTCTCTGTGTGACGAGGCCTTTGTGGACGGCGCAGGGTTCACGGCGGGTCACTCGGCGGGAATCGTGACGGAAATGCAGAAACGCAGCATCAACATGTAACAGAGCTCCAGACGTTACACGACTCTGTTTGCTTACACCCAACATGGTGGCAGGAAAGGATGGTGTCAGAGGTCAGAGGTCAGGGGGAGAGCGAGCAGACTGGTTCTCCATAACGCCATTCACCACTTGTTACAACCGAGTTTTGCACTTTGAACCTTGAAGAAGATACCACTTTATAAGGTATCCTGTGTAGTGGCTGATAAGTGTTTATTTGTACAATTTCAGAGTGGCTCTCTCAGGATTAAAAGCACATGTGAACTTGCATCTTGCATTGAAGGGCAGGTTGCTTGGGCAGTACGAGATAAGTAACTTGATTCTAATTTATTTCGAATCCTGCCCCTCAGTGTCGCCCAGTGTCGCCTCCACTTTCCCTTCATAACACATCTCTGTGTCCTTGTGCCTCTAACAGTGGAATAAAGAACTCTAATGTGATTGGGTGACGGCCGGGGAAGCGTCTGTTCCTTGTTCCCATGCCTCCGTGGATGTCTTGGCATTTTGCTGCCACTTTGTTTTCGTGCTCTGTTGTGTCATTGCCTTGTTGTGCGCTGCTCGGGGCAGGGTCATAGTGTTACGCTGTTTAGATCTGGGGCTTTTCCGACTGGCTGCCTGCAGAGATTCTTGGCCTCAATGCTGCTGTTTTGTGCTGAATGCACGGCACCTCCTCCAAGAAACTTGACGTCTTCTTTGACAAGTCTCATTTTCATCATAGACATTAAGAAGCAGGGCCTATAGGAGTCGTAACCTGACTCCTATAGATCCATTAAACATTTTTTCATGTCATATTTGATGGAAGAATTGATTTACCCAAACATTTACTCTATCTTTATATGACGAGTCCAGAATACTTAAAGTATGGAGCTGATGAATTTATTTTCCTTTCTCCTGCAGGAGCTGTGTGCGGCACTCGTGGACTGCAGAGAATTGGCACGTGAAGCGGCTTTAGCGTTTGATTACTCTACAACGGTGAGTGTGGACCTGTGACATTAAAGACTTTTAGCTTGGACTCACACACATGGCGACTGGTGGACCGCCTCAATTTTACAGATATTCTATTGGGGTCAGATTCTTGTTCCAAGTCTCCTTGTGGAAACCACTTCTTTTCAGATCTCAAGTGACAATATTTACATTCAGTTTAATTGCTATTACCACTTGGTGTGCCACCTTTGTTTGTTCGACTGGCACTTTTTAATGACCTCATCCGGCTGTGCTCCTTCTGCTGCGGTTTATTTGCGCACGTGTGTAGCCACCAACTGTTGAATGTAAGCTTAATCTGGAGGTCCTGGACTTTTCCATGGAGACTGGCATGACCCACATAGGTGACGTAGTTGCAACGCTACGTCTTTGCTGTGGAAACGCAACGTTTCCCGCCGTCAGAGTTCATTGTGCACTTAAAATACACGGTTATATCGCACAATATAGCGCAGAACTTGTCAAACTGAATATGTCTCTAAACCTTACGATACCCCCATCGATAAGACATCTTCAACTTCCTGATAAACATGGCAATAGAAGCATGTAAAATAAACAAGATATTAAAGTAGGTTAGCCTTGGATTGTGTACCTGTTCACAAGAGGAATCCGTTGCTTGCTGGGTTCCCATCGCTCCATCTTATGCGCTCCCTTTAACTGGGTTTTGGGGAAGTGATCCACCCCCGCTGCCTCACGGGGATCTTTGGTGATTTGGTGAACTGTTCTCCCTTTTGCTTGTCTCCAACAGCTATCCTCCTCCTTCACTTATTATGAATACAGCTGGCAGAGACACATGTAACTTGACGTTTTGCCTGGTACATACACGTCGATGGGTTTGAACTGCCTGGCTTGCTGCCAAACTGGCATTTTGATTCCGACTTTTGCACGACTCGGGGTTGTTTGATGTCAGCTGCCGCAGCGCTGTTGGCCTGTTATACCCGGCATTATACGCTATGCAAACTTGGCAGCTCGACCACCTAGGTTCCCGCTTTTTGAAATTTGATGGAGTGGAAAAAAAAGAAGTCATGTCATCAGAAAGCCATTGATATCTGAGACGGACTCGGTGTCGTACGTACGTTTGAGGCTGCTGCTGCCGGCAGATACTCCAGTCACTGACGGCAAAGTGAGGGCTTACATTACCACATTTCATGAACACACACATGGGCCAAATGCCAACTCATATCCCCTTTGTGTTCAGATCAAAAGTAGAGTGGATGTGAGGTCTTTGAGCAGTACAACTCTTATCTCCGCAGCTCCAGTGTGGCTATTTTTAGACGAGCTCAAATATCAGGGGATCTTCTCTGCCTCCATCTCTGTTTGTCTCTCTCTGCCTTGTCTCCTCCGTGTGCGCACCCCCAATTTTCACCGAGCCTCAAAACATGTGCACGGCTGTGTAAGGGTGGATAATTATAGTGCATGTAAATACGTATGTACTGTATATACAGTGAGTACCGTAGTGCATGTTCTAATGGATGACAGGAGGTTGACAGTTTATGCTCATTAAATTCACTGGCAGTGTTGTGCGGCGTGTAAAAGTAGACCCAGTTTCTCTGGAGAAACTTGGATAATGGGAGTAGCTACGCGCCTTATTTTGGAGGATGTGTCTGGTGTTTGTGTGTATTGCGTACCAGGCGAGGGGACTAAACAACAGACATTTGTGTTTTGAGGTCATGCAAAAGACTGAGTTTGACCTTACATAACTGCATTTTGACCATTCATATTTAAGGACGTGCAATTTCCTTCCTTGTTTCTCCCCTCTCTTGTCGAAGCCAACATTTGAAGCCGTTTTCCCTGTGTTTGTTTGTCTATATGCGTCTGTGTTACCCGGCTTCCACTCACAGTCCAAAGACGGGCAAGGGCACTTTTGCAGCTACGGTACTTTGAGGTCGTTCCCATAAACACTTGGGAAAGTGTCCCCCCCCTTTTTGGCATTTGCACTGGTTGGGGAACGGAGTTGGTTGTGCGGTCGCTGTCATCACAGGGACATATTTAGCTCTCGCTTCAGGGTAGGGCCTTTCTCAGCACAATGGGAACCACAAGTCACTTACAGTAAGTGTATGTTGATGGGCTGAAGGCTCATGAGCCGCAGCGGCTCGGCTTTTTGTTGTCTGCTTTTGTGTATTGCGAGCGTGACGTCAACTGGCTTTTGTCACTTGACCGTTTCTCTTGGCTCCTACTGCTGGTATGAACACAAACAGGAAAAAAAAAGTCCCACAGGGTGAGTAGGTCTTGGGGAGCTCACCAGTGTCTAGTTCCCATAGCTATTAGGTCAAAAACTGCCTCAAGGCTAAGTGGAGGCTCTGAAGTGACCATAGGTGATGATGATGATGATGATGATCGCGTCTTCATGTTGACGTGTTCTGGATTAGAACGTCAACTGAGATTAGCTTCAGATGCCTCTACGACCTTCAAACGATATTTGTTATGGACGATCGAGGATTTTAAGTTGCATGGAAAAGCATGGATCCCACTGTGGACAGCCAGCGGAAGCTGTGACACATGTGGCGTTGGAGACGAGGGAAGGCACTTGCTGCTTGCACTCCTCTTAAATAGTCTCCATTTTCCTGCTCTGTGCTGTCAGGTGGAGAAGGAAGATTCTCATCTCCGCAGGTGGGGACTCTGCCCAATCCCAGTGGCACTGAAGTAACGGCACCAACCTGCTTTCATGAGGGCTTTTTTCTCCCTCTCAGGGTAAAAATGAAGAACTATTACTCTCTAAATCAAGCTGTAAAGAGCAGAGTTTGGACTGTTCTTGATTGTCCGCTGTTTGACACAAAAAGGGGTTAAAGTATGTGGTCTAACTAGTATATGCACATAAACTGAAATAAGTAGTTTTGTTAGCATTACTGTTGCAGTAGGAGTTTGCAGCTTAGATTATAATACAAACACCCTTCTCAGTCAAAAAAGTGTTTCCAATGCACTTGTGGTTTTGGGAAGATGATAAAAAATAGACACCACCTTCGAAAGCCTTTACATAATCAGTGTCTTTCTGTCCAAATCCCCCCACACAAAACTTCAACGACATGCTTCACAAGGTTGAAGGAGGAACAGCAGTTCAGCCGTACCTTTTAGAGATGCAGTTTAATAATCGGGTTTAACCGATCCTAGTCCACTCCATAAATCCAAGAAGAATCAATCAGCTATCTATTGGACACTTATGCTTTAAATCAAAATGCCACCAGTGTATAATCATGCTGAAACAGACTGTGTGTGTATACATGTTAGCTTTAAATGATAACACCTGGGATCATCACTTTTCCCAGATGTACACAGAGCTGGTGTTAAGATGAAGATACACAAACACTAACCCTGCCATGGCAGTGACATTACTCACTGCTCCAGATGCCCCGAGTCCCAGCTGCAGTTTGTACAGTTGTCACTTGGACAGTGTGCAGGCCTTACTCTGTGCTGGGTCAGTGATAGCAGCAGCAGCAGCAGCCGCGGCTCCGCCTCACACTCTCTTTGCATCACTGCTTCCACCTTAAAGGTTCCAAAAACAAATGTGGCCTCTGATACTGGAGCTGTCCGCCTCCGCCTGTCCGGTCGCGGTCACGAGCGGTGGGGGGAAAAACCAGTTTGCGTCTACAATCGGCTTTTGTGTGACGCCTTGCCAGGATAAAAATGAACCGTGAGATAACGTGAGAAACAGATCAACAGAGGGTGGTGCCACGTGGGTGCTGCGTGTGAAAACACGCAGGTGCTCTGCAGATGGATTCCTCACATATAAATACACACTAATCAGAGTGATGCAGTGTTGTGAACCACACCGACGGCTGGCTCGTACAGAACATATGCTCTGGGAGGCATCTGAGGAAAGGGAAGCCAAAATAGAAGATGTTGATGTAAGTGACAGCCTTTAGAGTCAAATGACTTCTATGGATAGGAGTCGGAAAAATATATGGAAATAAATAAAGCATTTATTTTTTCTCGTTGTTATTGATAGTTATTATTCCACAATACAACACATCTGCCTCCTCTGGGCTGTGATTACAGCCTCACAGCTGAATCTGTAGCATCAGGGGAGAGTTTGACCGATCACGGGGCAGTTCAGAGAATGAGTGGGTGCTGCTATTGGCTGTTCCACTACACCTACGCTGCACACTGGCAATAACTTCCTACACTTTATAGAAAAAAGAAAATAAGCCCACAAGAAAACACAAACATTAAGAGTCTTAAAGAAAAGCCAATACAAATACGCGTGTAAATATCGGGAGAGCGTCTCAGAGGTGGAGGGATTGGCTCGAGTCGTCTGTCCCGTGTGAGACGAGTGTGTCTGTCTGTGGTCGTCTGGTGAGAGGAGCTCAGAACAGAGAGGCACGGCAGCTTCAGACGTGCTCTTCCTGCTTGGATCGTCTTCTCGCAAAGTCCTCGCAAACTGTTCTGGCTTAAATCAGCCCGGTGCTTGGACTGCTAAGCTCTACTGCAATTACTGCACAATGGAGAACACACTTTCTTTCTTTCTTGCTTGTAATCTGGGAACCATCTGTGACATCTGGCCAGTCTTGCCTGAGAGGCCAGAACCCCCTCTGGACGGGTTGTGAGCAGGGGCATGTGAACAGGACAGGTGCCCGCTGATGTTTGCACTGTTGATTTGGTCCAATTATCAACTCCAGTCTGCAGCTGGAGCGGTGGCAGCATCTTCTTTTAAAGCTCCTCATTTCATGAGGCCGAAACCCAATAAATGTTTCAGTAATAGATTCCTGAGCAGTGTGTGGAGCGGTGTTAATGTGCCTTCACTAACATGGGTCAGCGCTGCAGATTTTGGTAGCAAGATTTCAGCAGGGCCCTCGTATTACCGACGAGGGAGTTAGTAAAGGCGTTGAATTAAATGCGCTGGAGTTTATCCTGCGTATCTTTTTAAATCCTTCTGTGAAGAATTGGTTCCAGTGACACTACAACACACAAGTGCTGCATTTTTGCTCCAAGTCCCAGCTGTGGGATCAAAGGTCTGTTTTTTTGTTGTTGTTGTTTTTTTTTTAGCACTTCTCATTTCATAGTCATGCTGCTTAGATGTACAAAAAAAACCGAGGTCGTGACAAAGATGAAATATGTTTTTTGTTTTGTTTTTCTACGGGAAAAATGATGATAAAATCATTGGCGCCGGCCTCGTTTGCGGCAACAAGAAAAAGGGATTAGATGAGGTGTGTTGTTGTTATTGTGCTCGGCTCTCAAAGTGACGTTCCGACAAATTAACTGTGTTGTTTAATGACTTAATTAGCGGTCGCCTGTTATTCATTAACAGCTAATGATAGAAATGCACGTCTTCTTCTTTGAATTTGAAATGTTGTACATTAGCAGCACCGGCGCTATGTGCGCCTTAGAAAACAGTGAGGCTGGTGCTTGACGTCGGGCTGCAGAGAAACTCAGATGTTCGCGTGATACTCGGATACTAACCTGGTTAACCTTGGTGTGCTTACATCCACAAGAGAGAGTTTGTCCTTTTTCTTTTGTTGAATTTGCGTCTTTGTTTTTCTTGCCATTCGAAATAAGTCGCTTTTGATTTTTTACTAGTTTGTCACCCATCGCTCAGACAACGGGCTTCTCTGCTTCTTTTTTTGCCGGCTCTGCCATGATGAGCGTCTGTGCGTGTAGGGCCTTAAAGCAGTTTGTGTTTCTGACATGAGATTTCACAAGACCCTCCTGACTCGGGGTCGAAGGCTGGTTTCAGGCTAAAAGGAGGAGGAAGAAGGAGCAGTGGAGACAGCCCCCAGTCTGTTAAATTATGAAAAAAATACTGCAGTGCTCCGTATTACGATCCCTAGTCCTGACACTGTCACATGTATCCTGGCCAACGATGTATCTGCAAAAGTTATTCACAGATCATTGTTGAAGGAAGGAAATGATTCCATCAAATCGCCCTCTCCTGGTTATTTTAACAGTAAATACAAAACCTATTCAGAATAGTCCGAGCTCTGTATGAGTCAGCATGACTCGCTGATGTACACATTTAAAAAAAGGGGAGCCAATATCTTGCCAAATGTCTCACTCTTCCCTGCAGTGGAGCAATAGACTCCAGCTGGACGAATGTTGGCCGCCTTGCCGACTCTGCACTAAATATTAATTACAATAATAGCGGTGAGGTAGATGCAGGAGGGCGCGATGCCAGTGCCACTTGATAGTGTCCTTTTTTTAAAAGCCTCCCTTCCGTGTGAACACACTCGTCTCTCAAATGGCTGTTGCTGTTCTAAATGTCAGCGCCGGAGAACAATACAGTTGTTCAACTTTCTCCATTACAAATAATGATATTAACGGCGGGTCTAGGCTTACACGCCTGGAGACAAAGAGCTACTGTGTGCTTTCACAAAGTGAGCAAACTCATATGTGCTTACATTTCCAGACGCTAATATAGGCCAATACTTTCAGTGAGTCTCTCAGCTACATCTATACTGCTAAGTTTGCTGCTGTGTCCCCGTTTTAGTACAGCCGGGGGAAACGATGACGCAGTCCCCCTTCCTGATTGGCTCTTATCTGCCACAAATCGACTGTCAGCCGACGACAAGAACATTGCTCCATTGAAACACTGGCGACGCTCTCAGTTTCACCTCGTAGGAGAAGCGCTCGTTCTGACTCTTCACGATTGTTGTTTCCCGTTATTAATACTTTCCGACACAAAGCAAACAACTGCAGAAGAGACAATCGAACGCCGGCAGATTATCCTGTCTTAAATGGAGCTTAAAGGTGTCTGGACGCATATGCAGACCTTAATTTAAATGGATAAAAACACATGGATGTCGTCTACTTTTGTCTGACGCGAGTGGCATTTCACATTTCCTGACTTCTTGTCTTCGACCACTTCAGCCAAAGACTGCTTTCTACCAACCTTCAGCCACAGCTAATGAAAACCGCCAGCAGCTGTTATTTCTGCCGACAAAATTAACGATCTCTGGTTAGGAAACAGAGGTTTGTTTATCTCAGTCAGAAATCAGGACCAAGAAGTAAATCGACTGCAATTATTGTATACCGCAAAATGTACGGTGCCAGAATGGAAAATGTTTATGTAAGGTTTTAGGGGAGGGAGGGAATGGGAGTTTATTGTACGAGCTCTGTGAACAAACTATGTAATTGGGGTGGCATTGTGAAGCAGCACTCAGCAGTCGGGGGTCTGTCTCTGTTCTCCCTGTGCCTGAGGGTTTTTTCCGGCTTCCTCCGACTCCAACTGTACCCCGAACCCTTTGAAACACAAGCCCACGGTCCACAGACACACGGGTTCATTTGTGACTCTAAATTAGGTGTGAAGATTAACATTAATGAACGTTTGCCCCAGTCTGTCAGTGAAGTGTACATGTTCCACGCTGCGTCAGCTGGGATCGGCTCCAGCTCCATCATGACTCTATAACCAGCCTGTTCAAATGGCGGCCCGTGGGCCACATGTGGCCCTTAGCCAACTTCATAGTGACCCAGGCTGTGGCACTACATACATTGCTACATTAGTACTGATAGGTCTGATAGCATTGATCGTTTTCTGTTTTCTAGGTCTTGTATTCTGTCAAAGGCACTGTGAGATGTTTGTGGGTCGTCTATGACCATATGCTTATCTTAATGCTAATAGTGTGCACCTTTTTGATTTCATGCACTTACTGTGAATACTGTGAACTTTGAGGTGTACGGAGGTCTGCTATGACCTAAATCATTTTATTGCTAGTTCAATTATGATATTTTTAATGCACCTTTTGATGTACT
The DNA here is from genome assembly GCF_958295425.1 of Solea solea. NCBI lineage: Eukaryota > Metazoa > Chordata > Actinopteri > Pleuronectiformes > Soleidae > Solea > Solea solea. The sequence goes on from NC_081135.1 coordinate 31,808,516, forward strand.
TTTTAAACGTTTGCTCACCTGCTGATTACTGGCTGCAGGAAATGTCCGGCCCTGCTAAATTTGTTGGCTTTATAATGCGGCTCAACTGAGTTTGTACTTCAAACACATGTCAAATAATACAATATGATGTTAGTGCTGCTTTTGCCTCTTCAGGCATTATGAGGATTGTATTTCACCTAACCTGATGTGAGGAATCAAAATGACTTACAGTGTTTCTACTTCTCTGGACCAAAAAGAAAATAAGTCTTAAAACCACACATTTTACTTCCTTAAAACAATAAGCTTTCTTCTTTACCAGGTGTAGACTTGTGCTGCTTCATGACGCAACGATAAACAAGCACAGATTCACACTGAAGCTTTTACATCCTGACTTTTAATAAAAAAAAAGAAATGCTGTTACCGGTTAATACCAGCTTGGCACGGTGATTACAGATGGCTGCGGCGCTGCTGCTGCTGCTGCTCTACCTCAGATCGGCTCATCTGATCTGATCTGACATGCAGTTCACACAATAATTACAGACAGGCGCAAATATAAAACAGTGCAGCGCTGTTTGTGGAAGCGTCTCGCGGCAATAAAACCCCCTCATGCGTGTCTGTGTTGGTTATCGGTCGTTCTCGGTAATAATAATAATTTCAAGTCTAAGCAAAACATCCTTCGCAGCCAGCCACACACACACACACACACACACACACACACACACACACACACACACACACAAACACAAACAAACTCAAGACAGTCCAGATGTGTGTGCACACAACAGCTGCACTCAAAGTCAAGACAGAATACTGTATTACGTGTCAAGTTCATAATAATAATCCGATCGACGTAAACAGCGTCCGCTGTGAAGCTCTCTTCCACTCACTTTTATTGTTTATTCCCTTCATAACAATCAATACATGGATGATATATGAAGATTCTAATGTCTGAAATAGACGTGGGTTAATAAAAATGATTGCAATTCAAGATATTATTGAGATAATTGTAAAACATAATTCAAACACACCGCTCTAAACCACAATTTAATTGATTCATATTTTAAAGTGAAAATCAATCCATACGTCCTGAAGTGATTCGATGATGTTTATTTATTATAAACCAACAGCAAGAAAACAGGAGAAGGAGCCGTGCACTGGAAGACCTGGTTCACACCAGCAGACGCGTGCTGTGTTCTATCATGTTTTTAATTTCGGCGCTGCATATTTGAAAACACACCTGAGCAATTTGTCTATAGCGTGTTGTTTCCAGCAAAAATGGACAGAGATCTGTTGATGTATCAATATATTATCAACTGAAGGGCATCTCTGTGTCAGTCTGTGTAAATAAAAATCATGAGACACTTCAAACCTGTTCTGTCAGAGATGAATCAGAAACTAAAGTCATAAATGTACCAGTGATGTATGTGGAGAGTCACACGGGTAAAGATGCAGCTGACACCACACACCCTGTGTGAACCACAGATAACACCCTCCAAAATAACTTGGGATCCACTCCAGGGTAATGTTGAAAAATAGCAACGCACTATAATCGTTAAACAGTGAAACTGTGTTTTTATTTTGTCCCTCAGACAATAATTGTACCATCAATATCTATAATCACTGCAGCCCAACCTCTGGCAACCAAAAAGTATTTTAGGTGCCAGAAAAGAAATTTACCACAAATTTTTATCATCCTATCACTATGCCTGAAATATTTCTTTTTATAAGAGACATTGTAAAGAAATAACTGTAATTATGCACAACAGCGCTTAATGACTCCATGTCCCAGTTTAAACATTTTGCCTTAGGTAACTATAAGGAAATAAATGGGATAGGACAACGGCGTGGTAAAGTCACATAAAAGAGCCGCTAGCTCAAAAGGATTCACACATAATCCGAGTGAAACCCAAAACAAAAAAGTCACATGACCAAACATGGCTGTGTCCGTCGAAATTGTAAAGCGCAGGTTCGCAGCCGTCGTGGCGAACAGACTACAGCGATTCTTTTACACATGTTGTTGTGCTGACCTTCTAATCAGCCATCATGCTGAGTCAAATCAGATTGTTGTGGTCTAAACCAATTTTCTGTAGAACCTCGCCGCCGCTGCCGCCACCGTCGCCGAGATCCCCCCTGAAAGCCTCACAGGAGTGAAAGGCTGTGGTTTGATCCTCCTCACCTTGATCAGATTACACACTAGAATTAGTATAATTACAGCTGTTGCTGATTAATGGGAAACTATAATTAGCACTCTGGATATAAGGAGACTGTGAAACGGAGAAACGGAGAGTGCGAGCGATCAAGAAAGAATGGTTTCTGCATTTGAGTGTGTGTGTGTGTGCGTGTGATTATTGCAAGAAAGAGCGGTGTAAACACACCAGAGATATTTGGTCTGGAAAAAGCCAACTGAGCTGATTTCCTTTTCTTTATTAACTTCCTTCACTTGTTACACAGAGGAGTACAACTCGCTGAGACAAAGTGTTTCATCAGTGTGCAGGAAGGGAATCTATTGTGCCTTTTTTATTTATTTGTGATTTCTCTTTTTTTTTTGTTGTCGGATGTTTAATGTGATTTCATCTAATGAGGTAAATGTATGCACAAACCCAGTGAGTGAGACAGACTCTCGGGGGGGGGGGGGCTTCGGTCTTCTCTCAAACACACGAGGTTCCCTCACAGCATTTCCTTCTACAGTCATCTGCTCCGAGCACAGGCTCGTTCTCGGCGTAACGCACTCCCGAGTGCAAATAACCAAAGGTGTGGGTTTTCTCGGCTGATTTGCTGACAGTAGAATGACACGCTCGCAACATTAGCTGCTGCATTTTTCTGTCAACAGTTGTTCCACTTGGTATTAGCATCGCAGTATAGCTCATTTCCCATGTGTGCTATTAACGGCATATATGGAACATTTCATACCAGGACATTAAATGCTGCTGGTGATTGAAAGACTAAACGCACCCTAATGTCCCACAATAAATAGGTAATGGGTGTAATATTTACTGAATAGAGACATCCTGTTCCCTTTGCTGCTGCAGGTATTTGTTCTCGCCGCTGTTCTGTATCACGTTTAGACTCCACTCCGGTAAGAGGATGCGGCGATGCCCCGGGCGCTCTGCCCCTCGACTGGCATCAGGAACGATTGGACCTATCAAATTATAGCTCGTTTTGTCCGGTTCACTCATAGGATCAACTGTGCGGCTGCATGACAGACAGGTTTTTAAGATATATGATGTTTATGGAACCATGGATCAAGCAAAGCCTCTAGTTTCTGGGAATGTTCAGCAGAAACTCACTGTGACCTGAGAGGCCAGCAGGGGTGACTCTGCTGTTTTGGCTTCATCTTGTGACACATTTACTGTTGTTTGGATTGGATTTTTCTTCATGTCTTGTTTGGACGTGACGTATTTCTGACGGGAGTGGTGAAAATGTATTGAAATCGTTTTGTAGCAAATGAGAAAGCTAATTTAAATGTTTCATCGGCATAATTGCAACATAAGAATTAAAATTTCACTCATTTATAATCAGGATGCAATTTATACAACAGCCAATTGTTTTTTTGTTTTTTGTTTTAATTTTCCAATTTAATTTGTATTCAACAGCCAATTGTTTTTTTTTATTTTACAAAAAAATAGCGTCTTTTCAACTCAAACTCACAGTTTGTGTTAAAGCCAGCATTTACATATAAACATTATTAGTGCCACATCACAGGAAACAAATCGGCTCTGTGTCTACGTTCCATCCAAGGTGGCGGCCTTCCTATTGGTTTTAGAGCATTGGTCTTCATTACCTTTTTTGACCGTCCCAACTTAATAAACGCGTGTACCAAGTTTCGTTCTTGTACGTCAAACCTGGCCCCAGGTGACCTAGTTTTCAAAAATGTGATTTTATAAACGTGGAATGACATTTAAGGTTGATTACTGCAGGAATAAAGGATGACTCAAACATGTTTGTTCTGCACCTGGGCAGATTGTATCTGCATCCTGATGGCCACAACATGAACTGGTCGCTCAAGATGGAGTGTGCTTTCTCTTTCAAGCACCTGACCTGATAAAATTCATTGCTACTCCAGCGATTTTGCTGCACACTTTCACAAAGCCGTGCACACACACACCCATACATGCACACACTGTTTTACTCTTCACTGTTTTCTCAGATGCCTGTGTTTGTTTGTTGGATGGACTGGAGGGAGTTTACCAGTTGAGTTTGACAACATGTTCCTCCCCACAGAGTTAGCGTGGGATTGGTTCCGTGAAGAGAATACGACTTTTCATGTCATTTCCCGTACGCAAATGTTCCACACAGTGACATCTAGATTTGCTGGTTGTCTCTTGTCGTTTGCTTCCAGACCTACTTTTCTGTTTAATAGCATAAGCTGCATTCTCCCGAGTGGCCGACTTGTTTCGCATCCTTTTATCCGCCTCTACCCTTAGGAGAAGCGGCCGTGTGATGTCACCGATAATGACTCTCCTTGTCGTCACTACAAAGCAGCGCGGCTAATATTTTACTACCCATGAAGCTGTGGATTATATGGCAAATCCTGCCTAATTTAGGCTTTAGAAAGCATTTGCAGCCACGGAACAGGACAAACTGAGCTTTTCACACTTCAATGAGTCACTGAGTACCCCCTGCCTCACTGAGGCAGCAGTCAATACAAACAAGATGGATCGCAGAGAAATGCTTAGAGTGGCGCGGGGGGGGGGGGGGGAGCAAAAAGAGGTTGAGCGTAAAGATTTCAAATATTAATAGAGATGGAGTGTATATTAGACGCTGTGCATGCATGAGCTGTTTGTGTGCACTCTAGGTTTTTTTGACAAGCTAAGCAACCCCCTACTGCCATGCAGCAAACCTTTCAGCCGGTGCAAGGAGGCAACCGAGCAGAATGGAAGAGTCTGTGAGCGGACAGGGAAGCTAAGATGGATAACGCAGGGCGATCTTTTTTTACTGCTTCTCTTCTGACTTTTGCAATGATGTCGCCATCAATTTGGATGTGCTATGGCGAAACAGTCTTAAAAATATCACGGTTTATTATGCTGCCATTCCAAAGCCTTTCTTTTATGTAAAATTGAGGCTGGCATTAGTGGTTTTGGGCTCCTAAAATCCCAGACCACATTTCCAGCCATGGGAAAAGTCAAAGTCAAAAGCTTCTCAGTAAATTTGTGTAGTTTGCTAAAGAGTACGCCAATAAAAAGAGTCTCTCTCTCCCTATAATTTTTATTTTTTCAGATGGAATAATTTGCCGCTCATGTTCTTTACACCAACCTGTCACGACACTTGGAGTTAAAAAACAAACTGATTCTAATGTTGTGGCAGACTGCAGTTTATCACAATGTATCAGCTGCAACATTAGAACCAGTTAGTTTGTCAAGAAGTTTTGCGAATGGTAAAACATTTCAGAGGCTTGCCAAAGCCACTCCGGTGTCATCTTGGCATCAGGTCAATATTGTACTCGAAGGTGAATCACTGGCTCAGTCTCAGCTCTCACTTGCTTTTTCTAAGGACTTCTTTTCTTGGTTTCTGCCAGTTCCTCGTGTTTCTCTTCCTCCTTCCAACAGCAGAATGCTGCCATGTTCATGATGCTTTACCACAGAGACAGCATTAAATCAGGTGGTGGTATACAGGATGTTTTCCTTTACATAGAACAATGTAACTGCAGGGTAATGCTTTCAATGACATGTCCTCTAACGATATAGATTGATACTTAATGTCTGGTCTGAACTATAGATAGAAATTGGACAGTGGGGCCTTTAAAACTTAACTTAATAGACAGACAACAACTTGGTAACCACAGAAACATTTGCATTTGGCAAAAGAATCAACCAAATCGGATTTGGAAGCCTATCTGATCAGAATCTGATCTTCCTGACCAACTGTTTAGATTATAGATTGCAAGTGATCAGATCTGATCTGCATGTGTCCATATTGACATTTCTTCCACATGGATTTCTATAGTTAAAGGCCACGCCCCCTTTGTTTAGACAAGTAGTCTACCACAAAATGGACGACATAAATCTGTGCCTGTTTCTATGGAGCCACGGTGCAAACTTTCTTCCGATTTTTTAAAACTATTGTCTTCCACTGTTTTGATCGTGTGTTCCAGTCGCTCTGTGAGCGATGCAGGAGACACTTTGAAATTCTATCTGAGCGACTGAGATTTTCAGATTGAAACAGATCTGTAAAAATCCAATCAAAATCACATTCGAAACCACCTCTGTATGTGGTTTGAATCAGTTTTGGAAAGACCGCATCTCATGTGTTTTTCTTAGCCGTTCCGACTGCCAAAAAATCAGGCTTGATACAATCTGCGTACTCTTTAAAAAAAAAAAAAAAAAAAACTGATTTGGGCTGCAGTCTAAACAAGGCCAAAGTGTGTTTGCACAATACATAACAAACATACATTGTTATTGAATTGTTGCCCAGCCTTATTTGCAGCATTGGCAGTTGTTACCAATGCTGGTTTGAGTGTGTACTGTATGCACAATTGCTGAAAACATCTCTGAGCTGTGCTGTGATTGGTCAGAGTCCTTCCATCGCGGGCCAGATTTCTTCAAGGTTGCGGAAAAGTCTGTTTCTCTCTCAGATCCATTGATTTATATGATGCTGACAGGTTATCGTAGAACTGTTGCTTAATTCCTTAAGTATGTTGCCTGTCCCAGCTTAAATAATGTAGTGATGACACTAGTGTTGGAACACGGCTTTACAGTGCAGCCGCAGTCACTGTGATTTTGGACTTGGATTATAAGCAAGTGCAGATGTATGACAAGCATATAGAAGAGCATTAGCGCCACATGTAAAAAAAATTCTGAGATTAAAGTCAAAATTCTGAGATTAAAGTCAGAATTCTGAGATTGAAGAAAAAGTCAGAATTCTGAGATTAAAGAGTCTGAATTCTGAGATTAAAGTCAGAATTCTGAGATTAAAAGAAAAAGTCAGAATTTGAGATTATATAAAAAGTCAAAAGTCTGACTATTCTCAGAATTCATGCTGTTTTCTTTTCTTTTTTCTTCTTCTTCTGTGGCACTCATATTCTTCCGTACAAGAAAAACCCTTTACTAGTGCATATTTTTTTTAAAAGATGCATTTGTTTTTATACATTTTGCATGCCACAGCTGTACGTCTGTGTGTCTCTGCGTGTGTGTGTGTGTGTGTATTGTACTGGCTGTGCTGAGTGAATAACATTTGTGATCTATAGTGATGATGTTTCCTCCCCGCGGCATCAGGCCCTTTCAGCATTACTGTGTCATCATGGCATGAGTTTGCTGTCAGATCTCTCTCGAATGATCTCCATTATATAAGAACTGGAATAAATGGAATAGCTATGCCAAATGGACATACTGCCGCACACATGCGCCCCCAACCACGCACACACATTTCCAAATGCTCCATCTGGTGGCTGGCACTGCATTGAAAGGCACACGGATGGAACGAGGCAGATACCAGGGTGTGGAGGGTTTTAAGATCCTTATTTGATGAACGTTTTGGTTTTTTTGGGGGACAAAGTGGAGTTTAGTGTCAAGTCAAAGTGATGTATTTTGTAGGTAAAATCATGTACAAAATATGTGCTTTTGTTGTGAGAGTGTTGGTGATGCAGAACACACACAAACACACACACAGTATGGCAGTTCTTTGACACTGTGACCATGTCGGCGTTACATTTCACGCTGTTCAGCCATTCTGCCTTAGCGAGTTTTCTTTATCTCTGTGAAATTCACTGATAAAATTAGCGCACTAAATTAGCACTGATGAGTGACTCATCATCATCATCATCATCATCATCGTCAGCTTTGTGTTTGTTTGCAGCGGGGAGGCTTATTGTGGGCTGCTTTGCCTTCTCAGCCCTCTTCTGTTACCGGGAATGTCAACTCTGTGAACACAGAAATGTGAGTGCACTACATACAAACGGTTTGTTTTCATGGTTTTCACAGGTTATGTCATCCATTTGGCCACAGAGCCACGTTTACTGCATTTATCAGAAACTTCTTTTAGAGAAAAAAGTTGTTTTTTAACAGCAACATTCTCACTTTTAATCCCAGTTTGCCCAGTATCTGTGTGTGTGGAGTTTACAGTATGTGTGGGTTTTCTCCAGTTACTCTGACTTCCCTCCCACAGTCTGCAGATATGTGGATTGGGGTTAGGCTAATTTGAGATTCTAATTAAAGACTCTCTGTTTGCCCTATGACAGGCGGGCAATGTGTCCAAGGATGCGCATTATAGATAATAGCTGATGGATTGTTTGTAATTTAAAAACAGGAATATACTGTATATATACTGTACTGTATATAGCCAGCTTACTTAATGTCATTTTACACATTTTTGTTCTCAGAAACTCGATAAATGCGGCACTAAAATCCAGATACATTTAGTTTTCTATTACCTGGTTTTAATATTTAGTTTAAATGTGATTTTACTTTTATTACTCACTATACGTATCTGTCTGATAATGATACAAAACTGCTGGATCGGATATCAAACGGATGATAATAATGTAGAACCCGATACGATCCAGAAATCTTATATGTCGCGCGCTTCACTATGCACTGACTGTAAAAAAATTGTAAATAAAAGTCAGCAATACCATTTTAGCTGAGTCGTGTTGTGTGGGCTGTTTATTTCTGCTTTATGGGAGAATAATATTTGTGACAGTTGCGGAATTATGTCTTTTAAAATGTCACAAATGTGTTGGTAACAGCTTCATGTTTGAAGGCATAAAATTACTAAAAGTGGTATCGTGCAATTAGTATTACTATAGGTTAATTTTTTTGCATCATTTGTTATTGTTAATCTCTTATATTGTATCAAATGGGGAAAAAAAAACAACCAGAAGTAGAAACCTGGATCAGTCGACCTCTAACAAAAACAAAAGTTTACACACAGAGTCGCTCTGATTCCTCTCCTTCCAGAAACAGGGCGAATAAAAGAAGAAGAGTTTTCTTACTCACTTCACTGGCTGTGGTTGTCATTATTAATTGAAAGTGCTTCCCCATAGTTTATTTGTTGATGTCACGTTTGCGCTGTAGCAGCAGTGCTGTGCCGTGTGTTAGAACACTGCTCAGTGGGTTTTAACAGAGGACTATAGGAGAAGAGTTGACAGCTGTTTTACCCCGAGCCTAATGAGTCACTAAAGCTGAAAATAAGCTGCGCTTTATGTAGATGTTCCTGTTTAAAATGCCTCGAGCAAACCCTTACATTGATATTGAAGGTTAGATGTCTCCATCAACAAATTCCAGTGGTTAGGAACACCTAAAGTCATGAAGAACTTTTGTTTTCTTTAGAAAATACCAGAATTTGCTTCATTATATTTAGTAACAGGAGATTTGCTCGAGCATATTTTCCCCTTCCGACTTTTTTTGTTGTTGCTCACTTTAAAAAACATAAACTGTAGTACTATAGTCTGTCTTCAGAGGCAGTTGAATGCCGGCCCTTTCCTCACTGTTCAGTCACTATATAAAAAATGTATGCAACAGAATGACAAATGGCTTCTTCTTAAATGTTGCATGCACAAAATGACGGAAATTTGCTGGCACACACTTTAAACCACATGACATTATGTATTCTTGGCTGTAAATAGATATATTTATAATATATATAAAATATAAAAGAGTCAATTGAATGTTTTTTACTCTATTTTGATTTGGGGATTCATTCCTTTCCTGCTCCCATTTTGTATTTTCTCCTCCTCGGGTCGGAGCCTGGTGGGTTTCTGTCTTGGCATCCTGTATAGAGCAAACATCATTACCGTAGTGTCTCTTTAGGTGATAGTAAAATGGATGGAGGAAGGTGGAAAACAATCAGAGCAGCCATAGTTGGTATCAAATGAGCAGCACCATATGCTCTGGGGGTGCGCTATTATTAATAAGGCTAAAGCTATGTTTCGGCTGGGTGCCGTCGAAAGCCCTGGGTGAGCAGTTACGAGAAACGCAATAACAGAAAACAGCCTTGGCAGCCCATGACCTCATTGTCTGTTTATGTCCGAAACGCTGCTGCCAATAGTCTGCGTGCTGCTGGTTGTCTCTTACACTTTCCACATTTTTAGACGTTTTTAGTTTGTCCCATTATGTCATTGTGTTTCAACTCTCCCACACTCCCATATAAGCGGCGCGGCCTTGTTTCGGTGTGGTGATGTCAAACGTACATCGTGCCCACATGAACGCGATTAATCACACTCTGTTCAGTCTGTCGACATCCGAGCATCTCAGTTTTACTTTGTTTCCTCTCGTGGAGCCTCGCGTCTCTCTATTACCCGTTCTTTTTTTTCCCTTTTCTTTTTTCAATCGTGTCATCATCGCAGCTTGAGTGTGGGCCGCTCCCGTTCGGGAAACTGGTTACATAAACATGGCCTGGAGCGTTTTGGCACAACAGTGCTCGCCTGTGACTGTGAGTATAACCTCTGTCACTTCGGTCAGAATTTGGGATTTAGGATGAAGTAAATGAGTGCTCACCGAAGCAAAACAATAAATAAATCCATCCATTCTGCCGCTTTATCCTCCACATGAAGGTCACTTCTGGTGCCAAGCCCAACTGAGGGTGAAAGGTGGGGTACAACTGTCCTGGACATGTCTCCAGTCCGTCACATAGAGATAAACCACCATCCCCTGGTCAATTTAGACTATCCAATTTACCTAATCCCCACATCTGCATGTTTTTGGACTGTGGGGTGATTATTTTGTATTTTACTTCATGCAAATTTCAAGGTTAAAATAAGTTTTTGCCTCAGTTAAGGTGAATCAGATTATCATGCAAATATATATGAGCCAGAAGGTCAAGACAGGCTAAAAATAACATGTCTGCAGCAGAGAGACACACACACACACACACACACACAGAGAGAGAGAGAGAGCTTAATTGTGATGTAGTGTCAGTGTGATGTATTATATCAATTGAGATCTTTTTTTGCTGTCACATTTCCGTGCTTCATCTTCCATATTAATCTTAATTTTTTTCATAGTTGGCATCTGTTGATCATTATCTAATTGATCAGCCGATTATTCCTTATTTCATGTAAGTTTACCCACATGTTTTTGGTTGTCAGGACCGTGATAAATGCCTGTAGTTTTGAAGTAAAAAAACGAAAAAACAAAAAAGGACCTGAATGTGAAGCTGCCGTGAGGAAGATACGGCTTCTCCAGCTGCAGCTTTGCACGCGAGAGAAAAAGAAAGAGAGAGAGAGAGAGAGAGAGAGAGGGAGAATTGTGTCATTGAAGTCCACTCAGGTTCAATGACAGCAAATCTACCCATAACGCTTTGTGTAATACATCAGAGAACGTCTCAGGGGGAATCCAAATTACCTCTCACATCTGCCGTCGCTCTGTGCGACGAATACCCCAAAACCACACACAGACACACTCACATACGTGTGTGAGCAGCGAAAGCCAACAGAGGGCCTGTTTGAATTGATTAGAGTGTCATAAGCGAAGTGATGATGTGCTTAAATGGAAATGATGGCGAACGTTTCAGTAATTGATCGTTCTGTCAGAGCAGTGAATCAGGCTCGTATTGCAAATGGATTCAAATCATTATCTTCAGAATCACCGCGCTGGCGTGTGCAACGGTGCACAGTGAAAAAGAAGCATGAGGTCACTGTGGACCAGCACAATCAAAGCAGTAAGAGGAAAGAGGAATAGAGGGGCCGTATCATTTTACTGCATAGAAACTCAAAAAAACACCCAAGTGGATTATTGTAACATAATATGAGCTGTCTGATTACTTTGCACGGAAAAGAAAGGAAAAGAAAGGAAAAGAAAAGAAAGCAAAAAGCCTGAGTCTAGGTGAGTCCAGCCACTCGCTTTTGGATGTTTGTGTGTGTCCTTTCAGGTTGTAATGAGTTGTGGCGAAGTGTCCGTGCTCAACAAAAACCTCTGAGTAAATACAGTGACTCTGCAGGGACACTGTTGGAAGGGGCCAGCTTTTTCATTGCAACTCAACAATGCTTTGAAGATGCAATTTGCAGATTTCAAACAATGAGTCGGTTGTTTGCTATTGCTCTGCGCAGAGTCCTCTAAATAAAACTCTAGATTGGTTTAAAGTTTTTTTTAGGACATGGACAAAATGGGACACTCTTTTTCCACCTTATTCTCCACTGGTTGAGACATTTTTGAGAGGAAGGATGAGGTTTTTTAGTTTTGGTTATGGTAATGAATGTTTGTTTTGTCATTATACCGACTGTCATTTCATCTCTGATGACACACCATTGTCATTGTCTCACTCTATATCATAAATCACCTACATACCGTATATGGTAAATGGTCTCTTTTTATATAGCACTTTTCTAGTGTTGATGATCACCCAAACCTGCTTTATACTACAGTTTTGCCATTCACACCCATTCACTTCCATTCACACACCCCTTCATACAGTGAATCTATGTGCGACTCATTTTCTATTTTTTTCATTTTTCATACCCGTTAACACTCAACGTGGGGTTAAGTGTCTCGCCCAAGGACGATCTAAGCTGGGAATCAAACCCACAACCTTTGACTGGAAAGCTTACTTTTTGTTGGTGCGTCTGGAACCTTTTCACCACTGGTGGCATCATGAAGCGATGTCTTTTCAGGAGCCATTGTTGGCATCGTGATTTAAGTAATGAGTCGACCGAGAACCTCGCTGCATCCCAACACAAAGAACAATGTAAATTATTCATAAAATGTTTGCTTTACAAGTTGAGAGTAAACACATTTTTCATGCCTGAGAAATACACACAATGCAGTGTTGCGGAAGAATTATGAATGTAAGCATAATTTATGTTCACAAGAACGGATTTTTTCATTCTCAGTTTGTCCACCGGTTTACAGCCTGTGCGTGTTCTTCAACATACAGTAGTGACGTTGTGGCACGTCCTCCCTGCTAACAGCATGTTGTAACAGCCCACTTCTTCTAAAGTGACTTTTATATCACTTTATTTGGTCGTTAAACCCGTCAGTGATGCTTGAGGAGTGGATTTTAGGTGTTTGGTGATAATGAGCCTCAGCTCCAAGTTCCATTCATTCATTGCGAAGCAGGAGATTCACAAGACAAGAATAGTTTATCTCTCGCTCCGGTCTCTGTCTGTCTGTCTGTCTGTCTGTCTGTCTGAGTTTGCCTCCAAATATCTCCCTGTCTCACTTCAATTTTGCTCTTGGTGCCGTTTCTACTTAATCATCAGCTCCCACTGTGTCCACTGTTTATACCACATAGTTTCAACAAATGACTTTTAAAAATTCTCCTGAGTTTAAATAACAACACATACATTTATCTCTGGATAAGCCTGCCGTCTACACGACAAAAAACACTGCCATCTCTGTTATGGCGCTTTCCCACTATACAGTTCTAGCATGTTTTCCATTACTATAGTACCTCCTCAACCTGGGCGGGGTCTCAGTTTTAGGATCATTTAAGCTTAGTTCAGTACTTTCTGTGTGACCTGAGCACAGAACCTTTGTCAGTGCTGTCACATCCTTCCTTTTAAAGTCTTTTTAATTGATGTACACTTTGACATTGTTACGTTTCATTCTTGTGTCGGACGTCGCGCTCATGACTCTCCCAGTGACAACACCCTCTGACCAATCAGTGGCCGACAGTCTGTCGACATCACATCTGCCAGAGCAGGTACTACAAAGGTACCAGGTGTTAGAAAGTGAGTGGAGTCGAGCCGGGTCTTGCTAGAACTGTAGAGTGGAAAAGCACTGCTGGAGTTTGAGTTTTAATCTGCACGGTCAAAGATCTTTTAAAACGTTGAGGCAGTGAACGGAAATCCAGCGCTACAGAAAAACACATAATGAGGCCCCTTAAAATTAAACATCCAGTGCGTAACTTGAGTTGCCAGAACGCTGCTAACGTCACTGAATCTGACATAAAAGTTTGCACAACACAGCAATAAAAGAAGAAAGAAAAGTGTTCTTTGAAGTGTCCGAAGTATAGGATGCTTAACAGTGTAAGAAATGGTAATAATGGAGTTACACATACCACAGACTAAAGACAAAAGAACACTAGAATATATTTCCTCTCAGTAAGTGTGGCTATTATGGATGCAGTGCTGCTTGAAACGTGTTCCCTAATTAAAATAGTAACCCGTGAGTTACCCCGTGCCTGGTGAAGGGTGGATGTCAGATATACGGTGCTGGAGTATAACGTCTTTAAATCTTTCTAAGAGGAAAGACAGCAGGAACTGATGCCCTTTTTTTTTTCTTTTACATAATTTGAATAGTTAGATGTGATGTCACTGCCCCGATACCATATTGTACCTCATTAGTGCATCATGGATTTTCTGAAGGCCATATTCTTTTTTTAAAAAAAACAAACAAACCATGCAGCATCTCATGTGTTTGGATTTTTCCAAGGTTCACACGGGCAGAAAAATAGAAATTTCCACAGACATGTAGAGAGATAGAAAGGAGCCAGTGAGCAAATCAGACCAGCTTTGTTCACTGGTCCATAGTAGAGCGGGCTTGAGGCAGCATGGCCAGATGGCAATCCCAGAGAGATGTTCCAACCACCCTATCTTATTGATACTGACTCACATGCGGCTCATGTGTGTGTTTTAAAGGGCTTTTATGGACAGTCGGGTCTCTCTTCTAATGTGCATTTTATCAGCGGAGGACGCCACTGAGTGTACACACACACACACACTCACACACACTCACACCTGAGAGGTGCCCCGGAGCAACCGCACTCTTCTGCTGTCGGCCTCTGGGAGCAAAACATTCAATCATTAAAGGCTCAGAACGCGCGGCGCTAAAAGGAAACAACCGTGTTTGTGTTGGCGTGTGTCATTCAGACGGGACTGGAGATAGAGAGGGGCGAAAAATAACAAAGAGTAGAAAACCAGGGAGTGGGGAGGGCAGCTTGGGGGTAAGGGGGGGAGGGGAGGGGAGGGGAGGCCTGGCAGTTGGATTGAGGCTTGGGCGCCACATCTGCCCATGCCTCACTTCCTGCTCTGTGGTTTCTGGCCTGGCACACTGACACCATCAACAACACACCAGGAGGCTGCCACTTTGCTTTATTTACAGTCGTATTGCTGCTTTTCTGGAGGGTGATTATTGGTTGTGTCTCATGCCATCGTCTGAAGTTTGTTTTCTTGCTCTGCTTTCACATTAATTCATGGGAGCCGTTAATCCTGTGCCCAAACAAGCAGTGACATCGTGGAGCAGTTTGGGGGTTAAATAGGCCTTCCTCTGAGTAACGTGCGTGCCGGTTATAATCCGGAAAGGCTGACACGGCACATAACTGCCTGGTAGCTTTACCACATCGCCACAGATCTCACTTCATTTATTCCCCCCCAAAGTGTAAGACAGAGAGCTATTAAGGCTTTATTAATATGAATGAGGCCGGGGGTCGCAGCTCTCATGAAACCTTGTTCCTCTCTGAGATACTCCACATTACGTCAAAGTCGAAATGATATTACTGCTAATTATTAATTGATTATTACAAATGACCAATTATGAATACATTTCCCTGGGACCAACTGTCATGATTGTAATGAAAGAATATCTTTAAATTCCATTTAAAGATAAAGGTCCATTTTTTTTTTTTTTATCCTTTTCCAGTCCTTAAAGTGGCCAAACAACAGCCACAAGGCTTTTCAGGGCAATTCTTCCACTCTTAACATGTGATGAAGCCCATAAAAGAGGGTAATAAGTGGGTCAAGAAATTCTTTTTGTGATTGCAAATTGAATGTAGCCCATTTTCCGTACCGGTGTACTCATATTTATTTGCTGATCCTGTAGGAGTAGGTCATATTGATAAAGGCGCCTCACAAATGGCTCTCATTTTACAAAGTGTAAGCATTAGCCTGGTTTACTGGATATCCTGTATTTTATGTTGTGTCATCTACTCACAATGTAAGACACACACGCGCACACACCTGCGCAAATGAGAGCGAAACATACCGTGCCCTACTTTTCCAGTACCCCTGTTGTAATCCTATCTAGGACCACTGAATAGAAGCGCTGTGGGAAAGCCTGAACCACCATTGTAAGACAGAGGCTTAAGGAGGAAGAGGAGGAGGAGGAGGCGGCGGCTGGAGAGGCCGTGCAGGATGGATTTAGTCTCCATCTTGGAAGTGGCTAATTAGCCTGAACTCCATATTCCTGGCAAATGAGAATGAATCCAGTGTCAGAGGAACATATGCAAACTTGCAAGAACATGCATTTTAGCATTCGTCCATTATCAGTCAGACCATAGCTGCGTGCCGTGAATCTACACGGCTGCATGTTTCAAGGTTTTACCCTGAATCAGCCAAGACATCCTAAAACATCGGATGTATTCAAATATTATGTGATATGAAATATTCCACATTATTGTAGAACTAATACTAGTATTTTTTTAGTCACTTCTAGTTTTGTGTTGAACCAGTTTTATTAGTTTTTTCCACATTTTTATTTTTATTATTGATGGATATTACTTTATGTAATAATAATACTACTGGAGTAAATGGAGACGCCAGCGTACGATGTATCTCAGGCAGTTTGAGAGGCAAACATGGACAAGTCAAAGAATTTCAAATGTTACTCACCCTGGAGTATGATTTACGTAAGTGAAAAGTGTCTCCGCACAGATTTCTGATTTGGAACAACAGGTCAAATAAACCTGGTTACGCTTCTTCGTGCAAATTTTGACTCTGTTTAAATAATATGAAGAATGAGTTGAAATGACCTACTAAGTCCCTGTCAATATTAGATGATTCAAAAAGCAAATTAGATCTAATTAAATCATAATTAAGTCTTGTTTTTTTCTTCTTCTTGCATTTCAAAAAAAAAAAAAAAATCTGAATTAGCCCCACCCTTATTGCTCTGCCTGAGCAAAGAGATGACAATTTGTGACGATTTGACGCGGATGCTGCTCTGAGGCATTCTGACGACATCTGGACGACGAGGGCACACTCGGAGGACGCGGCCTTGCCTGTTGAGACACGGCTCACGTGTCGTGTTTTTGTCCTTCTTGGCCTCCAGTGTAATGAGAGCTCAGGTTGCAGTGCTGGATGCAGTGGCAATACAGGTGTTACCTGGTGCCTCCACGCGTCCCTGTGTGTGTGTGTGTGTGTGTGAGAGAGAGAGCGAGAGAGAGACATGGCCAGCTGCCCACTTTACCAAGGCCGTAGCAACTCCCCAGATGGTTGCCCCAGATAGAAACACCAAGGGAATAGAGGAATGCATACATGCATACTCTCTTTGATACACACACACACACACACCTGCATGGGTACCCTTCACACATGCAGCTACTTGCATAGTCCCACCAGAGCAGGTAACGGGAGAAAGGGAGAGGTTTTTTTTAACATATTTTTGGCATGATCTCAAACTTTTTTGTGATGCAGTAAACTCCATCAACATGAAAATGAATTGATTGTTGTTCAAATGTGTCATAACAACACAGCAGCACAGTGGTTACCAGAAATGAACTTGCAGGTTACGTACAGAAATACGTAATTACACGAATAGATGAGAATAAAAACAATACAATTGCAAGAATCAGTAAAAACAATAAAGCATTTATGAAACGCCAGGGAGAAGATGTGGGTTTTAAGGGAGGATTTAAAAGTCTCTAGGGTCTGTGAGGTTCTAAGATAGAGAGAGGGAAACTGTTCTAGAGTCTGGGGGCAGCTCTGTCACCTCTAGACTTAAGTCCGGTTTTAGGATCCTCCAGCAGCAGTTGGTCAGAAGATCGTAAGGCTCTGGTTGGGGTGTGTAGCGACGCAGGAGCTCAGAAAGATACAGAGTGCTTTAAAAACAGTTCATAGAAGTTTCAAATCAATATGATAAACAGACTGGTTGGTGGAAGGTCCAAGCTTTTCAACACCAGTCACACATGCATGCACTTCACTGCCACCACTAAAGTCATTATTGTCCATTTCACTGTCCTTTGCCCTTTGTCCCTCCGCCCTCTGTCTCTCTCTTTCTCTCTCATGTTGGCAGGAACACATTTTTTTTGCACTGGATGTGCAAATAAGATACTGCAGTGCAAGCAATCATGTGGGTCGTTTTTTAAAAAAACAAACAAAAAAACAACCCAAACAGCCTCACCTTTTTACCTTCATGTAAGCGAGCTCACTGATAATCACGCTGAGTGCTGCAGTTCCTCACGCTCACCTGTCATGACGTCCCTGCGGTTCCTCCCGGTCGTCCAATAACAAATGACCTCACAGGGCGTTTTTTTCAGCTGTGAAGGGGCAAAAAAAAAAATGTCTTGCAGGTGACCACGTTCTTCACCTTAATGTTCTCGTATTCAGAGTGTGTGTCTGTGTGTGTGTGTGTGTGTTTTTCCTGCAGTCATGTCTGTGTGTGTGTGTGTGTGTGTGAAGTCATTATCCTCAATGTCACACCGCATTGCAGTGCAGTAAAAACCTTCTCAGCGCTCACACACACGCGCATGTGTGTGTGTGTGTGCGTGTGTTATAGCCGATCCAACACTTTCAGGGCTGCGTTCCATATGCTTATACAGTATTTGACTGTACTGCATGGTGGCAGTGGTGGAATAGAAATGTCATCATTGATCATTCAGTTAAAAGACATTTAATAATTATTAGTTTTAGTCTTTTTTTTTCCCCCCCTTTAATTTAATCTGCGTCTGCTCCTGTTTATCTCACACCATCTCATTAATCTTGTGATTGATTCTCATATTTCATGCTTTTCTAAATCTATTATTATTATTATAAACGGCACACTACATTCAGCATATACTTGGCAAACAATATACTCAGTGTGTCATCATCCTCTTCATTAAATACATTTATTGCGTCATGTAAAATCGTACTGGACTGTTCTCGTAAAGTGCACTTTGCATTATCTGGATTATTTCTCTCCTTTACGGGCATTTTGTTTGTTGCTATTTTAGATTTCTAGCCTCTTTTCTGATTAGCCCGGGAACCATAATGCAGTCCATCATTTGGTTCCCGGGCTAGTTAATGCCTTAGGGATGTCAAAAGTAAAAGTGCAGTGGAACACTTAAATCAGGTCCTTGAAGAGTAGGCAGTTAAATACAGTGTGTGGAGCTCTGAATGTGGGTAATGTAAGGTAACGTCTGCTGCAGATGGGTTTTATTAGCCGGGCCTTGCGAGCGCAGGTATCAATGTCGATTATCTCCACATGCCAGAGATTGTTTCAGATGAATCGGCCGGGGTCGGTCGCTCCGTCCCTCCTTGCTTTAAAGAATCTGTGTCCTTTTCACTTCTGTTGATCGGATCTATTTCTCTCCCTGTGACCTCAGCCTACATCCCCCCCCCCCCCCCCCACCACCACCACCATCACCTTCTGTGGAACACGGGGAAAGGGAAGGTTGTGTCGGTAACAAGGGCACACAGCTGTGTAGCAAAGATAAATTGGTCCGAGTGCAGCGGCTCATTCGTCATCAGAGGAAACGCTGACGTCTGGTGTTGTAGTCCGTAGAGTAAGACGGCGCGGACTATTAAAAAGTCAGGAGGAAATGTGTCGTGCCTCAGCCTGACGGAGGGCAGGTTAGAAAATCCTGTTGTAGATTATGGAGAGCGACTCGTGTTGTGTGTGTGTGCGTGTGTGCGTGTGTGCCGCTAATCTAAGCCACACAGTTTTTCCCCTCTTCATTTTCCCTGAGAGGAAAAAAAATAAAAAAGAATTCACATTATAAACATGTCACGTAATCACATAAATTGTGTTGATATTTTCTGGCTCATTTGTGTCATGTTGGCACTTAAACTGAAAGCACCGTAGTCATATTATTCACCTCGGCACGGTGAAGATCAAAACACTTCTTTTTTTCTTTCTCCCCTTTCGCTAAATAAATATGAACGTTCTAAATTTACACCACACAGCCTACCTACAACTGGAACATGAGCAGCCAACTTTTTAGGCTGTGTTGCTATGACAACGTGCTTTTTTTTCTCTTTTTTTTTTAAGGATTTCCCTGCTTCTTGTCAGAATCCGGCTTTTGCAGCAGCAGAGTGAACGTGGTCGTGAACCACACCACGACCACAGTGGCTCAGTTTGATTGGTATTCAGCAGAGAACTCCCGGGTTGTTATTCTAAACGGGAGCCAGAGTCATTTGTCATTTGTTATGGATTCTATAGGCATTGCGTACTCTGACATCCCTGTTGATATACACAGTATATTAACACCCTTTTCTGTTGCATATCAAAAAATGATATTATATTAAGGCTGTAACCTCTGCTTCCCCCCGTCTCCCACACTTCTTCTCTTACAGCGTGTCGGCTCTGCCCTCCAGGTGTATATCGATACACGTAGACACCCCATGTTTTTCCCTCATGCCTATATTAAGCACACATGCACACACACACACGCACACACACATACAGACGTGTAATGTACGCACAGGAAACATCACCGTAATGCTCGTGCCTCGGTGGATCTGTCACCGAAGGCCTGGTTAAAGCGGAGACCACATCCAGCAACGCCGAGCTGAGAGTCGTCCTGGGAAGCGAAGGAAACTCCCATGGGAAGAATGCTGTAATTCCATCCAATTATTTAGAATAGAAGGAAGCTCTCGTTTGGAGGGAACAATGATAAAAAAAAAAGATAAATTCAAATCAAATGAATAAATGGGTAAAAAATACATTTATCAGCCACAAAGTATTCTTTTTAATAACTTCTCCAGTCATTTTTTTGTCCATAAAATGTCAGAAAACGTTTTGATTGGTGTTTACCAAACCTGGAAATGGTGTTTTAATGATTCCTTTGTTGTACGGAGCAAAGAAACTAGATAATAATCACATTCAAGAAGCAGGAAAATCTATTTAAACCTCTTTAAATAACTAAAGTTAATTAAATTGATGATTAATAAACGATTCATCAAGTGCATTATCATCATACATTATCAGCGATCATATGAAGCTGTCTTATCATAAAATGTAACTTTTTTCACTTCTGAGGATGTAGTTGATTTCCAATATCGAAGTAGGCTGATCATAACCACAGAAAATGCTGCTTTTCATAAGTAGTGTGTAACTGTGACCTGTCTTACCTACAGTCCATGTCAAATGACGTCAATGGAAGGGTGAATCAGAAGTTCCAGAGCTACTAGAAGATGTAGTTACAATATTATTTTATTTTATTTCTCTTATTCGTTTATTCTGGGATGTCCGTGTGCATTCCGTTCCTTCACACTGGACTCGCACTGTTTATGCAGATGTGTAGAAAGTGACTCGTTTCTGGCAAAGTCGTAGTGGAAATATTGCGAGTGATCGCACATTTATTTTGTGTGTTTATTCTTCGGCGTTTTCGTCCACTCTTTGTCAGAACGTCCACTCTTTGTGTGCCGCTGCGTACACTCGCTGTCGGTGCGTTAGTTGAGGCCCGGTGGTTCCTCTGCTCTCCACCAGCTGCTTCTTCACCTGCATCAGAGGGCCACGACAGACTATCCAGTCGGTGTTATTGGTGCAGCATCAAGGATAATCTCTCAGTGGCGTCCCAGAGTGCTAATCCCAGACTGGTGGTATCACTGTCAGGGACTGAACACTGAACACACTGAACAATAAACATTTAAATTCACAATAAAGTAACACGGCCTCTTTTAAAAATGAGTGTTGGCAACGCAGAATCCTCAGAGTCCTGCACTGTGACAGATACTGCAGGACTTGCCTGCTTTGGTAATTCTCCCCAGCACCTGCAGTAACTGCTCGTGGGACTACATAAAATAATAATAAAAGAAAGGTCTCACATTGACTGCCAAGCGTTCCTCAATTCAGCATCACACAATTAAAATGGGACACAAAGAAAATGTGAAACCTATAGAACAAATTACCGTTGTTACTTCAGCCAGATGATCACTGAACTCTGTGAACGCAGGACGTGAGAAGACAAAAATCAGCAAAAGATGATCTGTGTGATTGTCACTGTTTATATTAGGCTACTGTTAAGAGTTGAGAGTGACACTCAGTGGGACAATGTGTTCTTAAACGGATTAGATATGCAGCGTGGAACTCTGTATCGTCTTGCCCGATGGTAACAGTCACAAGAGTGTGTCCTTGCCGTCTCACCTGGACGAGGTTCTCCTGCTGCGTGTGACTCGAGGTGCAGATCTCCCGCTGTGTTTGTATGTAAATGGCAAAAATTGTGGAGAAGAAGTGTCAAGACCAATTCTCTGGACATCATGTCTGGAAATGGCTGCAAACATACAGCCATACATGACATACAAGTGTACTGTATATCATTTTGTATGCAAAAGTACTTGCTGATGAGCCTTTTATAAAACAAAACAAAAGAATTTCATCGAGCTTGTTGCCTGGTCTAAGAAGAAAAAACCTGAAATGTATAAATATCACATATATATATATATATATATATATATATATATATATATATACCTGATACTTCTGGACAGTGCCACACAAATGACCCCAGATAAAGTTCTTCTCATCCACTGAGAGGGTTTGACCTTCGCCTGTGTTCAAGGATATAGCAGCACATTGTAAAACTGGCTCACATACACAAGCAGCAGATCCCCCCCCCCCCCAAAAAAAAAAATCACCCAACCCAAATCCATACAGTACATGTACTTCATACTGTGTGCAATAGTACAGTTATACTGTAGCGTGACTGCCCTCTGCTGGACAAGCTGCTGCAAAACAAAAACATGACCAGACGTTCATAATAACGGAGCGAGGCCGTTCAGCTTAACACGTCCTTTGAATTATTGCGCACACACACACACACACACACACACACACACACACACAGAGTCAGTCACAGTATAATTACACACAAACATAATTAAGTGATGCATTAATCAAAGTGTTTCTCTTTGTGTGCGAGAGAAAGATAGGTCAGAGGGAGGAGGGAGCATTTAGTGGTATTGCAGTAGGCCTGTGTGTGTGTGTGTGTGCATGTGTGTGTATACATGTTTTAAATAAGCTGTGTGGACCAACTGTCAAACAAATCTATCTTTGTGAGGACATTTTGGCTGCTCCACACGACTTGAGCAGGCTTTTTGAGGATTAAGTACTGGTATTATAGGGTTAGGCATTTAGTTGTGATGGTTAAGGTTAAGGTTAGGGTAAGGGGCTAGGGAATGCATTATGTCTGAGTGTCCAGAAAATACAGTTTTTTACTATAAATGTGTTATTCCATCACCAGACAGTGCATCTGAGATACAAGTCTCATTCCCACAACAACAGAGGGAGTTGGGATCGGAAAAAATAGAATAAAATTGCCAAAAAGTCGACATCAAAGTCACTTCCCTAAAAGGAAAAAAAAAAACTGGTCAAATTTAATCTGACTCTGGAATAGATAGTGAATGAAACAAACTGCAGCATCCTAATGATTTTAAATTTATTCTTCATTAGACCAAGTGGGGGGGAAAAAAATGGGTGAAAGCGCCCTTTAGGAGCAGGAGTCGAGGTTTACAGTCATGCGCAGTCAGCTGGGCATTCTGTCTCTCTTTCATAATCCACGACTGACTTGGTTTGTGTCCAGCCCGCTCTCAGATGCCTTTTCACTTTCCCTTTGCCATGTATTTCTAATCACCTCTGTCCAGTTAATCGAAGCTCTTGTATCGTTTTCCATCCGCCCACTGCCGTCCACCTGCAATCTTCAGAGAGCCAGGAGGAGGTTTGCACCTATTAGACCCTAAAATGACTGCAGCTCCCTCTCTCTCTCTCACACACACACACCACCTCTTAGCTCTAAAAGCTCTCAAAGGCTCTTCCCTCCTGTCTCTGCTAATCCATCAAACCCCCCCCCCCCCCCCCTCCTGCTCCTGCTCCTGCTCTTGCCAAACCCTGCACACGAGATGAGGCTCCGCACATGTTGCTTTAGGAGCACGACTTCCTCACAAGGCAATGAAACTCCTCTCCTGCCTGGACCTTTTTCATCTGCCTCTGCTCGCAGGTATTCAGCCTCTGCAGGACGTGCTCATGCCTACATGTCAGGTTTCTGTGCGGTGTCCACGGCGCGGCTGTTAAGCGGCTGTTACAGTATTTCAGTGTTGGCCAATTCTTTGCATTCTGCTTGTTTATGTGTTTTTGTAGTGGCTGACAGAATTTTATGGCTCATGCCGGTTTTATTTTTAGAAATCAAAGCATCTAGTAGCTGATACATGATGATATTGATATTTTGTGTTTTATTTTCCTCCGTCTGATAAAATATCACAACAAATGACGCCTTAAATTGCTTGACACTGTCCCCATTAACTACGTCTTGTGTCGGTCCACTCACATAACATACTATTTATGTATTAACTTAATATTCATCAAAAATAAAATATGTCAAATAAGGTTTTGGATAAAACAGTTAAAGTTCTAGTGACATAGCATCATTTCTAATAACAAAATAAGTGTAAACATACATAAATAAGTATAATATCAGCCCAGATTATTAATAGAATTCTTCTTCTTCTTCTTCTTCTTCTTCTTCTTCTTCTTCTTCTTCTTCTTCTTCTTCTTCTTCTTCTTCTTCTTCTTCTTCTTCTTCTTCTTCTTCTTCTTCTTCACCACACCTCATCACTTGTCCTTCACAGTCTCTCATTTGTGATAATGAAAGGTTTTTATTTACAACTGAATTCCTGTATTCACATGTCGTAAATGCAATAATGTTATTCCTTTTTTATTTTGGTATCCTAGTGTAACACGCATCAGTAAATGTTACCACTCTATCAGTGGACTGTGATATTAAGCAGCTATGAGGTGACGCTGAGCTCTTCGCCCCGGTCCTCTAAAGGCTCTTAAATCCAGACAAATTGCTTTTGAATAAATAAAAAAATAGAGCCCCTCCGAGTCTGTTTTTAGAGCTTTTGCACTTTTTGTTGGCCGCGTACGTGTACGAACTAACAGATGGGCTTCACCACAGTAGCCTGGAGTTTTGCCCCGTCAAACTGTTTAAGAGGTTGTTTTTGTCAATGGTTGTGTTCCTCTGTCAAACCACTGTAAAGGCCACTGGGAGTTTAGTTGTTATTTGAGTCAGGAATGCCTTTTTATAAAGTCTGGGGAGCCGCAGAGAGTTGGCGGCGTAACCGCAGCCTCTCGCTCTCTCCTCTCGTCCGTTCAGTGTGTGTGTGTGTGTGTGTGTGTGTGTGTGTGGGGAGAATGTTCATGAAAGAGAGAGAGACTCTGCCAGTGGAACAACACGGGCCTCCGCTGAACTGACTCCCGGTCTGCCGAGTCTGCAGCTTCTGCACCATCTCGATAAATTCAAACTAAGACGGGGGAAACGGAGTAGCCTGTCTTGAGTTTTCAGAAGAAGAAGAAGAAAAAAACAACAAATCAAAACAAAAAAACACTCGTGCGCAGCCAAGGCGGGCGGTTGTGGTGAGACTTGGCCAGCTGTCGTTATGGTTGGCTTGGACAAAGAGGTGAAAAGATGAATTTGTGCCTGGAGTATATTTAAGTTTTACCATCGCTCTCCTCACATGCTGTCTGTCTTCTGCGTCCCTCAGCTCATATCCAGCCTGAATCTGTCGTCTGGCTTTTTTTTCCCCCTCCTTCTCTTTCTAACCGTCTTCCATAAATCTGTCTCTGTTGTTTCTCGGCTGCTTGTCTCCACTTTTCCCCTCACTCTGTGCTCAGTTTAACTTGTTTAATTGTCAAGCCTCTGCCCCCAAGAACCTCTCATTTTAGATTTTCAGAACGTCTTATATCAAGCTGTGGGAGTGGGGCAGGGGGGGGGAGTGGAACAGCAGTTGAAACCGCCTGGTTTGACCTTTAATGACCCTGCAGGCGCAGAGCGTTCTCCTCACCTGATGTTACCTTTCCTCGCTTCCCTCTCCTCATTTACATTTCTGTCCCTTTTTTCCGCATCGTTTCTTGAGCTTCTATATTTCCACTTCTCTATTTCTCTCCCTCCTTGTCTCTTATTAATTTAACGTCCTCTCTGTCCTCAATTTCTCTTATCTGCCATGAAGGATATGGAGCTGTAAGGCAGCCTTTTTTCCTCAAGCTTTCCTGTAAATTTACTCTTATTAATATTCTGTGGGCTTTTGGTATGTTTCACTACCTACTTTTTGCACTTCAGCTCCATGAACCAGAAGCGGCATTTCAACCTGTACATTACAACATTACAATGACTTTAAATCACACACTGGAACATGCCAAAGGTTTTGTTCTACACTCGGACAACATACGGAGGTGGAGCGGAGTCTTTTACTGCTTCGCTGCACAAAGTAATTTATGGTCATTTATGCGTCTATAATCAGTTTAATCCTGATGCAATCTCAAATGTAAATGTATTCATATTTAATCCACCTTGCATTTGCTGCATCATAATCACTCAGGTCAGCTGAGTACACATTATTATTGTCACATTTAGGGACTCGTCATATCCGATTTTCAGTGCTGTGTGGAGTGGACACAGAAATCCAGTCCTAAATTCAGATTTTCAAATTGGATTAGTGTCACTTCAGTATGTGGTTCCTAGATCAGATCTGTTGTTTTTAATGTTTTGTCTAATTTCATAATCATTGGCGTTTGGATTGAAATGATGTGACTTAAACTGTCAGTGAGTTTAACTCATACAACCTGTGCCATGTGTTGAATAAATCTGGCATAATAGACTTTTTTCACAGCACATTATTTCTCGACATTAAATAGTTGGACAAACAGCGGTTTGACCGGTAACATTAATGGTAGTGCCACTCCAGTTTTAACTCCAGTATGTTGTTGTTCAAGTATAAGTGTAGGTCAAACTACATAGTTGACACTTTGACCTGTAGAAGCAGTTTTCTGTATTTATTATTATTCTTTAAAAAAAATAATAATAATGATAGACATTTAAAACATTTTGTCTTTCTGTATCTGTAGAGAGTACTAAGAGGCCCTATTAGATCCTCCTTTCATGAGTCCCCATCTTTCATTCAAGAACCAGAGGTCTCTCTGTGGCTGCCCTAAAGCTCTGGAACAGTCTCCCCATCCCATGTTTTTAAATCTGATTTAAAGTCTCATCTTTTTCAGTTTTAACCCTTACTTTAAAACCTGATGCTGTATGACATTGTTTTAAATGTGTTGTTTTTTTAATTGTACTTAATTTTGCCTTGTCTAAAACACTTTGGGTCAACTTCTGTTGTTTTAAATGCACAAAAGTCTAGACTTTTACCCAAACAATGCCTTTAAAAAAAAAAAGATTCAGTAGCTGGACCTTTTTAATACTAGAGCAAGTGGCTGATTTGTCCTGTCAAGAACAACAACAGCAGCAGCAGCAGCAGCAGCAGCAGTGGGCGCTCTGAGCCACTGATAACTCCTCGGTTGTGTTTAGAATCACTGTCCTGTCCTGTAAATATTTATGTCATGTCAAATACTAAGGGGCTGTCGGAGTCATTTTCATAAGCATGAAATAAAAAAAAGACAAGGTTTTCTGCTTAGAAGAAGTCAGATTAACAAAAGAACTTGACAGCCTTTTATTGTCGTTATCCTTCAAGAAACAAATGGTTATTTATGATGTGAGATGGCTTTCACAGCTGCAGCAAGGATTCGTTTACAAGCTCTTGTGTCTGCCAAGCTTTAAGGAAGGCGTTTAAGTAGCATGAAGCCTGCATGGTAGTAAATTAATTAGAAACACATTTTTCCAGCTAAATAAACAGATTTATTCACTTTTACTGGGGGGAAAACTTGCATGTTCTTACTTTAAACAATGGCCGACCGGGGAAAAAAAAAGCCAGTTTTTTTAAGAATTGATTCATTGTGAAGTTTGGAAAATCCATCTGATGTAGAAGCCTGGCAGAGTAATCTTTTATAAATTAACATTGTCTTTTATTTGTTGGTTCAGTGTTTTATCTTCCAAGGACAGACACGCTCTCGGCAGCATTGTAAACTTCTGCTGCAAAATCACCGGGGTCAGGCATAGAGACCTGTGTTCAATCTGGGGGGAGATCGGGCGATTTAAAAAAGGCCAAAGACATTATTAACGAATCATGATCACACCCTGACAAACTGTATGCCCCTCCTCCTGATAGAGCAACAACCAACGCTCCTATTAACCTGAGGTACAGTATATCACCGTTACCTTATGGAGAGCACGTCCGCCTGCTTGGTGGTGGGAGGTTCCAAAAACAAAAACAGCACAAATGGCTCTTACAGATTTTACCAGTTTACCATCCATCTATCTTCTACTCTCTACTGAGAAAAACTACAACAAAAAAGGAAAACAATTTATTCAGGTGAATCCTGAATAAATTGATAAGCTGATTCGACCCTAATTTGAATCAAATTAATGTTGGTGTTTGCTTTTGAAGTAACCATAATTAAGCGTCTAATTTAAGCGTGCACTAAAGCAAAAAGAAAAATGGCTGACATAGTAAAAAAAAAAGTACTTTAATTGGTAAAAACTTCAATAAATTAAGTAAATTCAACATTTTAGTTTGAATTAACTTGATTTAAGTGCTTCCTATTGTGGTAATTTAGTGTAGTGTTAATGACTCAATATCCATAATTGAGCATCTGCTTTAAATTAAGTTAAATCGAACTAAAGTAACTACTAGTTTAGTTTGTCATTGAAGTCATTTTATTTGACCCATTTTGCCAGTCCATCACAGAGCCACATACATAGACAAAAAAAAACATCCACTCTTACACCTATGGTCCAATTTACCGAATCCCAATACTGCATGTTTTGGGACTGTGGGAAGAAGCCGGAGAACCCGGAGAAAACCCACGCACACACGGGGAGAACAGAAAGGCCCTTGTTCCGATTGGGTCGGGAACCCGGGTCTTCACTAGCGCTAATCACTAATCTTATATATTGTTGTCTGACGCCCAGTGCCTGACATGCTGTATACCTGTATGTTTGTATGATTGTGTATGGGAGGCTGCAGGTGAATCTGCCGTTTACTTACATCTCGTCTTTGTTTCCATCAGGTTGTTACGATCACAGACGTCACACACCACAGCCAAAGGTGAGTGTCCCCTCTCTCTCTCTATTTTTCATCATCAGCATAACTAACATAGCTTTAAAAAAAAAAACATTAGCACTCAACCACAATCAGCATTAGTGGGCTTTCAGCCAGGGGCGACTGTGACTCAGGAGGTGCAGTCGTCCTCTAATCTGAAGGTTGCTGATTCAATCACTTCTCCTTCATTCCGCATGCTGAGGTGTCCTTGGGCAAGACACTGAACCCAAGTTGCCCCTGATATACCATCGCAGTGTGCGCTTGTGAACAAGTGTTGTATGAATGTGTATTTTCACTAGTGTAATGGCTAAAAGAAACGGGTGCTTTTGTGCCATTGCACGTGTAATTACAGAAGATGACCACTAGAGAGAGGCAGAGCATATCTTTTATCCTTCCCTTCCTGCTCAGCCTCTGAGAGGGAAAACAAGCATGATCACTTGAGATGTAGTTGAAGGGGCAAGGTCAAAAGGGAATCCATTATTGCAATAATGAAGCATATTTACATATAACATTAAAAATCCAGTGTTAAGTTTGTACTTTTGAGTTGTAATTAGTGATTTTCTTGAATGCTAAAATGATCCCCCACCGCAGTGCAGCTACAGAAATTGTGTGATGAGGTGAAAAAGCAGTCGGAGGAAACGTAGGGGCGGTGAAGTTGTTCTCGCCCGTCGGAGATGTCAGTTACTTTGAGAGGGGGATTAGACGGGCGAGGACGCCGTGATTCTGCTCACCGTGCTAATTCATAACCCTTCTGAAAAGACGAGCCTCTCTTCCCCGAGAGTCCCCTCCTTCTTCCTCTCACTCTACCTCTTTCGTCTTCCTTCTCTGACTACTGATAGGGCAGACATGGAGTCAACGGAAGAGAGAGACGGCGAGAGGAGGAGGAGGAGGAGATGGAGGCAAGGGAGGGAGGGAGGGAAAGAGTGTTGGGAGAAGAGGGAAGGACTAAAGTAGAAACAAAGAAACGCTGCAGGTGTGTGGAGTTGGCCACTCTGACTATATGTTATCATTAGTGTGACAGCGTTGGCTGCGAGAGGTGAGGGACAGGTAGACTTATCTGTGAGGGTTCTCAGTCAGATCACAGCAAGGCCAGTTCTGGACAACAGTGTAGTTCGCTCCACACTCGGCACAAGTGCTGATCGAGGCATGGCCCTTCTTACCAACGGCACACAGAACCAGGACTCCTATTACTGCCTGATCCGGCGCAGGTTCAAGAGGAGACGCAAGAAACGCTCCGAACGCAAAGGTAAACTCTTGACAGCGACGCTATAGTTCCAGACACAGAGAGAGAGAGTGATGCACAGCTGGTTTGTTGTAGACTTTGTGGTGAACAGTAACAGGTGGAGGAGAAGAGCTGCACCTACTGTAATCAACTATCAGCAAACTGCTGTTGTAATGATTCTTGTTTTTTATGTGTAGTAAACCATGCATTACAGAAGAAAAGCTTTGCTATGTTTATTCTTTAGTAAGTGTAGGCAGTTTCATGTAGTTTGTTTTTCCCCAATAAGTTTTTTTTTGGTGTTCTTAAGATTTAAAAATGAACTTCCTTGTCTTGTGCTTCATAAATATTTTCTATTCATCTCTAATCTATAAATGGTCAATATTTTGTCATAGAAATATTTACTACATTAATGCAACTGTTTACCTGTTAGATTAAAACATTACAGTGAATGAATGTATTTGTATCCTAACCAGCAGGATACTGGAACACAACCATTAGAAAACGTATAGTAGAAAATGACTACTTTAAACCATGATGAGAATTAAAGGACCTGTCAGTCATTTTAACCGAGAGGAAATTAGTTCTTTGTTTACATTTCAGCCACACTATATATCATCAATTATGTCATCAGTGCTTGAAAAAAATCTGAATGCAAGAAATGCTGTTAATGAGGCTATTGCTATTGTTTGTGTCATTTGCTAAAAATTTAAATTTAGCACATGATGTTTCTGTCATTCATTGTCTGTGATTAACTGACCAAAGATTCATACAATTTGTAACCCTGATTGTTACACACACACCTTTGTGTTTGTGTGTCCCTGAGCAGATTTTCAGAATTTATGAAGTGATGGTTTTCAAACATCCTCACTGAGACAGGTCTGTGTCCCTTTCTGACATTTGCTCTGAGCTAAACTCTCCTGAGTTTGCTCTGCTCTGCGGATTAACCTAACAGCGGAGGTAGTAATTACTTAGGTGGCCACAGCTCACTGGAAGCATTAGCCATGTCTCAGCCACTTGCTTTGACACCAAACACCCCCCCCCCCCACCCCCAAAACACCCCCAGTCCTTCGCCGAGTCGAGTCCATTCATTCAAATAAATCCAACCAGTGCTGATGTTGCATTTTTTCCCCCCTGAATTGCACACTCCACTCCTGCTCAGCCAGAGACTTACTACGTCCATCAGCATTACATACATCGGTTTCACGCCTTTTCACTCTCCCTTATCACTAGTGGAATGAAAGTAGCACTTTTTTCACCATACCCAGAGAAGCGATGACATAAGCAGGGCTTTGGACCCATGTTGCTCTGTTTGCACTCTCGGCCGGCTTTGTTGCCCTGCAGCGGAAGCCTCCTGATAAGTTGCTTAGCTCTTTAGCTCCTCGAGTGCACGGTGGGTTAGCGGCAAATTCTTGCTGAGATGATGAGGTCGCATACTTACTTAAAGACAGTCATCAGTAGAATAATATGATAGTGACTCGAGGAAGAAATCTCCCCCCTGAACAGTGAGGACAGCCGGTGCCGCACCACTGAACTGGACAGTCCATTAAGTGTAGATTGGCTCCTTCCACAAGGACACTCAAAGTGTCGATACAGGGTCGTCCAGGGTCACGGTTTTGAGGAGCCATCTCTCCATAAGCCCTAATCCACAGTGCGGCCCTAAACTGAATTTATATTCATTACACTTTTGACCTCATCTCAGCGCTTTAAAAGGACACATTTTCATTTCATTTTACAAAAAAAATGTTTTCTTCAGTAATGTATTTTGACAGTGTTTGTGTGTGAGCCTGCACACAATATTAAAGGAATAGGAGTTGAGAAATATCTTCATTATTTTCGTTGTTAAGTGCCCACCAGTGACACTTGGTCCTGTTAGCAAAGATGGTGGACACTGTTTACATTCTGGGAATCAGGTCCCGTCCCCCTACGAGTGGGTCTAAAAAGTGCGGAATTAGTGTTGCAGTTTCAAGCCTCGGCCCAAGTGTCACTGGTGGGCACGTAACAAAGAAAATAATGAAGATATTTCTGGACTCAGGGGAAACTGAGGTTGGGAATCACTATTTTCTCAAAAATACGACCCCTATTCTAGTAATACAAAGCTAAGTATTCCTTCAACTGTATATTGAAGCCAGACATGGCAATTCTAGTGATTTACCAGTGTAGCCAACTAGGGATGATTCATCTTCAAAAAAAGTCTCAACATGTCTTTGTCATCCACAGGCTTCTTTCACAGCTTGTCGTAGTGGGGAAAGCACAGGTGTTACTAATAACCTTACCAGTAGCTTACAGTTTCACTGTTACCACAGGTATTTTCACCGTCCGTCAAACGAGACCTTTAGTGGACAATAGAGCACTAGGACATTTAGTGTAAGAAGAATGAAGAGAGTTAGATGAATGAGCGGATCTTGGCAGTGAGGTAGACTTTAGTCAAATGCACACCCTTACTGTCCTGCAAAAATGTCTATTTAGAGAAAATAAGTGTTAACACCTCAGTGTTAGTGTGCGTGTACTTTTTACCTCTTTAGGATTGTGTCTGGCTTAAACACTTACAGGACACTTAGTACTCATGGAGATCAAAACCTGCTCTTAATGAGGGAGAATCTGATTTCTAAGTTACTGGTTAAGTTTAGGGCTAAAATTAGAATTTTGGTTAGGTTAGAATTAGGGTTAGACATTAACTGGTTATGGTTAAGGTTGGAATAATTATGTTTTTAGGCTGTGTCTGTTGGCTGTGAGAACGAAGATCATGAAGCAGGTGGCCCACGTCTATTTGATGAAGTTAAAACCCAGGCTAAACGTCAGCAGTTTCATTTTATTGATTGATTCATTTTTGAAAAAAGATCTACAAATATATTTGGCGACACTAACAAGATCTGCGACCCATCAGTGCGTCCGGGGAATGTCTGGTCAAGAGGGACCCTGAAGTTTTGAGGCATGAAATCACACGTGGGCAGTGGAGGAATGTCACCTTCCACAAGTGCCGTTTTACTTGGATACCACTCGGGAGCGTCTGGGTTTAATCCCTTGGAACTGTGGCCTGTGTCAATGGTGAGAGGGGGAGTGAGTGTTCTCTCTTTTTCTGAGGAAGAATCTGAGTGGTAGTCTGATGTCACGTCTGTCAAAGTACTGATCACCTTCTTGGCGACATGTTTGTCCTGTATCTCATCACTGGAGAAAGTGGCCACTGAGAAGACCATACTTTCCTCTCCGTACCTGCACCAGACCTCCCTAGGATCCACCCACAGCGTGAATTCATAGGGCAGTCCCAGGTCACTGTACTGAACTCCGCTCTCCCTGCAGGCACGGAGGATCACTGGATCCTCCTTGTTGAACCTGTTGACTCGGATGCACCTGTATGCCTGTCCTTTGCTGGGATGTTCGGGGTACCAGTGTCCTATGAACTTCTCACACAGTGCAACACCTAGCCCCTCAACAAACAGCTCGACCTTGTGCGATTCCAGCTTCCCAGCCATTATCAGTAGCCTCTTCAGGTAGACCTGCACAGCTGCTATTTCTTGTCTCATGCTTCAGATAGCTTTGGTTACATTTGAGCTGTCCATTACTCTCGGCACCGGTCCAGAATGTGTCCAAAGACAGAATGGCAGTGAAGTGATTGTTGTGAGGTAGTGGGACCTGGGGTTAGGGTTAGGTGAAGGATCTTCAAAGCCAATAAGAATCTTCAAAGACATGAAAATTATGTGGTCATTTGTCCCTGCTGAGCCCAACTGTGGTGGGAATGCGGTGGTAAAAAAAGTAAAAACAAGGTATGGGGAGGATGGATGGGTGAGTAGGCCTGGGGTGATGAGAAACGTTGAGAGAGGGGAAGAATCCGGGATTAAGGCACAAGGACAAGGATAAAAGAATGATGATAAAAAGGAAGGAGAACTTTGGACTGTGTTGAAGAAATCAAAACTGTGATTAAGAACTTCAATTTGTGGAGGGCAGCGTTACATATCTCAGTGTACAACCTGCTGGATGTATTAAGAAGAAGAAGAAGCCCAATGGTCTTGTTGAACATGTCGGGGTACAGCCTGCTGGACATTTTTAGAAGGCCAACCCACATGTGAGTCTCTGTTCTGACGCAAATGCCAACAGGGGTGATTCCATGCAAGCCAAGGTACTCGTTTGTCCAACAGTCAACACCAGAGGATTTATGCTTTGCTGTTAGCCCCGCCCCTTGTCATATAATCCCTCCCCCACTGCTCCTAGGGCTGTCATGGGTAAAGAATTTCAAATGTGGTAAATGAAAGTGGCTTAACAGCGCGGTGTACGGTCATTCTGCAACCTCCCCAAAACGTTATTAAAGCAATTCAGCTTGTGCCCAGCACCTTCTTACGTTTAGCCACTGGTCACTGTTTCTGTCTGAACTGGTCTGAATACAACGTGGCATCATGTGCGGTTGTAGCGGTGGCTTGTCGTCCTCTGAGGTGGTGTATAGTTCCTATTGCGGTCTTTCATTTTTGGGATTACTGCGACGGCAGTAAATAAAAAACATGTAAACCTATACTGACTCTATACGTCCCGTAGCTCCTTGACCACAGTTGTCCTAAAAGCAAGGCTATTCCACCGTATGATGAAGCGGTGGAACAGTACTAAGCAAAAGTGTTACACCACTATTAGATCACTTTATTGGAACACTTGTGCTTAGTACTGTTAGCTCAGACACGTCATTCCAATCCAAATAAAAACAACAAAGCTGTATTATTATTATATTCATTATATTATGACACTTACATATTCTATTGAATATTACATTATATGTATAAGCTTAATTATTGTGCAGGAGATTTAATTTTAGAATAAACATTGCAGATGAAAAAAAGGAAATTAATATTTTTAATACTGCAATAATATAATAATATTGTTGTGTACTGAAGGCGTCGTGACAATATCATATCTTGAAGCTCATGGTGATTAATGCTGCGTGTATATAAAATGTATTGTTACTTTTGTTGAGTCTTGCGCCTAATGTCCTCGGGTGCCCATGCCGTACTGTAGGTCTGCTCGTGAACCCGGTGACGATTGATTTATATTTGCTTTTGAAATGGATTGGCCTACCTTGCACAGTGACTTTCAAAATGCTTAACTTAAGCACATCTTCCAACTGATAAGTTCTGCAATGCATCTCTCACAAATGTGCTTGGCCATGACACTTGCAGACAATGCTTTCCAATGGACCGTATATGAAATATGGAAAATGGGGAACAGAGGCCTTTTCTGCCATGTCAGCACAATCTTTAAAATTAGCTTTTGCAACTAGAATGGAGGGTGGAGAGGGGGGGGGGGGGTTGCAAACTGCACCGCCTGACACTTATAGTCCATTACTGTGGAAGAGACTTTTCCTACAAGATTCTGTTTTCACGTTTCCTTTTCTGGAATCACCTTGCATCCTTCCTACCCCGTGTCTTATTCCCTCATCCCCCTCACCTTCCACTTTTGTCTCCTTAATTTGCTACCACTTAATTATTCGCTTATTCATATATTCATATTATGCTAGTTGTTGCAAAGTTATTTAAAAATTATACATTCAGACTATTCCCATCTCCCATATGTAGACGCATTGGAAAAGCTCAGACAAACCTATTAACATTTGACAGCAGTAGCAATAGGAATCAAATAGAAAAACACAGTCGCCATAATTTACCTAACAAAAAAAAAAAAAAAAGTTAATTATGAGCCGTGCCTCATTTAGTGCCACAGAGTTTTCAGGCACCACAAACACAGCGGCACTCTGTCATGATAAGAAATGAGTTGTGTCTGCCTGTCTCAATGTAATTAGCCTTGATTAGCATGCTGCTAATGACTGTAACAGACTGACAGAGGGGGGGGGGGAGAGCATTGTACCGAGACTGCACCAAACCACTGAGGTGTGTTTTAGCTGGTGACAAGACACTCCACAGCCCCAGTGGATGTATGCCTCTTCAGCACCGCGGAGATACACTTCATTAGTATAGATTCTGTGTCAGTGTACATTCCAATGCTTTTATTTTCTCGCAGTTGCTTATTCTGCTGCTCTCATGTCACAGGTGTAGAGGAAATGGAACAGGACAAACATTTCATTTCCAATTATACACATTTGTTTGTTTTTTTCTGCTTTGTTTTTTAACTGTAAATCCAACCCCCGACCACTCCAAAAAACACTCCCTCCTTAGTGTGTTTGAGCACTGTCGCTCTCCCTGTGAAGAATTTTCTATCTCCTGTGAGCTTCTTCATCCTGTGCTATCTCTGCTGCCCGTCAGCGCTACCTGTCTCTGCCTGACATCAGCGAAGGCACGAGGTGTGAAATTCAACTCTCGGGTTGACAGTGTCACAGGCGTGCACAATTCTACATGGATGCATCCGTGTCCCTGCACGGCGTTCATTTTTAGACCCCCCAGCATATGTGTGAGCATACGCTCGTATCCATCTCCTTGGGGAGCAGGAACCTTGTGTGTCTGACCTGGCCTTGAATGGAACAAATGGTGTTGTGCTATGATCAAATAGGTTGGGAGAGCAGGACAGAGGAGAGGTTTGTGTATATATATGTATATATATATACACAGTATATATACTATATATATGTATGGAATATAAAGATGCAATATTAGTTGGTTAGTAATCGACTGCTACTTGATTGCCAACTATTTTGATAATTGTTTGAGTAGTTTTTATTTTCCTACATATGAGTATCTTAATCTGAAAATCTTTCACTATGTCATCATTTGAGTTTTCATCATTTTATAACAAAGGTTTTGGTTAAGATAAGGGTTGGGGGTTATGTTGGTGAGAGGTAAATCTTCAGAAAATAAAACTGAACTGTGCAAAATACAAAATACAGGAAATATGTGTTGAAGAAACAGATATTTTTCAGAAAAACCTGCTTCTACTGGCCAAAGTATTTAGTGTGACCTCCCCTTAGGCCCATTTTCACATCAAATGTGTGTGTGTGTGGCACTTTTCATTTAGGCACCCATGGTAACTTATGAGACATTTTCACACTGTGAAAATGAACTTTCTTCACAGTCTAAATCTTTTACACATGTCACGGAGCTCGTCTGGATCCTGTTTCAAAGTAAAAGCACTTCCATTCCATTCTTCTTTTTTTTTTGTTGAGTTTCAGTTAAGTTGTTGAGTTTAGTTTCTTTTTAGTTTAGTTTTATTGTGATATATACCCAGCACCGACAGATTCATACAGAAGGGCCCGTTTATTCACAGTATTTTAGCACAGAGGAATATTCATGGTATTCAAAAGTATGTTTTCTTCACAGAGGAGGTCCACGACAAGTGAGTAGGAGACACAAACCCAACTTCACACTTAGACAGAAGCAGGAACCTGGTTCCCTAAAACCTTAATGTCATTGGTAACACTGTTTTTTTGTTAGATTACAGAATTTGACATAACGTCATTATTTTGCATCAACAAGGCCAATAATAAAGCCAGATGTGGCCTAAGACTTTACGAAGTGCTGAGTGACTAGAAAAATAGCTGTTAAGTGAAATGTTGAGGGGGTTTTATGACACTCTTGAACTCTTTTTAGACTTGTTTTTCTTCCTCCTGCAGTTGGCGTCTATAACGTTGCATTACTACCTCCTCTTTCCATCTCCAATTCCCTTCTTTTGGAACTCAATTGTGGCATCCCACCTTTTGAAAAATCTCAACAACGTAGGGAGAGCTACAGTTTTAGAGCCCTGTCACATTTAAGTCCAGCCTGAGACTCATCATCAACAATCATGAGAAATGGAGTGTTTTAAGGATGTTCGACTTGTTTGCTGGTTGGTTTCACTTGTCTCATGACTGTTAATGCTACTAAAGGTGGTGTTACTGTATGTTAGGAACACCACGAAAACAATAATATCCCGATATAATACGCAATATGTCCCTGTATCGATTTTTCCCACCACCCCTACTGCATGTGCACCTGGACATCTGTGTGCATATGTGTCTGGGTTTTTGGGCAGTTCCTTACCTGTCCTCCTCTGTCCTCCTCTGTCAGGGGCTTGAACATTGAGCACAGTGGCGGTGGTCCTCTCTGAGCCAGGCATGCTCCCACACACCCACACACATTCGCACACTTGAACATACACTCCCTTTTTTCACCCCCACAGGCGCTCGGTGCCTATGCTGTGTCATAAATCAGAGCTGTCAAATAGATTTTACAGCTCCTAGTGAAAAGAGGAGAGGCAGCCACCCAACAACCTTGAAGAGATGGAAGAAAGCAAAAAGTAGAGGAGTTTTGTTGTTATTAAACCCGATACCTGGACCTAAGGAATCTATAAAAAAATAATGGGGGCAGTTTTTCACCTCACAGTGCATGAGTATACTATATAAAAGAGACTAACTGGGGTCAGTGTCATGGGTTGCTATATTTACATCCTGCATCAGTATAATAAATTATTTATTTCCATTATTTGTACACTTGAGGTGCAACAGCCAACCTGATAATATCGTAAATGAGACATTTGTTTAATCTTCTACAGTGGCGTGTTTCCATCATGGTACAGTACGGTACAGCTTGGAACGGTCAAGCCCTCAGTCGGGTTGTGCACTGTGCCCGATGGCCGTGTCAGCGAGATACATGACGTATCGTACCAGTGCGCCAACAACATCGAACGTGACACAACGGACAACAAAGGCTGATGGTGACACACACGTTGCATAAAGATGTATAGAGAGATGTTTATCATCAGTGGTTTAACATCTTTAACCAAGGACCGTCAGTGACCTGCTTTGACGGCCATTTGTTCGCACAGAAACTAGATTCAGCAAACCTTTAAAACTCAAAACGTGTACCCCGTTTCTCTATAATTGTTCACTGCCTTAGACGCCTTCCTATCCTGAGATCCTCTCTCTAAATGCACTGATTGGCTCATTGGAAGTCGGGGTCTGAATCGCTGCCTCTTATTATGCAGAGTGGAGGAAGGACTGTACGTCCAGCGGAAAGGCAAATCACTTCTGGCAGCATAATTCAGTGGTCATTAGAAGGGCCAAATTGAATAATGAACTCGGAGGTAGAGTGTGTGTGCGCGTGTGCGTGGAAGTTCATGTGCGTGTCTGTTTGATGAGACAGCGAGGTCCGTGTTGGGTGGTCGGACTCGGTGGCCTCCATATCTTGGCCCATCAGTTTCAATCAAGCAGCGCGACAGGCTCTCTGCGACCCCTCTCCATTAGGCCACTGGTGACCACACGTGTTCTCTATTACGCTGCGTTACCTGGTTAGTGCCTGCAGACATCACCTAAGGAAGCAAGAGGGAGAGAGAGAGAGATGGATGGGAAAGGTCTGCGTCCCCCCCGTCCCTCCCAAAAAAAAACCCCTGCAAAAAGACCAAATTCCATTTCTATCAAGATTCTTCTTTGTCTTTCTTGCATTTGTGAGGTAATCACTGGGCTGCCAGTACTTTATTGAGGAAAGTAATGGGATTGTGCAACGGTGTCAGTAGCACTCACTTATCTAACCTCATACACCGACCTCTCCCAGTAATATTTCGCTCTTTTATTCTTCTTTCTTTTATTTTCCGTTCTTTTATTTTTGTTTCGGTGATGTTTGCCCACCTAGTGGTTTATCTTTTTAAGGACAATTCCTGCACACATGGGGCTTTTACAACATTCTGGTGTAGTTACTTGCGTAGACTTCGGATCATCCAAAATATTTACTTATCTCTCCTAGCATTTGTTTTATTTCAAATTAGATGTAATTTTGTAATTTTTTTTTAACCAGATAAGAGCGACACAACTTCTCATCTAAACAGTGAAGATATTTAGTCCTTTTATTTCCCTCGGCTCCGCAGAATTTCATCCAAATGCTGTTTGGTTTTGCTCTTCATCAAATATTTGCAGTTTGGACGTTGCACTTTGTCATATTGCGATTTTAATTATTTTCGTGATCAATTGTGCAGCCTTGCTGCAGGTTATTGATGGCAGTCACTTAACTCTGGTCTAATACACATTCTGGTAAGTTAGGGTTGATAGGGCTTGAAATGCTTCTTTTTTTTTTTTTGGTCAGAATAAGGGAAAATAAGACAGGAGTTGAATGGATTGCGAGTGGTCGCTTTGCCCGTTGGGCCTATCAGTCTGTGTTAGTGCTGCTGCTGAGAGGGTTGTCTCATAGGCAGGCTCTCCTGCACCGGCCATTTCCCATGGCCATTTGTCTATGTCCAGTTCCTTTCCCTTTTCTTGCTGCACACTGTTTTTTTTTTCTTCTCATCTCCTCCTCCCCCTCATCTCTCCAATCCTCATTTTTAGACGATAAGTCTTGTTGACTCGGTTTCTTCTCTCTTTAGTCCAGCTTTGGTTCTTGAAAACACTGCAGTCCTCCTATTACACACCTATTGCACTTCTACAACAATTTAGCACCAATCATTTCTATATATGAATATATGAATGGCTACCACTGTATATTATGTTGTGTTTTCTTTGTTGAAAAAACAATCCATTAAGTCTATAACGTCTACATTGGATTTTAAATAAAAGCATGGTTTACCATAGTGTGGTACTGCACAGTCATATTAAGACACATAGAAAACATAGATATTTGTAGAATCTAGGGCTGCCAAATTGCAGAAGTTGAGTAGTTCATTGGGATTAATTGCAATTTTGCATCACATATTTATTAAATTGTATTGAAAATAAATATATAGAGAAAACCCACGCTCACACGGGGAGAACATGCAAAACTCTATACAGGAAGTCCCTTTTTCCAACTGGGTCTCAAACCCAGGTCTTCTTGCTACAAAGGCAAGAGTGCTAACCACTACACCAACCGTGTGGCCCGAATCAAATGGGAATCAAATGAATGCAAAAAAAGTCACTAAAGTTCTAACTTACGGACTAAGGACTAACATGGAATTGAATACAGACATGTATCATTTCATAGTGTAGTTAAAGAAAAGCTTCCCGTATACTAACAGAATGTGTGTGTGTGTCCCAGTGTCTGTGTAAATGTCCACATTTAAGTATCAATGCTTTGTGTTGGTGTCACCGCTGCCCGGGGGTCTAAGCAGTGACTTGTTGTGGCTTTGATGGACACAGGGAGTGAGGGCAGCCATGCAGCTGCAGCCTGCTCTCCAGCCCGCCAATGTCAGTCCTTTCCCCTGCCCGTTTTCACACACCGCACACCTCACACCTCACACCCCACCCTGGCTCTACCGGTGCTGGAGGGAATCACAGCCACTCACACTGTTGATTTATGAGCACACACTAAAGTCAGCGTGAGACGTTTGCCTGCGTCTGTGTTTGCATTTGAGTGAAATAGGTCGAGAGAGTAAAAAAGAGTGTTAGAGCCGCTGTCATAAGAAACAAGAAAACAACAGAAAATACTTTTAAAACTTGTTTAAAACTAAAAAAAAAGTTATTGTTATAATTTATTTGGCAAAAATAACAAACTGAGTTCACCGTCTCACTCGGCTTCTCAGAAATTAATCAAGCGTGACATTCAACCACTAAAATTAATATTTCTGTTCAGGAATGCAAGTAAATAACTATAATTTGACATCTTAATTAAGAAATAATAATAATGTGCTTTTATGTTTTTTTTTCGGTGTGTGTTTTTTTTACGCAGTTAATTTGAAAATGAATGGATAACAACAATAATAATAATTATATTTTAGCATTAAGAATATAATTTTGGCTAAAGAGCTTCTACATGCTACTGGCGTATTCAAATTATATTATTTGATAATTACCAGTGCTGTTAATCTAGGGCAGCTGTGGCTCTGGGTGGTTGTCTAATAAATTTGTTAAGCACTGTTTTATGTGTGTGAGGTTGTGTATGAGTGAGAGAAACGACGGTGTGATACTGTATGTGCAAGTTTGTTAGAGTACAGGGCTGACGCAGTCTTTGCGATACACACAGTTATTCAATCTCGTTAAAATCACTAGCCCATAATTTAGGACGCAAACCAGGGATTCTCCATGCGCCTTCATTTTCACACTTTCATTCTTTTTTTGTGTTTCTCCTACCAGTAACTACAGCGGTAACAGTCGGCTGCACTGCAGTCAGATCAGCATCTCCATGATTTCGTAACGTCATGCTTTAATTCTGCTTATCTTCGCTCGCCTGACTCGCGTGTCTTCTGTCAGTTAAAGAACACATGTGACGTTTTTGCCTTTCCTTGCACCGCAGCAACAGTACATGATGCACTGCAGATAGAAATGGCTTATAACAGAAAGGAGGAGATATTTTAGCTTATTTTAATCCTTAAACACCTAAGCCTCAAAATGTCTGTCTAATTTGAACCATAAAAGGGCCAGAAAATGTCCTGTAACTAAGTGTTTTTGCCCATCTTTCCAGAATAACTTTGACTATCTGGCAGTTACTTACAATTTGCTGCATGTTAAAATAGTGTATTAACAATTTTAAATGAATAAAAACACTGTAGTTGAACCAGATTTTGCATGTTAAATTTGACATTTGAACAGTATAAAACATATTGAAAATAACATTTGTTTGGAAACTATGTACAGGCTTTTTTCCCCCTCCTCCTCTCGGGTGACAAAGATGCTGATTCTCTGGCTTCCTGCAACAGCGTGTGTATGAAATTACCGTAATAACCACATGTTGACTTTGACGTGCAATTTCTCAGCTTTCAGAAACGGTGGAAACCGTCACATTACGGCGATGCGCAACTGTGTTGTCTGCGATACGCTCTGTGTCTGGTTCTGTGACATCAAATGGGCTATTTCTTTTATATCTGTGCGTATTAATAGTCATTAACACATCAGGGATATAGTCATATATTGTTAATATTGCAGCGGTATGGACAGATTGTTCTGTTAACAATGAAAAAAAGTAAGAAAAAGCGAACAATAATATAGCGAGTGCCATTTGAGTTGTCTGCTTCGGGAAAGGTCAAATATTGAGGCGTTGTCTTTTTGGGATGCTGATTTGCGGTGTTTTGCACACACCTAGACGCACACAGAGTATGTATTATGTATTGTGCGCTGCACATAAAGGTGTCCATATGTATTCTTCTCATGCAGGGACACCATTATCTCGCCTTTTTACGACTTGGCCTCTCACTCTCTCGCCGCTCACTCTACGATGAACCTTGACTCTGCAATCTCCCATAAAACCCATCAAATAAAAAATTCATATTGATACTCTCTGCCCCTGCTTCCTCAACCTTTCCCTTCTCTCACCATCAGTGGTCCATGATGATAAACAACCGCCTGTCAGATATGAAAGTCTAGACCACAATAAAAAAACACACACTCTCTCTCCTCTTTCCACACTTCCCTACATCTGCACCTCAGTTTCTCACTGAGATTTTATTTTTCATTTATTTGTGTAATATGTTGTTTTTTTTTCATTTAGTTTGCATAATATGTGCTCAGCCAAACGTTTTATCCATATAAATGTAACACTTTAAGTTTTTTTTAAATGTCCATGTTATTTTTTTACAATTGACATAATGTTGAATATTTTCGGTCATGTGGCGAGAGTTCATATTGTTTTTCAACATTCTTGATGGCAAAGTCATGTGATTTGCTCCTTCTCACATGACTTTTGCTGCTTCTCAGTCATTTTTGAGAAAGAACTACAAGTAAAGAAATTAGACTAAAGACTTTGCTGCCAGATTTCCTAAACAGGTTCAGAATGACTACCTTTTTTAAAATGCACCTGATTGAACGTATTTACATTTGTTTTTGACTATGGTCTTTAGTACAGAGACCGTTATCCTTATGGGATGTGAAAAGTGTTTGAATTGTCTGAAAATGGCATTGGAGATTTTAAATCTGTCATAAACACTGTCTTTTTTGGTTTGTATCTCAACTACAGCACAGGTTTTTCACTAGGTGAGGTGATTGGAGGGAAATGTTATAGTGTATTTGACTGTGTATGTTTGATTGATAGATGGATTGACATTAACCCTTACCCTAACCCTCAAGGGTCTGTGATAGTACCTAATCTTATTTTGAATACTTGTGTGTTATGGTGTATATATATATGTATATATATACTATATATATATATATAGTATATATATAAATAAACAGTCAAAATTGAGCTTAACTCTTGATTTTAAGTGCAGTGGGTTTTTTCCGTGCTTGCAAACAAAGAAATATCTCTGAGATCAGACATATTCCTGTTTTCTGTACATTTTCATAGCCTCACCTTAGTCAAGGAGAAGTAGCTTATTTGCAGATATTATAGCTGAAAATGCTGCAGCCGAGACAAAGCGCGATAATGGTGTGAACTTAATTAAGTGTAAAACATTTTGATCAGGCTCTGCGTGGTGAGGTGAGTGTCATTTATTCCCGATTTCCTTGAGACTCGTGTTTTTGCATTTTTGTCTTGTTTTGCTTGTGTTTCCCCGGCAACCTGTCCCCACCTTTCACCCTAAATCAGCTGGGATTGGCTCCAGCAAGCCTAACGTGGAGGCTCATATCTGTTTGTGTTTAAGTTTTGATATAAATCCATATTCACTTATTTTAGACACTTTTTTTTAGGTTTTTAGGTTTTTTAGTGTAAGACATTTTTGGATAATGTAAATCACACACTATGAGCTGTGCTTCGGGGCCTCAAGTGACAGTGGGTGTACAGAGGCAGTGCCCATTCCCCCCCCTCTTATCCCCCAGCTGAGTCTCCGCGTTGGTCCATTACCCAGCAAGTCCTGGCATTGTACTGCAAACCACCACACCACCCCAGAGAGCCTGTCAGACCGAGGCGCTCAGTTAAACACACCGTCGGCCATGCACGTCGTCTGCTGCAAATGACCGAGGATGATTTGATGCTGTGGATGTGATGATGACTCAAACTTGGCATCGTCTGTTGTTGTTCACTCGACAGTCTACCTTTGCATACAGTTGTTTGAAAAGTTCTCAACATATAAGTCACAATAGTTTTAGCCGTCACTGCAGCAGCTTTAATAAATGGGTAATAGTAAATAAATAAATACAGCAATATATGATTCTGCATGTAGATTCATACAGTA
This sequence comes from Solea solea, assembly GCF_958295425.1. Taxonomy (NCBI): domain Eukaryota; kingdom Metazoa; phylum Chordata; class Actinopteri; order Pleuronectiformes; family Soleidae; genus Solea; species Solea solea. The sequence goes on from NC_081135.1 coordinate 31,853,386, forward strand.
GTGTAAAGGGGTACGGTTAGGTTTAATTTAACTCCATCATCCATAACCGGTCCGTGAATGTTAAATAAAAGAAATATAAAATATATCACACTAAGATGAACTGTAAAGTTTGCTAACACTTTTCTCTATGTATATAAAGATGTACACACTATATCACTTAAAGACTAAATAAATCCTTAAAATATAATATGAATATATTAATATTAGAATAGATAATCTGTTCAAGGACACACCACAGTTTAACTCTGTAATTGCGAACGCAGCAGATGACGTTCCGGACTGGATTAAACTGGTGATGGAATATGAATTTTAAAATCATTATTCTGTAATAGTAGGAGCTCAGTCAGTGCTGGATTGATTTAGCTGTTCATCTGACAACCAAAAATTCTGTTTATCTTTGTCTGGTAACTAAAATACCACATATTATAGAGAAAGCTTATTTTTCTCAGGAGATTCCTCTTAACATCTTCATTGGTTTTTCATACATAATGCCTTATTCTTCAACTTTGCTGATATTAAATAGTAAATGAGCGTTGTGGGAAAGATTGGTGAAGCCAGTAACTGTGAGCAGAACTACCACAAACTTTAGAATCAGTCTATTTATACTGGATTTTGGTCAAAGATGCGTTCTGGTGTTGGTCTGTCTTTATAGTGGCGCTGTAACAGATATGATAATAATCTGTGAGAGCAGCACTTTTATCTCTTGCTTTTTCCAGAGCAAACTATTTAGACTCAGACCCATCAATTACTGTGCATGCAGGCGGTACACTGTTCTGGAAAAAACCCGACAAAAAACTGGTTAGAAAATCATTAAGGTTAAGAGTTTTGTAGATTGGTAGTGGGGATGTTTTTTGCCTTGGCTTCCTTCAGCAGCACTGAGAGCAACATTTAGATCACAAGTATGAACGTGGTAGAATTTGTGCAACGGTGCATTATTTCTTTTCTTTTTGCTCTCTTCTGGTGACAGGAGCTAAGCGGGGGTTGTTTTTAGTGCCTGTCTTGGTCCTGTCAACACAGCAGCATGTCAGGCTGATGAAAGTTTGTGAGGGTTTGGGGTTGGGGGGGGGGGCTTTGTCTTCTAATATGCAGTTAATGTGGTCTGGGTGACAGTAGTACATTTCCTCACTGGCTCACTGGGCCTAAGCGATGCCTGCGACGCTTTCTGCCAATGCTGCAGACTGAAAAATGATGGAAGGCAAGAAGCCCTGACTGAACAGCTTAAATAAGTAAGTCATTTCATCCACTTAAAAAAAAAGGGAGCAGATGCAAGTTTATTCTTTTAAAGGTGACTTTAAACCTATTTGAAATGGTAAAAATACAATCTCCCGTTTGATGTTGACAGCGCATCTGCAACCTTTGCTTAACCCCCCTGGTTTGTTTTTGAAAGCCTGAGTGAACAGTTAAAGACCAAGGTAAGAGCAGAGATCAGTGCTTTCAAAGGCAAAGTGCTTCGCCACATGTCTGTGTAATAGCGTGAAAGAAAAAAGCTTTTTTTTTTTGTTTGTTTTTTTCTGTTGTCATGTGAGGTATACGTTTACAGTCAGACCTTGTCGGAGGCTCTCGTCTCGTTAGAAGCCATCATTCCATCAGTGGGGCAATGCCATGTCATCTGTGATACTAAATACAACTGCCATGTCACCTTCTACATCATTTGGAGTTTATTGCCGCGGTGAAATCACACAGAACAAGGTGCAGAGCTTACTGTTGCTCCTATAATGTGAAATGAAACCTCATGGTATGACAAAACTGGAAATTGGCCTGAGTTTGCTTGTAAAGAGAGGGAAGTCATTGTGAGTAATGACAGTATACTGTGCAATAATAACATTGCAAACAATATAATATAAATGAAGTGTAATCATGAGAACATACAAACAATGGACAGCCCTGAGACATGGACAGGAAGGATCAAATGTTGCAGCAAACTCTGACCGCGCAAACAAAGGCTGACAGGCCACCAAATAAAATAGCTGACAACAGAGACTACACAGAAAGAGTATAAAGAAAGTCAAGAGAGTAAATAGGGGGCCCTCGCAAGATATCCAGAGCTGAGGTACACTCTGAAAAAAACAAAACTGCTAAGGGCAGATCCATGTCCCAGGCATTGAACGAGCTGTCTCTTATAATTTGCAGTCAAAGGTCAAGTAGATCAGGTTCTGCACAAGTATAACATCAGGAGTAAAGCACAGTGAACACCCTAAATAACCCCATAATACCACAGAGACCGGGCACTTGGATTACGAGAGGATTGCAAGTGAATTCCCAGTGATGTAACAGCGCATCAGAGTGGGTTAAAGGAAAGTACAAACCAGTGTTCAGCTGGTTTCTTCCATTAAATTTATATGTAAATTCTGATCAGAGATCTTGACGTTGTTGTTTTTTTACGTTTACTATTTGTTCCAGACGGGCTCAATATAACCCACTATAGAGTGCTACTGTATTTCAACATTCAGTGGGTTTACATGCACAGTTCAATCAAGCTAAGGCCGTAGTCTGACTAAGACAGACAGGCAATCGGACGTTTTATTGGCCGCGTACGTCTGACTCAACCTCCGTAGGTGGCGCTGTATCTCTCTATAAGCTAGTGTGTATTGAATCAGTTTCCCGTTGACCTTAACACCACAGAAAAACAAACACCAAACGGTGTTTCCGGCAACAGTACTGCAGTTTATATGTCGTCTCTTTCGTCTTCCGGGTCAAAGACCAGGGAGGAAAGTTTGGTGCATGTGCGCAACGTATACGTAAGCGTATACATACAGGAGTAATCAGACTATGAATCGCATTATCCAGGTATGTTAGCCTGCCCGAGATCGATTTTAGTCTAGACTAACTTGTTATTGAATTATTGTCTTAGTCAAACTAAAATTGGACTTTTAACAAAGTATTGTTTTTAGCTTTGTGTCCCATGATCGTGACAGGTTACCTTTCAAGTTTGGATCTAAGCTCGTAGCACTGCGTTTGTAACAGGGATATTTTGATGTTTTTCTTTTCAGGTTAATGCAAGTATGATTATTTATTTGATTGATTATTTGAGTCTTGGAGTCTGAAATCCTTTTGATGGAAAATTTGAGTTCCTACACTACAGCCGTGATAGGCACTCTGTTTCAGACGGTTTGATCCCGACAGCTTGCCAAGGGCAGACCCTTCCATCGCCTTCTGTTTTAGGGGAGATAATGATTCTCTTTTACCTGGAATAGGATTGCATTTTCTATCTCCCCCTTTCTCTATTCTTCCCTCACCTTTACCTTTTTCATCCCTCACTCCACCCGCCCCCCCCCCATCCCACCTCTTCTCGTCAGTCAGCCCCGCTGCTGGTGCTCCCTCCACAGTGGCGATGCTCTATCGCTCTGTCACAGCGCAAGCGAGGGATGAGAGACAAATCAAAACCACCTTATTTCCCCTCAGTCCCTCTAACCGTGCCAGATTGAATTTGAGGTTTTTCATCTTATTTCTCATCTTTCTCTTCTCCCTGCCTCCCTTGGCGTCCACTCAAAATTACCTGGAACCAAGCCGTCTCACAACTTGATGACGCAGTATCTTTTCTGCATGTGGAGGGAGAGAGACGGCAGCCCTCACTGCTCATTCTTTATGCTCACTTTAAATCCTCTGCTTTACTTGTGAGTCGTCCAAAATTGTCAATACCAAAATTTAATAAGGAGCCCGACTTGCCTTCGCTGTGTGTGTGTCTTACACATCGTTAAAGAAAAATATAAAAACTGAATCACTTTCACAAAGAATTTATTTTTGATTTATGTTGATTTCTTGTGCAATTTTATCGGATCTATCTTATACAGTATACATGCTCTTATTGCAAAATGTCTCGCACCTGCCAGTCAGTACATGAAAACCCTACCATAGTACCACCAAGTATTTGCGCACCATAGGTCACATAAGTCACAAGTTTCTTTGGTTCACATCATTTTAGCAAAGCACTTGTAAATATTTAAAATCACCATATGTCATGTCTTAAAATAATACCTAGGAGAAAAATAAGCAGTGGATCATATTAAAAGAAAGATAAAAGCTGCATTTTGTACTTCAGACAGTTCATTTTATAAACTATTAGACAAGATTTATATTATTCTCATTTGTCACCTTTTTTTAGGCTTTGGCTAAACTTGCTCTGAGTTGTGCTGGTCAAAAAGGAGCAAAAAATATATACATTAGTAGCTTTTAGGAACTGGGAGTATTGTGCAGATTTGGGGATTAGGTAAATTGGACGCTCTAAATTGACCTTAGTGTGAGAGTGGATGGTTGTTTGTCTCTATGTGGCCCCTGTGATGGACTGGCGACCGGTCCAGGGTGTACCCGCCCGTTTTTCACCCTATGTCGGCTTGGATTGGCACCCGTGACCCTTCACCCTGACTTCCCGAACTCTGAGTATTGTTGCTCCATTTAAGCACTATGCTGCTTCTTGTTATCACAAGTGCAGAAAGCATAGTGCCTCAATCCATGCTAGCAAATCCACAGAAAACTACTTGTAAACAGGAGATGACGGAATATTTGCGCACATATATATGTATTGTTGGTCTATTCGCACAGGATTAGTAGGAACTGGGGTGGATTTTCCAGGCCTTTTTACCCCAGGTTAAAGTCAAGTTAATCTTTACTGACATCGTCCAGTAATGATTAATCATGCGGCACATTGAAATGAGACTAAAAACACTGAGGTAGCTCTGGTAATAATTACTTTACCCCCACCCCCTCATGTAAAACTAATCCTGTCCTAATAGGGTTTTAGTGACTGCTATATTTTTATAATATTTCTCAACATTTAAAGGTAAGTAAAAGTACACGCCTTTATATCCTGCTGTATCATACACTGCAGCGTTAACAGCTTGTAAGTAACTCGCCTTGTGTGTGTAGCTGTGATTGTGAGTGTCTGGTCCGGGGGCAGGGGCACCTGGCTCCTGCCTCCTGCCTCCTGCCTCCTGCTACCTGAGAACGATTATTCTCGTCTTACAGTTTGTTGGACCTCCTCCCACCCATCCTCCCTTCACCCCACCTTTTCATCTTCAATTATGGGTTGGAATATGAATCTTTAATAGGATGATAATTGTGCTAGCATATTTGCTGTCACCCACCATTAGCCCAGATTAATTAGCCCATTTAGTTTAGCTTAAGAAAGTGTCTGGCTGAGGAATGGGGGCACTGATGGAAGGCGGGTCGAGAGAGAGAGCGAGAAAGGGAGAGAGTGGAATCAGTGCAATCTGTTCTGTATCATCACACTATCTCTCTCTCTCTCTCTCTCGCTTTCTCTTTATCTCTGTGTGCCATGTGCTTCTCTTTTCCCTTTTTTTTGCTCTATCTCCCTCTTTCTCTCTCTCCTCTGTTTGTCTGTTTTAATATGAACTCATTTGCCCTGCTCTTGGCAATATGTTTTATCATGATGTGACTTTCATGTGTTTGTGGTGTGGAGACTAACGAGGCGTCATGCAGTGTAAACGTGCCTGTAATTAGTAGTAGTGTGAGCCAGGGGGTAATATTTCAAAGAGCAGCCAGTTCCCCAAATTTTCAATTAAATGAAGATTGTTCTCTTGTAATTTAATTATTTTATTAATTATATAGGTTTTTTTATTCAAACGATCACTCATTGACTTGAACTTGATAGAAATTGAAGTTATTGCACGTAAAAGTGGAATTTTGAATGAACTATTTGAATTTTCCTTTTTGAATCTACCTTTGAAATAGCTATAAATGATTGTATATTGTATAAAATAATACAAATAAATAAAATCATTGACTGAGACTACTCATGTTGCTTGGCAACAGGTTGTTTGTTAGCTAGAATCCCTTCTAACAAGGCTCCGAACATCATGAGGGAGAAACTGCTGGCATCTACAATCATGTCTTGGATGTGACAACAGCATATAAAGCACTTTCAACACCAAATCAACATAGTCGTGTGGTTGCAAAATGAACTCCTGTTGACATTTTGCGATTTGACTGCTGCCTTGTCGGTGTTTGAAACCAGAAAAGAACAGATGTCACCTGCCACCAGGCAGCAGCTATTGGACGGCACAGGCAGTTAATCACGCTGCGGTCCACTCATATGTGCCGTGCTTTATCGTCCGTTTTCCTCGAAATGAGAACATAATTTACAAAATCAACATCACATGCTGTTGAATAAGACCTGAAGCTGGTAATTGAGGCCATTAACTCCCCGCCAAAATATTCACAGACGTTATAAATCAAGTGAGAAGTAGAAGATAATTTTCCCATAGACTTCAACACAAGCTGAGCTCTGTTTTGTAGCCACTTCCTGGGCTTCACCTTTCAAACCAGAACATTACCTCAGTTTTTTTATACACAGAATTAGACAGTATTTGTTCAGAAGAAGAGCACTTGAGGCTTTTCTTAAGAAAGATGTTTTTGCTTTTCTCTCTCAACTGTCTTCGGGAACCACGGCCGACAGAGAACAAGTGTTCTTCCCAATTATGCCGCCTCACATGGTTCTGTGCAACACACCGTCTGGTGCATTCAGCATAAATTTAACCCTCCAGACCTCTGTGGTTGCTCCTGCATCAGGCAACTTGGCTTGTGACTGAAGGGTTGCCGGTTCGACACTCCACCAGGTCAAGGACTGGGGTACCCCTGAGCAAGGTACCGCATGTAGTGTGCTCCTTGTGCTGTTCCCAAGCTTGGATAAATGGGAGGGTTCTCTGCTTAATCAAATCATCCGCTGTGGCGACCTCTGTTACAGGGGAAAAAAAATCTGTAAACAGTTGAGTTGCATGAAATAAATTCCTCTCTGCTCTACAGTACATTCAGTATCCTTCATCTCAGTGATTATTTTGTGTACTGAAAACTTTTTCCCCACCAAAGAAAGTAGTTGATGGTCATCAGGATTAACGAACAATTTAATTCAATGTTAGTGTGAGAGATATTGCCTGATGGAGCTTTAATCACACCTTGCGCACCTCGTGATAAGTGGTATGAAGATGTGTTTGACAGTGGAGAGACTTAGCCGTGTCCCTGGCTGTATATCTCACAGCAGGCAGTGGGAAATGAGGTCTAATCGGAGGGATATTAAAGTCACAATAGACTGCTCCTGCTATTAAGGCCTGTCAACCCTGGCCTCCTCTCACCTTGATATTTCTCACTCCCTGAATATTTATATGCCTACATCACATGCTACTAACACAGTGCACTGTGTGCCGGTAACTTTGTGTGTGTGTGTGTGTGTGTGTGTGTGTGTGTGTGTGTGTGTGTGCCGGAGCATCAAGTGAGAAATTTATTGTCACTCTAACCCCACTCAAGGTCTATGGGATGTTGGAATGAGTTCATGTGCATGTGTGTGTGTGTCACTGAAGCAGTCAACCTCTCTGTCCTCTGATACACAGGTGCAGCGGGGGCACGGCTGCTCTCAGGTCCGAACAAACCCGTCACCATGGATGTGGATGAGGAGGAGAATATGAGTGAGTTGATTTTTTCCCCCCCCCTCCTTTGTTTGTCTGTCCGTCCTCCTGACCTCGCAGTATCTACTGGGTACTTTTAATATCTGCCTGTACTTCTGTTATCCTCCTCTCTATCTAGTCCACCTGCACGTCTTGCCTTGTGTGTTCTGTCCTTTCTCTGACGTGTAAACACTTGTGTACGCATTAGTCCAGTGCCTGTCTTACACTTGATTAGATACAGCACAAAAGTGACCAAACTGAATCCTGATTGTTGAGAAAAAAGGCACACACACACACACACACACACACACACAAACTCTGTGCTGTCAATTGTAATCTCACTTAGGCAGAATGTAAACTAGCATCCATCCTCATGAGAACACAAATACACAACAATTCTTCTTTGAGGTAAGAACTAATCATTCCATCTGAGATACATAGATTCCCTCAAGCTCCAACTCCTCTCCACTTCAGCATATTGAACTTTAATCCGACTTTTTTTCCCCGGGTTTGAACTCGATACGCGAGCCTCAGAAGACAGAGGAAGACACGACAGAATGTGTTTTCCCTTCACCTAAACTATTTTGAACTAGCGTTCAAAGGTAGCTGTCATCCTCGCAGAGCGCCAACCTGCGATTCGTATCAAAGGTTTCTCATTGTTGTGTCATACTCGGTTGTTTGCGCTCCGAGGGGTGGCATGTTGTCATGTGCTGTGTCAAATGAGCAAAGTTCGCGAAACAAAGTCTTTGTTGTTCCTGGCAGTCAAAAGATACACTTGAAGATTTAACGCAGTCCAAGCTCACTAATACCGAGGGGAACACCAGAGGGAAACATTAAAGAATTCCTAGCTTTCATGTGACAACCTTAGTAGCTCTTGAAGTTATTTAATCACTTGAATCACACTGAAATCAAAAGCCCAATAAAGAAGTTACACTTTAAGTAAAGTTGTGATTAAAGACTTTTCTGTCTGTATTTGGTTCGTGCAAAAGCCCCCTACACAGATTTTCATCTCCAAAGGATTCAAACTTTGTTTTTTCTATGCTTATTACACAAGTGTTGTACACGATTATTGACCACAACTGCATGTGTGTGTGTGCCATAATTCTCTGCATTGTCTTGGCTGTTGCTTTTAGGCTTTTGTCCTCAGAAACCTTGGAGAAAGTCATCATACGATACAATTGTTATTATTATGATGAAGAAATTTGGAACCTTTTTTTTTTGTGCCATTATACTTACTGTGTTTTGTCTGTGGAGCATGCAAGAGTTTTTAGTTATTTTTTTAATTGGTGGCTAATTGGTAATTGATGCCACCGTGACCATTAGCTGAAAATATGTATTCAAGTGTGTTATCTGTTACATTTATTTAAAATCCCTAACTTTATACAGTAGCTAAATATCTACAGTTTTTTGTTTTTTTTTAACATTTGCAGAGAAATGTCATCAGCCACATGCTGTACATTTTAAAATGGATTATTTTAGAATCCTTTCCAGGTCGTTAACATTCGACCAAGTCCATTGTCCATCATTAGTCAGCTAATGCTGTAGCACCTGTGGTGATATACAGCCTTTTGTTGAGATTGTGTCTTCAACCAATCCACAGACTCCATCGCTGTGATAGGTGATAGCTCTTCCTCCACTTTGTGCACAGTTCCGCCGCCCGTCTTTTCCCCCTTGTCGTCGTGTTTATTTGCAAAACTCCATGCCAGTCTGCAGAGTGCATTATTAACACACTAAAAACTGCATGTTTTCAGAGCTCATGAACTGACGAATATGCATCTTGTGTTCTGTTCGAAAGAGTTCTTTATTTTTTATTTGTTTTCCCTTTTTCTTTTCTTTCTTTGCCTTAAGACGTGTCAGTTGTAGTATGCAGATGGTAACAGCATGTCGGTACAGATTGCAACTTGAAACACTGTGTTCTCTGACAAGCTCCTTGTGGGGATCTCAGAGGCACAGGGTCTTATGAATGGCACCTCATTAGAAAACAGTTCTCGAGTTCAGACTTTCCTCATTTTAAATGTGACAGTCATTCTTTTCAAAATGAAAAAGAAAAAAAAGAAAAAACATGGCCCAAACAGCATTGTAAGCTCCCACCGTGTCACCAGTCAAGCCTTTAGGATCCGGCAGTAGGTGGACTCTCCTCCTTCTGCTTCTTTGATGTGTTCTCCTGTTTGCCTGGTCCTCAGCTCCTTCCCCTGCACTCCTCCCCTGCACTCCCTCAACCCAACCTACAATCCCACTCATGCACACTGCGGCCTCTCTTTCTCCTGAGTACCGCAAGGAGTAACCTATCAAGCCTTTGCTGAAGGATGTTATAAATGAAAATTTTTGCCAATATTCCATCCACTTTGCTAACTGGATTCGGTGATATGTGTTCCCCTGTACAGTATATTTCAGATCTTAAAGTGAAACATACCCAATTTCTTCATAGGCACTCAAGAGATTAGAAATTGTGGGTGGAAAAAGGAAAAGCGCTCTCTCTCTTTCTCCCTCTCTCTTTCTCTCTCGATCTGTCTCTCGGTGCATGCACACTCAAAATTTACTGTACGTGTATTTATGTTTGAGTCCCACAACTTTGCAACCTGAAAATTGTACCATAGCTGTTACTTGAAAAATATAAATCCTCCACTTTGCCCTTCCTCAACATTAGAATAACAATCCTTCATAATTACATCTTTAATTCTTAAGCTCTATTAACTCTTTCATTTCAAATTTACAAACCATTTTACTAAAGAAATTCTCAACCATGCTTCAAATGTTGGACAAGGCATAGTCACCTTCTGTTTATAGGAGCAATACATTGATTGATGATGTGCTACTATTTCTAGTTATATCAGTAGACAGTAGGTAAGGATGTTCAAGTAAAGTAAAAGCCAAATTCCTCTTGCCTTGATAAAGGAACACAAATCATTGGTTCAGTTCCAAAGAGTGATAAAGGAATCTATAAATTTTGCATTTACAAGATCCTGCAACGAAGGCGTTGTAAGTTACTCTTTCTGGGCACCGCAGGTTCAAGCAGCACCGACGTAAAGGAAAACCGAAACCTGGACAACGTGTCCTGCAAAGATGGGCAGGTGGCTGAACAGCTCCCCAATGGAAGCGGGCTGAGCAGCCGAAAACGCCCCCTCGAAGAGGGAAACAATGGACACACACACTCCAAGTTTCGGGCCAAGAAGCGCAAGAAAACCCCCGGGCCAGTTCTGCCCAAGAATGCTCTGATGCAGCTGAATGAAATCAAACCAGGTCTGCAGTACAAACTGCTGTCTCAAACAGGACCAGTCCATGCACCAGTTTTTGTCATGACTGTGGAGGTCAATGGACAGATGTTTGAGGGCATGGGCCCAACAAAGAAGAAGGCGAAACTGAATGCAGCTGAGAAGGCACTGCGTTCTTTTGTCCAGTTCCCCAATGCTTCCGAGGCTCACCTGGCCATGGGTCGAACACTGACGGTGAACACAGATTTCACATCTGACCAGGCCGATTTCCCAGACATGCTCTTCAACGGCTTTGAGACACCGGCTGCACCAGAAGAATCCTTCTATTTAGGCTCCAATGGTAACAGCTCCTTAAACTCGCTAGGGGAGTACCCACTGCCCACACCACCTGGCAGCACCCTCGTCCAGGCCCCATTGCCCCCTCCATCGGCATTCAGTTCGCCCTCCAGTGGCAAAAATCCAGTCATGATCCTCAATGAGCTCAGGCCAGGCCTCAAATATGACTTTGTCTCAGAGAGCGGGGAGAGTCATGCCAAGAATTTTGTAATGTCAGTAACGGTGGATGCACAGACGTTTGAAGGTTCAGGGCGCAACAAGAAGCTGGCTAAAGCCCGGGCAGCACAAGCCGCTCTTTCAGCTCTCTTCAACATGCAGCTAGACCAGACACCATCCCGGCAACCCATACCCAGAGAGGGATTACAGCTCCACCTACCACAGGTAAGCTGTTACCTTTTATATATGTTGGCAAAATTCAGAATACAGAGCTTGCAGGAGTCGTCGGCCATACTTTGACTGAAGTAAACCACCAGCACGAGTGACAGACTTGTGTGAGACTACTATGCCTCTGTAGTGGTGACTGTCAAAGCCGCATCAGTGTGTGAGAGGTGATAACAGTGAGCGAAACCGATCAGCCCAATATACCATCCATTGTCCCTTTTTTAAAAAAAAAAAACCCTTTACTTTAAAACCTTACACTTGTCCATTGATTTATTCATCAAGCACCACCAATGTAATGTTAGCATGCCTTAAGTGCATGATTCATTATTTGTTGATTGGTCTTTAATTTGTACAGCCCTTTTTTTTTTATTCAAAAAAGGTTGGATGTAGTTGCAGAAAACAACTTTTGTTTCACATTTAATATTCTTTGTAGCACATTGTGCTGTTTTTAGTGAGGGAATGTCTCCACAGACACACCAAAACAAACGCCACCATACTAAGAAACACCGGGAGAGTCATGTAGAGCTTTGTTTATGTATAAAAGTTACTCACTCCCTCTTTAAGTTGTGTAACAATGGGCAATGTCTAATCATGCAAAGAGGGCAATAAGTTCTCCTCCTAACACTAACATTTATTACACATTTGTTTTCTCCAATGTGGAGAAAGCGTCGAGTTTTACATCAGTTTCTACCACATCGGCGACCTTGTACTTCCAAAGTCAAATGATCTGGCTACGAGTGGGTGACTCAGAAGTAGCAGGGAAGTAATACTGGACTAATCTCTTTAATTTGTGGTCATCCAGCCGTCATCTCTCCTCTTGGTTATCATCGTTTTCCATTACATTAGCAGTGGATAAAAAGCCACCAATAAGAACTGGCTGTCCAAGAACAAAAGTCGTGTGCAGTTCAGTCTTTATAGGTTCCCCAAGAGTTTCCACTAAATTATGGGGGAAAAACTTTTCTTTTTTTTTCTCTGTGTTAATTGCTTTCACGAGGCAGATGGTAAATCCTAACTGTCAAACTCAAACTGCGTTGCATTGACAGACAGTAAGGTGTACCTCAGGGGGTGAACCCAGTTTCAATTGTTGCTGTTTTTAACTGTCTGACTCTTGTTTTGGAGCCGAATGTGAACACTGTGACAGGTACATGGTGCTCTAGGGGCGGATAACATCACACAAGCTTTGTAAACTGACATATCTGACGCAGGCTTGTGTTTGTGTGCCCACGTGGTGCATGTGTGTGTGTGTGTGTGTTGCTGTTGCGTGCGTGTCTGTGTGTGTCTGTGTGTGTATGTGATTCCAGGTTCTGGCTGATGCCGTCTCTCGCCTGGTTGTGGATAAGTTCAGTGAGCTGACAGACAACTTCACCTCCCCACATGCGCGGCGGAAAGTCCTAGCAGGGGTCGTCATGACAACAGGTAGACTTCAAGGGAAGAAATGGGGTGGGAATGCGTTTACACTGGCACTCGATGTCTGAGTTGGGTTGTGTTAAGTCTAGTAACCTCTCCTTAATAATCTATATATATATCTATATGTATATGTGTGTGTGTATATATATATATATATATATATGTATGTGTGTGTATATATATATGTATATAAATGTGTATGTGTATATATATATATATAGTTTACAGCATAGTGGACATAGCATAGTAATGTGTAGAACACGTGCAGTCCTGTCATTTGTGATTAAATTAAAGTACATTTACATATAAATGGTTTACTATTTGTTCTATTTGACCCTTACCTGTTTATCTTTGTACTTTCCAGCCCTTTTTTTTTTTTACATTAAAACATATGATGACTTTAATGACTATTACTAACCTTTAACTAACAGGTATTTGTTTTGGTCTTACCAAAAATATATTTAATAAAGAGCCAAACTATTAAAGGTAGTAATGGTTATGAATAGCTCCAAAACCTCCTGGTGTATATCTATGATTTTAATCCTCTATTGTTTGATTTGCATTGTGTGTATGAAAGGTTTATAAAAAAAAGGTCATTACTTTTGAAATGACAATATTTCTGTGTGTGAGTCAGCACCAGAGGGACTCTCAGTAAATAGAGTACATTTACATGCATTAATGAGCAGGATAAATGTGTCTAACGTCTATACAACGTAGGTCTCACAATTTAAGTAGTTTTTCAAGTATGAAATGCACCTCAATTTAGGGGGAAAACCACCCAAATAATATGTTGCATCATTGTTTTCTTCCTTTCAGTGTCAGTACATCTTGTAATAATCATTGCACTTACCTAATAATAATAATAATGATGATAGCACAATGCATTGTGCCTTCTCCGCTGTTATATTTCAGCAGCAATGTTAACACCAGTGACTTGTGCACATGAGGGAAGCAAGTTATCGCAGTCCCAACCTCTCAAGGTCAAAAATGTAGGCTTGCACAGGCTTGGAAACTTTGCGTCCATTGACGAGTGCGTCGTTGCTCTGTGTCTCGGACTCAACAGGGACCGATGTGAAGGAAGCACAGGTCATTTGTGTCTCCACGGGAACCAAATGCATCAATGGTGAGTACATGAGTGACCGTGGCCTGGCACTCAACGACTGCCATGCCGAGATAATCGCCCGACGCTCGCTCATCAGATACCTCTACACTCAGCTGGAGTTCTTCCTCAGGTCAGTCAACAGTATAGAGTGTGTTTTCTATAAGCACAGTGCAGCATCACACCTGTTTTGTTATGTTGTGTTGGGAGGTTTGTTGTATTAATCAAAAAAACTTATAAATAAAACTTATATATAAAACATTATATGGACAAAAGTATTCCATTACACCAACCTTTTTCCAGCTATATATTTCATTGTTCTTGGAGAACGTTCTGTAGAGCGTTCATGAGGTCAGGCACTGATGTTGGAAGGAGAAGATCTGGCTCGAAATCTCTGTTCCAGTTCATCCCAAAGGTGCTCGATGGGGTTGACGGTCTGTGTACTTGACGGCCAAAGGATTTTCCTTTGAAGAAAATAAAACCAAAATTGGAAAACGAGCCGTTTCCCAATAACCATTTACATATAGGGAAAGGAAACATCGACAATCATTGAAAAGGGAAAACGACAGATTGATCAGTTGCCTGGATGTGCAAATAAGCGGAAATCAGGAAAAAAAATGACTGTGAATGAATTTGTTTTTAGACTTTTGCGTAGTTTATTTTGTTGTGACCCGGAAACTATTGCCAGTCAAGTTCTTCCACATCAAACTCAAAGTCAAACCATGTCTTTATCCTCCTGTTGGGATAGAAAAAGAGTCTTCCTCAAACTGTTTCCACAAAGTTGGATGCATAGCATTGTCCAAAATGTCTTGTTATGCTGAAGCATTAAGATTGTCCTTCATTGGAGATAAGACTCTGAGTCCACAGCCTGACTGAAACACCTGAATTCAGTACTTAACAGGTGTGGCCAAATACTTTTGTCCATATAGTGTATTTACACTGCTGTTTACTGTATCTAATTTAATTAATATGTCCATAACAGTCTTTTAAGCCAGTATAGGTTTAGATGTGTTTGTCAGCCTTGGCTTGAATTGGCCCTTTTTTTTAATTTTTTTGTCCTCGTAGCAACATTAAGGACGAACACCAGAAGTCGATATTCATGCACTGTGACAAGGGAGGCTACAGGTTAAAGGACAATGTTCAGTTCCACCTCTACATCAGCACCTCGCCCTGCGGAGACGCCAGGATCTTCTCGCCACACGAGGCCGGAGTGGAAGGTCCGTCCACGCGCTGCCAGACACCTCATTTGTTTCTCATGCTGCAGCGTGTTTTTAATTTGGGTCTCATTATAGTCCATAATGCGGCTTATTTGATTTGATTATATTTGTAGGTTTTCCCTCTTCTGCTTGGTTTCATTCAATTATAATTTTACTCCAGTGTCCAAATCCACATTACAGACACATTTGAACAAGGCCCTAGTAATTAGAGCTTTTTGTCATTCTCTGTCTGTCCCTATCAGTCTTTCTCCTGCCCAGCCAACCCAATCTGTCTGTCTGATTAACCTCCCTCTTAGTCTTGTCAAAGTGTTTTCCGTTACACGCCACACACTGAATAGACAACAGCCACATTCAATTAGTCGCTAAATAGACGGCGTGTGCTAGTGAAACAGCAGAAAACGTTGATAACATTCTAAAAAATATTAGGTTATGTTTTTGTGGAAGATTTTTTTTCTTTTCTTATAATCTCTGTTTTCTTAAATAGAGAAGATTTGTTGAATATATTTGCATATTTACACGGCGGTACCCTGTACTGTAACATAGCAGACGGTTGAGTGCATAGGGAATTGTGTTGTTATGTTAACGTCTTTCTTATTTCTCTTTTCTTTTTCCCATGCCGTGTCTCGCTCAGACCAAGGAGACAGACATCCGAACCGGAAAGCACGGGGCCAGCTGAGGACCAAAATCGAGTCGGGGGAAGGTACGATCCCTGTGAGGTCCAGCAACACCATCCAGACCTGGGATGGCGTTCTGCAAGGAGAGCGGTTACTCACAATGTCATGCAGTGACAAGATCGCCAGGTAATTGGGTCCAGATTGTAGCCACGAGTGCTGCCAACTCTGCTTTTGATGTGTATATCAGTTCATGTTTATGCACAGGCAGCTGCTTTGTTGTTTTCATTACTGTTTATTATTTAATGGAAATAATTAACTACTGAAGTTAATTTCACTTGAGTTGAGTCCACTGTCTCTCTGTCGGTATAGTCGTGTTTTCACTAAGTGGAACATTTCGGTTTGGTACAGTACTTGACGTATTTTTTTGCGTTTACATTAGGAATAGTACCAAAATAACTGGTCCCAACTGTTCCTTTCCCTTGGGGTACCAGAGTAGAGTTTCATCAACACCCGCAGTCTTTTCCAATGCAAAGCTTGACAGTCTCAAACTTAGCAGGAAACAAAAGCTGGATGTCGTCCATTGTCGTCCACTGTGTCACGTTCAATGTTGTCGTTCATTGTCGTCGCACCGGTACCACGTCACGCTAAGTGCACAGCCCACACCCAGTCTACCAAGTAAAGGTACTGTTCTCAGTCGAAAAGCAAGCCTTTATGTGAAACAGTAAATATGATTGTTTTATATGATTATTGGAACATTTACAAATAAAGTGTTTTTTAAAATAAAGAAAGAAAAAGAAAAGCAAGCCTGACCCAGGACTTTACCATTCTAAACTGTACGAAAAACCCAACCGTACTGTGATGGAAACACAGAATTTGTTGAGGCCAGTTAGCTTAGCTTAGCTTAGCTTAACTTAAGCTTAATAGGAAGATATATCTAGACTGGCTGTGTGCAAAGATATAAAAAAACAACAACAAAAACCACTTATAATACAAGTAATACAAGTTAAAATGTACAATTTGCTTTATAGTGTAACCAAGGGCACCACAACAGCACAGAGCTAACAGAGCCAGGGGGGGATAGGAGGGGTCTTTGTACAGGGATAACATTGTTGCCTGAAACCCCTGACCTGAGAGTGACTACAATTATCATATTAAGCAGCAACAATCTTTGTTAAAACCTCTTTATATCTAGAGAGAGAAGAGGCCTCGTGCCAAAAGCTTTGATATTGTGTGGGGGTCAATTTGGTTCCTCCATGCCCCCCAAAATCCCCTTGAAACGACACATTTAATCTCCTGGGAATCTGCAGATGTAGGAAAGTCCTGACAAGCACTGAATAGTTGAGAGAGTGACTTAGGAGATAGTTCATTTCATTAGAAGGGCTGTTGAATAATTTCCCCTTTCCCTTGTATTGTTAGCGCGAGAACAGGCCGTCAGGAACGATTACTCATTTATACACTGAAGGTGAATTGTTTACTGAGTAGGCCGTTTAGCGTTTTCAATCCGAACTCTCCGTCGCGTTGTAAACATCGCCGCCACCCACGCCGAGTCGGTGAGTCAGTTGTCAACAACAACATCATTAAAAAAGAGGAATGGATTGTTTCTTAACTGATGAACACTTTGATGAGTTTCCTGCTGCATTTCTGTGTCCAGGTTAATGAATAAATTACTCTACACAACATGGGAGAGAGTGTGAGCCGAAATCAGAAAGTTAATCTCATTTAATGAAATATTATAGTAACGTCTACAGTAGTTTCCACCCGTCATTCATTTAATGGCACTACTGTGTCAATTTCAATTTCCCCTCTTGTGTGGTATTAACAAAAGTAAATCTTATCTGACTGTGTCTTACACGTCCATGTGGTTTTATGGAGGCCTTAAAATGAAGTATAATAATTTGGTGACTGAATCAGAAACCCCCGAGCTTCATACTCGAAGCATAAATGGCCATGTTTCATGATACGTCATGTCTTTTATTTACTCGCACTGCGATGGATTGCATTATTCCCTCCCTGTGTTACTTCCAGTCTATCGTTTTCTCCGGGGAGTGTCAGGGACAGGCTGAATTGATGGATCCGTTCCCCCCCGAGGCCATTTTTGCAGGCAGATCATAGCGTCTTTAGTCTCTGTCCATGTTCAAGGCGACGCCGCGCCTCCCCTGTGATGAACGATAAAACTTCTCCATAACTCTTCCCACCAGCCCTTTCCCTTCTCCTCTTCCTCCCCGATCGTAATACCTTGCCTGAACGCACAGAGTGATTGAACGCCGAGCGTGTGTTTGATGAGGGAGATGTCTGCTGTGTAGCGGACGCTGTTTGCGCTGTGTGAGAGGTTTTCTGCCATTTCAGCGTGTCAGGTAATGGTACCAGTGATTCAGATTTTGTGTGGTTGTTCGGAGCCGAGGGATCCAAGTCAGTAGAGGGCAAAATGGGTTGGAAGACCGTTCATGTAGTCATGTGGGCTGTTTTCTGGCCATGCAACAAGCAACCCAACAGGAACTATTTCAAAGTTGACAGAGTCACAGGAATTAAATGCACGTCTAGACTTTTTTTTTGGACTTATTTCAAGCATAAAAGGGCCAGAAAAATGTCCTGTGAGTATTTTTCCAGAATAGCTTTCAGTATCTGGCAGTTATTTGCAATTAACTGCATGTTAAAATAGATTATTAACAATTTAAAATGAAGAAAAAAAAGTTACAATTTTCCCGATAGCGCAAACCGTCGCGGCATTACGGTCATGCAAAATGCACTCGGCGATACGCTCTGTGTTAAAGGGTTCGACTTGTGCACGAAGAGGTCACGCAAAGACTTTGTGCTCGTTCTTCTCATGACACAGCTATTATCCAGGTCAGGAGTCTTTATCTTATTACACCTGCCTCTGTTCCTGTGTCAGTGATTGTAAGTGGTTATTAAATGAATACAGCTGACACTGGGACACTCTGACCACGCCCTCCGTGTTCCCATCCTGACACACTGTTTTTCCCTCTTCTTATTTTTCTTTGATGACATGCTCGGCAGAGAACAAGCACTTCCAGTTCTCGTTCCCGCTGTTCCTGCAGATCCGAGCGAGCTCGTGGCAAACACATGAGCATGACCTAATAGGTCTTGTCACATTGTTTATATTTTTGTTATTTAACACACGATCACGTGGGCCCTCCTGAATTGATCTGACCTTGTTTTTTTTGTGCGAGTGTTTATGTGTGAAAGCACAAAAGCATGATGTTGAATAAAATGGCAAATAATACAATGCAGAGATGTCTGACAGGAATGAGATTGAATGCTTCTGAAAACACACGTTTGTTCGATTTATATACACTGTGTGTGTGTGTGTGTGTGCGTCCTTCACAGTTCTTTTTAGATTGTTCGTGCTGTTGTGTGTGTACGTGCGCACATTTTTTCTGCACTGAGCCTGGAAAAACGCCGGGAAATATTACAGAGCTGTTTGACTGTGTTCAGCGTGCGCTCTTCACCGCTCGCAGCTATGAATCCAGATTTCATTTTGCCCTGCCTCCATTTGACGCATGACGTCACACACTTTTTCACACGGAGGAAAAAATATTGCATATAGAAACAATGAGCTCCCTGTGTAGCCTGAGGTCTTACGCCAGCGTATTCCTAATAGTTCTTGTGCTGTGGTGGTAATTTCACACACTCGCAAACAACCAGAATTGAAAGAGAAAATGAGCTCATCATCACAATCGCACTCGCAACCGTTTCTTAAAGGATAAAGTTCAACACGGGGAACCAAACTCTGTACTTTTAGTGGTTCTGACTGAATTACATCAGCATTACCAACTGCTCATTCACATTCAGTCAATCGGCACCAAGTTTTGGTAACCACAGAGGTCAGGGCAGTTTATAACCTGCACTGAGATTATGTTGCCGTCTCCCTGACACCGAGAATGTAAACATGCACCGGCCTGTTTATTCAGGTACATCTAAATAAAACTCTTAGTGTTGAATTTAGGGCTGAACAAATTTAGATAATTCTCATTTTCATTTGAATAAATGATTACTATTTGGTATTTGTGCAGATCTGTGACAAAGAAAGATGTTTTCTTATGATCTGTATAGGTCAGGACATTATTTGATCTAAAATGGTCATTTCACACACATTTTGGCTTTAGGAAATGTTGCGCCTGCTGTGATTTGAGAATTGGAGTAGGTTGTTATTGCGATTTTGATACAATTTTTTATTCATTGTTCAGCCCAGGTTGAAATTGAAATGATTATTCACAAATTAAACTCTATTTTTAGAGTAAAGTACCAAAAAAGGTGCCATTAGGTACTGGTTCTGATATCAAATGAACCCAACCCTCATAAACACAGGTGTTACTTTCTTTGTTTGATTTCTTTTCACTTCTCAGCCAAGATGTTCCTTCATGAACATAAACATTCAAATGTGAATTCATCCACAGGAGAAACTAGTCCCCAACAATTGCATTACTTCCTTGAGTTTTTAGTAATGTTTGCTTGAGCTGTTTTAGGACATATTTTTTCCTGTATGTAATATTTACATACAAGTGACCTGTTTAAAAGATGCATGAGGCTCATTATGCCACATGATACAGAGCAGACAAAGGTTCTGAGAGATTTGTGGGAGTTGCTGTATCTCTCCAACTGTGGCTTTTTCTGTCTTAAATCTCACTTTATTTCCCTCTCTCTCCCTACTGACTCCTCCATTTTGCAACAGCCCTCCCCTCGTCCCCCTCGTCTCCCCCTCCCCTCCCTATTGAGGTGGGCAGACAACGCTTCACAGAGCATGTCAATGGGAAAATGACTGGGGAGAGAAGGCTAATGACACAGCATAGAAATACACAGATGTTTTTAGAAAATGAAATTGGATATGTTGAAGTGTATACTGCTGTCGGATTGTTTGTGCTAGATTGCAGTGGCTGCCTATAGCCTCGTATATATTATATGAGCTGCTGCGGTGATGCCGTGTAAGGACAAAACCACGTAATCATATTTCTGTCTCTCTGAACTTTTTCCGGTGCCTAAGAGACGTCCTCTCTTTGTCATGTCTGTCACACAGGGGACGTGTTGTAGAAACATGTGACTGAATTGATGTCCGTGATGTTTAGAAGCATGAGTTAAGTCTTGGGGGGTTGAACTTAACGGTGTTATTGATCAATAGCTCTATAAAAACCGTTCGGCATAATGTTAATCGAGTGATCTGAGAGTAACTTTAAAACTAAATAATGTCTGTTACGTTCAAGGTAGTGTTAAATGAGTTCACACAATGCTACGCAAGCGCAAACATGTGCTAGTAAAGCAGTCTGACTGAAACACAAAGAAGCGCTCGAGACAAGTTTGAGAAGTTAATTCTACAGCTCAAAAAAACACAGTCTTTCAACAGTTTGACTGAATATTTATATTATTTTCCTTTGTGTCCCTGCCCGCCCCGTGCTGTCGCTGTATACACACAAACGCTCCCACAGTCACGTCTGATATTATTGATTGACAGAACCTGTTTTCAGATGAAGCATACAAAAATCATGTTGTTTCTGTTCATGTAGACCGAACAGAGGCAGAATAACAACATCAATAACAACAACCAAAAGTTACGCACTGCATCTTTAATGGCTGTAGGTTGAAACTCGACCCAATTATTTTCTATGAGTCCTCACCACTGCAGCGTTACGTTAGACCTAATGTATTCCATATTGAATTGTACTCTTAGAGTATAAATTATGAATTAGTACCCTTTTAAAAAATGCATTGGTAAATTCATCTACTTGTACCGACAATGCTCCACTCTCTCAGGGTCTGTGTCGTCTGGTTGTTTCCCCGCTGCAGGTGGAATGTGGTGGGCATCCAGGGCTCGCTGATGAGCTACTTCGCAGAGCCAATCTACTTCTCCAGCATCATCCTCGGCAGCCTGTACCACGCTGACCACCTGTCTCGGGCCATGTACCAGCGCATCGCCGACATCGAGGACCTGCCCCAGCAGTTCACGCTCAACAGGCCTTTACTCAGCGGTAAAGAGTCCACTTTCATCTGCAGTGCATGTGTCAGATGATTCTGCAGACATTTGAAATTCACAAGAGATTTGAGGACCTGCGTTGTAATATGTATTCTTTTTTTAACAGGGATATTGTATGAAAAACATTGCCTCTGTATAAAAATGGGGGGAAATGTGTTGTAAATTGCTTAGTTTTAGTCTTACAAAGTTCATTAGTGAAGAGAATTATAAATGAGTTATGGCACCTTTCCATTATACAAACTATGGACTGGCGATCTGTCTTTCGCCCTATGTCGGCTGAGATTGGCACTGCAGCCCCCCGCGACCCTCATGATAAAGTGATACAAGATGGATGGATGGATACTGCAAAGCAGAGAAATAGAGCTCTGCGCCCATATACTTGTCATTACGGTAGAACCTCAGGACGGCCGTTTAATCACAGACCATAATTCCATAATTCCCAAATGGTTGAATAACTGCCAGATATTGAAAGTGAACGTTATCTTGGAAAACAGGGCAGAGGCACTCACTCACTCACTCACTCACTCACTCACTCACTCACTCACTCACTCACTCACTGAACACTTTTTTGACAATGCTACAGCCATGAAATTTGAATAAACCCAGGCAGCGTGTGCAGTTTGATTCTTGTCTCGGACGTCGCGCTCATGACTCTTCCAGTGACGACACTCTCTGACCAATCGGTGGCCGATTTAAGTGTCGGCTCAGCTCAATTGGAACCTCCCAACAGCAGATACTAAAAAAAGCTCCAGGTACTAACCCTAATGGAAAAGTAAAAAAAAAAAAATAATTAGTCGAGGTGAGCCGAGTCGTACTAGAACTATATAATGGAAAAGATCTTTGGGTAATAGATGAAGGTACTGTATATAAGCACAACAAGAACACAGAGTTTCTCTGCTTCATCTGTCTCAATAGCAAAAGAAAAACTAAGCGAACATGTTTATCCCCATCACTGCTCAGTCCATGCCAACAAAAAAGGTTTTTTCCACTTTATTTTACCCGAGCTGACATTTACCTGGCTCCTAAAACGTTTGAATAGATTAATCATTTTGTAAAATTCCTGCAATGCCTTGACCTTTTGAAAAGGTCATAAAAACCAGAAGTTTTTTGGCGTTGCTACATTTCTTTCGTCTCTGCTACTCACAGAGACGTCAGGGCCTTGAGTCACTTTCTTCACGGTGTGTCACTCACGACTGAAATCATATGAGTTTAGTGGTGTCAGCCTAAAAAATGAATTACATCACATTGTATGTACAGAAGGCCAAAGGTCAACTTCACCATGGCTTGGCTTCACCATCTCCTGAAATAATTGGTCATTATAAAACAATAATTTAAGAACAGAGGGGAAGTTTGTGACGTGATTTTCTGCTCTTGACTGATGAAGAAGTATAACATTCAGTTTTGGTCTTCTTCTGTTTTTCCAAAAACTAACATCAATCTCTCGCACATACATTTATAAAGACAACAGATATACGTGATGTATGTGTTGTCTATTTGATTCATTATAATTTCTTGGTTAATTGTTTCATTTCCTTTGCACTCCGTTAAGACCTTTTTTGACCCGCCTCGAGACGAACAGCGCCGTTACCGTGGTTGTATGCTATTAGCCAAAGGAGCTCTTTTTTGCTAAATGGATTTATTGAGTAAAGGGTGTCTGCCTCCGCTTCACGAGGTGGTGATGAGCCCCCATTTCAGCTTGTACTGCAAGTATTAGGTGTTTCCTGGTTGACTTGTTAGGTCACAGACCAAAACGACTAAGCTGGCGGCCAGTTGGAACCGTTCCATGTCTTTCCACCGTCCATGAACCTCAACATACTTAGTTTTTTTTAAACTGACAGAGCATAAACACTGGTCTTCTTCAATGTGCTGGTTTCCTCTGTTATTTATGAGCCAAAGCTCCATACATACTGCAATGCAGAGCATTGAGACTACTAGAACACTGTAATCCAATTTAAACACACTGAGTATAATAATAATTTGATCACATCCAAAAGGGCAGCATGAGGCGTCATCGGACAGAAGTCTGGATGTTGCTCGCGGCTCTGCGTGCTCCTCCTCACTGGTTGCTCTTTAGTGGTTTAGGGTAAAGGATATAATAGTCCGGGGGTTATTAACCTTTCCCGCTTTGGAGAGTTTTTCGCGGTGAAGGGCTGTGATGCTGGAGCACTGAGGGGAGCACATCTCCTCTAAATCATCTTCTGCCACCAGGGCTGCTAAATGGAACCAAGGAGCTTAATAGACAAGCACACACACACACACATATACACAGAAGGCAAGACACAGGGATTTATGGCATCCATATATCTTCCATTTATGCTTGAAATACAGCAGAGGCCTAAGCCTCATAATGTGCTGGTGCTGGATGAGAGTCAGCTCTGTCCTCCTGGGAGGAGGATACTGTTTGTCTTCACTGAGAAACACCAAATTACTGGCAAAATAAAGAAAGAAAGAAAGTGCTTTCTGAAGATACTGGAGCGGTGGGAGCAACTGTCGTGAAGAAATGAGCTCCAGTGTTTGGGTACCTCATACTACATCCATGCAAGTGAGCATTTGGGTAGACGGGAAGATGATGATCATCTACTTTCTTCACAATCCTTTCTACACAAACACGTCTCCCAAGTTTTCAGGCTCTTGACATCATGTTGGGGGGGGCTCTTGCTGATAAACTTTTCATTCCAGTTTTGTTTTTGTTTGCATGTTTTGTGTGGGACTTTTATTTTTTTGTGATGTCAGTCCTGTCCCGTTTTTGTGAACATAGTATCTCAAGAACCCCTGGAGTAAATTTCTTTACAAAAAATGGAGTGTGAGAAACATTTTGGCTTATATTGGTCCACTACTCAACACTTTTTAGATATTTGAAGGGCCTTTCTGCACGGAGTTTGCATGTTCTCCCTGTGTGTGCGTGGTTTTTCTCCAGGTTCTACGATTTCCTCCCACAGTCCAAAAACATGCAGATTTGGGGATTAGGTAAACTGGACACTCTAAATTGACTGTGGGTGTGAGTATGAGACTGGATGATTGTTTCTCTATATGTGGCCCTGTGATGGACTGGGCCACTACTCCACCATGTGACCCGAATTCTGTTTTTCTTTTGTTGTTGTTTGCTTTTTGTGCTCACATCTCAACTCTGTCTGTTTCTGATTCCTAATCTAAGGTATAAGCAACGCAGAGGCCAGGCAGCCGGGCAAAGCTCCCAACTTCAGTGTGAACTGGACAGTGGGCGACCAGGCGTTAGAGGTGATCAATGCAACCACGGGCAAGGACGACATGGGCCGCGCTTCGCGTCTCTGCAAGCACGCCCTCTACAGCCGCTGGGTGCGCCTACACTGCAAGGTAAATGGAACTCGTGGCTCAGGATGAGCGTTTGTGTGTATACAACAGCAGCGCAGGGGCGGGTGGGGACAAGATGCGTTTATCTTGTCAATCTGCTGAATGAAAGCAGTAAAATAATACTTTTTTTTGTGTTTTTCGACATTACTCCAACTTGTTTACAGCCTTGACACCAAACAAATCACTTCCTGTGTGCAGCTGGGGAATATTGCTGACAAAATCTCAACTCTGCGATACTGACAGACGAACTTCATCAGTGTCGTGTGAACTAATTTGACAATAGTTGTAATATCAGAGACATTTGTTATGTTTCACAATTGTTTGTGTTTCAGTTAACACAAATTGTTAAGGGAGACAAAATAAAGCCTTTTTGCTCTGTTCTGTTTGGGTTCCAAACACAGTTGCCAAACACATGGTGGAGATAGACACAGGAGAATCGTCATTTTGAGGCATCAATGGGAAATACACAAAATTATTAACCCTTAGAACATGGAGCGTTTCAAAACGTATATACTGAGGCTAGAAGAATGTGCAGTATAGAGTGTCTTATGTCCTTTTTTTTAGCACAACCTCTAGGTAATCTGATGAAAAAAAAAATGTTTTTTAATTTTCACCAACTCTATAAACACACCTGAGCAAAAAGTACTCGAATTGAATTTGTGATATTTGCTTATTTTTATGACGAAAAGAAAAGAAAAACTGTATTTTGTGACACCAGCACAATTATTGCTACTCCTCAACAACACATAAGAAGATGGAAAAAAAAGCCTGAAAATGTGACCTATGAACACACCCCTCCAGGATGTCCATATAAGGAGTTGAGTATATGTTCCCAAGGCAATTTACCAAGAGTGCAACTGCAGCACTGATCCTTGCCGCGTGAGGACTAAGGGTGAAACACTCTGCATTCAGACAAAGAGAGGATTCAAGACTGTTTGTGTTTCCTTTTAATGCGCAGATCAAGTCTCAGGTGCATCAGTCTCAATGCCTTGAAAAAATGGCCCCTCTTTTTTTGTACTCACTCTTCGTCTCTGTCCCTTTCAGCTGTTACCCATCTTGCGGATCAAGGTGCTGAAGCCCAGCTCCTACCATGAAGCCAAGCAGGCGGCCACAGAGTACCACTCTGCTAAGCTGGCGCTCATCAAGGCCTTCCACAAGGCCGGCCTGGGGGCGTGGGTCAAAAAACCTAGCGAGCAAGACCAGTTCACCCTCAGCTCCTGAGGGAGTCAAGGGCAGCGAGGGATTCCTAACCCAACTCCCAAACCACCAACCCCCTCCACCCCCCCACACACTCTTTCCACCTGACCCAGGCCTGAAAACAATAGAGCCCCCTCATTAACAGCCAGCCCACACTGACACCCGCCTCTGTCCCGCGTGTCGGTGCGCACGTGCTCTTTGTGCTCGTGGAAACAAAACTACGTGCGTACGTTCTCTCAATCGTCCATCGCTCCTCATTCTCATTCCTCAGAGGGCCTCGCCGTGTCGTCTTCATTCTCCTTTTATTTAGATTTTTTTTTTTCTTGTCATCTGTTTGTTTTTTTCTGTTTTAAACTGGAATCTTTTTTTTTTTTTTTTTTTTTACATCGCTGGGCTGTTTACGTTGAGGAAATAATAGTTTTCTTGATCAGTGATTGTAGCCAGTCTAGGGTGAAATGTAGCCTAGAAACAAACGGGATTTTTGTTCAGTAAAACCAGTGGTGTATGCAACTAAAAGTATATATACATACAGATATATATATATATATATATAGACTAATACAACAAAGATTAATTTAAAGATGCTTAAATCTTCAGGGTGTAAGTCTAGTATTGAAAAGAAATAGATAGATAATTTAACGTGTGTTATCTGGTCCGTTGCATGGACGAGACGACGCGTTGTTTGCCCCCCCCCCCGTGTATTACAGAGAAAAAAACTATTAAATATTATCGCCCTGATTGATTCACTGACTGGAAAGAATACGCAGTGTAGGGCAGGACAGATGACAAAGGGGTTAATTATTTATACATCTTTCATATTCACTTAACCATTCAGCAGCCATTCATTCATTCATTCATTTGTGCGTTTGTCCTGTAAGTTATTTTATGTCACTCTCATTCCATACTTGAACACTTTGGGTGGGGGGGTCATGTTGACTCCTTCCCTGCGCCTGGGTCTCTGGGACAGGCTTTTTCGGGAGGTGCTGCACGTTGTATTTTCTTCTTGATCTAAGCCATGGCTTTGCATGGGAACTGAAGTTGGAGGCCTGCAGAGCAGATAACACGGTGGAAGAGCCGCGCGCTCATGCGCGTCCATCAGTGAATGATTTTTTTTGAATGAATGCCAGCATCTTCCTCCACAGGCAGCTTTGAATCTCTGTCTCTGTTTTCTAGATTTTCTTGTGAATTGTTGTCTGTTGTTGTTGTTGTTGTTGTTGTTGGGGGGAGGGACTACTTTGTTTTTTTGTTTTCTTTTCTTTTTAAAGATTGGGCATTTTGAAGATAGGGGGGCAACATAAACGGACAGATCTCATCTCGATGATTCCATGATTAGTAGAAGGCATGGTCTACTGGATGTGTAGGTACTAGGGCTGTCACTTTTTAAAAAAACAACAATTTCAAACGACTTTTAGGTGACACGATATTTATTTGTTAGAATGTAGAACCCGATATACCGAGTGTCCACTCAGGAGAACAATTAAAGTCAGGGGTGTCAAACTCAAATGACCTGAGAGACAATGAGCATCTAATCTGGTCAACTGTTCAGTGCGTGAGCAATATGAGCTCAAAATTATTACATTTAATGCCATCATCATATTGCAGTGATGATATTTCACAAAATTTAAAAAAAGTCAAAGTTCTTTTTTTGGAATATGGAAGGATGTATATACAATCTTCGGGGCTGATTCAACGAGGCTCTAAGGCCAAGTTTCACTCAGACCACTTAACAGTCTGAAGTGCTTCTAGGCTGCATATTTTAAACTCAAAATAGTTTTTAAAGTTTTAGTTCCAATTATTCCCACTAAGTTTGAGCAAATATCCACATTTTTGACCTGAAGTGACAGTCCGAGTATGTGCTAAAGTGCCACATACAGTATTGTCAGTATTGAAGCTCCATTCACACGTGACGCCACATTCTCTTAGTAAACAAGTAGACGAGCAGAGTCAGTATCGTGCTGCTCTTAATAGACCCTTATCCGAGGCTACAACAAAACATGTCAACGTGATGTCTGTCCTGTCCTCGAGTCCAGAAACATGTCGGTTCCATGGATCAAGGAGACGCAGCTCTCCGAATGCAAAATGTGTACATGGGAACAAACGTCTGAGTAACTGCAGTGGATTTCCTGATTCAGAACTGTAGGAAACGTGTGTGTGTGTGTGTGTGAGCGTGTGTGCTCGCTCGTCTTTGAGCATACTCTGTGGAATCTTCACCAAAGATGATGATGTCCATGTGTGTTTCTATCCCAGTGTTCCTCCTCAACCCTTTACTGTTTGTAAATCCACTGAACAAAGTGTACGTCTCTCTCGATTTGTACAAAACAAACGGTGTATACAAAGACGAAAAAGAGAATTGAATTATCGGGGCCACGTGTATAGTAGTCACGTGCGTGTATATAAGGGGCGGCGGCGGCGACTAAACTCCCCCGTGCGGTCACGTCCTGCCACAGTTTTCCCGATCTTCTCCCTGTCGTCGCAATGGGGAAGATGTTGATGTTCCTCAGTAAGTATTAGTGGTTCTGTGTGAGACTCACTGGGCACCGTAAAAGCATGGCACGAACACTGCGGGAGGTGTGGGGGTGGGGAGAGGGCAGGGGGGGTGCTGGTGACGAGACTTCATTACAGCTGTAGCCGCCCATGTTTAAAAAGGAAAAAAAAAAATAATATGCATTTTTAAGGTGCCTCAGCTTAAAAGTGGCATCCACCAGCTGGCACGTGTGATGTCATTTACTATGTACTTTTATTTGCTTTTAATTTTTCTTTTCTTTTGTGTGGTTGTATGAGTCAGTATTTGAGGAGAATGAACTTGAAGGTAGGGGGGGAAAAAAACCCCCAGTGGGATCCAGTGCCACCTGACGAACAGACCCAGACCAAAGTCCCGAGCAATACTCCTGATGTTTCCCCTTTTTACAGTACGTCACTGCGTCACACACAGGAGTGTGAACTCAAGTCCTCCCCCCCCCCCATTTTCCCCCCTCCTCTTAGATTATACTCCCTCCACAAAGCTGTCTGAGGTTTTTTGATATATATATTTACTGTATGTATGTACAGTATCTATATGAAAAATGCACCTGCTTCTCGACTTTTCTTTGACCTTTGACCTTTGACTGCACTAAAGATGTCAACCGATGATGTCATGATGAAAAAACCCGTCCCCGTTTATGGATCGGATCTATCACAGCAAGAACTGAAGTGCTTCTGCTTAAACCCCTTTGTGAATCCTCATTGTTCGGTGAACTCCCCTTCCTTCCTTCCCTCCTTCCTTCCCTCCTTCCCTCCTCCTACAGCTGTAGACTGTAGCGGGTTTTATTTGAGTTTCATGTTTTTTTGTTTTTTTGGGGGGGGTTTAGGTGACACCAGAGACACTTGTCCTCTCTGGGCCTCCCCCGTTCTCCCTCCTCTCCTCTTCTCCCCCCCCCAGTTGTCCGATGTGTGAAAATTGACACAACAAAAGTCCACAAACCTTTGCATGTACTACCAACACTGAAGCTGCACCTAGCATGATGACAAACTTTTAAAGGACTCGTGTAGAAAAAAAAAAGAATAAAAACTCTAAAGATAGATATATAAAATGAACAAAAAGAATAAAAGAGTTCTTAGTTTACTTTTGCACACGGCTTGGATTCTTTCTTATCAGTGTGATGATGTTGTGAAATGTAGATCTTCCTGGGTAAAGGAGGACAGAAGACGGCGTGGACAGTGACTGATGTCCTCAGCTGCTTGAAATCCACACAGTTTTATTGTTTTTGTGAAACTGAAGGACGTCCACACTCTGTCAAACCATCACATTTACATTTTCTCTTGATTTTGTGACCAGTCACTTTGTAATCCAGGTAATATGCAGGTAAATATCGATGAAAAATAGTTTTTTGAACAAGAAAAGAGGAAAATGTAGTAATAAATAATGAAAGATGAAGTGACAGGACTATACATTTACAAAAAATTCAACTTTCAACGTATAAAGACTAATTATTAAAGACTAATTATTCTTCTGTTTGCATGATGAATTGATATTGTTTCAACATTTCTGATAACAACCTACTCCTAGAAGTTTTTGGCCACGTTTGTCTTTGAGCTGCAGAACTCAAAAATGGACAGATTATTATCTGGAGATGTATATTATGATGTAACACATGGAAATCTGAAAATAAGACATGGCCATTGGAATATTGGCTCTCCTCAAAGTAGTTTTGTGAGAAATCAAGCCTGAAAGTCTCTGCAAGATTGTAACCTACCCGAGGAAATGTTTATTATTTCAGATTGTTATAGCTCCTCATACAGGTAAGTTTCAGAGCAGTGATGTCAAAGTAAAATGACATCAAGAGGGAAAAAAATGTGAGAAAACTGTTTCGTTATATCACAATTAAGACATCCGTGATGATAATTCACACAATTTCAAAGTAAAAGTCTTTGTTTTGTGCTGAAAACTTCACAATAAAAACATACAGTATATATGATGCAAAAATAAATCTATTAATATCAAAAACAGGGGAAAAAAACGACAATTGTAATTAAAACACCAAACAAGCTCATGTATGTAATTTAATGTTGCATTCCGCATGTTTAATAATTCGATAATTACAACCAAATGTGTTATTATTACTATAATAAAAATATTGTTTGCCAGGCAATGTGTTCAGTATAATATCAGTATCATAACACCTCACTGGCAGCTGTGGCTTAGAGGAAGAGGTCGTGGGCCTTGTTTTCATTATAGCATGATATTAGGGCCGCATGTAATCAATTTGGGGGGCCACATGTGGCTCACGGGCCACCAGTTTGACACTACTGTTTTATAGTGTACTTGAGTCAAAATTCAGATCTTGGTCCGCGTTGATGCTGAAAGAAACTTGAGCAGTTTTAATGAAGATTTACAATCTAAATATAAAAATTCTACATGTTAACCTGGAACAACAACAGTTTCCTCATGCAAAGATCTTTAATGAGTTCATTTGAAAGATCATGAATTCAGCCAAAACTCACTTCACCCTTCACAGCGTTAACTTGACCAGCTGTAACTTTAACAGTAGGACAAAACTGAAAACATGAACTTTTACTTTTTTTTGAACGATCTTCACATTCTGAGTTTGGAGAACAGTCGTGACTCCTGAAGCTTGAACACGAGATGTTCTGTAGAGATGGAGGAGAGTCGACGGGGTCGTCCGTGTTTGTGCTTGTTTAGTTTCACTGCAGATCATTTCATCAGATCAATAATTAATCACACATCAAGCTTTGCTCAGAGCCCGGCTGACACGATGTAAGCTCAGAAAATGAAAATGAAAAAAGAAAAAAAAACACAACTCATTCAACAACAGCCACGAGGGCGAAGGCAGCCCAGACTAAAACATGTTTGAAAACTTTCTATTTTCTTCAATAATTCAACCGACGTCTGCTGGGTTTGAACAGCCTTGCTGATGTAAACATTAATATTATCACTTATTTTTTTAGCGACATTTCAGGCTTGAGATGTTCTAAAGATGATTTGTGCTAAACATCCTCACATTTGTTTGTATTTAAGCATGTGGAGCATTTTATATTTCATTAAAATACTAATATTTTACAATGGATTTCAGTTGCATCTGAAGTTCAGTCCCAGCTGGTTTCCTTGTGTCATGTGCACTCATCCTAATTAATGTGTTATAAATTTGAATCTAAGAAAAGTGTATTATTTGTTTCTTCCTCTACATCAAGGAATCTTGTGGTGTTGCCTCTTGCCCAATGTTTCATTTCACTTTTACTTTTTTCCACCTCCCTCAAGTGTAAAAAAAACTTTGAAAAAATGTCTCTATTTCCATTCAGGTTTTTTATATATATTTTGGTTATATATATACAACCATTCAGGTTGTGTATATATATATATATATATATATATATATATATATATGTATATATATATTTAAATACACAGAAAAACATGTTGATTGAAACTCACCTAGGGGCGAACATGCAGAAATAAGCACGCTCACGCTCATATTCACACCCGCAGGGAAATTAGATTCTACAATTAACATAACCCTATTTTGCATGTGTTTCGACTGAAGCCACAGGAGTTACACACACACACACACACACACACACACACACAGTGAGAACTTGTAATCTCTACACAAGACAGATCGAGTCAAACCTGGATTTGAGTTTGTGACTTGCAAATCAAGATCAAATTACCATTTTCTTTTTTTTTACTTTTTCTTTTTTTAATAAAAAATTTCAAACTAATTATTCCTGCACCTGTTTGATCTAAATAAATCATACAGTATATGCAAGTATCGATCATTTATGGGGTTCTTCCAATCCAAACCCATCCAACTTTATTTGTAAAGCACTTTAAAACAGCCACACTGCACCAAAGTGCTGTACAGAATAATAAATAAAAGACATAGAAGCTCACGCGAGGCGATACGATACATTTAAAACAACTAAAATAAATGAAAAGACATGAAAACGTGGATAAAATCAACAGCCAATGAAACCAAGTAACAGGGCACAACTGATTTTAAATACCTACTTCCTGTGTGCAGATCACGGCATGCAGACGTGCTCAGGGAGGGCCCCTGGTCTCGCATATGAAGTTTCGAGCAGATTGGTCACTGTGCATGCCAAGTTACAGGGCACTTCCTGTTTCATGGTGAAATGGCGGCTAAATTCAAAACGGCCGACTTCCTGTTGGGTCAAGTTTGTGTCCGTCGAGGTGTTCGGGGTCGGTCTCTTGTGTCACGCATGAAGTTTTGAGGCGATCGGTCATCGTATGGTGAAGTTATAGGGCACTTCCTGTTGAAATTTTCAAAAAATCTGGATGGTTGCCGTGGTTGCACGCCCTTTTAAACCCGCAAAACCTTTTGTTAGCTTTTTTAAAACAGTGTCAAAGGCCAATGAAAAGAGATGAGTTTTCAAGCCTGTTTAATAAATATTTATGGAATAATGTAATATCAATATTTTAGTGTTTATGAGTGCGGGTTAAACAGGGACATGGTCCAGTCCAAATGTGGAGCTGAGTCTGGCCTTGAACAGGTTCACGTGCAGCCGTGAGGCTCGGTGAGGCTCGGTGAGGCTCGGTGCTTCTCCGGTGCACAGGCCGAGTGTGACAGCGAGGGCAGCGCGAGAGAAATGACAAATCATTAGCTCTGGTTCACGAGTAAATGGGCGCCGCACTTTCAAGGCCCACATTTCCATTTCAATTTTCTGCTCAACAGAGTTGATGTATGTGGCGAATCACATGCTAAGACCAGTCTGTGCCGCTGCTGCCGCCGCCTCCTCCACACTCCTGTTATTCACTGAGCACCTCTGCGACCTTGTGTCTCTCTGTGTGTGTGTGTGTGTGGTCCAGGTGTTACTCATGTTGTGGGGACCTAAATCTGTTTACACAGTCACATTATGGGGACTTGTCTTCCTTATGGGGACACTTTTTTGCACTTGACTACATTTTAAGTAGAAGACATGTTTTAAAGTTAGAATGAGGTCAGGGTTAGATTATGGTTAGGGTCAGGATTAAGATTAGGACATTATGGCTAAGGTTAGTGTAAGTCAATGCAATGTCCTCTGAAGTGATGGAAACCAGACTGTGTGTGTGTGTGAGTGTGCGCACACGTGCACTTGTATTTATATCTTTGTCAGGTCAAAAAAACCCTTAAAAAGCTATCTTTGTGGGGACATTTTGTCCGTGGCCCCACAACTTTAAAGTACTTTTTCAGTGTTAACACCTGGGTTTAGGGTTAGGGTTTTTATTTCAGTTAACCAAAATGTTTTTGTTCAATTTTAGTTTTGGTTATTTGGTAACTACTGCGTAATAACCTTGCTCCACACTGACAAAAACACCAGTGACAGGTCCACGAATGAAAGTTCTCTGCAAATATAAACTCTTGTCTGAGAATGGGATCATAAGAAGAAAAAAAATCCGTATTTCACAGAACAGAGAGAAAGACACTAACATATTGAGGTGAAGCAGGACGGACTGCTACAGATTCAGGTCTTAAGGTCAGTTCGACAGTCTCATCGTCCACCTGTGGGTCGCGGGGGAGCTGGACCTAATTCCAACCTGACACAGCCATGAAACACAAGGTCACACTGTGGACAGTTACTTAGTCAGTCTGTCTCCTTGTTGTTAAATTGATCCTGATTGAGTTTCGTCCTCGTCCTCACTGGCAGTTACTGACTCTGACATGATCGCAACCAACAACACCGGACTCTAATCCTGTGTTTTTGACACAGTCTCTAACAACAGTAAACAAGAAGACACTCCACTGAGGAAATTAATTGACTTAATATCCAGGCGGACGGTTATTGCTGAGCCTTACACTTTCGTTCGTACTGGTAATTTATTTTGAGGTGATGCTAAGCGTGTGTGTGTGTGTGTGTGTGTGTGTGTGTGTTGGACAGGACTATAGAGAAGACAGTGTCAAGGGGAGACACTGATTGAGCTTATCTGGGAGCTCAGGCCTTCCTTTGTCAGAGGAGCTCCTTCCCGATGACGACTCTTTGAACTTGACAGAATAATTAAAAAAGAGGAGCAGGAAAAAGCTGACATTTGCATTTTGACCTTTTTGATTTACGTGGCCAAAATTGCTCTCACTTTCCTGCACGGCACATTATAATATGTGTGTGTGTGTGTGTGTGTGAGAACTGTGTATTTAACTGTGCCTTTTTAAACGTAGCCGTACAGAGAGAGCGATTCTACATGAACACACACAGCCAGTGTGTATTTATGATGGAGCGGGGATGAAAGAATAGATTTATGGCAAATTACCTGGCCGTCTCTTCATTAAGGAGCTGTTTCCCAGTAAGCAGCCTCTATTTGAATAGCTAAATTGTCCAAGCAGTGCGCAAACAGGGACTAATAGCTGTGTGTCCTTGTCAAAGACAGTCACCACGGCCAAAGTCAAACTGCAGGTATTTAGATAGATATTTAGATTTAGAGAGTGACTTTGTGTCTGAGATCGTGTTTTCCCTCCAAACGAAGAGACGGGAAGCTAATTATAATTTTTTTTTTGCTTTTAATTATGCTCTGTTCATGATTATTTGTTGGAGGTTTCTTATGGTTTTGATTATTATTAGTGTTAGTATTAGGGCTGTGTATATATATTTAAAGTTTATTATACTTCTGTTATTAATATTATTTTATTCATTTATTTTTCTCTTATTCATTTCCTCACTTCCATTATAAAGATGATGTTGTTGATTATTATCATTATTATTATTACTACTATGGCTCTTAGTTATAATACACACACACACGTTTGTCTGTTATGATATATGTCTCTTTATGTGTAACCTTATTTAAATAAAATAACAATAATAATAAGCAGTGTGACATATGAAAACAGGCGCTAAAGTTCAACTCAAAATGATTAAATAGGATTTAATGTATGTATATAGTGAGTTTGTGAGCTGCAGAAATGTTGGGAGGCAGAACAAATCGATGGAGGAGAAAAAAAAAATATTTTTTGAATATTTCCCTTAATAAAGTGAGTATTTCTTGCTCCCAGTGCAAAAAAAACAAACCCTTTCAGTTAAGTAGTTAAATAAGTTAAATCATGTATTAAACAGCATCATTTACCATCACTCCAGTGTTTTAATACTACTGTATTTGGATTGTGTGTCTGTCATTTCTTTCACGTATTGATTCCACTCCTGCTGAACTTAAACATATTCACTTATATGAAAATGCCAATAAATGTTTCAGGTGATTTATTCAGGTGATAAAGTCTTACTCAGCCTTTCTTTGTCTCGTGCCCAGAGTGCGGCATAATGAAAACTATTGTTAACCTATGTATGTTTTCATTTTTTTTAATATATCTTAAATTATGTCTCTTGAACTACATTTACATATTTTGTAAACATTTTTTTTTACGCCACATCCCATATTTGCACTTTGGCCAGTGTACACTTTGTCTAAGAATGTGTGTTTTTAAATTGGATCCTAAGGGGAAAGATTCTTTTTCTTTTTGTCTGTCTGCACTACTGTTGTGTGTGCGCAGCAAAATTACAATAAATCTAATTTTGATTTAATATTGTGAAAGTTTCCTGCAGTGAAGGCAGTATACTGGGGAGCTGAAATATTGTATTGTGGTTTTTCAGATTTGCCATATTTCTTAACTGTGTTATAAACTATGATATATATATTTTTTTATATATATATATATATAAAAAAAAAGATTGTTCTTATTTCTTTTGGCCCAAACTTGTATGTGAGGTCAGACCCAGTGAGGCTGTATTTCTCTCTGTCACACTGTGTCTCCTTGAAATGTGACGCTGACGTCCCACGAGTGGACAAAGTCACCCTTGTAGACGAAAAGTAACCAAGAGAAAGTTTGTGCGTCTGTGTAGTAATAATAACACACTTTTCCAGCGTTTACATGTGAATGTGTTGGAATCTGTATTTTTTTTTTTATCTGCAAGACAGAACAAAATGTTTTACCCAATGTTCCACCTTTTCCTTTTGTATAATTTATCCTTTTTTTTGTTGAGACACACATATTTCCTGTGTTTTTGGAGGCATGAGAGAAGTGGATTTTCTCTCAGTGAAATGGCACCACACTGAGACACATGGGGAATATGCCAGGACTAGGATTTAGGAAAGTCAGAGCGGAAAAAAACCCCATTGGTTATAAACCATAAACCCGCCCTGTGTTGAGCGTTTGTCAGCAAATCCCAAGCGAATCACACTGTGTCATGTGAAAGACAGATAACTGAAACAACATGAGAGAAAAAAAGGTGCACAATTGCTCCACTTGTCAGCACTGACTCTATAAAAGAGGGGAAAAAACCCACATAAAATAATACAACATAGGTATGAATAATTCAGCCACTTCTCAATGTTAAGGAAAAGTAATATTGAGGAATGAAAACTTGCTGACCCATTTAAAATGTCTCTCTGTTTTCTCTCTAGCACTCAAAGAGAATGTAAACTTATTGGTGTTTATTGTGAGACAGAAAAACAGACCTCCCCTGATTTATGTTCTTTTTACCTTTACCATGTTTTCCTCGTTTGGAAGGTGAAAGCACAGGAACGCTCTAAACAAACAGTTTTTAAAAAAGGCCGTATTAATCCTTGCTTTGACAGCAGAGAAGTGCACCCGCACTATTTGTGTCACAGAGGAAGAGGAAAAACAGGAAAACCTGCAGAGACTCACTCTGTCACAGCTGTTTAATGAACTCATGTTTATCATGTTTATCATTGTATGTTTCTCTTCAAATGATCAAGAACACTGTTCATTTGGACACGTGTATTATACTGCCACCCTGTGGCAGAAAACGTTCCTCCCCTCTGTGATATATCTTCAGTTTTTCCAATTATACTGTGAACTACGGCGGCTCAGAAGTCCAAATCATCCAAATTGCAGGATGATAAAGAGCAATGAACGATTTTTTGTGGTGCGTTGTGTTTTGCTGATGGGTTTTTCACTTTTCCATTTGTTTTTTTGCTGTTACTTCAGGAACAGCACAGTGTCCATTGAACTCTTGTGCACCCAGATTATCTAAGGGCCCCTCCCATTATGAGATTTTCCTTTAGTGCATCGATAGTGCCGTTAAATGATTTCACTGTGTTCCAAATGCTTTTCCAGAAATATAAAAAATCATCTGTTTAAATGATTATTTTCCTTCATTCTTTAA
The DNA here is from genome assembly GCF_958295425.1 of Solea solea. Taxonomy (NCBI): domain Eukaryota; kingdom Metazoa; phylum Chordata; class Actinopteri; order Pleuronectiformes; family Soleidae; genus Solea; species Solea solea. Next base: position 31,891,163 of record NC_081135.1, read on the forward strand.
AAGAACAACTGAATATAATGCCTGCTTTCCATGTTTCTGCAGTTTAACCTTCAATACCCACAGAATTGCAACAGCACGATTCTACTTAAGTGTAAAAAAAAAGAATAATTGTACGTTACACTTGTGACAGTTGTTTGTTTTATTCAGCTTTGAACAGCAGGTAAACATAGAGCAGACGGTCCAGTGTGTCCGCAGGAGGCTCAGAATTCGTCGTGCAGCAGGAGTTTGGCTTTCTTCATGTTCTCGGCCACTGTTAAAAGAAAAAGACGGAACACAGAGAGGGAATAAAGGCCACTGTTGTCTTTCTGTAATGGAGTGGCTTTAAAAATAAAGGCTCTGCTGTTTCCACTTCAGGGTTCTCGGCTACAGTTACAGCCACCGTTTCTGACATCTCTGTGAAAAGGTTTTGTTTTGATTGTGTCGTGTCGGTCGTAAACTGAATGGTGATACAAACATCTTGACAACTGGAGTTGTTGTTTTTGTTCCGTCTGGAGGCCTGGAGGACCTTTTTGTGTTGTGATGATGTCTGGAGCAAGTACTGCCCTGCTCACAGTTCAAACCGTATTCTGAAGATTTGTTTTTGTTTTAAAAAAAATCATCTCAACCTGCTATAGAATAAGCAGGAACGGAAATTGGTGGTGTTTCACTCTATGACAGGTATAGAGAGAGCAGAGTGGACGGTCACTCACATAATTCCATGTCGCCCTTCTCGTAAGTGTAGAGGTTGTTACTGAACCGTCCTGTGACGTCATTGCGCACAGACAAGGACGGATCTGTGGAAAAATGTCACACACACACACACACACACACACACACAAATTAAATATGGAGATTTAATATCCAGCTCTGGTCCCACAGTTAACCATGCATGTGTCATAATGAGAAAACACTGTGTCATGAGCAACTGAGTCAAAATTTCCAAGCATATTTACCAACAAAGAGAATTCTAGGAACATAGAAACCATCAGGTGCCATATTCGGGTCCCCTATCTCCTTCTGTGAAAAAGAAGATCTCAGTTCAGTTATACAGTCATTATTTATATATATTTTATATGTGTAACCTATATTGTAAGTGAAAATAAGCTCCTTCATAGATAATAGATCATTATTTACCACCACATTCAGCATGATGAAATCCTCTCTGGCCATTTTCTGGATGGACTTGTCAGCAACAAATGCTTTCTTCAGTGCTGCCGAGATCATTTCATTCAGTTAATTTATTATAATGTAAAAAAAAAAAGAGAAAATAAAAGCATTGCTTTTAAGTGCTCGTGATAACAGTCACTTAGTCAAATTCCAACAGCTGCTGGAAATCTAAAAAAGGTACAAATGTTTCTGTTATCACAAACAGCAGACCCATTTATTATCAGATTATTTTCCATTATAACGAGCAGCATCGTTTATATTGTAATAGTTTGGCTGAGCTGTGAAGCAAACTCACAAGTCAAAAGTCAGACAACATCTCTGGAGTAATAATCAGTGAGCTCAGGCATCAAATATTCAGCTAAACTCAAACTGGCCAAATGTCAAAAGTAAAAGCCAGAGCTCGTCCACATACAGGGAGGTTAAGAGGTGAAGAAACAGAGGCGCAGATTTCCACTGAGCTTATTCCTCCATTCATGTATACATTCATCACCAATTCACTTCCTGCTTGGCAGGTATTAAGGAATGCACCTGCTCTTTTTGTTTTTTTTTTTTCCTCTCCATGAAAAAACTCTTTAAATCTGGATTTAAAAAGACTACAGTACATTTAAACGACTTGTGTGTGAAGCAGAGTTAGTGCAGTACCTTGACTGTGTGGACAGTCTTCTAGATGATGAATGACCATGAGCGGCTTCTTACTGCGAGAACAAAACCACACAAACAAGTGCACACATTCCTCAGCACAATAAGCACAATAATGGGTGTGAGTGGGGTGTTGAACAACCACATAATGGGTTTGAGTGGGGTGTTGAACAACCAAATCTCTTCAAAACTAAAGCGCCACGTCAGGTTTTCAAAAGGAATAAAGAAAATGTGTTCAATTTTATTTTATTTTGTTTTATTATTAAATTTTTTCAAATTTTTAACCCCGACATGAACCAATGAGTCATCTAACCATCATTATGGATGCATGAATGCACGAGTAGGATAATTAGGATGAAAATATACATCATTCAGCCATCCCACAGATATATGATATATATATACATATATATATATATATATATATATATATATATATATATATATATATATATATATATATTTATACATTAATGATCACTCTCTGCTTATTTGCTGTGGTCTGATATTAATTCATATGCAATACGAGTGATAACACACTGCAGTTTCCCACTTAAATCCTGTTCTCACAGGCAAAAACTCACATCCTGAGATAATAAGGAAACATATCAAGGTGCATCTGTTACCTGCTGACAGCCTTTGCCAGACCCTCTTCATAATTTGCGACCCAACTAATAGAATTGCCCCATCCTGTAGGAAAAAGAGTGAGGCAATTAGTGATGCTTTAATTTTTAATTTTAATTAAGTCTTGAGAGCATTTTACGTTCACGTATCCGTGTGTCTTATTTGACACAAAAATCAAACTTTAACTACCTCTAGGTGGTGACCTCTCCTTCTTCTTCTTCTGGTCTGAGCCACTGGCACAGACGCCGAAGAGCAAAGCGAGCAAGACCCAGCGAAGCATCACTTCCTGTCCCTTTCGGAGAACTGCAGTGACACATTTAGACGAGGCAAAATCAAACAAAAGTCAAAATACAGTGAAGACATCATGATTTCTTGCTTACAGCACACCTGAGCAAGCTCGACCACAATCTATTAACGTCAGAGAAGCACGCATTATACAGTGTATGCACAACCATTAATCACTGCAGCTGCAGTCATGAAAATACAAAACAAGGCTTTTAGTTTGCCTTTTCTATTGGTGGTGTATTATTATTCCCATACAACATCGCTGTACAACTTTATAAAGCACTGGTGTCAGAAAGTACACGTAAAACCATCATTAAAATCGTTGGAAAAGGAAAATAATCCACATTTTCTGCAATAGGCTTTTAACTCAGGTAAGTAGAAAGATGTTTTTCCACAAAGGTTATTTCATTTCTGTCACAAATCCACACACAGAGATCGTCTTACCTTGACAGTGAGGAGCAACAAGTGTGTCTGCACTCAGTCTGCCAACATGCCCTCTCCTTTTTTTTGCTGCATTTTTCAGTTGAACTTACCAAACAGGTATGTCAAAGTCACGTGCTATAAATAAAGAAGACTCACTCACTCACTCACTCACGTAACCCACACACATGGGCAGTCACACAGACTGATGGAGGCTAAAGGTGGATATCATGGAACACCAGCTTTTTCTTTAAAAACAAAAAAAATGTGATTATTTAAAAAATAATCACAATATTAACACAACTACAGTGGCTGGCCACTACCAGAAAGGATGTACCTCAAATCCTCCTTTCTCAACTCTCTCCACTCGTCCACTCACCCACTTTTTTCTGCTGTTTCTTCCTTCTTTATTATTTTTTAAAGCATCTGGTTCAAGTGTTCTAAGCTGTGGTCCACATTTGCACACTGCTGAACAAACACATGTCCGTCCAGGCTGCTGTGGAAACAAGTGAATACACACTTACATGTAGTGTGTTCATTTTCTCTTTGTTAGGTAAATGCTACATATTAATTTATTATTATTATTTTGTTTTTTGTTTCATTTTTCTACGCACTCTGGTCAAAGTTCCTCAGCTCCACTGATCACATACTGGTATATATAGATTTCCCTCCGAGCTTGCGTACCACTGGTGGTACACGCACCACAGTTTGAGGACCACCTGCTACTTACCTACCTATCTACCTACCGACCCCACTTCTGTTGCAGATTGTTAGCTGTTGCTATGGTCACGGGCAACTCTTAGCAACCGTAAGCCCTTTGCGCAGGCGCAGTACTCAGTAGTGATGCACTGTGGGAAGCATAATGTCGACATAGCAACCAGGCGACAGAGCCACCAACCTACTTTTCCTGCCCCCCGTTTCGGATTTGTTTTGCTGGGCTTTTCTGTGTTTATATTGCTTTGCTTTGCTCTTGACTGGTGTCATGAACGCGGCGGTGGTGAAAAAGACCCAGGACTCGCTGGGCAAAGTGATCAGGAAACCGCCGCTGACGGACAAACTGCTAAACAAGCCTCCGTTTCGTTACCTCCACGACATCTTCAGTGAGGTGAGGCTTAAAATGTGTTCGTGTTAGACAGTAAGCTGCTGTTGTTGGGTTGTTTTAACGGCACCTGGAGTCCATTTAGCTTGTATATATATATTTTTTTTTAGAAAAAAGGCCACACCGACGACAACAGTTAAGTTTGCTAGTTAGCATGCAAGCTAACACACTAACATTTCGTATTAAATAACTAAATCAAGTCCCCGAACATCGCCACGACTGTTTCCTCCTTTACCCAAGCAGCTAAATATTTGCTGCTTAATTACCAAACAAATAACGAAGAGTTAACGCTTACTAGTAGTTAACAACAGTTAAGTTGTCTGTCAAGTTAACTAGCCACTCTTGTTGCATGACTTGTGCTTACAGGGAGATCGATAAATCAAATTCTTGTCCACGGTGGTCAGTTAATCTTTCTAAAAAGTGAGTGGCAGTTAGCTTCTCAAAGCCCGTCACTTATGACAAGCCTTTTTACATTCAATCGCCAAGTTTGACTATCTGGAATTAGCATGGCAGATATCTGTGACGTCATTTTGACTAGTCGTAATGTTATTGTGTCTAGTATGAGTTAGCATTGGGAATCACAGGATACCTCGCAATACTATATAATACGCCATACACGGGCCATGATACCAATAATATCACGGTACAACGATTCTGTCATAATCAATATAAGCCATACACCACGATATCTGGCTCACTGAAGAAATCAAAGCGTCCATGATAAGTTAAAAGTGCAAGATTTCTCTTTTTAGTCACAACATAGAGAACAAAGTGTATAAAGTCTATATATTGAACGTGGATGGGGCATCTCTTAATGTAGCCTTCTCTGCCATTATACTGCTGTAAACTTCCTCTTACCTTATACCTTAAATATTATTTTGAGCAGCCCTGCCCACCAGGTGTTTACTTTTGAGCACCTTAATTTGTTAATTAAAATATTGATAATTGTCCTGGCATATTGATTATCGTATTGAATGAGGAAGGAAAACGATATATCACCAAATTGATATTTAAATTGAAGTTTGAGATATCTACAACTTCATTCTGACTATCTGAAACTTATAAATAATACTGCAAATTGCAATGATTTTGTTGATATTAATTGGGACATCTAAGAAGTGCTTATAGATTAGATGGTTATATAGATGGTGTGAATAAGATTGTTATTTACAGACTTAAACTGTATTATTAACAGACGCCTTACGCGTTAAATGTCAAGCAGAATAAAATCTGTTTCATTTATCTGAACTGAAGTGCTATCTCGGTCACACACTTCACCTGTTGGCAGTCTTAAATTACATTGTAGGTTCATGCATATTGTATTAAGTGTGTTGCACTTGTGACCCCTTTTCTCGCATTATCAGTGTGTTTGAGTGCAAGATTGTGCTTTCTAAAAAACTGCTTTCTCCCACTAGGTAATAAACTGTCAGGACCAGACTTTATACATTTGTCGGTTAAATGGCTGCTTTGCAAAGTGACATTTTTAAGTTAACTATCTAGTTCACTAACCAGCTGCCTTACTATTTATTATTTAGATATTCAATAATTTATAATATTTCCCATGATCTCATATTTAATAACTCAGCATGGAACCTTTATTCCTCTCCAATTCCAGGTCATCAGGGCCACTGGTTTTATGAAAGGCCTGTATGGAGAGAATGAGATGAAGTCAGATAATGTTAAGGTAAGTTGACAACACTCAATCGAACTGGTTTTCTTCCTCACCTTCTAGTTTATATTCAATACCAATTCATATTGTGTCATATTTTTTTGTAAGCCTGAACAATTTGGGGAATATATTGTGATTTGATTGGTGCTGCTTTGTTTTTTAGGTCAAACTTAGATGGATTTAAATATGACATGGCAATACTATATGATGTCATTTAAGTGATAATGACTGGACTGTAATGCAAGAATGAGAACTGAAAAGAATTTAACCTTTTTCCAAGTTTTATATTTCTGTAAGGGCATAGAACTCAGATCAATAAAAAAACAACAACTAAACAGTACATTAAATGGCAGCATTTGTAGTTTGTTAATTATGTTGTTTAAAATGTTGTTTTGAAAACAATTAATTGTTTGGCCTCACAGTCCTATGCAGCAGCTTTACTTGTTGTAGGGTGTCTGTGTATAAAGGTAACCTTACACGCTGTGTGAGTAACACGCACTGAGCGAGAGGATCTGGCAGGACATGATTGAGGGCCTGACGAGGTGTCAATTCTGCTGTCCGAGAGTTGACCCTATATTAATGCTGATAGCAAGGCGATAGCCATCAGAGAAAAAGCGTGGCATGTGTCCAGTCTTACAACTATGAGAGTATACTACCATTATTAAAGTTACATCTTCTTTATTGTATTTACTATTTAAAATTATTTAGTCATGAACTGCCATGGGTGCAACAAGTTTGTTGATGGGAACTGTTGATATGGGAATATTTAAAATGTAATAGTCAAAGCCCAGAATAGAACCCTATGTTAGCCTCTGTGTTGCTGAATAAAAGACAGAACTCTCTGAATATGTTTTTCAGATGATAAATAGCCTTTTTAGGTTTTGGTTTGAACTATAAATGATACTGATGATAAGATTGATAAGTTTTGTTCTTTTTTTGTGGTTCTTCAGCCCCAATAAAGTGCAGAACAGGATAGCCGATAATAATGTTTGTTTTCTTTCCTGCCCGCACTTCAGAAACTTAGGCTTTATCTTTCTTCTTTTCTGCTGCCTCACAACATGTTACTTAATGGTCCTTCCCGTCTAGCACAACTTTTCTCACTAATAGCTTAGCCACAATTACTACATAATGTGTTTTGTTGTTGTTTTTTACCTTAAGATATAAGGTATAACATGTAAACATTTGGCCTGTTCAGAAAAGGAGAGGAACTGGCTCTGCACACATGGTTATTGGGCCATTTATGGTGAAACATTAAATGTGAGGTCATATTTGATTAAGTTGGACTGCATTCATTATTCAGCAACTATGCATGCTACATAAAATGAAGCATGATAGGAGTACATTTTGTTGAATCCTGCAAGGACATATAGTGTCTCGAGGGTTTAATTATTCTGAACTGTGTTGGAAAGTTACTCCTGTTGGAGTTCTTTTATTTTCAAATCTCCTGCCGCTCCTGTGCACTTCACTTGGTTATTATCACAGCATCTAATATGTTTCTAGGATAAGGATTCCAAGATAGCCTTCCTCCAGAAAGCCATAGATGTCGTAATGCTGGTGATGAGTGAGCCCTTGGCAGCCAAGCCAGCACGTATCGTGGCCGGCCAGGAGCCAGAGAAAACCAATGAGCTGCTGCAGGCCATCGCCAGGTGCTGCCTCAACAAGGTCTGTCAATTTGGAGGATTAAACGCACACACACACACAAACTGACTGACACATTTCAGTTTTCAAATTCATTTATTATCAATGATGTCTGTGTTATGTTTGAGACACAATTATAACACAGATATATTGCATGTAGAGAAAACTTAGGACAAGTTATTTTTCACATCATAACAACATGCTCTTGGTTAAATTGTGTGGGCCCCCTCAGGGAGAACTTTGACATATTTAAATTGCACCCTGGAGATAGACGAGCAGACGAGCTGGTGCCGGGGGGATAGCAGCGCTGTGGTATTATGTTATGTAGACCATTCCTTGCAATGTGAATGAAATCCAGTCAAATTTTATACATCATAACTTCACTGCATTGAATATGCACTTAAATGTACATACAAATTAGTGAGCTAACGTCCCATAAGTATGTTTTGTTAAGTTAGTTGTTCATACATGTTATTTTTTGGCTGATAAGCAGCCAAAATGGCTACTGGTTGCTGAGCTTTTTGTGTCTTTTTTTTTTGTCATTTTAAACCAGATATCTGTGATGAATTATTTTTTTAATTGCTTTTTTATACATTTTATAATGAGCTTTCAAACCAAATATTTCCCTTAAGAGCAGGAGGAGGGGATTCTGACGTTATTTGTAACAGCAAATGCTATCCTGTGATATAACGGCTGGTTAAAATTGAGTGTGCCTCTCCTATAATTAATTTTGCAGATGTCCAGTGACGATGCAGTTAAGCGAGTACTTGCAGGAGAAAAGGTGGACATCAAGACCAAAGCCAGCACCTCCAGGTCCCAGGACAAGGAGAACAGGGAAGGACGTGAGCGTCATTTGGACAAAGACGTAAGTCATCAGCCTTGCCCAAACCTACGTGTGGTGAGAAATGTTTTCCAAGCATATTTCTGTGGCATCCTTATCCTCATACTGTATAATATAATATTATAGGAAAAGAAAAAGATAACGGAGCGCAGTGGAAGTCGTGACCAGAAGGAACCAGACCAGCCTAAAGAGCAGGAGAGTCAGCACAGAGACAGAGAGAAAGAGCACCAACGGGACAGGGAGCGCTCTGACAAACGCCACCGCAGTGAACAGGATCGCGACAAAGACCGTGACAAAGACAAGAGTCGAGATCGGGAAAGAGAGCGGGACAAAGGACGAGCCAAAGACAAGGGGAAGGACCGAGAGAGGGACCGAGAACGGGAAACGGACAAGGAGAAGGGTAAAGAGCGAGAAAAGACAAAGGAGAGGGATTCCCGCAAAGATGTGGAAAGAGACAAGGAAAAACGAAGAGACAAAGAGCGAGAGAAAGACAAAGAGCGTCACAAAGAGGGGGAAGAGAGGAACAAAAGTATGGAGAATGGCAATGTCAAGGTACGCGAAACAAACCTACGCACATCTGACATGTGAGCAACAAATGACAACATTTGCATTTAATTTGCATTGTATGTTTGTGCTCAGACCAGATTATCAGAGGAACCAGAGCAAAAACCCAGCTCCCAGGAGCCCAGCACAACAGCCAAACCTGTAAGTTCCATTTACACTTAATATTATGTCTGTCATCTTCACAGCTGCAATGATGGGGTGTCATTTATTCTCTAATGTTGTTGCTCTTATTCTTCTAAGGATCAAAAACCAACAGAAGAGGTATTTAACCCTGGAGAAACGATCAATAGAAAATTAGACTTGTGTACTGGTAGACTTAGAATGTGTTGGGGTCGCTGGCTGCTTGATTTAGAGATCATATGGGCTGTAGTTCATAGGATGTGAGGTCTTGTTCTCGTTTCATTAACTTTATAATCAGTAAGTGTTGCAAAGCATAATGCTGTGTTCTTTGCTGTGTTCAGCCTGCAGAAGCAGTTGAAAACCAGGTAAAAACCTCTTCTGTTTTAAAAGCAAAGATTACTTTTTTTAGCATGGTTATTGTTCCATAATGGCACAGCAGCAAACATTATTAGACCTGAAACAATACCATAAGAAAATAATGTGTGGTCATGCTTAGTATGGCAAACATAAAAAGGCTTCCCTTGTCTTTTATGTCTATTTTTTAGTGACGTGTGTCATGTGGTCTTTCGGTGCTTACTGTCCTCAAGTGGTGTCTTTTTCCTGCTTGTCTGTTTTCTAGTCACTGTCCGACAGTCCTGCTAGAATACCTCGACCTTCATCTGCCAAAGGGCAGCGGCGGAGACCCAAAATTGGAGGCCAAGGTAACGCAACTCATTCTCCAGGCAGCACTCTATTTTAATTACCTATAACATTATTACATTTGCTCTCATTTTACTCTCCAGCTGTCGAGTAAGTGATTCATTTATACAGTTGGCAGAAGCAATACATGTTTAGTTTAATCATTTTAAGTAGAATTCACTTCAACAAAGCCTTTTCTTTGCTCTCAACAGATGAATCTGACAGTGAGGGAGGTAAGTGTCCTGCCTGCTGCACTTGCAAACAAGAGCATAGAATATTGACACAAGATTTTTTTTCTGTGACTGGAACTTAGTCCACCTCATCTACATTAACTGCAAAAATCACTGTGAGAGCCAACGACTGACTGAGTCACTTAGTGTTTAAGGACAGTGGTTTTCTGTTGTGAAGCATCCAAGCAAGTCAGTCGAGTCAAGCTTGACTTGTTTAGCTCGGTATTAGGTACATTGTCACAGTTGGTACAGTAGCAACAGTTCTGAGCCCGCCCAAGCTCTCCGAGGTAGAATACGATTCCTACATAGGAAAACACACAAAAACAAGGTGTTAAAATGGAATATAAAGATGTCTGAAAGGTTCAGTAAAAGTAAGTAAAAATCTAAATTGATCGTTTTGTGCTTCCAATCAAAATGTTTTACATCTTTTTAAATTCAAATGAAAAACTCTGCTGAGTGGTTGTAAGCAACAATAACCCAGCAGGTTCTCAACAAAGAATGAGGACATGCCAGATTCAACATTTTAAACTCACACCACAACAAGGAATAGAAAAGTAAATCAGATGGGTAACAAAATGATTTATTCATTCTTTCTGGGGACAATGCATCCGCCAGCCTGTTTGTAACCTAACACCAAACTAAGGAGCAGTTGGTTGCACTCTTTGACTGAAAGCTCCAAACCTGTTTAACCTTTGGTGTGTTCTGAAATGAATGTGATTCTGTTGAACCAGTAATCACACCCAAGATTATTATTATATGTTATGCAATACAACAACAGTACGTCACTGCATTTGAGTGTAAAGGTGCCTTAGGTTACTATTTAAAGCATATGAAGGATTGCAGGGAGTTTTTGAACAAAGCATTTCAGTCATCTTTAATATGAGTTGAGAGTAGCTGCACTGTTACATACACTGCCTTGTTATGGAAAGCTATGGAAAGATATTTTATCTTCAAATCTCTGTTATCCTTTCACAGATGGAGATGCACCGTTAGCAGATGTTTCAGGCTTCTCCGTGCCATCTGACATGGCTTCGAGGTCTGTAACACCAACACTGTCATTCACTTACCAAACACTCACAACTGATGTACAAAGCAGAAGTATGGAAGGCCCAAATATAGAGACAGAGAACTGGTGAGAGAGCTGGACATCAGTGCTTTGCAGAGGGAACTAAAGAGGAAAATGGGACTAGGTTTGTGGGTGGGCAGAGAAGGTCTGGGAATGGGAGATAGGGAAGACAAGTCTGAAGACATCTGGTGGCAGTATGGAGAGTGGCAGGAGACCGAATGGTCCAAAGTAAACACATTTATCTGTCAAAGTCACCAATAACTTGACAATTTTCAGTGTAATACAACACTGCACAGTACAAATAAGATTACTTTAATTAGACCTTTTTGTAGTGATGTTAATTTGACTACTCTCTTAGTTCATTCTAGGCTCCCAGAGTTTATTTACTTTGCAATTTTTGTGTTGCCTTTTAAAAGTTTTTATTTATTGATGTATAATTGTTGTAGTATTGTTCCTGAAACTACTCCAGTATCAGTTGCGGTAAATCTCTCCGTTCAATTATTGCCTGAATTTGGATAATTGTGAGTGTGCTGTTCTTTAACTGACTAATTGGCCTAAATTGGTTGGGAAGCTGTGTTGTTCTAGTGTTACCGTTTCTAATACTGTGAGCGTTTGTTGTTCCAAGCGATGGGTTATTATCCCAAAATCTGAATGACTCAGTACAAAGTAGACATGTGGCAAATCTCACAGTGCTGCTAACAGAGAATTAGCCTCTTGACTGCCTTTACTGACTTAGGAAGAGAAGAAGGAAAAAAAAATGTTTATGTGCCAACATGTTTAATTAGGCAATTTATATGGATTGATTTAAATAACACATGCTGTCCATCCTGTGTGTATGCAGCAACAGACGGATGGCGCGACCTAGCAGTGCTCGCCCTGCACCTCCTCGAGTCAAGAGACAGGAGAGTTACACTGACGGGACCACAGCGGAGAGGTGACCTCACCACACACGCACTAATGTCAAATTTATACCGGCTACTCCTTTTTTGAATACATTCAGAGTCTTCATTCACAGTAAATTATTACACCAAACAATGCACAACTGAGCAAATTAATGGAGCATGTTTAACCAGTCAAGCCAGCAGTGCCCTAAAGATATAACATACAGTAATACTTCTTCGGTTCACTCAAGCTCTTTGTCTTCCTTCAGATTGTCTAGTGCCAAGCCGCCAGCACCGGTTATCATAGATGGGAAGAAGCTGTCAGAGGATGAAGATGAGCAATTTCTTGTGGAGGAGGCTGCAGCTCCTCCCTCAGAAGCTCCTGAGATGGAAATGGTGAGCGGTTTGAACCGTAGTTTGTTATAATATAAAAAGGGGAAACATCATTTTGGGATAGTAATCTAACGTCTGTTATATTACAGGATCCTGCACGAGAGCTCGACGGCGAAGAGAAACATGGTGCGTTCGTTTTTAGTTTCTTAGGAGCGATGACGCCTGATGAATTATCTTCTACTCTGTGGTTTGATGATGTACTCATCTGTCCTTCCTCTGTTTGCCTCACTGTAGGTGGTCTTGTGAAAAAGATCCTTGAGACCAAGAAAGACTATGAACTGTCACCATCCTCCCCCAAATCTAAACAGCAGGTATGTACAGTTATACTTGTGGTTCTTTTCCAAATCCAGTAGAGGGCAGTATCAGCCTACTACTGATTCAGTTTAATGACCCAAGATCCCCGTGTTAATCCTCCCCATCAGGTCTACCATCTATTATTTCTAGTGTGTAAGATTGCCAGTGTAAGCATTTTGACCCCATTATGCCCTCTGAAACAATGGTTATTATCAAAAGAAAGATATAAACAAATGGAGTGTGGAGTAGCACTGCCATGCAACCACGGAAATATTCCTCTTCACTGAATCTGAAGGGCTGATCACCAGACAAGTATGGGCTGTAACAGACCACACACACAACTGATACACACATCAAGATGTCTGGTGCAAAATGAGCTTATTTCCTGGCTCTGCTCAATGTCATAGATATGCAACATGTACGGTTTGTTTTGAGACTTCATTGTTGTTGTGTAACTTAAGAATATCTGCTTTGATTAAAATGTAGATAGGTATTCTAGAAAGAATGTCAGCTTCTTTTTGAGCTAGTCTTTATCCTGGATATGACAGTACAGATTATGTTCACAGGTTGTTCCTGTTGATGTAAGTGAGATTATATATATATTTTTGACAATGAAACCTGATTTTGAAATTAGACCTGTGTCACATAAGTATGTGGTCCCAATAAATGGTTCTACATGGGATATATATTCAGTATGTGTTTCCAACACAAAATATCAGTTTGAAATAACAGTAATAACTATGATATGTGTTATGCAGCATTATGGTTTATATTTATCCTTTGATGGTTGCAGTAATAGTAGTTGATATTTTGATGGCATCTCGCGGGGTAACGCTTGATCGTGTTTTAAATCCACAACCTGAATATAGAACCGGAATTTGACTTAAAAACACTTTGACAAATTAAATCACAACTGTGATATCTGTCAAAAATAACACTAGTAAGAAATGGATCAGTAAGCATGTGCCAAGCATTGTTGTCAACAACCTGCCCCAGCAGCAATGCAGTCACCCATTCTTCCTTGGTGTTTAATGGCAGTTATCATCCATAATGTTGTATTACTCCCTCCTCTCTCCAATCCTGCCTCCTCTTATCATCACTGTCCCCTGTAGGCAACCGACCAAAATAGAGTAGTCTTCAAGTGCACTCATGTCCTGCTCTGGTGAACAGTCCTGTTCACATGCAAGTCAAATGCAAGATACTTTAATGAATGTGAACCCTCAAATGTAATGTGTATTGAATTGGGATCAAATAATATGCCTGTGAACGGGTCTTTTTCAAGGCGACACATTGCAGCTGCTCTTTTATTCCCTGCTGTCAGCGTATTTATTAGCCTGAGAGAGAGCTGTGCTTTTTTATCATTATTTAGAGTGTGAGTCAGTGTGAAACTTACAGTTTGGTCTGTAGTCCATGGCGTGAGGTGGTGTACACCGACTGTCTGCTTTGGGTGGTCCTCTCCACCGAAGCGTACTCTCCCTGCATCCCTTCATAGCTGACCACCCTGACTCTAATGGATGCACTGTTTTTGGACTGTCACTCATGCACAAAAGGCCCCTGATCTGACATCATCCGTCGTAGCTCACACCTGACATTGTCTCAGCTCGAGCCACCAGTAACCCCGAAATAGCCTGACAGGGATTTTTTAAGCCTGGCATTTAACCTGGCTTTACATGCACATGATAAATATAGCATCTTATACCCAGTTTATCCAAAAAAAAAAAAAAGGAGATCATGCAAGAAAAAAAATGAAAGGCACATACACAAGCAAAACATCCAAAATAGCCAAGTTTGTCTGTGTGTAACCTGAGGAGAGACTTGTAGAGTTTATCCCAATTTTCTTAATGCCCCCTCCTCAGTTTTCTGCGGTTACAAACCTTCATTTCAGTATATCCTGTATGGTCTGCAGGGGCAGCTTAGAGCAGGTATGTGTGCACACAGGACCAGTCCAGTCTAACCCTCCGTCATTACTGGCCTTGCCTCGTCAGCTGTATAAAGAGCTATAATGACTTCCTTCCTGACATGAAAGGGTGTAGAGGTCAGCTTAATGGCCTCGTCTTTTTTTTTTCTTGTAATCATGGTAAAATACGCAGGGGCAAAATGTAAATATTGAGCTTCCTCATTCTGTGTGGTATGACAGGTTTGAAATTTCAGCTGCCACAATAAAAAAAAAAATCTGAAACGCTGATGTTCATCAAAACACGGCTTCAAAATCACGTTCATTTTGTGTATTTTATGGAAATCCAGCCCCTAGTTATTTCCTTTGTAATTTCTGTGCTTTGTTATTCATATTCCTGACATATGTAAATAGAGGGAATACTTGCACAATGGAACGATTGTGTTTTGCCCTGTCCTGCCACTGTGTGTGTGTGTGCGTGCGTGTGTGAGTCCGGAGGTCTTTGCTGTATATTTATGGGAATGACCTTTCTTCTGACCCCCTCGGCAGCATTGTATATTATTTTAAGATACTTCTCTTTTTATTTAGATGGAATCTACCCCTAGCAGCAGCTGCGTTTTCCTAAGAATTTTGTGTACTCTTTGTCCCCCCCTTTCTTTACCCCCATCAAATTAGCCTTGATGAAGGTTTGTAATGTATAAATAAACCTTGTGGCGTACAAATGGATGGCTGTCGAGTGAGAGGCATGGAGGAGAAGGGCCAGAATACTCTCTGCAGAATTGTCAAGAAAATAAATACTCCTCTCTGCAGACCTCTGTGTCTTCATAAACATTTGTGGAAACACAAGGAAATGACCCTGTGGCATTCCATTAGTCATATTACTTTTGTAGAGGTCACATTGACTTGTTAGGGATTTGGTTTATGAGAACCTACCTGAAGCAGCCGCAGACCGTTATCACGACAGACATCATATTTTAATCATGGTTAGAAGCACGGTATTTTCAACGCCTTAAAATCTAGATTTCTCTGCTTGTGTGTGTTTGAATGTAAAACTGATTTTCAGTATTCTTTGGTCAGTTACTAAAGCCATTGATCCCTAGGGATGCTTCCCTAGACCAGGGTGGAGATCTCAGTTGTCTCCCCAAGGAGCTACAGTGACCTTACAACAACATCCTGTAACCTCACAGGCTTGTCCGCCTTTCTCCTCACCTCACTGACTCCAAGCTATTTTTATGATCTAGCAAGACTTTTTGAATGGTCTTCAATGAAAAAAGAAATGGCCAGGAAGCCCATAAATAATGCATTTCTTATTCAATGCTTCGCTTCCTGGTTTGCGTCTCAGATTTGCCGGGAAAAGGTGCTGTAAAAATCATCAGAGAGTGTGTGTGTGTGTGTGTCAGTCAGTGTCTTCAAATGGGGGTTTGTAGCCAATAAGAATGCCTCCCAGAAGCTTTAAAGATGTTATTATGTGCTCTTCAATGATCTGTTACTTTGGAAAAAAAACGATTTTTCCACTCTGTAGCAGGTGGTGATGTGAGAGGAATTCACTTGCGTTGAAGATCATAAAGCCTGATGGTCTTCAGCAGCTGACATTAGAGTTTGAACGACCACAAGTTGAACCTAACACACAGGTTCTTCTTGATTGTGGGCATGTTAGGTAGTTTTGTCTGTCGTGCTCTTATTCCAACCAAAATCAAGCTGATAAATGAAAAATAATGAGGCTGTTTGTCTTTTAATGGAAGCTTATTTCTCACCACTACTCAACTAGTGTGTCAATCTTTGTTTACCTAGTTAATGATACCCTCAAGGTTGAGAGATCCTGCGCTGTCCAAGCCATTTTTCTTGTCAGAGGTTACTCTGAAGAATGTTTTTCTCTTCACCCCAGAAAGCACATTTCTGCACGTATTTCCTAATTAAGCTGATTTAGCATGTGATGACTGGGGGTGAATTTCGCATTGGTAATGTGCCTTACTGCGTCCACATTGTGCTTCTTTTGAGGGCACTCCAAAACACTGATTTTGTAGTAAAATGTAAAGTGAACTCGGGACATTTTTACCTTGCGTCAACAAAGTAAATGCTGGTAAAATCATGTATTTTTACAGGGGTAGGGTTTTTAAGGTAATACTGCTGATGAAACACCAGACTAAACTACCTCCTACTGCTCCACCTGCCCGTTCTAGCATCAGCCAGAGGCTCTGTCTTGTCCTTTGCCTGGAGCTTTCATCATGTCTGAGATAATGGGAAAACCTGCTCCCCTTCCTCCTCTCTCACCTCCTACTCCTCTGCGGTCACCACATCTAAATATTGTTCTGTGATCTGGGTGAGAAAAAGGAAAACTAGGAGCACACAGGTCTCGTAGACCCCGACAGGGACCTCCATAAAGCGGTGATTTATATCCACCTGGACAGAGTGCACACGAACCTGGGGTCATGTTTTTCACGCCAAGTTTTTTTTGGGGTTTTTTTTCCAACAGAGAAGGAGAAGGGGAGGGTGAGGTAGTGAGAGGACAGCAAATAGAACGAAGCCACGGGTCCTGTCTAGGCTGCGCTGAGCAAACCGCAGCAAGGCAGGCCGAATGAGCCGTAGAGTGTTTGTCTAGCTGCAGGGTTCACAGCGCCCAGTGGAAAGCCACCCACCTTGTAGAGGGACCGCTGGGCCGAGGCATTTCAACCCTCGCACACTTGCGCCGCCACAGACGGGCAAAAAAGAGTCAGAAATTTGTACTTCCTTCCTGAAAAAACATCATCGCAAACAATGTGGTTTGATTCCCTTTTTTTTTGCGGTGTGGTCCATTAGAGTCGAGCCGCCTTTTTATAATTCTAATTACGGAGCTGTTTGGTTTGTTTTAAGAGACGGATGATGAGGGAAATATTGCAGCGAATGGCCTTTTCCAAGCAGACTGCGTGACAGGTTGTGTGTTTTCAAGAGGAAGCTGCCATTAGCTTGCATACTGTCACACGTCTGAGTTCTGCTGCCTCATGAGGGCAGGTTACCACCGTTGGGGGAGCCAAAACGGCACGAAGACCTGAACTTGAAAGGATGAATAAGTGTAGTAGTTGTTACTCAATACTGTAATAAAATAACCCCACTGCCACAGACTGTTACTAAAATAAACAAGACTTAAAGACCAAGAGTGCGGGTGGAGGCTGTGTATGTGTGTGTCCACTATATGCTTCACCTGATCCTCTGCTTGGTGTTTGTGTGTGGCTTCAGGGTTGCAATACTGAGTGCTTTCACTTTACACACTCTCTCTCTCTCTGTCTCTCTCTGTCTCTCTCTCTCTCACACGCGCACACACACACACACACACAGCCCTCGTGAAGCCCAGCTGAGCAAACATCCTCGGGTTTGCTCCCTGCCAAGGGAGGTCCTCCCCTGATACCTTCCCCTTCTTTGCACCATCAAGAGACTTGAGTGTAACGGGGATATAGCAGCCTCCCTACCCCCACCCCCTGCCACCCCTAACCGCACACCATACACTGGAAGCCTTCACCAGCCTGCCAACCAGTCGTGGTCCCCCCCCCCCCCCCCCCGACATTGGCCAACACAATTCAACCACACGTTTGATCTTTATATATACATATATACGGCTAGGTTGGTAGAATTCCTGGCCAACATATTTAGCCTTGAAATCCTAAACCACTAAATACAGCCTTGCTCCAGTCGTTGGCAAAGGTGGGATTCCTAAAGAGGGTTTATTATGTTTTGGTCGAGGGACACACAAGTGATTTTTGTGTGTTTCGTGTGTATTCCTACTGCTGTTCGACACAGAGTGAGATTATATGCGGTCCTTTTAGTTTCTTTCTTTCTTTGCCCTGCGAGTTAATGAAGGTTCCATTTCCATAACTCAAGGATTGTATTTTGTTGTGAGTCGACAGTAACATTGTTTTTTATCTATCTATCTGTCATCGTGCAGAAATGGGTGTCTGAAGCAGCGAGGAAGGAGGAGCGGGACATTGTGATAAGGGACATTGAGCGCGTGCGCTCGTCCATCCAGACTGTGTGCCGAAACTCCCTGCCTTTGGGTAAGATCATGGACTATTTCCAGGAGGACAGGGACGCCATGCAGGCCGAATGGTACACATGGCAACAGGAGAACAAGGAGCTCGCCCAGGCCTTGTTGGAGGAGCAGAGGTGAGTTGGCACATAGTCTAGCATGTTAGACTTTTTTCTATTTTCCTGCCTACTTTGATCTTTGATCAATGTGAGAACAGAGTGCTCTGATGCAGTGTAACATACAGACACAAATGGTAAAGAGGAAGAGAGATGCTGCTGCTGCTGGCAGGTGGAGTGGTGACACAGAAAAACATTTAGTTGAGCTTTGCCTCTTTGACGTCTCCTCGTGGGACCACCACAACAAAGTTATTTTTACAAATTTTACTTTGTCACAACCTTCAAAAAACGTTCTCTAAAGGTTCCCAAAATGTAACTTTTATACAACTTGTCATGATTGGTCAGGGATCATACTTCCGTAGTGTTGCTCGTCCCCCGAACAAGACACGGCAAGAATCTGTGCTACTGTGATTGACACGATCCCTGCATTTCTGGCAGAAACTGAATATACTCCAAATAAGTATGTCTGTAAAAGTGTATCATTGCTTTTTAAATAAAACATTTCAAGTTTCCACAGCAGCCCAATGGGACAAACCAGCTAGAGTGCATGTTTTTGCACTTTGAAGCAGCAGCTTACTGTGCAGTCTTGTTTGTGAGGGCCACCGTAGTTTGTTCCAGTCTTCACTTTCACATTAGATATCACAAATTTGGTTAGAACCATGCTTTATCATCAGCTTAGTTCTTTGTACTTGATGGGCAGTTTTTCTCCCAACTCATTTTCAGACAATCAATTCCAACCAATTGAATTGTCTGTTCTTTGTTTGTGCTTGTTCTTGCTGCAGAGCCACAGACCTGGCGTTGGACCCTCTCAAAGCAGAACTGGCTGAGCTGGAGCAGCAGATCAAGGACCAGCAGGACAAGATTTGTGCTGTAAGATTCAACATACTGAAGAATGAAGAGAAGATCCAGAAGATGGTGACGGGAATCAACTCTTTCAAAACCTGAAAGTGAGAAACAAGGTCTAAAGAACAGAAAAGAAAAAGAAACACTTTTATAAATGCACTGAAGTCTATTGTAGTCGTGAACAGATTGTCTTAGAGAGAGATCATGAGGGATGAGCTGATATTTGAACAGGAAGTGGACTTAGACAGATGACTATATGGATAAATTAAACTGATCTTCCTGCTCTGCACACCAACCTAACCCCAGAGGTTCCTCCTCTTCTGTAACGGTGCCTTTGTGGAATGAGCCATTGCTCAGCTCACGAGAGTTGGACCAAATTGCTGCATTTGATGCTTGACATTGCCACACATTCACATATGATTAGGTATTAATCAGGTTTCAAAATGTACTTCCACATTTTTATTAACAATAATAATAATAATAATAATAATAATGAAAAAGAGAGCGTTTTGAGCAGAGAAACAGAGAAACTTCTACCTGCGCGTGTGCTTAGAGTTGTAAGCATGCTTGTGTTCTGGTTCCTCCGTCCATCTGCTGCAGTGCAATTTGATTATAGCACTACAAGATTTAAATGTAATCGTTGCACATTCAGCTGGTTGGAAACAGGAGACCAGCTGAGATGTGTGTGTGTGAGTTTTATATATCGAGGGTCTATAGAGACCGAGCTGACTGATATGATTGTTGAATGAATGTACAAGATTGTTTTAAAAATTATGTCCCGGTAAGCTATCCCCCACTTACTTAAAGGGAGGCTTTCGATTCTCAGCAACAACAACTTTCTCCCATGTCTTAAAACAAAAACAAAGCTCATATATGGTTTATTGCATCCATGCTTCCATTTTTGAGGCACTGTGGCACTTTGATGTGAAGTGAAATAAAAGGAGGAATTTTTGAATTTTTTTTTTGTGAAAGCTTTTGGCAGCAAAGCAGTGTTACACAATTTCTCTTAGAAATATCCTATAAAACATTTCAAAAGGCACAATAACTAATTTACACTTATTTGTACTATAGATTTTTGCCAAACTCATCCTTTTTTTGTCATTAAGGACAC